>NC_140591.1:689748120-690348120 GCF_964204655.1 Triturus cristatus
TTAGAAATGCAGGGCGGTGGCGACCTGTTGGTGAGCCCCGAAGAGCCGGTGTCCGCAGGTGTCGGTTCCAGAGGTCAGTGCAGGAGTCGCCGGGCCCTTGAAGTCACACGCGTTTCAGATCAAACTCCTCGCAGTTGAAGTTGGGAGTGCCGGTGTCAGCAGGAGTCGGGCTGAGCTGTGAAGTGCAGCTGTGGGGCGTGCGGTGCTCTTAGGTTGCGGTGCGGGCAGCGGCTCGTGACAGTCATCCAGCAGTGTCGGTTAGACCAGGGCTGCTGTGCAAAGTGATGCAGTGCCCGTCGTTGTGCTGGCAGGTCACAGTACAAGCAGCGGTGTCAACGTTACTGAAGCGCTGTCATTGGCTGTTGAACTGGAGTCGATTGCCCCGGATTCATTAGGCCAAAGCTGCGGTGTGGGATGAGGGCGGTGCATTGTGTAACTTATGAGTGGTGCCCACGGTGCAAGCAGCGGTTTCGGTGTTGGCATGGTGTGGTGTTGTCAGGGATACAAGGGCAGAGGGATGAAGCGAGACAGTGTGGACTGCGGTGCCCACAGGTCGTGGTGCAAGCAGCATCTCGGTGGCAGAATCTGGTGGCATCGTCGGTGACACTAGGGTTGTGGTGCGAAGTGTGGCGCTGCTCTCTGAGGTGCCTTTAAGACACGGAGTCAGCAGCGGTGTCATTGATAGCGTTGGGTTGATTTTTCTTCTGTTGCAGCACAAAACACACAGTCCCCAGTGCTGGTACCAGATAAACTTGAAGTCTTTGCTGTTCCTGAGACTTCTTGAACAGGGGGCAAGCTCTAGCTCAAGCCCTTGGAGAAACTCACACAAAGAAGTTGTAGAGAGTTCAGTCCATTCCTTTTACTGCCCAAGACAGAAGCAGCCAATGCAGGCCAACACAGCAAAGCACACAACAAAGTTATAGTTCCTCCTCACATCTTCTCCAGCTCTACTTCTTAGCAGTCTCCTTGGTCCCAAAAGAGTTCTCTGAAGTCTTTTATCTCCCTGAGACTACCAACAGGAGGCAAGCCCTATTTCAAACCCTTGAAGAAAAACAGTAGGATGATGAAAGTACAATCCAGTAATTTCTCTGCCCAAGACAGAAGCAGCAAGTAGCAGGCCAACACAGCACCATAGAGCAAAGCGGCAGTTCCTCCTGATAGCTTTTCCAGCCCTTCTTCCAGGCAGGTTCCTTTGTTGAGCAGTAATCTAACGTTCTGGGGTCTGGGCCCCAATATTTATACTCAGTTTCTCTTTGTTCTTTTGGGCAGAGAGTGTCTGTGCTCAACCCAAACAAGTTCAGTCTTCTCTGGTCTAGCTTCCCAGCAGGAGGTGGAGACAGCATTGTCCAAGGCAGACCAGGCCCATTCAGGTGCAAGGGAAATCTCCTCCCACCACTCTAAATGCAGACCAGGCCTATTCAGGTGCAAGTGAAACTCCTCCCACTACTCTGAACGCAGTCCAGGACTATTCAGCCCAGCCCTGACTCATTCAGGAAAGGCAGGACACACATCAACCCCCCCCCCCGGTGGCTGTCACTCCAAAGCCAGACAGTCAATCTACAAACCGGCAGAGGCACACAGCATGGCTAAGCAAGAAAATACCCACTTTCTAAAAGTGGTATTTTCAAACACACAATTTAAAAAACATCTTTCCTAAAAGATGCATTTTAATATTCTAAGTTCAGGCATACTAAACTCCATTTCTCTATCTTGCCCCAGTGAGAAGTTATACTTGTAAGATGTATTCCCCATTCTATCCTATGGGACTGATAGTCTTTCAATAGTGAAAAACGAAATACACTGTAGTTCACTATCAGGACATGTCACACACACCAGTACATGTCCTACCTTTCACATACACTGTACCCTGTCCACGGGGATACATTGGGCATACCTTAGGGTTGTCTTGCATGTAAGAAAAGGGAAGGTTAGGGCCTGGCAAGTGAGTGCAGCTGCCCGTTCAGCATGGCAGTCACAACTGCGCACAGACACTGCAGTGGCAGCTTTGAGAACCCTTTGAAGGGCTGCTTGTGTGGGTGGCACAACCAGTGCTGCAGGCCCACTAGCAGCATTTGATTTACAGGCCCTGGGCACACACAGTACACTGTACTAGGGACTTAAAGGTAAATCAAACAAGCGAATCATGGAAAAGCCAATCCAGAAACACAATTTACAGGGAGGTGAAAAAGCCAAGTCTACCAATATGCATGCTTTTTCTATGCCCTCCCTGGTCTCCATATATGCCTGATACGTTCACAATATAAGCAGAAATAACTCTCCAGGAAATAACAGATGCCATCTAACTCTTAAAAAAAGCAAAGGCGCCTGGTTTAATGGCTTATCTATTGATTTTTTTTCTTCTTTTTCTTCTATTTCTGCTCCTAAACTACTTGAAATTTTTAAATCTTTTTTATCAGACTCCAAGGCCACAGGTTCCTTCCTAGAAGCTTTGATTGTCCTCATTCCCGAACCTGATAAACGTCATACTCTCTGTAAAAATTATCGTCCTTTTCAATAATTATTTGTAAGTGCAAAATATTTTCTAAACTTTTAGCTTCCCATCTAGAGACTGTCATTCTCCTATTGGTGAAAACTGATCAATCTGGTTTTTGTAAAATGCAGATTAGTTGCTGATAATGCTAAAATGTTTAGAACCATTCCTTGAACGTATTAGTGGTAACACACTTATATCAGGTTTTAAACTTAATTCCACTTAAATCAAATTATCAGCTTATACAGATGATATTTTATTGTATATGTCTAATCCCCTTTCCTCTTTACTGCCTTTTTTTAAGCAAAATTCAATTATACTGGTTATGGACTGAATTTTTCAAAAACGGAAATATTACCATTAAACCTTTTGTGTTATCAGTATATGGTTGCTAATACTGACTTCACTTGGTGCCCTCTCAAAATAAAGTATCATGGTATATGGTTTTCATCTACTATACATACAATCAGTTATACTGTTACCGTCCTAAAACTTACATTGCAGAAATTGCTATCCTCATGGTCACCTCTTTATCTATCCTGGTGGGGTAGAGGAGGATTGTACCATATTATCTATGTTACCTTTCAAGATACCTGCTTCCTATTTTTCTTGAATCAATTTAATTTGTACCAAATTTCTTTGGAACAGTAAACATTCCCATATTGCTTTGACTAAACTCAATGCCCTGAGATTGAAGGTGGTGTAAGTTTCCCCGATTTTAAATTATATCACTCTTCATTTGTAATTCGACAATTTTTGGCCTTCACTCATGATTTTTCTGATATTCTCATACCTCGATAGATTATATTTAAACGTTCTGTACTGAAGCATTGTTCAATTGATGAACTTATTTATATATCTAAATGTACTTTCATATCACCTCATTTCATACTAAAAGACTCAATTGAAACACACAATATTTTCTTCAGGTTTTGATTGACATCAATGCTTCCTTGCTTCCTCTATTTGGTACAACAAATGTATCAAATGTATGTGTAAGTCATTCTATTATAAACATTGGAAAGAGAAGGGTAGTATGTTTATTTACCAGCTTGTACACAACTCTGTCATTCCTTTTTCCCAATTGCAAACACAATTTGTTTGACTGCTTTCGTTTATGCAGGAATACCTTTAAATTGCTTCTTCCCAACAATCCTATTTAACAACCCATAATTTCTCTCCAGATATTGGACCTCTCACCCCCTTATAACCATTATATACCATTTATTCTGATTGTATACCTAAGGCGGCTTATTTATATAATATGTTACATTCATAAATTCCCATTAGGCCCAAATCTTCTACTGAAATATTGTGGAAAGCTGACTTATCTTTCTCTCTCCCTTTTCGCACTTGGGATAAATTACGGCTTAAAATATATTTAAAAAAACACATCTAAAGCTGCTCAAATCACTCAATCCTTATTTTTTAATTATAACAGAGCCCTTATTACTTCAGTATGTATCTCTAAATGCTCTACTACCTCCTCATCCCTATGTTGGTCCTGTTTCTCCTCTATAGGGTCTTTACTTCATCTGCTTTACTACTGTCCCAATGTTTTTAAATTTTGGGAAACAATATGCTAAAAATGTCTAAAGGTTTTTTACTGTAATATTCAATTATCAATCCATAATGTTTTCGTTGGAACAGATTCACCAGATTTTGATTTTTTCTCCCCAAACCTCTGTTGTTTGATCTCTTTATTGCTATTGCCTTTAATGTGATTCTTTCGTGCTGGAAAGATAATTCCAATCTGTCTATATTAACTTGGTGGAATTTTATTTGTGCTGAACATCGAATAGCTAGCGTTTCTACTCTATCGTTATCTCAGAAAATCGAATCAAATCTACTTTGGGCACCTTTTACTGCATATCTTTCTCTTAACTCACGTCTATTTTGACTATCATTTCTTTTCTCCCGCTTTTCCTTTGTCTCTTTTTTTTTCCCTTACTTTTCCTTATTTAAAGAATTCCTGTTATTTAACAATGTTATTGCTTTGTAACTTTATTTGATATTGTACACTATTGCTGTTGCATCTGATTGTTTGGCATTTCTTTTGCTCTTAATTCTTCAATAATACTCATTGAAGAAGAAAATATATTTTACATTAATTGTAAGGGATTGTGGTTTTGATTAATTTTTGTATTTTTTTTTATTACATTTGTTGTTGATGACATATATATTGAAATGTATTTATGTTTTACATGAGCCATGAATTGTTATAGTTTTTCGGGTTTATATATGTTATCCATATGAGATTAAACTCTTCACTTTCTATGAACAAAGAGAATTTATTTCTAAGGGTGGTGGGTCTTGTTACCTAGACAAAGGCTCATGGGACCGAAATTCATCGGGACTTATTAGCACAATAAAATAAGTATTGCAGTTACACCCGGAAATGCATGTCTTTGGTTTTCCAAATTGGTGACTCATATATAGATATATATTCAACACCCTTGTGTACCATTAGCTTTTGCTTGTTGTAATGAGTTGTGTTGGGGAAAATTATGAAATAATGTATATTAACATGAATAAAACGATTGCTGCAATCTCTCCAACGCAAGCCTGTTCCTGCCACCCAAGTAAATATACCATGCTAGCAAACAGTAATTACAACAAAAACAGGTCTCCATCAGGGGAGAGAAAAGCAGAAAGGGGGCGACAGGATACAAAACAATTCAGATTCGGAAACTCAGCCTGAGCCAGGGAAAGAGAGGAGGTATGAGCACAAAAATGACTTGTTGCCCACTTCAGCTGAAAGGGGTAAATGTGTTTAGATGCATAGTGCTGCCTTTTTTGTGTCATAAATAAATGCTGCACCTGAAAGACCCAACTTTTTTTATGTAGAAGTATATTTGCAAATATTTTCGTCACAGGTGACTGCCACTTTCACAAAAAAATACAGGTTTGTAAGGGCATGGAAAAATGTTTCCTCTGACTAACTTCCAATGCAAGAAAGCTTTTTTTTAGTGATATTGCAATTCATGGAATACAAAAAGTTTTTTCAACAGACTTGATGTGAAAATTAGGTTTGCGAATTTTTTGCTATTTTTGAAGTTTTCATCCATATTTTATGAAGGCGACATTATATGGTTTACGTTGGAACACAGAGCCATGGACCAGAATGTGCGCCATCATGAAAATTATGTCAAAGAACGTTTCGGGTTTTGTTTTTTGTTTTTTTGTGCCGCCCCATGTGGAGTTGGACATTTTTATCATGTAAAATGTGCAGGCGGCTATATGCATAGTCAAGGCACCACTTTATTGGCAACACCTCATCATATTTCTTAAGCTATCTGAGAATTGTTTTCTCCATGGGTTAATGTTAGTGAGATTTGTAAAGCGCACTGTTACCCTGGGGTGTCCTGGCGCTAGCACCCAAATCAGCACGTAACCTGATGGCCTAGTTGCAAAAATGCAAAGTTTTCAAAACCTTTCTGAAGACAAGCAAGCTCAGGCCGCATGAAGGGAGGGGGATAATTCATTCCATGCCTTGACTGTGCCAATGATAAAACTCTTTCCTTCAAAGTTAGCTTATTTAAATCTGGTGACAACCACGGTTCTGGCACTTGCAGACTGAAGGGTCCTACTAGGTGCATACCAGGCACACTTCTTATTGAGATGAGGAGGGCCTATATTTTGTAGCACCTTGCAGGCAATACACAGAGATTTGAACTTGATCCTGTTTCTCACTGGTAACCAATGCAGTTTTTGGATTACTAACTTAACTGAGCAAAATGTGGGAGTGTCAGACAACAGTCTGGCAGCAGCATTTTGCAGTACCTTGCAACTTCTTCACATGTTGTTGCAGCATATTCATATACAAACCATTACAATAGTCCAATCTTGGCAAAATCAGGGATGACATAACCGTTTTTTGGGACTCTGCAGGAATGAAAAGTAAGATTTTTTTGATCATCTGTGGGAGGTTGGGTGGAAAAAGAATCGAGGAGGCTTGATATGCTTCTCAATTTTGGTGTACTTTATTAGGGAATGAGGAGGACAGGTAAGATTTATTTACCAGAGTCATGTTTTTCTTCTTCTTGGTTACACCTTCTTTTCTCTTTTCTTCAGGTTTGTCTTTTCCAGGAGGGTGTCCCCAGTAGGCTCAGAGAAAGAAGAAAGCAGTGGTAAGTATCTGGGTTTTAAAGATTGGGGTAAGGACAGTATCCTTTAACACACCCGGAGTGACGGAGATGGAGAGCACTCAAGCATTAGAGAGGGTTGGGTTTTGAAGAGGAAAATACCAACAATAGTGGGGAAAAGAAGATCTATCATTTTCCTTCACTCTTCACACTCCCTTCCCCCTCTTTGTCCTTTTTTCTTTTAAGTGAATTGTGGAAATAAATGCATGAAGTGATGGAAAAGACAGAAGGCAGAAAGAAAAATTAAAGTTAAATTGGTAGACTTAAAGCATTCACAAAATAAGGTCCTGCTTTTGTCTGATACTGTTATTTCTTAGCCCCTTTCAATGTTAATGACCTGGCTTGCCATTCATTCTGCTTGGAACAATCTTTCAGCTCACGTAGTCAAAGCTATGACTTGTCTTTAGGGAACAATAATATTCGCCCCTCAACAACAGTTTGCCCAAAAACAACCGAGAAAGGAAAAAATAAAAGTTCACGAAAGAGATAGCTCTTAATTAATCAATATTCGGTGCCACTCGTCGTAATTTCTTTAGTTCTCTAGCTTAGTTTCCCGTTTGTCTCGACTCTCTCTAAGGCCCCCCTCCTTTCCCATCTCCTACATGTGCCACTGATGCTGCAACTCTCCAGACCTGAGGCGGCGTGCAGGCTTCTCCTGTGGGCTTCCAACACTCCATGCTCCAGACCTCTGGAACCTCGGTGTCAACCTCCGTTTCTACCATTCCAGTGCTCCTGGTCGGTCTTGCTGCTCCCGCTGGCGTCATCTTCCTTAGGCTACTTTCGTCGTCTGCCGGCTTTCCCCAGCTCCGCCCCTTCTTCTTCAGTATTCCCCCTTTGGATTGCGACGTCCGTTTCTTCTTGGTAAGCAGTCCCTGATTGGTCAGTTGCATGGATGGGCCCACCTTCTTCCTGTACAGGAGACTGTGTGGGAAACAGTTTAACCCTTTGTTTTCTTCCTTTCCCCCGTATAGGGTGGTCGATGCTCCAAACGACACCGGGAGGACGGGGTCATGAGAGGTAAGTAAGGGGCTTTTGTGGGTAGCGTTCCTGCTCATTCTCACATCCCCCTTCCCTAACTTTCTTGCTTTCAAGAAATTAATCCAGGAGGGTACCTAGACTGATAATCAGCGTTAGTTTGCTCCTTCCCTTTTCTATGGTAAGTGGTGAATCAAAAAGGCTGTAGGGCGAGGAACCACCATAGGATTATGTCATAGTGCCCTTTGTTCCGAGAGTGCCATACCTGTGGAGCATGGTCGGTATATAGTTTGAATTCTCAAACTTCAAGATAATACTTTAAGGGCTCAATGGCCCATTTAATGATTAGTGCTTCCTTCTCCACTACCAAATAGTTTCTTTTACGAGGGAACAGTTTGTGGCTGATATAGATAATGGGCATTTTTTGTCCTTGGGAATCTGTCTGGAACAGGATAGCCCCCTAAGCCGTGTCTGAGACATCAGTTTGTGGAATGAACAGCTTGGAATAGTCAGAACTGAGGACAACAGGTTTGGATGTAAGGGACTGTTTTGAATCAGTGAAAGGCTTGCAAGGTGTTTGGAGAAAGTTGTTTTAGTTCTTTTTCACATCCTTTTTTAGCATGTCTGTTAAGAGGGCAGCTATCTGAGAAAAGGTAGGTATGAACCATCTATAGAATCCTAAGATGCCAAAAACGCCCTAAAGTCTTTCTGGTGTGTGGAAAGGGTTGGTTGCATATGGCCGCTACTTTTTTTTCCCGCGGTTTAATGTATCCTTCACCCAAAAGGTATCATAGGTATTTTACAGATCATGCAGCTAAATGGCTTTTGACCGGATTAATGGTTAGACCATCCTCTTTTAATGCTTGTATTACCTTCGTAAGATGGGTCAGATGTTGTTCCCAGGAGGCACTATGAATGACTATATCATCTATATAAACTGCAGCAAAGGCTTTACAGGGGGCAAGAACCAGATTCACAAGCTTTTGGATGGTAGCAGGGGCTCCATGTAATCCGAAAGGAAGCATGATAAATTGATATAGCCCTCCAGGAGTGGAAAAGGCTGTTTTACCCTATCTTGCTTCTGTAATGGCTATTGCCAATAGCCCTTGCATAACTCTATTGTGCTGATGTACTGGGGTTTTCCAGTCTTTCAATCATTTCTTCAACTTGGGGAAGAGGGCATGCATCAAACTGGGATATTTTATTGACTTTTATAAAGTCAATACAAAACCTAATGGACCGATCAAGTTTGGGGACAATTGCGATAGGAGAATTCCATTCACTACTGGATGGTTTGATTATCCCCATCTTTAGCATTTGTTGTATTTCATTCTTAATGGCTTCTTGCAGGGACTCAGATATACGGAAAGGGCGTAGCCATATTTTCTTTCCTGAGGGTGCATGTTTGATCAAGGAGGTCCTCTCAGGAGTTAGAGAAAATATGCTTTGAAGGAGCAGTAAGTATTTACTAAAATCCTGCTATTTCTGAACAGGTAACTCAGGGTCTGTACTCTGTTAGAACAATAGGGCGGGTGTTTCTACCTTCCCTAATAAGTCGGGTCTCGCTTCTTCCCCTTTCTTCAACAAATTTATATGAAAATTGTGAGTATTCTTTTTGTTTTGAGGGTCCATCTCGAGGTAGTATTTGACTGGGGTCACCCTATCTATGACCCAAAACGGACCTTGTCATTGGCCCAACAACTTGTGGTCAGAAGTGGGCATCATTAGTAAGGCTAAATCACCTATTTCTAGTGTTAGCTCTTTAGTATTTTTGTCATACTGACTTTTTTGGGGAGCCTGAGCCTGTACTAGAAGTGTTTTTACAAAACTTTGAATTTGATGCAAGTGGGGTTTCAAGCTGAGTATTTATTCTGGGAGTGATTTGCCCCATCAGGTCTCTCCTCCCTCTCCTCCTTTATCATGTCCAACAAGGTGTGTGGCTGCCTGCCTTACAACAGTTCAAGAGGGGAATAGCCGGTGTTTTTTTGTTGTTTACACCAGAAGGTAAATAGGGCTAAGGGCAACATATCCTCCCATTTTCGAGTCTCTAACTCTAGTAGCTTTTATAGAGTTATTTTAAGGGTGGCATTGTACCTCTCCACCAATCCATCTGTTTGTGGATGGTAAGCGGCAGTGCACATCTGTTTGATCTTTAACTGTTGGCAGAGCTGTTTCATCAGGCTGGAGACAAAGGGTGTGCCCTCATCGGTTATGATCTCACTTGGGAATCCCACCCGGGAAAATATATTAATTCTGGCTTTAGCAATCTGCAAGGCGTTCGGATGTCTTAGAGCAACTCCCTCAGGAAATCGGGTCGCATAGTCCACTAGGACTAGTACATTAAAGGTATCCACTACAGGAGGGGAGAAGGGAGGGGTCCCATTATATTCATCCCGACTCTTGATAAGGGCTCATCAATTATAGGCAGGGTTTAAAAGGAAATGGGTACAGTCCTGCTATTTTTTGGGGGCAAATAGGCCATTCTCTACAATATTTGCGAACTTGATGATAGATTCCCTGCCAATAGGACCCCCCAAAGTGTCACCCTAGTAAATGACTGTGCAAGAAACAGCATTTTCTCTATATTGCCGGGGAACTAACAATTGTGGAGTGAGCATTTTTCCTCCTTTTTGATATAGTAACCTCTTTTTTTTTATAAACAATTGGGGATCTACTTCATTAGGCTCTTCTGCGGGAGAGGCTTTTTTCCATGCCTCCCCTAGAGTGGGATCTTCTCTTTGTGTAGTATAACAACCTCAGTCTCTGTTCCCAGACACTGTTTTTTCCAGGTTGGGCTAGGGTGACTCGAATCCAATCCTTCTGTTCTTCTCTTTTTTGCCTTTTACTCTTCCAAATTTTCCCCTGGGGGAGTTTCTGATCGGACAAATGGGAGAAGGGTGTGGTTTTCCCTCATTCCTCTCCCTCTGCCCAGTTCTCCTGTATGAAATTACTCATATAGGGGTTAGTCGTTGCCAAAAACAAGGGGTCGGGTAATTCAGGGATCAGCCCCACTCGAGGGTAATTGCATCTACATAAGGGTCATGTTGTACACACACTTCAGTGGTAGGATATTGTTTATTGTCCCCATTGATGATGACGACCCCTGTAGTGTTTTGCATTCTCCCTGTAATAGCCTGAGGTTGCATGATGCTTTGAAGGCACCCTGTGCCCACCAAGGCTTTTCTAGGTTCCCCATTTACCGACACTTGTCAGTGATAGGGGGGTTGTGCCCTACTACAATAGAGGGATCTAGATAGTCACACCTCCATGGGTTCCTCCTTTTGGGGGCACAGCTGCCCAATGTGTCCAAACATACCGTAGTCGAAACATTGGGGTCTAGGATTGAGTGTGGGTCATGTGTGGGTGTCCCGGTAGTAGGGTTACGGTTTCTGTCTTTTTTGTAGATGGAGCTTTCTGATTTTATGCTGTGCCCCCACCCCTGAGTATTTCCACTGGGTTTCTTCTCACCCTTTTTGTATTTCTTGTGCTCTATTGAAAGCACTAGCTATCTCCCTAGCTCTCTCCAAATTAAGCTAGGTGTGTTGGCGAACCCATCTTTGTATGGGTGGATGTAAAGAAGATGGATATTGCTCTAAGTAGACTTTTTCCAACATTTTCTCTTTAGTGGAGGTCAGAGGTTTTAACCATCAGTCTGCCACGTCTCTTACTCTATAATAGCGTGCTCTTAGGGTTTCTTGGGGGCCCTTCTCTAATCTGTTGGAGGCAGATCCTGTATGTTTCCTTGTCCACTCCCATTCTTTCCAGTATGCTCTTCTGAACGTCTTCATACGGGGTCACTCCAAGTGGATTGGCTGCTTTATAGGTGGCTTGAAGATCACCGGAGAGAAGAGGGCCAAGAAATTGTCCCCATTTATCAACAGGCCATGCTGCTGCTCTTGCCATTCTTTCAAAGTTTGAAAAAAAGAAATTGGGGTCTTCCCCACTGACGTATTTCTGCATAACGGCCAAGGGGAGGGCGGTATGACCTTGTTGCTGACTGAGTGCTTCTGCCAACTTGCCCATCGGAACCTCTTGGATTTGACTGTGCTCGGTGGGGGTTTTATGTACTTTTTCTTGATCCTCCTCAGCCACGGCTAGAAATGTCCGCATTATTTTACCCAGTTTTTCCTGGGTTTCTGTCATTTTATGCATGACAGCCTCCATTTCCTCAAATCCCACTTCTGACACCAACAGTGGGAGGGACTGGCAGAAAAAGAATTGAGGAGGCTTTATATGCTTCTCAATTTTGGCGTACTTTATTAGGGAATGAGGAGGACAGGTAAGATTTATCTCTCAGAGTCCTGTTTTTATTTCTTCTTCTTGGTTACACCTTCTCTTTTCTTCCAGCATTGTCTTTTCTGGGAGGGTGTCCCCGGGATGCTCGGAGAGAGAAGAAAGTTGTGGTAAGTATCTGAGTTTTAATGATTGGGGTGAGGACAGTATCCCTCACCACAACCGGAGTGACGGAGATGGAGGGCACTCAAGCACTAGAGAGCGGTGGTTTCTGAAGGTGGCAGTGCTAATAATTGTGGGGAAAAGATGATCTAGCATTTTCCTTCACTCTTCACACTCCCTTTCCCCTCTTTGTCCTTTTTTCTTTTTAGTGAATTCTGGATATGCATGCCGGAAGTGATGGAAAACACAGAAGGCAGAAAGAAAAATGTAAGTTAAATTGGTACACTTAATGCAATTACAGATAAGGTCCCACTTTTGTCTCATGCTGTTATTTCTTAGCCCCTTTTAATGTTAGTGACCTGGCTTACCATTCATTCCTCCACTTGGGAAATATTTTCAGCCCGCGTAGTCAAAGACGTGTCTTTAGGGAACAATAATATTTGCCCCATACAACAGTTTGCCCAAAAACATCATAGAAAGAAAAAAACACAATAGTTAGCCAAAAAGATAACTCTGAATTTATCAATATTCAGCGCCACTCGCCATAATCTCTATAGGTCTCTGGCTTAGTTATCCAACTCTCTCTAAGGCACCCCTCCTTCCTCGTCTCGTTCACATACCACCGATGTCGCAACTCTCCTGAGTTGCCGCAGCATGGAGGCTTCTCCTGTGGACATCCACCACTCCTCGCTCCAGACCTCTGGAACCTTCGTGTCAACCTCTGTGTCTCTGTTCCGGTGCTCATGGATGGTCTAGCTGCTCCCTCTGCCGTCGTCTTTCTCAGGCTATTTTCGGCGTATTCTGGATTCACCCACCTACGCCTTTCTTCTTCAGGATTCCCCCCTCTCGTCCTGACGTCCTTTTCTTCTTGGTAGTGAGTCCCTGATTGGTTGGTCCCACGGGTGGGCCCGCCTCCATCCTGTATGAGAGAGTCAGTGGGAAATGGTTTAACCCTTTGTTTTCTTTCTTTCCCGGTTGGGGTGGCCGATGCTCCAAGTAACACCAGGAGGACGGGGTCGAGAGAGGTAAAGTAAGGGGTTTTTGTGGGTTGCGTGTCCTGCTCAATATCACATCATCCTTAAAATGAAGACAGTCAATGTTGTCAATGAATTGACTTGGTTGCCGAAGGAGAGCTTATTATTGATGATCACTCCCAAATTTTTGGCTGTCATGAATGGTAAGGGTAGAGATCCCAATTCCTCTGGCTACCAAGCTAGAGACCAAAAAAAATGGGTTATTGCCAAATAGTATGACCTCTGTGTTATAGGCAATTGCTACACATCCAAGAATTGACGGCCAACAGACAATCATGTAAACTTTTGCCAATATTGTTGTTTTGATTAGAAACAGCAATGACAATTTGTGTGTTGTCTGCACAGGAGTTCAGAGCAAACCCAAAAGATGTATTTATAGGCGCCATTTGTGGGCCAGTAATAAGATCAGCAATTTTTTTTACTCCTTTCAAATGTGAGGCTTAAGTAAGGTAGTTAGAGTCTAATGGATGGGTGGGACGCGGAACAGTGGTGAGGATGAAGAGGATTATTTTGACAACATTCTGATGAGCATTTGCAGTAAGTTGCTTGATGTTAATTGGGGGAGGGGGTGTGGTGGGGAACAAGAGGGTTATTCTGAACCTTCACAAAAGAAAAGGTGCAGTAAGGCATTCAACCACTCTTGTAGGCTAATTCATTCTCAGAGATGTGCAATTAATGGGGGAGCCGAGTTATTGCACTGATGAGCTGAAACTACTGAGAAGTGTCTACTTCACAGGTTAAATCTAGTAAAGATTATTAAATGAGGCCCCCCATTGCTCTTTGGTCCAGACAAAAAAATGTTTTCATCCCCCAAAAAATGAATTGGTCACTTAACTGAATATGGCATGCAGGGTAAACGTAATAAGAGAGGGAGAAAAAGTACTGCCAGTGTTAAAACAAAGGGAATTTGGGATTAGTAGCCCTGTCTGCTACTAACTGACATACATGAGATGGTGTAATAACAGCAAAGAATAATCAACAGTACAATGCAACACCAGTATGAGACATCAGCAGGAGGTCCAGTTTTCACTGTTCGTTATTTGTGAGTTTCAGTGGTGTTTTCTTAGGTTTTTATGAACCTTTTGAAATCAGTGCTTATCATTGTTTATTCAGTTGTGAACCTCTACAATAACAATTAATTCTGTGTTTTCTACTGCTTACAATAACACGTGTTGTGTATTTTGGGGTATGGGGTGTCGTCCCATTGGCTGTGTGCCCAATGGACTTATGTTCCACTATTTTAAACATAAAAAGTCTGCGTATTGCACACACTCACAGTCGCATATCATTACTCTTAATCCCATCTCACACTCACTCTGTCTGCTTTACATGACTATCAATGGATTAATAAAGTAAGAGTGTTATATTAAAATATTTTAATGAAGAAATTCCTGGGCACAGGTGGGGCCATTCACCTAGTCCATAGTGAATATTATGGCATTACAGGGTGGTCAACCCTGGAAACAGCCTGGTACCTTGTGAATCCATTGAAAGTTTGAACTACACCAGATTAATTTGTAGCCCTGCATTCTAAGGCACTTGAACCCTTGTCCTTTAAGCATGTGGGTCACTGCTTTTCTGCACTCTTTGCCTGACTACAATAAAGTGCTGTGGCTGTTGTGTGCATTGTCATAGCTGACAAGTGTTCCCATGGCAAATGTTTCACTTTAAGGCAGCCCTGACCTTTTGACAGCCTTCACATTGTATTCTAGAACGTAATATTTTGCTGTTAAAATTGTAAATACTAAGGCTAAAAAACCCCAACAGTGAAGTGCAATTGGGTCAAAAGCCATAACTAGGGACACCTTACAAGTATGAATTGTGTTGATATGTGGAAAGTCTTGTGTCATGTTTTCACCACTACCCCATGTGCACTGTGACAGTCCCCTCTTAAAAGGTTCCCGTCACCACACTTTGCATTGAATGTTTAAATCGCAAGTTGTTTGGCATGTGGCCTGCTATCAATACTGTCTCATTAGAAAAGGAGGCCAGTGTGTCAACGAGTTTTTCCTTTTCTGCCCCTGGGGGTAAATTTGATTGTCAATATTGGCCCTGATTCTTATGAGCTAGCCATTTCACCAATCAGTGGAAGAATTAAACACTGCAGATGCAGAAGTGAACACAGTGAAGGAGCATTCCAGAGTAAATATGGGGGTCAGAATAGTCAAAGTTGAGAGGAGGAGAGTAGGCATGACACTTACAGGCAGACATGTGAAGAATGAGAACACTCATGTGTGAAACAGTACAGGAAGGGAGCAAGAGTTGTGTTTAGGTCCTTGGATTATCATAAAATACTTTACTCACTGTTTTCAACACAGTTCCTCAGTGTTCATGGTGAGCAGAGATACTAGGATACAGGTCCACCAAGCTAGTGATTAGGGCTCATGGGGACTAATGCTCCTTTTCTCTACTTTCTTAGGGGGGTGGGCAACTGTGATATTGATATCCCGTGATTCTCAGTCTTACTCTTCCAGGCCTAAGGGCATTAAGAGGTGGTGACAGGGGCTCACTCACCATGGTTTGGAGCCCAACTCTCCTCTTTTTCCCTCCTCAGTTTATGGGTTTAAAGGTGTTCAGTACATAGCTCCAGACTCCCTGAATGACATGGAAAAATACAACTTGCATGGCAGCTTGGCCACCAGACCACACTTAGCAAGCAGACATGCAAGCTTTCTGTATTTAGAATGCTGATGGGCAGTATTTTTTCAATAGAATGAGCATGCAAATCCAACCTACTGCTGAATGTCAGTTTTCTTAACCAATGAGAGCCAAACATTACACTTACAGTGTACTTGACAGTACAATGCCCAATCAGTGTTGCACTTAAAGCAACAGTGTTTGCATTTATGACACACCAGCCTGACATAGTATGGAAAATACAACCAGAAGTCAGATGAAGCTCTATAATGTTAAGGGGTTGTGAATCAGCTGAAGCAGCAGAAGATAAGCACAATATAAATGTCTTGAATGGTGTTGCTGTGTGTGTACTTGTGTTTGTACATGACAGAGGGTGTACATGGGTATGAGTGCATGGATGTGAGTGTGCTGGCTCTAGTATATTCGTGGTCATTCACGCCATAATGTATTAATTGTTGGTTTGATAGCCCATCCTTGGTAAAAATGCTGGACCTCACTCACTGATTGTTATTCTTCTTGCCATACTGTAGGCATCCAGGGCCCTGGTAGGTAGGCTTGGGACTAGGTGTGTGTCCATGGCATAATGGTCCCCTTTACCCATTATAACAAGCATTGGCATAGCCAATAGGTCTCGCTTTTGGGACCTTATAAGAATTTAGTTATGCAGCACAATATCCTTGGTGCACCAACATTAACTGTTGCATGGTTAAACATTTATAAGAGAGAGAGAGGTGTGTAGAGAGAGAGAGAGAGAGAGAGGTGGGTAGAGAGGGAGAGGGGTGTGTAGAGAGAGAGGTGTACAGAGAGAGAGAGAGAGAGAGAGGTGTGTGTAGAGAGAGAGAGAGAGAGGTGTGTGTAGAGAGAGAGAGAGGTTAAGGGACTTGATCGGACTCAATGATTGTTGTGAGCGTTGCGTGTCCTGTTGTGGAGAGTAGGGTTCATCGCCCTTTAGTTTGAATGCTTAAAGAAGCAAGATGTCTTGCATCTTGTTTCTCTCTGATGGTCACTAGTGTACCTCCCTCGCTGTCGTGCTGTGCCTTGTTATAGTGCTGCTAGTGAGGTCATAGAGTTCACCCTCCCCATTCAGAGTGTATCAGTTGGGACGTCGCTAAATCTGTCAAGGGGTGCTCTAACCCATTTACCTGGCTACCTACTCTGTATACTCAGTCAAATGTGAATTAAGATTTCTATATGTACCTGCTTCAAGTTATATGTACCTGTGCCAGGCTTTGTTCAATGTGGCCATAAATCTAAATTATTGAAAACGTAGGTGGGCAGAGTTGCCTCCCTACCTATCTATGTAGGCTCTAGGTATAAATTGGTTCTATTTCAATGTAAGTCAATGGGGAAAATGTCCCCAATTTGTTTTCAAAATCTCCCTTTTTCATATCCAAGTGTTGCCTTGTAGGTGTGATGACCAGCCAGGACACAGGATTGCGTTGCTCTGGTTGAGGTAGATTCTGTTACACATGATATTATTAAAGGATGCATTGTCATTGGAAATGTATACGTTAGTATGGTGCGAGCATGAGCTGGAATGTACGGGGAGGATATGTACGGGGAGTATGAAGGGAGCCAGGAATGTTCAGTCAGGACCTGTTCCTTGGATTGATCGGGACATAGACATACTTTTATAGATGTTATCTTCTGTACATTTTAAAATATTGTCGTCACTCCTACAAGTGTTCCCTTGCCATTACTGAGGAACCCTCACTTACCTTACATTGGCGACAAGCGGGACAAGAATCAAAGTATCGTATTTTTGGGTGTCTTTCAACAAATTACCGCTGAGAGTGGAGAGTTCAAGTTCTGGAAGGATCTTGACATCGATTTTGCCATCATCCCAGTTCTTGCAATATTTGCATGTTGTTTGCCATCTACCACTTGGCGGATTGGGTTGGGTGAACAAATGCAAAGTTTTGCCCCCTTCGTGAAAATCTCCATTACTTCCTGGCTCATAGAGTCACATTGCTGTGTAACAGGCTTTACCCTGGGTATTAATGTTACAGCCGTCAAAGTGAAAGTGATCGCTATCGCGGGCTGGAAGGGTGCCCGCGCGCGATGCACTTAATGAGCTATGACGGAAGCTCGCGCCCGCGCACATGCACACAAGCTGTAGGCCACAGCTGTAGCATTTTCTGGAGCCCTTACTAAAGGTCTCGCTTTAGTTAGCGCATGCAGGGCCGGCTTTAGTGCTGGTGGCGCCCTGTGCGACAATGTTTGTTGGCGCCCCCCCAATGACCACCTCCACCACGGATTCTCTCACTAGCACCCTTTAACAGTGACCAAGTCTCCATAACCACACTCTCTCAGATGCATTAAAATAGTTATATGGCGGCACTCATACCAGTGTAGGGTGTCTGAGCACTTTGCATCACACAGACATTACACAGAGACAATCAATCATACGTGTGTAAATCAGTGTATAGGAAATGTTACATTAGCCAAAGGTCAAACATACTGGTAGGCAGTATAGTTTAAGAGTGCTTGGTGTGGAGAAGCACAAACTCAGAGTCGAAAAAGAAACAGCATAGTTGGGAGTTTTCTTTAATAATAAGAATCGATTTCTAACCAAATTAACCCTTTTTGCAACATTAATCAATGTTCTAATAATGTATACTTTGCAGTGTGTATGCACTTCTAGGATGAAAGTTAATAGCTCACTATTCTATATTAGGACTTTAAGTTATAAATTGCAAGTAACAAAATGATTTCCCTTTTGAAAGCAGTAACCTGCTGATCTGTTTACATCATATGCACTCTGTAATCTACTGGGTACATGTTCTTAGCAGCAGGCATATTAACCCTCTGCACTAACTTCACCTAAGTCAAAACCTCAACTATACAAAATGCTGATCTCTCTCCAGGAAGATAATTAATCACAGGAGCTATCTTGACATTTATGTGAGGCCTGCTAATTGCCGCTGCAGCAGGTGCTTCAAAAGCATAATAAACTTTCAATCACGACGCCCCCAGGAAGCCAGCACCCGGTGCGGTGGCACCGGTCGCACCGCCCTAAAGCCGGCCCTGAGCGCATGCGCTAGCTCAGGCGAGACCTAAAAAGGGGTATCAACCCAAATATAATGCTGGCCCTGGCAGAAAAGTGGTACTCTAGGCACATCTTGGGTATCGATTGTATAAAGGTGGCAGTCCCATGTGCCACTGGCTTTACAATGAGGGTGGTCATTTTTGGCTTATTTTGTCTGGTACAGTGCTGACACTGGACTAAAATTGGTTACTCCTAGCATATTGGCTGCATCCTTTGTATGATGGTTCCAATCTCAAGTGTTATTCTTGCCCAGGCACAATACCTGGCCTGTTATGGACACACATGATATTATGTATAATGTTATATCATTAAAACGTTGTTTTGTTTTTTTCCAGAATAAAAAGGTTATATTAAATGACAATAATGCGTAATTGCATACGCTGGAAAGCTGATTTATGGGGAAAAAATGACCGAATTGCCAAATGCATTTTTAAATCACCGAGCTGAGGGGTTGTCACTAACGATTTCTGAGACAATTCAGTATGATTAATGTCGCCCGCCATTTGTCAAACCTGTAAAATCGCCCTACAACACTGAGACAATTCGATATCACATAAATATATGATGTACTGATTATCTCAGGAACTTCACTGATTATCTTTGGTCAGGAGACAGGTGTTAGATGCGCAAATGATCAATTTATATTAAATTTCGCAGCAGGCGACAAATTACTTCTGGCCAGGGCATGGCTTAAAGCAGGAAAGTCGAGGACTGGGCAGTGGTCAGATGAGCTAATTAATTGTCACACATCATTCATTTACCAACTCACCGGGCTCAGGCAAAGCATATCGTTTAAAAAGGGCTTGTTTTAAAATTATTTTGTCTCAATGATTCATCTCACCCGCTGTAGAATATATATGGCAGGCGAGTGGCAACTTACACAGTGTTTCGTTCAGTTTCTTCACGAATACGAATTTTTCATTTATTGTTTGTTAATCTTACTTTTTCCTGTTGGAAATATTGTGAATTATTTGAGGACTGAGATTGTTTATGTAAAACGAAATTCATTCTTCCATTTCTATTTTTACGTAATAAAACATGACTAGCTGGCACTTTCCTGCAGCACTGCAGAGCTTTGAAAGGGTCTATGGCGGTGAAAGTTACCGTGGGTAATATCAAACGTTAAAAGCCCATGTTCTGGTGTGAACCTGGGCTTCTATTGAAATTCTCAAGGGCATATTATCAAGCCCATTATCGCCGCTTTAGCTGCAGTTTCCTGCCGCTAAAGCGGTGATAATTTTAACGCCGTTCTTGATAATATGCCCCACAGTGTGCACTTGCAATGCTGACTTAAGACAGGGCTGCTGTGTGATGTCTTAAGCAGTTGAAGAGCTGGAGGAGTGGTATTTTGCTACTTTTGACAGTTGGGGGGCGGGGGTAGGTTCCGGGGATGTTTGAGGTGTTACACCCCCTAAAAAATGTAGGGGCATATTATCAAGCACGGCGTTAAAATTATCGGCGCTTTAGGCGATAATGGGCTTGATAATATGCCGCAGAGAATTCCAATAGAAGCCCATGTTGACACCAGAACATGGGCTTCTATGAGACTTCACAATCATGTTGGAGACTCCGCAGATAAGTCATAAAATTACTATTAGTAAAATTAAACTTGTGGTTTGTGAATACCAAAAAAATGGTAAACATATAATGGTTACTTTGTACTTTCCTATCTTCTAGTTCCAATGCTCACAGTCTGTTGTGGACATAATTACTGCACCACTATCTTCCACAGACTGACGTTTAGTGTGGCCTACCACTGCCCCTCTACAACGGAAGTGCTTCTTTAGCTTGAAACCTCTTAAGGTTTCCCTGATGGGAGATTTACCCTAACTGTTGCATTAGAATCCTAATTCTAATCCTAATTCTAAAGCAGAGGTTACCTAAAGTAGCCCTCTTAAATAAATCTCCAGTAAAATCTCTTTTTTTCAGTTGTATATAGTGCAAACTCAGTCTGAGAGCATTAAAGTGCTTAACATGAGCATCACATTAGATTACATGAGGCCATTTATTTTTTTAATGCAAAATAGAACAATTGATGGACTGAATGCTGAACTTGTCAAAGATTTCACCCCAGTACAGAGATCTGGGCCTAAGTCTATCAATGTTTTGCCCCCCATGCCATTCAAGTTAAAACCCAGCTATATGCAAATCAGTCTTGACCATGCTCCCCATTTGAACATTCCAGCCCGGTCCTCCCTGGACTGGAAACAATCATCCTCGGACCGGTTTTGGGGCATCATCCCTCATCAGCCAGACTAGCTTGACTCTAGTGGCATGGAGAGCACGAGACCCACGTCTGGGCATACCCGTCGTACATGGGGTAACAAATGCAAAAAGAACAATGAATGGACTGAATGCTGAACAATGTCAAACATTCACCACAATACATCATCTGTGTCTCTTTTGATAATTTTTTTAAGGCAGAATGGGGTAAAGTGAGTGGCCCAGAATCTCGGGATGTTGAGTAGACATCAGGACTTCAACCTGCTTTCCCAGTTGCCAAGTCGGCAACGATGGCCTTTGAGCCATATCTCTGATTGTATACTTACAGTTGGTCTGCACAGATTGTAGCACTTGCTAGCCTGTCTATTCGTTGCCTAAAGGTCTGAAACCAAGTTTGCACATACCTTTCTTAACGGTATTTGCAATATATGACTTGTGATTCTATATCTATAAGTGTGAATATTACTATTCGCAAATATCGAATCACAAATTCTCGACTGCATATATCAGGTCTAGTGTCTCTGCTTCTCTGCAGTACTGCATGGTCATTCAACCAGCAGTGTTTTACAGGAGGTCTCAACAAGAGTGCAGTGTGGTGACAGGGGCAGTTCCAATACTTCTTTGCAAGACAACAATGCTTTCAGTGCCACAGTACTAGTAGGCCTCTGCACAAGGCTATGTCATCACATGGAATAGCAACAGTACATCTCTACAGACCTGGTACCAGCACTAGTGTTTCTATGGAAGAATGCTATGTGTGGAATACATTAGTAGAAGAATTTGCCTGCATGGCTTCAGTACTTGAAATGAAAAATTACCAGTATAATTCCATAGGCATTTTTATAAAAGGCAATTGCCATTGCATTGTAGGACTGATTTTCTTTGAATTGGTGGGTGCAATCAAAGTGTACAGGGATACCTTCTTAGCGATGGTGCATACATGGGAATAAAATTCAATTTTGTGTGTCTGCATTACTTTGGACATATGCGTGCCTGTGCCTCTTGCAGGATTGTAATGTATTGAGTTAACCAATACTAGCACTTGTATGCATTACTGCAACACTTTGAATTTAATATTTCAGAACTTCTTTTTAAGATTGTTATTATTTTGGGTAGAACAACTCAAGACA
Organism: Triturus cristatus; assembly: GCF_964204655.1. Taxonomy (NCBI): domain Eukaryota; kingdom Metazoa; phylum Chordata; class Amphibia; order Caudata; family Salamandridae; genus Triturus; species Triturus cristatus. The sequence continues at coordinate 689,770,200 of NC_140591.1, forward strand.
CCTGTACGACTATTGATTGTGCTGCAACTTGTATCTGTGTTAGAGGTCTGTGCACTTCTCCTCGCCCTGTTCTGTGCATGTTCTGTGAGTGATTGAAGCTGCTGCCAAAGTTGTTATGCAGGCCTCATACGTGAAGGAAGAGTGAATTGCTGCTGCCGCCCTTTCTCTATTTGTGTAGAAGTATGCAGTACCTCTGCCTACAGGGTAGGCTTTCTGTGTTGTTGAGAAGATGCTGCATTGAAGTCTTTGCTTCACCTGTTCTGTGTGCACAGGAAGCTCATAATGATATTGGTCATATGGTACCTGTTCTGTGTGTGAGAGAAGTTTCCACTGCTGTTGTTGTTTATTCTATGAGTAAGAGAGAAGACAGCACTGCTGTTTTCGCTGTCTTTGCTGAACCTCAGGATATCTGAGCTTGTAAATTAATCCATCCAGGCCGCCAAATGGTTTTTGTGTGTGCAAATCTATGTATATTCACTGAAAAATCAAAGGTTAAATTGACGTTACAGTTAGGTGAAAATTTCAGTGCCAATGTAATGTTTTAATCTCAACAAACCACAGAAATTCGCCAGTTATGGTTATTTCTAGTAACTGTAATTCATGCCCTAAGGTAACTGTAACTCCCACCCCTGCCATGCACATTCTTGTCATCAAAGATGACATTTCAGACGTTGCAGTGATGTTATGAGATATGTCATAGAACATGTCATGAGTGATGTAAATTCGGAGATGTTGGACCTGACCCACTCTGCGGGTCATCCCCAAATTTTTGGACTTTTCCCTCCATTTTTTCTGGAATATTTTTTTGTTGACCTTAGGACTCTGTGCTTTTTACCACTGCTAACTTGTGCTAAATTTCATATGCTCACTCCACTAAACAGGGTAAAGGTGCCTTAAACCTAATTGACATATTTAATTTACTTTTAAGTCCTTGTAGAGTGGTGTAACGTATACCCAGGGCGTGTACATTAAATGCTACCAGTGGGCCTGCAGCACGTATTGTTCCACCCACTCAAGTAGCCCCTTAAAACATGCCCTAGGGCTTCCATTGCAGCCTGAAGGCAGATTTAAACTGCAAATTTGACTGAGCAATATAGCTGGGCCTGGGCGGTATTATAATTAAGGCTCCCTGTTTTCAGTTTTTACTGATTCTTACACATAAATGCAGATAGAAAACAATGTGTTTCCTGACTGTGATTATTTAAAAAAAAAATAAAGAAACTCGGGCTTCTTGTGAGTGACTGTCATGCTGTCCTTCATACATTCCAGACTGACAGCTGAGTAGATAGAAGCACAAGGAGTTAAAAAAACAGGATGAGATTTCCTGAAAGTCAGGCAAATGTTAACATATATTTCTATTTAATGCTAATATTTACCTGCAGATGTAGCGTTTTGTTATATTTTGCTGCTTAATTTGCTAAATGCAAAAAGCATAAAAAAGTATGAGTGCATATTTATCAGTTAAATAAATGTGGAAATATGTTATTTTACCACACCATTAATTTTCAAGACACAAGATAAATAAGGATATTTAATACCAATAAGATGACCCCAGAAATAAATAGGGATAAATACAGACGGAAATGTTAAAAAAACGAAACCATAGAACCAGGAGTCCTAATTATAATTCTGCTTGTGGAATTGGCTGAATTTGGAAACTCTGCGTTATGTGTGTAATGCAGAGTTCCTGCTAAATTCCGCCAAATAATGCATGGATGAATTATTCTGCCATTCGAACCTCATGATGTTCATGGAACCAATGCAAGGCTCAAAAACACATGCTTGTGAGTGAGTTTGCTGACCCCTGGAGAGAATTTTGGTCACCAAAGAGCCTTCTGGCACCATTTTGAGATGCGAGCAGTCCATTAACGGGTCAATGCGCGCTTCACGGCAAGATTTTAGTTTTTATAAGGGGGATAGTTTGCACAGTTAAGTACCTTTTCTCCATGTTTGTAAAATTTGCACAACTCATTTATTTTTACCATGTGGCCTAGTGTGCCCATTGTCTATCCAGCCAGTTCTAGTAGGTATTGGGTAATGAAACAACTGCTTCTGTGGTATATATATATTTTTAAAACATCTATGCTTCAGGGATGACATTTAAATGCAAAAGGTGTTTTTTTTATTTCACGTTTTTTCTGCAAAACATGTATTTTGGTGGGGCAATAATTTGATGCCTTTGGAGGATGTTTGTTGTTGGAAAGTTTTTAAGCTGTGACTTAATTTTTGTTTCTGGCATTGCTAAATTAATGGCAGCATTTTCTTTCATGCCTACTTTGTTTGTTGGCCAAGTGGCCATTTTTTAGTCTTGTCAGTGTCTGTATGTGTATGTGTGTGTGTTTGCCTAGGCCACCATTTTGTCTTTTCTCCAGGCAATGCGGCTGGCTGCCATTTTGTGCAGTCTGTTTTAATTGGCCTGCATGTCTTCTTCTTTGCTGTTCATGCCTCATTACTTCTTGTTGTTTGAACATGTGGCCAACAGCATTTGGTGTATCCAACTAGTGTGCTTTTGCCATAGGAGTGCATGTATTCTTTGTTGTCAATGCCTTCTTCCTCGTTGTTGTTTGAACATGTGGCCGATGGCCATTTCGTGTGGCCAGACAGTGTGCTTTTGACATAGGTCTGCATGTGTTCTTTGTTATCGATGCCTTCTTGCTTTTGTTGTTTGAAGATGAGGCCAGCGGCCATTTTGTGCAGCCAGCTACTGTGCTTTTGCAATATGCCTGAATGTGTTCTTTGTTGCTTGTTGTTGTTTGGACATGTGGCCACAGCCATTTTGTGTAGCCAGCCAGTGTGTTAGATCCTTTTGTTCCAGTTTTCAAAGCCATTTTCTATGGGCATTGATAGAAAAGAATCTCCGGCGAGCTGGTGCATGTACTGCAGCAGGGCCCTGACCGGCGGTAATTGGGATGTCGCGGTCGGGCCTGGGAGGCTGCTGATGGTCCCGCTGTGACTGACAAATTAATGTGCGGTGGCTCCTGGAGGTTGGCGGCGGTGGCGCGCTGGCCATCTAGCAGACGTCACAATAAAATTGAGGTCTTTACCTCTACTCCTGGTCCCTGATCTGTCCACCTGGGCCCCTGCATGCTGTAGCGCTGGATGACAACAATTGGGAGGCGGCTGTTGGGGAAGACTTCCCTTTTGTGGTTCGTGCCGGAGCTCCCTAATTAGTGTGCAGGCTCCCCTGGCATCTGGTGAGTGCCAGCAGTGCATTCCATCAGGGACTCTAAGTCCCAGAGGTCCTTACTCCCTGGAGGGAGGAGTTGACTTCTGACTCACGCTCAAAAACTCGCGGCGGACGCCAGGCGCAGCCCGGGCCAAGGGCGGGCCGTTTGTGGCCGTTAGTGGGCCAGTAGAGGCAGGGCATGGCCACACCCCTAAGGACTTCTCACAAAAGCCGATAATTACCTCTTGGAGACCATCAGCGTGAGCGGAGAACTCTGAGTAAACATAGAACCTCGGGACGGGGGGGAGGATGCAGCATTGTAGGGACTTTGGACGCTTTCATCATAAGAGAAGAATCCCTGGTGTCACATCAAATCCAGCTGACGGAAAGAAGGGTGTCGACTGAACTGGGGCAGGCATAGAGACGCTCATCGCTCGGGCATATTGCCCTGTCAAAATCACCAATTATGAGTAGGCTGAGCCAGTCTGTGATTCCAGAGGGGGATCCGTGTTGTATTACAGAATCACAGTCACGCCCTTTAAGTCCGCCACAGTGTCCAGGGGGGGCCAAGGATGGTACTAGTATTAGCCATAATCAAGGGTCAAAGGGGGAGGAGGGTAAAGAGGCCCAGAATTCAGTTAAGGTGGGCAAGAGTGTGATTGTTGAGATCCATGAGGAAATGGGGGAGAGTATGAATGAGGGTGTTAATGAAAATGCCGCGGACACGATTTTAGCCAGGGGAAATAGGTCAGTTACGACACGGTCCCAGAAAAAAGCAAGTCCAGAAGTTTGTGAGCCGGTGGCGAAAGGGTGGGGGGGGGAAATAACATCGAAATTAACCAAACAGCCCAGGCAAAAAAACAAAGGGGGCCCCCCAAGAAATATAAGTAAGCACTCGACTGGCACAGCTGGGGCGAGGGAGGAGGGGGCAGATGATTCAAACAAAGTAGCTTAATGTCCCAATGTGGTGCACGAGGAGATTGATTTAGAATTGGTTAGGAATAGCGCACTTTGGGCCAAAATTGAGCATCTCCTCATCCTTGCCTTAAAACCCTTATTATCTAAACTAGACCAGATTGAGTCTCACTTGATGGAGATGGGAAATTGGAGAAAGGGTCCCGAGTTGCACCAGGAGAGTTTGATAAGTGGGAAAGGTGTGGATATTATAGGGAAGACCGTTAGTGATCATGTGGCGGCAGAGACAAGACCTTCTGATGGGAAGAATGGACTAGGAGCACAGAGGGTCAAACAAGTGCCCGGTACTAGAAAAAACCAGGACCAAGGACAAGCGATTAATGAGGGCGAGACAGAGAGGTGGGGACCTACTCTGGATCAGGCTACTAGGGGGATCTTGATTAAGGAATATAACAGGGACTTGGAGGGTGAAGGCTGTGTGCAGGGATCAAAGGGGTTGATACATTTAGATCTCCCTCCTGCATGCAGCCCATACACATTGGTTCTCATGGGCGTGCCGGCACCCAAAGGTAACACCCGGGTAACGACAGAAATATTAATAAGCAAGACGGCACACTGGCTAAGTCAGAATGCGAGGTTTAATGGTACAGACCTTAGGCATATTTTAATGGCGAGGCGAGTAGCATGGGTAGGGAAGTCTAAAAAAGTATACCCAGGGGACTGTGTTGTAGTAACCCTCAGGTACCCTAACCTGGTGGACAAAGCACTTCGCTGCTTCAGAGACCGAGCGTGGGAGGAACGATTGGCGATAGGCTTGTTGCCCCTGGAATTCTTTTATAGAAAGCCGGCAAGATTAGCATTGGAGGTTAGCAAATATGTACAGGGATCATTAGAATGTGCATATGGAGCAGGGGGAGTAAGAGATATCCCTTTACGCAACAGATTCGACCCACTGCTTAGAGGGAGAGTTTTAAGTGAGGTGGATTGACGGTGGGCGAAAAATGGAAGGGCACAGCAGCTAGACCAAACAAAGGAACCAGGTAGGGTCTCACAGGGTGTTGATGCGGGGTGTGGGGATAACATGGACCTGTTAATGGAAAATGTAGGGATGGCAGGGAGGATTGCCACTATGGTAGCACTGGAAGAGGGCATCACAACAGAAAGAGTAGCACAGGACCCCGTAAACTCGTCACAGTTGGAAGTACACAAGGTTAAAAATTCCAATATAATAAAAATAACTTCTTGGAATATTGCAGGGCTTGCGTCCAAAATAGAGGACCCTGATTGGCTGCAATATATTCAGGGTTTCCAGATTATATGTTTACAGGAAACCTGGATAATAGATTGTAGTAATATTCACTTAGTAGGTTACAAGCGCTTCGCTGTCCCGGCCCGAAAGTCCTGCTCAGGGAGAGCCATGGGGGGATTGTGTATTTTTGTGGACCTACAATTGGGAGGCACTTGGACCGATCTAAAATGGTCCTCTGCTTGTATGCAGGCCCTTAGGTTTTCTAATTATGGGGACTGTATTCTCTTAATCCATTTTTATAACCCAACGTAACAAAAAAAGACAGGGTCTGGTGTGGAAGAGTTAGATTCTAGGCTCACTGCAGGGAATTGGGTCTACAAGGGGGCGGTGGCCCCGTTGTTAGCCGTTGTGGGTGATTTTAATTGTCATCTTTGCCCTGATCTGAGACCGGCCCAAGGAAATTGGTCTTCGTGCCCGGTTAGGATCGGACCACACTTTGAGCACTCAATTGAGGGCAATGAGCTGGGAAGGGTGTTAAGTAAACACGCCCTTGAGCATACTGTGGATTTGATAACCAAAGAGAGGGAGAGAGAGATTAATCCCACTTTTAAGAGGAGGGGGTGCTCTTCTTTCATTGACTTTATAGTAGTCTCTAAATTTTTAAAAGACAGGGTAAGTGGGGCTGATATTGACCTAAGTGCTTTTAGTGACCACAACCCTCTAACATTGGTGGTTGAGGGTGTGGTCACTAAAAAATCTAAGAAGAAGGGAAGGGGTGGTAGCATAGAGAAAATAACAGACCAGGGGAGAAGATTAATATGGGCCAAAGTGGACAGATGTACTTTTTATAAAAAAAACTCATAAGAGAAGGCAAGAGAGAACTAGAAAGGTGCCTGGACCCCGTGGTTGAGGGTCCAGAAGTAGTTAAATGCTTTGAGGCAGTTGACCATTTAGTGGACAAGTTGTTGTGCTCCACCCACCATGGTCCAGCTATGGATAATCTAAGATGGTTTGACAAATCCTGCACCTCAGCCCTTAAAAATTTAAAAAGTTGTTTAAAAATCTCACCAAGGGATAAGTTGAAAGTAAAAGAGTCAAGGCTGATATATAATCAGGCTGTTAAATGCAGGAAAAGAGCCATTCAAACACAGGCCTGGGAAGACCTAAGGGAGGGTGACTTAAGGAGGGACACATCCGCTTTCTGGAAAATAATTAATAATCCATGTTTCCAGGATGCCAGTGTTCCCGCACTCGGCACCAATATCTTGCCGGAAGATTGGGTAGCTCATTTCAAAGGCCTTTATAATTATGTAGCGGATAGTACAATTCCCTCTGAGGTGGAGGCAGGGGAGGTACCTGCAATTATGTTTACGTTGGAGGAGATCATTGGGGGAATACAGGGTCTATCCCCTAATAAAGCGCCAGGACCGGATGGCATTCCCCCGGATCTTTTTCTAAGTAATATTGAGTTGTGGGCGCCCATACGGACAAGAGTGATCAATGCTGCAGTAACGTTTGGTTGTCCCAGTTCGTGGTCCACAGCGATAATTGTCCCTATATTCAAAAAAGGGAATATGGACAATCCTCAATGTTATCACCCGATATCTTTGATCGACGTCACAGCGAAAGTTATGGGACGTGTGATTTTAGCACAATTGATGGATTGGTCGGAGGAAAATCGGGTCATTACTGATGTTCAATATGGTTTTAGACCGGGGAAATCTACATCCGACCAGTGTATAAATTTATATTTACTAGTGGCTAAATATACACTAGCAAGTGAGGGGTCGGTTTATTTAGGCTTTATGGATCTAACGGCCGCATTTGACCATGTAAACAGGGAGAAATTATGGGCCCTTTTAAGTAGGCTGGGGGTGGATGGGGGACTTATAAATATACGTAGGGACCTACACTGTAACACATCTGCTAGAGTCAGATATAACCGTGAGGGGAACCTATCAGCATCATTCTCGTGCACCAGTGGGGTTAGACAAGGGTGCATTTTGCCCCCCTTTTTGTTCTCCCTATATATTAATGGATTGGAGCAAGCATTACTTGATCTAAAGGTGGATTCCCCCAGGGTAGGATCTAGGCCAATCCCGGTTCTGCTTTACACAGATGACGCTGTACTTCTAGCACGCACACCCAGGGGCTTGCAGCATCTAATAGACGGTTTTGTTAATTTCATGGACACGCTGAATCTGTCGGGCAATCTCTCTAAATCCTTTGTCATGGAGGTTGGACGCAAACCCATTAAGAAATTTACTTATAAAATTGGTGACAATAGTATAGGGAAAGTACAACATTTCTCATATCTAGGCATTTTGTTTGATGGGCGTTTAAATTTTAAAATTTTACTGGAGGAACGATGCACAAAGTTAGTCTCGGCCACAGGTTCCATTATGAATTATGGACGTAGGCTGGGACGGTGGTCCCCGGAGCAGATAGCAAGATTGTACACCTCAATCTGCTGTGCAAAGGTGCTATATGGAGCTGAACTTTGGGGCTGTAGAGAAGTCCATCAGCTTCAGACAGAGGAGAATAAATACCTGAGATCCCTACTTAACATTCCCCAAAGTACCTCGTCTTATGTCACCCATGAGGAACTAGGATTGGCTTATATAGAGGATGTAGTTCATTTGAAGCCGATTATGGCCTGGATTAGGATATGGGCGAACCCAGAGGCTGAACTAAACAGGCAAATAATTATGGACAGCATCAGTAGGGATAAAGGGTTGTCCATTCCTTGGCTGAGATATGTAAAGTCCTCTCTTGAGTCTATTGGATGTAAAAACCTTTTTAGTACCCCCATGGTATTTACCTGTTTGGACAGGAAATTGGTGATGAAAATATATTTTAACTATGTCCAATTGCAGAGAGAAACAAAATAAGGGGGCAAGAACTCTGTGATAGCTTACAATGTGTTGAAAACGGTGGTGGGGATGGAACCGTATTTGACTCTTATGTGTAATGCTCAGGATAGGTTTTTAATCATCCGTTTTAGGCTCAATCTTTTACATCACTTGTTATCTGTGCCTCATGGTTTTACAGTTTCGGTTGAGCAGAAGGGTCCCTGTGGCTGCGATCTACAATCTCCTCAGGATACCCTTCATTTTGTACTGTTATGCCCATTTTATTCAGTGCAGAGACGTCGATTTTTAGTTGGTATTTTAAAACAGGCTAAATTCAAGCAGGCCAGGGTCGCCTTGCTACACCTACAAATGGTAAATGACTCTCGGACTCTGTTTTGTGTGGTGAATTTCTTGAAGATGGCCTTAAAAATAAGGAAAACAAGAGGGGTTTGCTGAAGCAAAAATTAGTACTGTATTTGATGTATATCAGCATGGATTTTAATGAAATTTTTTATTTTTTTATTGCTATGTGCATTTATGGTGTTTTCTAGATGCCGAATAAAGATTTTTTGATTGATTGATTGATAGAAAAGAACTACGCCTTCTGTTTGTTGTTCATTTTTTAACTTTGTTTACCCTTGATATCAGTTTAATGTGCTTAAAGATGACTGTATTATGTATGTGCAGTGTTAATATAATATTATATGTATTTGTTTCCATTTTTCCCTGCACCTCTATGCCTCCCAAAGGATTTCTCACAGTCCCTAGTGAGACACCAACTATTACATGTTTTTAACAATATTAGATTGTGCTCCCTGACTGCCATAAGTATCCTGGGCCATAGGCACAAACCTGCAATAATGTTTTAAGGATGATTCTATTTTCCACTGTTACCCCTGTCTGTCATAGGTTTCTTAGGCCATAGGAACACACCAGCATTCATCCTTTTAAGTATTATTCCATGTTTCCTTGCACCCCCTGCTTGCCATAGTTCTCTTAGGCCATAGGCGTACACCAGCATTTATATTTGTGTGGATTATTTTATTTTCCCCTGCACCTTCTGCCTACCATAGGGATAAACCAGGATTCATATTTTTAAGGATTACTTTATTTTCCCCTGCACCCCCAGCCTGCACTAGGTGCAAACCAGCATTAATTTTTTAAGGATTATTTATTTTCCCCTGCACCCCTGCCTTCCACAGGTGTCTCATAGACCTTAGAGGCACATAATGTAAACTTTAAAATCTGTATGTGAACCACCTAGTTCTCTCTGGAAGTCGCCTGCATCAGTGACACCACAATATAAAAAAATTCAAGATAATATTACATTCATGTTTAGGCAGGAGGAGGTGCTACGAACACAACCACCTAATAACACATTTGTACATTGGGAAGCTGATTAACATGTTAGCGCTGAACCTCCTCTCTTTTTTCTTTTGTGGAGGGAGTGGGATTCTTAGAATTTGTGGCAGTCATCTGCCCGTAATGGAAGGTTCCCAGGCAGATGTATTTTGCCAGAGTTGCTGTTCTAGTGCTCCACCAGGATGTGCTGCAATTGATTGGACAAGCTATGCATCAGAGTGATGTTCAGACTACTCACCTGACAATAGACATGTGGACCAGTTGTAAAGCACTTCATTGCATGTATATCACTGCACACTGGATCTCTTTTGAAGGGGTTAGGCAGCAGCTATCTGCAGGTCTCATTGTTGTAGAATGTTTGGAGGCATGCAACAGTAGCCATATTCGCAATGGAGAAATACCATACAGCTTTGGATTACTTTAACAACCAGGGGTTTGAATTGCTGTGACCCAGAGGACTCAGAATTGGAATTGCTGCCACACAATGGCAGTAATAGAGTCACGGCCAAAGCAGATGTGGATATTTGCCTCAACCTGATTGTGTGGACTTTCTAAAAAAAAGACATAGTTAGCAACATATTGGCAACCTGCTGAAGAATCTGCACTCATTTCAGTCATTCATTTAAAGAACAGAAGAAGTTGAGGATCATTTAACGTGCTAATAGAATATTAGTTAAAGCCCTCATACAGGAGATGCCAACACATTAGAACTTGGCCTACTACATATTGCAGCGTCTAATTTGAGCAGTACAGATTGATCAACAACTATGTCCTTCAAAGAGGAGGGGATGCAACTGGGAAAATCATGACCATGAAGGTGGACAAATGGGGGCTAGTTGAACGCCAGACGTAAATGCTACTTCCTTTTGAGATTTTCACTAGGGAAATCAGCAAGGAGGACAGTAAAATGAGCCAAGCAATACTGTTGTTGCATCTGCTACAGAACCAGTTAAAAAAGGTGTCACAAAGGTTTGCCTTAGTGAACGAAGAAGTGCATGAGTTGGTTCAGAGCTTAATCCTTTGCTTGACTGTTAATACAAGGCCGCAAAGGTAGATTGTGTCCTCCAAAGTATACAACTGTGCCACAATACTTGATCCACTGTACAAAACATACCCACTTTCATCCCTTTTTCAGAAAGGGATGTTTCACAATACAACACATGGATTGTTGACCAAGCAAGAGAACTGTAAGAAGAACAGTTGGGAGTTCGAGGCAGAGGCAGAAGTTCTGGCATGCAGCCTTCAACCTCAATAGAGTGCAGTGCTGTTGTGTCTCAGCAGCCAACACCAGCAACAACACCAGCAACAGAAGAATCAGACCCAACCTCAGCACTGGTTTGATTTCAAGTGGCAGGGCTGAAGCCGAGTGAAGAGAGTGAAGGCAACAGAGGTTGAGCAAGTAGCAGCACCAATGACCATTCAGACGATGGTCCAAGACTATCTGGATGACCCAAAAGAGGTCTACCTGGATCAAAACCCATTGGTCTATTAGTATGGGAAGATGCATTAATGGCAAGAGCTCAGCAGGCTGGTAATAAAGTATCTTGCTTGTCCTGTAGCCAAGTGTCCTTTGAGCATATGTTCAGTGCAGCTGGCACAGTAGTCACAGTCAGAAGGCCCAGTATCTTGCTTTGAAATATGAAGAGATTGACCATGATTAAAATTAACCAAAATTTCATACCTCACGATTACACTGTCCCTGAAACAGCAAAGGAGGAGGAGGAGGGCAATTGGTCAGGCGCCAGTGTGTGAGTTGATAAGCTTCTGGGAAATCCCCATGAATTTGAGGATGGACTATACTTTCCTGACTGAGTAGGCTACAATAGAAATGTCATTGTCAAGATAGGAGAACATTTATATATTTGGTGTCTGACTTATGCAGCCAGGCATTATTTCACAGGTATGGACTGGAATGGAGTTGGACCAGTGTGCACAGAAGAAGCCTCCCCAATCGCTTAAAGGACATGAAGACAATGTCTCCCATCCCTACCCTTCTTTTCTTCATTGCCTAGCTTGGCTGCTAGTAAAGATAATTTATTTACAAGACTGCCATTGTTTGTTGCTTCCATGGGAAAAAATGCAATACATAGACAAATGTGCACTGCCATTCTTGTTGGAACAGGTAACTAACTATTGCACATCAAGGAGTAATATATTGAGTTAGCGATGATGATTTGTGTGATGGTGGCAGTGAGGGTGTATCAAAGTTTATACAAGGGTGTGAGGAGGTGCATCAGATTATCACGTGGATGATGTCATCAGTGAAGTCATTTGAGATGTCTTCACTGATGTCATCAGTGATGTCATTGACTATGTCATGAGTGATTTAATATGTGACGTCATCAGCAGTGCATCACGGGGGCACGAGTTATAGATAGCTCAACTAACTATAACGGCCGGATTTCTCTAGTTTTGTATAAGTGAAATGTCCAACTAACTACAACGTCCCTGAAACCTGTGTTTTTTCAGTGAATTTCTAAGGTTTTTTTTATGCTTATTTCTAACTATAACCAGCCTGAAACCTTTGTTTTTTCCAGTGAATTTCAAAGGTTTTTTAAATGCTAATTTCTAACTATGCCTACATAGGTAGGACATGTGCAGAAAGAGGAAGAAAGGCGCAGAAAGAAGCAAGGGAAATGCAGAATGAGGCAACAGAAGTCCCGAAAGAGGAAGAAAGGTGTAGAAGAAGCAAGAGATGTGCAGAAAGAACCAACAGAGGTGCAGAAAGAGGCCTTGTTGCAAAGTCATCCTGTGGCCTGGGCACCCCAACTTTGTGCTGACTGGTACTTGTGGTAACTGACTCTGACTGACCCTGGGCTCTGCCTAACCAGGCACAGAACCAGTGCTCTGCTGAAAGGCACTTAGAATACACTGAAAACAACTACATACACTAGGGTACACTCTGGGTTGGGATATCCCTGCGATTGGCATGACCTCCTCTGTAAGGCCCTAGTACATAATAGGACAGGGGGATTAAAACTACCTCTAAGTCCCTAGCATATAATAGGGCATGGCAGTTTAGAGGCCAGTAGCCCATTTTCTTCACTTGCATGTGTGCACTGTTGAGCCTGAGGTCAGTTTAAAAGTAGCCCTGTGTGTTCAGAAAGAGGCACGAGAGGTGCAGAAAGAAGCAAGAGAGGTATAGAAAGAAGCAAGAGAACTGCAGAAAGAAACAAGTGAGGTGCAGAAAGAAGCAAGAAACGTGCAGAAAGAAGCAAAAGAGGTACAGAAAGAGGCAAGAGAGGTACAGAAAGAGGCAAAAGCAGTGCAGAAAGTAGCAACAGGGGTGCTGAAAGAGGCACGAAGGGTGTAGAAAGAGGCAAGAGGAGTACAGAAAGAAGCAACAGAGGTACGGAAAGAGGCAAGAGTGGTGCAGGAAGAGGGAAGAGAGGTGTGCAAAGAGGCAAGAGTGTTGCACAAAGAGGGAAGAGGGGTACAGAAAAAGGCAAGAGGGGTGTAGAAATAAGCAAGTGAGGTGCAGAAAGAGGCAATAGAGGTACAGAAAGAGGCAAGAGAGGTGCAGAAACAGGCAAGAGAAGTGCAGAAAGAGGCAAGTGAGGTGCATAAAGAGGCAAACGAGGTACAGAAATAGGGAACAGGGGTGCAGACAGAGGCAAGAGAGGTTCAGAAACAGGTAAGAGGGGTGCAGAAAGAGGCAAGAGGGGTGCAGAAATTTGCAAGAGAGGTACATAAAGAAGCAAGAGCAGTGCAAAAGAACCAACAGAGGTGCAAAAATAGGCAAGTGGGGTGCAGAAGGAGGCAAGAGAACTGCAGAAAGAGGCAAGAGAGTTGCAGAAACAGGCAAAAGGGGTGAAGAAAGAGGGAACAGGTGGACAGACTGTGGCAAGAGAGGTGCAGAAAGAGGGAAGAGAGGTACAGAAAAAAGCACTAGGGATGCATACATTTGGAACAGAGGTGCAGAAGGAGGCAAGAGAACTGCAGAAAGAGGTAAGAGAGTTGCAGGAACAGGCAAAAGGGGTCAAGAAAGAGGGAACAGGTGGACAGACTGAGGCAAGAGAAGTGCAGAAAGAACCAACAGAGGTGCAGAAAGAGGCAAGAGGGGTACAGAAAAAAGCATGTGAAGTACAGAATAAAGCAAAAGAGGTGCAGAAAGAACCAACAGAGGTGCACAGAGGCAAGAGGGTACAGAAAGAGGCAGGAGGGGTACAGAAAGAAGGCAGGGAACTGCAGAAAGAAGCAACTCAGGTGCTGAAAGAGGTGTAAAGGGTGCAGAAAGAGGCAAGAGAAGTACAGAAAGAAGCAAGAGAAGTTCAGATGGAGACAAGAGAGGTGCAGAAAGAGGCAAGAGATGAGTAGAAAAAGGGGAAAAGGGTGCAGAAAGAAACAAGAGCAGTGCAGAAAGAAGGATGAGAAGTGCAGAAAGCAAGCAAGAGAGGTGGAAAGAGGGAAGAGGGGTGCAGAAAGAGGAAAGAGGGATGCAGAAATTTACAAAAGAGGTGCAGAAAGAAGCAAGGGCAGTGCAGACAGAACCAACAAAGGTGCAAAAAGAGGCAAGAGGGGTGCCGAAAGGGGTAGGAGAGGTGCACAAAGAGGTAAGAGTGGTACAGAAAGAGGCAATAGGGGTACAGAAAGAAGGAAGACAAGTGCAGAAAGAAGCAACGGAGGTGCTGAAAGAGACAAGAGGGGTGCAGAAAGAGGCAATAGAAGTGCAGAAAGAAGCAACAGAGGTGCAGAAAGAGGGATGAGGGGTGTAGAAAGAGGCAAGAGAAGTTTTTAAAATACATATCAGCCGGATTCGGCCACCCAGTGTGAATTCAGCTGAAAATATAAAAAAAATGTTTTTTTTGGGCTTGGAGGTCCTTGTGGGAACTCATGAGCAGGCCTAGGGGGTCACGATGTTTCTACCCTGCCCCTTTTTCTTGTTGTTTATCTTTTTTTTAACCTTTTTCTTGTGAATTAGTTTTACCGAGTCACAAGATGGCTGCCAACACATTTTGGTTTGGAGTGTTGGCAGCCAATCGGAATGAAGCTCGTGCTCAGGAGGGTTCGCAAATCCTCCACCACCCTCAGATATCGATATTTTTTATTTTTTAATTTCTCAGGAACAACTGAACAGATTTACACCATTTGAAACAAAGTTTCTTTTCTAAACCAAGAGCTACCCTTTTGCCAAATTTGGTGGAATTCCGAGCAGCAGTTCGGGCTGTAGCCATGTCTAAAGGTCCTATGGAAATTAAAATGGAGAAAACACGTTTTGGGACCCCCTTTTTTCCCAGCCCCCGCTTGACGAATCACCCTGAAACTTTCAAGAAAGGAGCTGACCTGAGTGAACCATTAGTTTTGAAAATTTCGCGAAGATGCATCAAATGGTGCTAAACATATTGGCAAAAAAATGTGTTTTTAATCGAAACAAGGTCCTAACTATAACTACCTACTGGCAACCACCAGTAGGTAATATATATATACATATATATGTAGAGAGAGATATAGATATATATATAAATAAATATATATATATATATCATGCTACAGTTTAGCACCAAAATCGGGTCACTCTCGGATGGGTGCTTCTTCGTGGTGGTGCCCCATGTAATATCCACGCTTCAAACTCTTCAAATTTTTCAAAAAGAGTACAGCACTCTCGGGGAAAATTTTCTACTTCAGATTTATTCACAACAAACGCGTTTCGGAAATTCCTTCTTCAGTGTCTGCTATCCGCACTGAGAGGGACCATTTACATTTTGTTTCATCATCAATTCATTGACATAGACAAAGAGTGTGTAGACTTTTAGTTTGTGAAATCACCATTGCGGCCATTTTGGGACAGTGTGTTCACATACATATAGACAGTGGGCAAATTTAATAGCGTGCTTTATAACGTTATTCATGATGCATCCACTAAATCATACAAAAAGCTGCACCTTTCTATATTGCTATTTCAAATTATAGGCAAAAGTCATGCAGTAACATTATATAATTCATTATCCCACCGTGAATCAGCAGCAAAGAATCAATGCCCAATATGCGTTTCATATTAAAGCCATCAATAGGCAGCTGCTGCGAAGCTTATGGTATTAAATAACATCACCCTATGCATTAATATCTCGCCATGTATTGGCTTATATTACTAATAACAGTCTATGTACAAGAAAAATCAAAGAAAATTTACTACAGTATAGGATCAATCACAGTATCATCAAGTTTCAGTTCCCAAATACACCGCTAACTCTTCCCCACTAGTAAGACCATTGGGTACCTTAGTCTGTAGATCAATGATATAACGGGATTCTAACCTCCGTAATCTTTGTACCCTATCCCCTCCTCTCGGATCAATAGGCACATGATCTAAACCAAAGTACTGCAACAGCTCCCTTGTTGCTCTGGTGTTTAATGGAGAAGTACCTGGCGACAGGATAATTAACATCTTTATTTGTAATAGCGCGAAGATGTTCAAGAACGTGTATTTTGATGCTGTGGATAGTGCTTCCTATATATCTGAGCTCACAAGGGCAGACCAGACAATAGACAGCATGTGTTGTATGACATGTCAGAAATGTATCAATCAGCTTCGGTTTCCTCAAACCTGCTATCTGGTAGGAGAGGACCCTTTTACTATTGGCACACGCCTTACATTTCCCGAAGGGAAAGAAACCTTTCATGTCCTTAAGTGTCCCTGATCTATTCAATACTGCTGGTAAATCACTCTAAACTAATTTGTCCCTCCGAGATCTCGCTTTCCTGAACATGATCAGAGGTGCAGGAGGGATATCTTTACCTATCACAATATCAGTCTTAAGGATGTGCCAATTTCTTTTAAGCATACCCCTTAATGAGTTGGCATCATCAGAATAGGTCATACCCATTCGAAATTTGCCTCCCTCCTCATCATTGGCAGAATTAGCTATGTCTTTCACATTCAATAATTCCTTTCTCGGAATTCTCTCTACCTTCTTCAAGGTGACATCCAGGAGATCTCTCTCGTAGCCTCAGGCTAAGAATCTGGCTATGCTCTCCTGAGCTGCAGCTTTAAAATCACACTCTCTGGAGCAATTTCGTTTTAGCCTAAGGAGTTCCCATAGTGTATGCTTTTAATCAGTTTGGGAGGTTGACTGCTGCCGGCATGCAAGATGGAATTGCCGGCTGTTGGTTTCTATACAGCTCTGTTTCCAGTACCCTCTCCTGCATGTATACCCTCAAATCTAAATAGTTCACTGCCACTGAACTGATTTCAGATGTAACTCTTAAGTTCACATCATTAGTATTGAGGTGTATTATAAATGCCTCAGCTGACTCTAATGACCCCCTCCATACAAGGAAGAGGTAATCAATGTACCTGTGCTAGGCTACTAGCTCATTGACCCACTTGCTATTTTCTTGGGTTAGGGCTACCTGCTCCTCCCACAAGCCCACAAATAAATTTGCGTAACTGGGGGCGAAGCAGGTACCCATAGCTGTTCCCGAGTTCTGTCTATATCGATACCCCTGAAATAATTTTTATTATTTAATAGACAGAATTCAATAAGTTTTATTAGCATATTGCTATGTTCTGCGAATTTCAAAGGTCTCTTTTAAAAAAAATGTTTGATAGCCTCCAATCCGTGGTGATGGTTAATACACGTATAAAGGCTTGTAATGTCAAGTGCAATCAACAGGTACGTTCGCTCCCATTTGAGCTCTCTTATCTGGATGATAAATTCTTTTGTATTCTTAATATAGGAAACTAGTTGTAGAACCATTTGAAAAAGGAAATAGTCAATGTAAACTGATAGATTTTCAGTGAGGCTTCCTTTAGACAATACTATGGGTCTCCCAGGTAGGTTTACTCCATTTTTATGAATTTTTGGAAGCTGATAAAAAGTAGGTATAACTGGATCACTATTTCCTAAAAATAGATATTCATCAGTGTCCAGCATGGATTTATTGTGCCACTTGTCAATCAGAGCATGGTATTGCTTGATGCTTTCGTTGTATTGTTCTTTATTGGTTTTCTCATAATATCTGTCATCATTGAGTTGTCGCAACGCCTCGCGGCAGTACTGTTCCCTTGTCATGAGAACGACATTCCCCCCTTTATCACAGGGTTTGCAGATGATCTCAGTATCTTTTTGCAGATTGGCCAAAGTTCGTTCCTGTTCCTTGGTCGTGTTCTTCTTTTTAGTCAGAGGCTTACTACATCGCCTAAATTTGACGAGATCCTTCATTAGCGTGTCGCTCTTCTCTTGGTCAATTCCTTTCGCGGCCCATCACATTTTTTCCGCAAAAGTCAATATCCTTCCTTGAGAGTAATCTCTCTCATCCCTTTCAAATTTGTCTTGTTTTCTTTGCCGAATTTTGAGTTCATACTTCTGTAACCGTTTTTTCATTGCTTCTCTCAATTCTTCGTGTTTGTTTTTATCCATGTCTTTGGCAATTTCTTCTTCCAGTATAGCTATTTCTGCTAACGTCTTCTCTCTGTCGCTCCAGGCAAATTTGATGAGAATACCTTGCATGCCTTTACAGGGCATGGCTGTATACTCTGCCCATTCCTCTAGTAATAGTGGGTCCGGGTTCTCATATGCCTGTACAGTGTATATTTGTAGGCCCCTCGGGACCCTGTCAACATCCATGTAGTTTTGGAGGGAAGTGGCCTCCCACCACTTCCTCATCTCTCTTTCATAAAGCCTCTCCAGCTTAATAAATCGCATGTGAAGGCTGTTAGGTACATTTGAACTGGTTTCTGCATTGATTGATCCTACTTTCGATTTTCTCTTTTTAAACATGTCCATGGCTGCCTCCCTGCGTGCCGAACTGCTGAACATATTGATAATAGTGTTGTGGAAGAGCTACTCGCGCTCTTCAATTAACCTAATTTCCCCTTCATCCTGTCTCTGGACGCATGCATTCACAGACGCCACTCAAACACACTTGCGGCTTACCCGACTCTTGTCCCTCACTTTTCTTGGGTTTCCGGTCTGGGTGTTATTTTCGGAGCTCGTCGTTCCACTGTTCAGCCCAGAGACGGTGCATCCGCAATTAATCACGCTACAGTTTAGCACCAAAATCGGGTCACTCTCGGACGGGTGCTTCTTCGTGGTGGTGCCCCACGTAATATCCATGCTACAAACTCTCCACATTTTTCAAAAAGAGTACAGCACTCTCGGGGAAAATGTTCTACTTCAGATGTATTCACAACAAAAACGTTTTGGAAATTCCTTCTTCGGTGTCTACTATCCGCACTGAGAGGGACCATTTAAAATTAGTTTCATCATCAATTCATTGACATAGACAAAGGGTGTGTAGACTTTAATTTGTGAAATCACCATTGCGGCCATTTTGGAACAGTGTGTTCACATACATATAGACAGTGGGCAAATTTAATAGCGTGCTTTATAACGTTATTCATGATGCATCCACTAAATCATACAAAAAGCTGCACCTCTCTATATTGCTATTTCAAATTATAAGCAAAAGTCATGCAGTAACATTATATAATTCATTATCCCGCTGTGAATCAGCAGCAAAGAATCAATGCCCAATATGCGTCTCATAATAAAGCCATCAATAGGCAGCTGCCGCAAAGCTTATGGTATTAAATAACATCACCCTATGCGTTAATATCTACTTTATGATGAAACACATATTGGGCATTGATTCTTTGCTGCCGATTCACGGCGGGATAATGAATTATATAATGTTACTGCATGACTGGCCTGGGGTCCCCGGGGCAAACTATGGCCTCGGGAGGGGGGCCACGCGGCCCCCTTCCCGATTTTGATATTTAAAAAAAAAAAATTGGGGGCAGGGCCTGGGGAATGGGGTCCCCAGGGCCAGTAAATTCGAAAAAGAAGGGGAGCTACACAGCCCCCTTCTTACAAAATACAAAAACAGTATCGGGACGGAGGCCACGCCCCCTCCTTGCACCACTCTGCAAACGCGCCCCCTGGCGCTTTTGCAGAGGGGGAACTATTTCCTCTTGAATACTGGGGGTCCCTGGGGGCCAACTAGCCCACCGGGAACCTCCAGTATGCTCCAGGGGGCTGCGTTGCAGAGAGGTGTAATGAGGCCACGCCCCTTTTTACACCTCTCTGCAACGCAGCTAGGTGGCGCTTACTGAAGGTACAAGGGAGAGACCGTGGCCCTCATACTCCTGGACCTCTCTGCAGCCTTCGACACGGTCTGCCACCGCACCCTGATACGCCGCCTCAGCAACGCCGGCATCAGAAGCAAGGCCCTGGAATGGATCGTCTCCTTCCTCTCCGGAAGGACTCAGAGAGTCCGCCTTCCCCCCTTCAGATCCACAGCCACGGAGATCATCTGCGGCGTACCTCAAGGATCCTCCCTCAGCCCCACTCTCTTCAACGTCTACATGACCCCCCTGGCGAACATCGCACGCAAACACGGACTCGACCTTATATCATACGCCGACGACACCCAGCTTATCTTATCCCTCACTAACAACCCCACATCAGCTAGGACCAGACTACATGAAGGAATGAAGGAAGTGGCGAACTGGATGACAGACAGCCATCTGAAACTGAACACAGACAAAACGGAGGTCCTCATCCTCGGCCCCACTCTCACCGCATGGGATGACTCCTGGTGGCCCCCCGCCCTAGGCAGCACTCCCCAACCCACCGACCACGCGCGCAACCTCGGCTTCATCCTGGACTCTTCCCTCACCATGACCAGACAGGTGAACTCGGTGACCTCGGCATGTTTCAACACCCTCCGCATGCTCCGCAAGATCTTCCGCTGGATCCCCACCGACACCAGGAAGACCGTCACCCACGCCCTCGTCACCAGCCGCTTGGACTACGGGAACACCCTGTACGCCGGCATCACCACCAAGCTGCAGAGGAAACTCCAACGGATCCAGAACGCTGCCGCAAGACTCATCCTGGACATCCCTCGCCACCACCACATCCCCGGACACCTGAAAAAACTCCATTGGCTACCCGTCAACAAGCGGATCACCTTCCGACTACTCACCCACGCACACAAAGCCCTTCACAACCTCGGACCCAAACTCATCAACAACCGCGTCTCCTTCTACACTCCCCCGCGCACTCTGCGCTCCACCGGACAGGCCCTGGCAGCCGTACCCCGCATCCGCAAAGCCACCGCCGGAGGAAGATCCTTCTCTTTTCTAGCAGCGAAGACCTGGAACTCTCTGCCCAGCCACCTTCGCGCCATACCTGACCACCTCTCCTTCAGAAGGCAGCTCAAGACCTGGCTCTTCGAGCACTGACCCCCCCTCCCAGTGCCTTGAGACCCTTGATGGGTGAGTAGCGCGCTTTATAAATGCGATTGATTGATTGATTGATTGGTGGGCTAGTTGGCCACCAGGGGACCTCAGGATTCAAGGGGACTTAATCCCCCAACTTAAAACATGCCAGGGGGCGCGTTTGCACAGTGGTGAAGGTAGGGGGCAGGGCCTGAGGTGATATGTGTGCAAACACGCCCAGTGGCGCGTTTTAAGTTGGGGAATTCATTCCTCTTCAATCCAGAGGTCCCCTATGGGCCAACTAGCCCACCAGGTACCTCCACTAAGCGCCACGGAGCTGCGTTGCAGAGTGTAGTAAAAAGGGGCATGGCCTCTGAACACCTCTCTGCAACGCAGCTCCCTGGCGCATACTGGAGGTACCTGGTGGGCTAGTTGGCCTCCAGAGGACCTCAGGATTCAAGGGGACTTAATCCCCCAACTTAAAACACGCCACAGGGTGCTTTTGCACAGTGGTGAAGGTAGGGGGCGGGGCGTGAGGTGATATGTGTTCAAACACGCCCTGTGGCACGTTTTAAGTTGGGGAATTCATTCCTCTTCAATCCAGAGGTCCCTTATGGGCCAACTAGCCCACCAGGTACCTCCACTAAGCGCCACAGAGCTGCGTTGCAGAGTGTTGTAAAAAGGGGCGTGGCCTCCAAACACCTCTCTGCAACGCAGCTCCCTGGCGCATACTGGAGGTACCTGGTGGGCTAGTTGGCCCCCAGGGGACAGCAGGATTGAAGAGGAATTAATTCCCCAACTTAAAGCGCGCCACAGGGCGTGTTTGCACACGTCACCTCAGGCCCCGCCCCATTCCTTCACCATTGTACAAATATTCCTCTAAAATCAGCCGAACTACGAATTCCGATTTACTCACCTGTTATTAGGAGAGAACACATCTTTTAGCCCAGCACTGACCCTGAAAAGTAATTCTAAGTGTACTTACCAGTAACTTGTATTTCCTTCCATAGGAATCCATTGTGTGGTATTCAGCAGAAAAGTTTCTAAGTGTCGATTGTTTGAAACGTACAAATGTTCCTCTAAAATCAGCCGAACTACGAAGTCCGATTTACTCAACTGTTATGAGGGGAGAACCCAGTGCTGCATCTTTTAGCCCAGCACTGACCCTGAAAAGTAATTCTAAGCGTACTTACCAGTAACTTGTATTTCCTTTCTTGGAATCCATTGTGTGGTTTTCAGCATGTGTCTATTTTCACAAATTAAAAATATTCCTAAAAAATCGTCTGTATGACTTAAACACATTCTGTCAACTGTTTACAGGAGATGCACCAGTGCTGGATCCAGGATCCACCACTGAGTAAGAAAAGCTAATGATAACACTACTTAGCTGCTAAGTGAATTTTCTGCCATAGGATAACATTGGTGATTCTAAGTGAAAAAATGTCTGTCATCTTTTAAAATACAATAATATTCCTTAAAAATCACTACTGTAACCAAAACGCTTTTACTCAACTGTTTACAGGAGATGTCCAAGGACTGAATCTAGGATCCAGCCCTGTGGTCAGAAAAGTAATCCATAAAGTAACTATTTGCATTTGACTAGAAATTCACATTGAGCTTAATGTTGCATGGTGTTTGAAATTGTGTTGCCCATTGCAACAACTGTAACTACTGTACTTAAAATTCTATTGCCTATTTGCAAAGTATTTAAACTAAAGTAATTCACTCTGAGAAAGTATATTTTGTATTGTAATGTATAATGTAATTATAATGCAATTAAAACAATTAAATATATCAAAATAAATAGTTTAAAAAATGTAGTAAATCAGAATAAAAAAAATCAGTATAACAATTAATACATTAAAAATTGTCATTTACAAAACCTTTGAAATTCACTGAAAAAACAATAGGTTTCAGGCCTGATATGGTTAGGAATTAGCATTTAAAAAACCTTTGAAATTCACTGAAAAAACCATAGGTTTCATGCCTCATATAGTTAGGAATTAGCATTTAAAAAACCTTAGGAATTCACTGAAAAAACCATAGGTTTTAGGGGTGTTATAGTTAGCTGGACATTTCACTCGTACAAAACCATTGAAATTCCTCAGATATATTTAGTTGTACTAACTACATCTCGCGCGCTCGCAATCCACTGCTGATGATGTCACATCTTACATCATTCATGACATGGTCAGTGACATCACCGATGACATCTCAAATGACATCACTGATGACATCATCCACGTGACAATAAGATACACCTCATCATACACTAGTATAACCATTCATCACTCACTGTAAAATACAGAGTGCCATATTTGAAACCATTGACACACCAATACAAGTTTCTAAACACCCACTCAGTGATTCCTAGATCTATACACACATATAATCACTTACCGATATTTTCACTCATACATGCTGTCAATGATCAATAGAACAAATATCAAATATACTTATACACCTATATCGACAATACACACCAGCACACATCCTTATGAAGTCATCCTACTCACTTATGCAAACAATGGATCATACTTACTTTTACTTAGCTACACACTTATACAAACACCACTTCATCTATTCATATAGATAGTAACTCATACTTAGTGTGTTATAAAATCACTATTACAAGTATACAGTTAGCCATACAGTCACTCATACAATCACTGAGTCTTATGTATACTTATTTATATACAACAACTGACACATACACTGGCTTTTATTTTTCTAGTTTGTTGGATATGTACCATTGAGACATATATTTGCTCATCACCACACCCATAAATATATTCACTCACCCAAACAACTGTTATAACATGTATTTTTAACTTCATATACCTACTGAATCACCTATTCACACATCTTTGGGCAGTCACCCCCCCCCCACCGAACCACACACACATTCACTCTCCCATACAAATACTCAGTTAACTAATCAATAACTAATATAGACTTTCACGTAGCTAGTAACCAACTGGTGCAGCAGTTTACACAACAACTGACAAAGTGATACAGATATTCACACAGTTTAGTCACTATCCAATATATTTAGTGAGACACTATAAATTTTTCAAGTAAACAGTCAATTACACTGCTACTAAATCCTCCATCCAGATATTTATATTTACATATCCATTCATTCTTCAATGCAAATTGCTATATATATATGATACATATTTAAATAACGAACCAAACCACATGCACTGGATGATGTCATCAGTGATGTCATCAGTGATGTCATTTGAGATGTAATCAGTGATGTCACTGACCATGTCATAAATGATGTAATATGTGACATCATCAGCAGTGGATTGCGGGTGCGCGAGATGTAGTTAGTACAACTAACTATATCGGAGGAAGTTCAATGGTTGAGTATGAGTGAAATGTCCAGCTAACTATAACACCCCTAAAACCTATGTTTTTTTCAGTGAATTTCTCAGGTTTTTTAAATGCTAATTCCTAACTATATCAGTCCTGAAACCTATGGTTTTTTCAGTGAATATATATATATATATATATATATCACAACACCTCACTGTACCACGCTGTAGCTCCAACCTCAGTACAGGACAAAACGAGCGTGGACCCAAGTGAGTGCAAATATATTTTTATTTGCCAAAGTCTGCCATAACGCGTTTCAGCCGACTAAGCGGCCTTGATCACATGATATAGCTTAGAAATTGACACCGCTTTTTAAAGTGCCAGTGCAACTGATTAACCATTGAAATAGAAGACAGATTTCATTGCATAAATGCCAGATGACATTAAGAACATATTACATGACAAACTATAACGGTAAAATACATTGGTATTTGTTCAGAATATCATTGTCATAAATGTCTTTTTGTCAGTAATGTCAAACATAATTCATTACAGATCATTGCATAAATGCTGAGATAGAATGAACCTCTATTTGATCCAAGGTTAAAAAATATTTTGAAAAAAGTGACATAACATAGTGCCTCCCCCTAAAGGTGCGGAAATGAAAAAGAAAAATTGTGAAAAATAAAGATGTTTAGATGTACTGGTAACAATCGTTACTATCAATATATTTATATAGGGGTTTTCAAACAATTATTTTGATAGAGGTATTGAAAAGTAAATACTAATCATATTACTGTCCTCCTATCTTAATCTGTTGGTCACTACGTTCTTGGCCAATTGAAATGTTATCCCTTACAAATTTAATATATAAAGTGACGATGTGCTACAGTACCTTCTTATAAGATGCCAGTAAATATTAAATAGTACAGAGCTAAAACATTGGGAACTTTAGCAGAAAAGATCTAAGTTTGACATGTACTCTTATGGTAAATCACAGTAACGGAAATGTGCAAAATGACTTCAAATGTGCAAAAATGCAGGACAAAGGTGTGAGCCAGATGTTATGACATAGCAGCTAAATATGGTGTACCATAAATTAAAACAGTATATCCATACATAAACATAAATATAAATATAAAGGCATGTAAATAGCTGAATTCATGATAAGAAATATAAATATTAAATACCTGAAAACTATGTATCATAAGCCTGTATCTAAGATGTATGTATATATATATATAAATATGAATACAAATACAGATAAAACTCCATATAAAAGCATGAAAAAGCAGGGAGTGACTCTTTAAGCTGTGACCATCTTTAGATATCGCTTATTGGGAGCAGATATAACATGACTATCCTAGTTCAGATGTAAAAGAATGACTTCCTAAAATATATATTACTAAACGTAAATATTCATAAAAAATATTATTTGTAAAGAGTATTATTTATAAAAATGTGTGCAGGTCCTCAGTAGTATTAAGTCCTCCTGGATATTTAGAATCAAATTCAAGAATATAGCTTGTTTCCAGGCATCTTAATTTAGCTTCCCTATCACCCCTTCGTTTTGATACAGGGATGGCTTCAATGGCATAGTAAGTTAATTGTTTAGGATTGCTGTTGTGAGTGGTGGGAAAGTGCCTGGCTACCGGGTAACTTGGGTCATTATTAGTGATCACCCAGATGTGTTGCAATATTCTTTTATGAACAGCCAATTTGGTACTTCCAATATATTTCAGTTTACAGCTGCATTCTAAGACATAAACCGTAAATTCAGTTTTACATGTGAGATGTTGTTTGATCTCACAAGCCTTTGAAGAAAAGGCCGTAGTGTATGATTTCATGTTAGTACCAAATTGGCAGGCTTTACACAAGATGAACAAAAAAAGCCTTTTCTTGCTGTTAACCACTTATCTTTAAAAAATTCTTCTTGACTGTTGCTCACCAGCATATTCCCCTTACTCATATTTTTCCTGAATGTTATAGAGGGATTTGAAGGTTCCAGCCTTCCAATTACAGGATCATCTTTAATAAAGTGCCAGTTGCATCTCAGTATGGCTCTTATTTGACTTTCTTGTTTGGAATACGAAAGAATAAGTCTAATGGGCTGTGAAGTCTCAGATTCCACATCCGTCCTCTTAACTATATAGGTTAACAGATCATCCCGGGCCTGTTCCCTGGACCTTTTTATGGCTGCATCCACAATTTCTGTTCGGTAGCCTCTGGCCACAAATCTTTCACGACTTTCTCAAAAGCATCTTCGTTGTTGCTACAATTGCGACGAATGCACAACATTTCCTCATAAGGAATGCTTTTGATAAGATGGGGAGGATGGGCACTCGTCACATGCAGCACAGTGTTGCCAGCTGTAGGTTTTCTAAAAAGGGTAGTGGTTAAAATATTATTAACAACTGAGTCCTGCACATCTAAAAATGTCACTGAGTGTCTGCTGATAGTCGATGTAAAATGTAAATTGACATCATTGTTGTTAATTTGATCAATAAAATCAATAGCACTTTCCTCACTCCCATTCCATAAATAAATAGATCATCAATATATCGTAACCCGGAAATAATTTTGATGTCACAAATATCTTGATATTGCCGCTTGAGAACCAGCTCCTCCCACCATCCCATAAATAGACAAGCATAACTGGGGGAGAAGCTGGCTCCCATGGCTACTCCCTGGATTTGCTGGAACATTTGAACATTAAAGAGAAAAAGATTGTTTTCTAAACAAAAGAGAAGCATATCCAATAACATTTTTGTGTGACCAGCAAATACAATGGACCTAGTACTTAAGAAATATTCCACCGCTCGTAATCCATCAATGTTCTTAATACATGTATATAGTGCAGAAACGTCTACGGCTACAAGTAAAAATTCAGGTCTCCAATCAATCTCCTTAATCTTTCATAAAAAGTCGCACATTTCCTGTATGTTAGCTTTCAGATTTTTAACAAACCCTTGGAGGAAAAAGTCTATATATCTCGATAGGTTCTCCAATAGCCCATCACATGCAGCAATGATGGGCCTTCCCAGTGGTTTATTGACATTTTTGTGGATTTTTGGGATAAAATAAATCACCGGAACCATGGGATGCTCTTTTTTGATATACTTGTATTCCTCCCAACTGAGGAGTCCTAGACTTTTCCATGCTAACAGGTGTTTGAACAGGGAATCCTTGGCGCTTTTAAACTTGAGCGGAGAGCTTTTCTTATAGCACTGCTGGTCCTGTAATTGGCTATATGCCTCCTTCATGTACTCCTCTAATGGCCATAGGACGATATTACCGCCCCTGTCTGCATTTCTGATCAACACATTTTTTTCTTTTCATAATTTGGTGACTAGTTGAATATATTTTCTTTCTTCGTTGGTATATTTATTGTTGGATCTATTTACAGTATAATTTAGACTCTTAATTTGGGTCACAACCTGCTCACTGAACATATCCAAGGCATCACGTGCCATAATAGGAACAAATTTGGATTTAGACTTGAAGGAAGTTTGTGGCCGTGCATTTGCTCCCGAGGGTGAGGGAAACTGATTCTGATTCGCAACTCCACCTTCCAATTCACGCAAGTCCCAAAATACACTTATATCAGAAACAGTGAGATCCTCGAACCCATCCATATTTGTCGCCCTTTTTTGATGAAATTTATTAAGTTTTAATTTTCTTATATATTGGTAGATGTCTGGCCTTGTTCTGGTGTAGTTGAAATTTGATTCGGGACAATGAGATAGACCAAGGGAAAGTATTTGTGTTTCTGCTGCAGAGAGATCGATACTGGCAAGATTAACAATGGTATTTGGGTCCTGCAACTTGATTTTTCTTTGCAGCCTTTCTTGTTCCCTCACTGTATTTATTGGCGGTTCTTGGTCTCTATATTTCCTACAGGCCTGTCGTCTCCCCCTCCTTCTTGGCGCATTGGTTTTGGGGCCGCTCCCTTGTTGCGGGCCGAAGATATTCCTTTCGGCTCCGTTTTAAAATGTGTAGCTCTTCCCCCAGAGTGAATTTAACACCACTGTGACCCAGATATCTTCTAGCGTTTTCATTATTCTATTCACTCTCTGGAACCGAACTCATGTCTGATACTGATGTCAATTCGGTTTGATGTTGGTTCTTTTCACTCTGGCTGCCTATTTGTGTGCGTCTATTGGTAGTTGCTGTTCTTAGAGTATCGTAGCGCCTTGCAAAGGTTAAAATTTGGCCATTGGCATAGTCTTTACGGTCTTTCTTAAATTTGTACGGTTTTCTTATTTTAATCTTGTCCGCCTCTTTTGCCAACCTTAGTATCATTTCTTCTCGCAACTTTGTCCCGGGGTGAGAATCTCCTACCTGTTGTTTAATGTCATTTACTAAGGCATCAATTTTTATCTGCAACTCTGCTCTATCCATATCTGTGTACTTCACAAGTATTTGCACCAGATAGCGGGACGATTCCAAGTTGCATTCACCTCATTCCGCCATCATGAGGGGGTTAGGCGCCTCATAACTGGGGTCTATCATGATGCGGAGCCCCTTGGGGATTCTTCCCACATGCAAATATCGATTAAGGTAGTGCGCCCCCCACCATTTGGAATGTTCTTGATGTTTAAGTTTTTCAAGCAGTTTAAAATTCTCCTTAAGCCCCTTAACCTTAGTGGACTGTTCTTCCCCTGTACCATTACTGGCTTCTAATGAATCCGATGGAGAATCTGTAAACATTTGCTCTGCATCAAGCTCACGGTTCCTAAGCGTGTCAGCAGACATGCAGGCTTCGTTAAAATGAAAACTTCCTGCTTTCGCATCCAACAGTTATAAATCCTGTCACTGGCTGCATGAATACGCACTTTCCACTTTATGCATTCGCGCATTTCAAAACCGTACCTTTTTGTAGAGAACAGGAGTTCACGGAGTCCATCACCATTAAATCGACCAAGCCGATCATCCGAATAGGCACCTAGTCCTCTCACATCTCCAACCCGGTACTGCTATTGCTGCTGCGTCACAAAGCATAGGGGGCTCCGTCCGTTCCTTTTCGGACTCTGTTGAGTGCCCCGGGGGTCCACGCCATCTTGACACCATGAGCTCGCAGTGTCGTAGGCAAGAATACCTGGAACAGAAGACTGCCAGATACTTGCTGGAAAGGGGTCCACGAGCCGGTGGTAGTCAAACCGGCAAAATATCACAACACCTCGCTGCAGCACGCTGTAGCTCCAATCTCAGTACAGGACACAACTAGCATGGACCCAAGTGAGTGCAAATATATTTTTATTTCCCAAAGTCTGCCATAACCTGTTTCAGCCGACTAAGCGGCCTTGATCACATGACATAGCTTAGAAATTGACACCACTTTTTTAAGTGCCAGTGCAACTGATTAACCATGGAAATAGAAGACAGATTTCATATCATAAATGTCTTAAATGAAGATGACATTAAGAACGTTTTTCATGACAAATTATAACTGTAAAATACATTGGTATTTGTTCAGAATATCTTTTACATAAATGTCTTTTTGTCAGTAATGTCAAACATAATTTATTACAGATCACATATATACATCCACTCGTCAGCCGGTATCTTCAAATAAGGTGGCACAAAATGGCAATATATCTGCTCTGCTTTCTTATGCCAGGGAGGACCTGGCTTGGCAGTTCGGGCTGGACTGTATCCATGAGGCACAGGGTCAAGACTGATTTGCATATGGCTGGGTTCAAACTGGAACGGCATGGTGAGCAAAAAAACGATGGATTTAGGCCCAGATCTCTGTACTGGGGTGAATGTATGATATTGTTCTGCATTCTGTCTATCAACTGTTGTTTTTGCATTTGTCACCCCGAGTGGGAAGGGTATGCCCAGACGTGGGTCCCTTGCTCTCCATGCCACTGGAATCAAGCTATCCTGGCTGAAGATGGGTGAAACCCTGAAACCGGTCCTAGGATGCTTGTTTCCAGTCCAGGGAGGACTTGGCTTGGCAGTTCGGGCTGGACAATACCCATGAGGCACGGGGTCAAGACTGATTTGCATATGGCTGGGTTCAAACTGGAACAGCATGGTGAGCAAAAAAACAATGGATTTAGGCCCAGATCTCTGTACTGGGGTGAATGTATAATATTGTCCTGCATTCTGTCCATCAACTGTTGTTTTTGTATTTGTCACCCCGAGTGGGAAGGGTATGCCCAGACGTGGGTCCCGTGCTCTCCATGCCACTGGAATCAAGCTATCCTGGCTGAAGAGGGGTGAAACCCTGAAGCCGGTCCTAGGATGCTTGTTTCCAGTCCAGGGAGGACTTGGCTTGGCAGTTCGGGCTGGACAATACCCATGAGGCACGGGGTCAAGACTGATTTGCATATGGCTGGGTTCAAACTGGAACAGCATGGTGAGCAAAAAAACAATGGATTTAGGCCCAGATCTCTGTACTGGGGTGAATGTATAATATTGTCCTGCATTCTGTCCATCAACTGTTGTTTTTGTATTTGTCACCCCGAGTGGGAAGGGTATGCCCAGACGTGGGTCCCGTGCTCTCCATGCCACTGGAATCAAGCTATCCTGGCTGAAGAGGGGTGAAACCCTGAAGCCGGTCCTAGGATGCTTGTTTCCAGTCCAGGGAGGACCTGGCTTGGTAGTTCAGGCTGGACTGTACCCATGAGGCACAGGGTCAAGACTGATTTGCATATGGCTGGGTTCAAACTGGAACGGCATGGTGAGCATAAAAACAATGGATTTAGGCCCAGATCTCTGTACTGGGGTGAATGTATGATATTGTTCTGCATTCTGTCCATTAACTGTTATTTTCGCATTTGTCACCCCGAGTGGGAAGGGTATGCCCAGACGTGGGTCCCGTGCTCTCCATGCCACTGGAATCAAGCTATCCTGGCTGAAGAGGGGTGAAACCCTGAAACCGGTCCTAGGATGCTTGTTTCCAGTCCAGGGAGGACCTGGCTTGGCAGTTCGGGCTGGACTGTACCCATGAGGTACAGGGTCAAGACTGATTTGCATATGGCTGGGTTCAAACTGGAACAGCATGGTGAGCAAAAAAACGATGGATTTAGGCCCAGATCTCTGTACTGGGGTGAATGTATGATATTGTTCTACATTCTGTACATCAACTGTTGTTTTTGCATTTGTCACCCTGAGTGGGAAAGGTATGCCCAGACGTGGGTCCCGTGCTCTCCATGCCACTGGAATCAAGCTATCCTGGCTGAAGATGGGTGAAACCCTGAAACCGGTCCTAGGATGCTTGTTTCCAGTCCAGGGAGGACTTGGCTTGGCAGTTCGGGCTGGATGATACCCATGAGGCACAGGGTCAAGACTGATTTGCATATGGCTGGGTTCAAACTGGAACAGCATGGTGAGCAAAAAAACGATGGATTTAGGCCCAGATTGCTGTACTGGTGTGAATGTCTGACATTGTTCTGCATTCTGTCCATCAACTGTTGTTTTTGCATTTGTCACCCCGAGTGGGAAGGGTATGCCCAGACGTGGGTCCCGTGCTCTCCATGCCACTGGAATCAAGCTATCCTGGCTGAAGAGGGGTGAAACCCTGAAGCCGGTCCTAGGATGCTTGTTTCCAGTCCAGGGAGGACCTGGCTTGGTAGTTCAGGCTGGACTGTACCCATGAGGCACAGGGTCAAGACTGATTTGCATATGGCTGGGTTCAAACTGGCACGGCATGGTGAGCAAAAAAACAATGGATTTAGGCCCAGATCTCTGTACTGGGGTGAATGTATGATATTGTCCTGCATTCTGTCCATCAACTGTTGTTTTTGTATTTGTCACCCCGAGTGGGAAGGGTATGCCCAGACGTGGGTCCCGTGTTCTCCATGCCACTGGAATCAAGCTATCCTGGCTGAAAAGGGGTGAAACCCTGAAAACGGTCCTAGGATGCTTGTTTCCAGTCCAGGGAGGACCTGGCTTGGTAGTTCAGGCTGGACTGTACCCATGAGGCACAGGGTCAAGACTGATTTGCATATGGCTGGGTTCAAACTGGAACGGCATGGTGCGCATAAAAACAATGGATTTAGGCCCAGATCTCTGTACTGGGGTGAATGTATGATATTGTTCTGCATTTTGTCCATTAACTGGTATTTTCGCATTTGTCACCCCGAGTGGGAAGGGTATGCCCAGACGTCGGTCCCGTGCTCTCCATGCCACTGGAATCAAGCTATCCTGGCTGAAGAGGGGTGAAACCCTGAAACCGGTCCTAGGATGCTTGTTTCCAGTCCAGGGAGGACCTGGCTTGGCAGTTCGGGCTGGACTGTACCCATGAGGTACAGGGTCAAGACTGATTTGCATATGGCTGGGTTCAAACTGGAACGGCATGGTGAGCAAAAAAACGATGGATTTAGGCCCAGATCTCTGTACTGGGGTGAATGTATGATATTGTTCTACATTCTGTCCATCAACTGTTGTTTTTGCATTTGTCACCCCGAGTGGGAAGGGTATGCCCAGACGTGGGTCCCGTGCTCTCCATGCCACTGGAATCAAGCTATCCTAGCTGAAGATGGGTGAAACCCTGAAACCGGTCCTAGGATGCTTGTTTCCAGTCCAGGGAGGACTTGGCTTGGCAGTTCGGGCTGGATGATACCCATGAGGCACAGGGTCAAGACTGATTTGCATATGGCTGGGTTCAAACTGGAACAGCATGGTGAGCAAAAAAACGATGGATTTAGGCCCAGATCGCTGTACTGGGGTGAATGTATGACATTGTTGTGCATTCTGTCCATCAGCTGTTGTTTTTGCATTTGTCACCCCGAGTGGGAAGGGTATGCCCAGACGTGGGTCCCGTGCTCTCCATGCCATTGGAATCAAGCTATCCTGGCTGAAGAGGGGTGAAACCCTGAAGCAGATCCTAGGATGCTTGTTTCCAGTCCAGGGAGGACCTGGCTTGGTAGTTCAGGCTGGACTGTACCCATGAGGCACAGGGTCAAGACTGATTTGCATATGGCTGGGTTCAAACTGGAACGGCATGGTGAGCATAAAAACAATGGATTTAGGCCCAGATCTCTGTACTGGGGTGAATGTATGATATTGTTCTGCATTCTGTCCATTAATTGTTATTTTCGCATTTGTCACCCCGAGTGGGAAGGGTATGCCCAGACGTGGGTCCCGTGCTCTCCATGCCACTGGAATCAAGCTATCCTGGCTGAAGAGGGGTGAAACCCTGAAACCGGTCCTAGGATGCTTGTTTCCAGTCCAGGGAGGACCTGGCTTGGCAGTTCGGGCTGGACTGTACCCATGAGGTACAGGGTCAAGACTGATTTGCAGATGGCTGGGTTCAAACTGGAACGGCATGGTGAGCAAAAAAACGATGGATTTAGGCCCAGATCTCTACTGGGGTGAATGTATGATATTGTTCTGCATTCTGTCTATCAACTGTTGTTTTTGCATTTGTCACCCCGAGTGGGAAGGGTATGCCCAGACGTGGGTCCCTTGCTCTCCATGCTACTGGAATCAAGCTATCCTGGCTGAAGATGGGTGAAACCCTGAAACCGGTCCTAGGATGCTTGTTTCCAGTCCAGGGAGGACTTGGCTTGGCAGTTCGGGCTGGACAATACCCATGAGTCACGGGGTCAAGACTGATTTGCATATGGCTTGGTTCAAACTGGAACAGCATGGTGAGCAAAAAAACAATGGATTTAGGCCCAGATCTCTGTACTGGGGTGAATGTATGACATTGTCCTGCATTCTGTCCATTAACTGTTATTTTCGCATTTGTCACCCCGAGTGGGAAGGGTATGCCCAGATGTGGGTTCCGTGCTCTCCATGCCACTGGAATCAAGCTATCCTGGCTGAAGAGGGGTGAAACCCTGAAACCGGTCCTAGGATGCTTGTTTCCAGTCCAGGGAGGACCTGGCTTGGCAGTTCGGGCGGGAATGTACCCATGAGGCACAGGGTCAAGACTGGTTTGCATATGGCTGGGTTCAAACTGGAACGGCATGGTGAGCAAAAAAATGATGGATTTAGGCCCAGCTCTCTGTACTGGGGTGAATGTATGATATTGTTCTGCATTCTGTCCATCAACTGTTCCTTTTCGGACTCTGTTGAGTGCCCCGGGGGTCCACGCCATCTTGACACCATGAGCTCGCAGTGTCGTAGGCAAGAATACCTGGAACAGAAGACTGCCAGATACTTGCTGGAAAGGAGTCCACGAACCGGTGGTAGTCAAACCGGCAAAATATCACAACACCTCGCTGCAGCACGCTGTAGCTCCAATCTCAGTACAGGACAAAACTAGCGTGGACCCAAGTGAGTGCAAATATATTTTTATTTGCCAAAGTCTACCATAACCTGTTTCCGCCGACTAAGCGGCCTTGATCACATGACATAGCTTAGAAATTGACACCACTTTGTTAAGTGCCAGTGCAACTGATTAACCATGGAAATAGAAGACAGATTTCATATCATAAATGTCTTAAATGAAGATGACATTAAGAACGTTTTTCATGACAAATTATAACTGTAAAATACATTGGTATTTGTTCAGAATATCATTGACATAAATGTCTTTTTGTCAGTAATGTCAAACATAATTCATTACAGATCACATATATACATCCACTCGTCAGCCGGTATCTTCAAATAAGGTGGCACAAAATGGCAATATATCTGCTCTGCTTTCTTATGCCAGGGAGGACCTGGCTTGGCAGTTCGGGCTGGACTGTATCCATGAGGCACAGGGTCAAGACTGATTTGCATATGGCTGGGTTCAAACTGGAACGGCATGGTGAGCAAAAAAACGATGGATTTAGGCCCAGATCTCTACTGGGGTGAATGTATGATATTGTTCTGCATTCTGTCTATCAACTGTTGTTTTTGCATTTGTCATCCCGAGTGGGAAGGGTATGCCCAGACGTGGGTCCCTTGCTCTCCATGCTACTGGAATCAAGCTATCCTGGCTGAAGATGGGTGAAACCCTGAAACCGGTCCTAGGATGCTTGTTTCCAGTCCAGGGAGGACTTGGCTTGGCAGTTCGGGCTGGACAATACCCATGAGGCACGGGGTCAAGACTGATTTGCATATGGCTGGGTTCAAACTGGAACAGCATGGTGAGCAAAAAAACAATGGATTTAGGCCCAGATCTCTGTACTGGGGTGAATGTATGATATTGTCCTGCATTCTGTCCATTAACTGTTATTTTCGCATTTGTCACCCCGAGTGGGAAGGGTATGCCCAGATGTGGGTTCCGTGCTCTCCATGCCACTGGAATCAAGCTATCCTGGCTGAAGAGGGATGAAACCCTGAAACCGGTCCTGGGATGCTTGTTTCCAGTCCAGGGAGGACCTGGCTTGGCAGTTCGGGCTGGACTGTACCCATGAGGTACAGGGTCAAGACTGATTTGCATATGGCTGGGTTCAAACTGGAACGGCATGGTGAGCAAAAAAACGATGGATTTAGGCCCAGATCTCTGTACTGGGGTGAATGTATGATATTGTTCTACATTCTGTCCATCAACTGTTGTTTTTGCATTTGTCACCCCGAGTGGGAAGGGTATGCCCAGACGTGGGTCCCGTGCTCTCCATGCCACTGGAATCAAGCTATCCTGGCTGAAGATGGGTGAAACCCTGAAACCGGTCCTAGGATGCTTGTTTCCAGTCCAGGGAGGACTTGGCTTGGCAGTTCGGGCTGGATGATACCCATGAGGCACAGGGTCAAGACTGATTTGCATATGGCTGGGTTCAAACTGGAACAGCATGGTGAGCAAAAAAACGATGGATTTAGGCCCAGATCGCTGTACTGGGGTGAATGTATGACATTGTTCTGCATTCTGTCCATCAACTGTTGTTTTTGCATTTGTCACCCCGAGTGGGAAGGGTATGCCCAGACGTGGGTCCCGTGCTCTCCATGCCACTGGAATCAAGCTATCCTGGCTGAAGAGGGGTGAAACCCTGAAGCCGGTCCTAGGATGCTTGTTTCCAGTCCAGGGAGGACCTGGCTTGGTAGTTCAGGCTGGACTGTACCCATGAAGCACAGGGTCAAGACTGATTTGCATATGGCTGGGTTCAAACTGGAACGGCATGGTGAGCATAAAAACAATGGATTTAGGCCCAGATCTCTGTACTGGGGTGAATGTATGATATTGTTCTGCATTCTGTCCATTAACTGTTATTTTCGCATTTGTCACCCCGAGTGGGAAGGGTATGCCCAGACGTGGGTCCCGTGCTCTCCATGCCTCTGAAATCAAGCTATCCTGGCTGAAGAGGGGTGAAACCCTGAAACCGGTCCTAGGATGCTTGTTTCCAGTCCAGGGAGGACCTGGCTTGGCAGTTCGGGCTGGACTGTACCCATGAGGTACAGGGTCAAGACTGATTTGCATATGGCTGGGTTCAAACTGGAACGGCATGGTGAGCAAAAAAACGATGGATTTAGGCCCAGATCTCTGTACTGGGGTGAATGTATGATATTGTTCTGCATTCTGTCCATCAACTGTTGTTTTTGCATTAGTCACCCCGAGTGGGAAGGGTATGCCCAGACGTGGGTCCCGTGCTCTCCATGCCACTGGAATCAAGCTATCCTGGCTGAAGATGGGTGAAACCCTGAAACCGGTCCTAGGATGCTTGTTTCCAGTCCAGGGAGGACTTGGCTTGGCAGATCGGGCTGGACAATACCCATGAGGCACAGGGTCAAGACTGATTTGCATATGGCTGGGTTCAAAGTGGAACAGCATGGTCAGCAAAAAAACGATGGATTTAGACCCAGATCTCTGTACAGGTGTGAATGTATGATATTGTTCTGCATTCTGTCCATCAACTGTTGCTTTTGCATTTGTCACCCCGAGTGGGAAGGGTATGCCCAGACGTGGGTCCCGTGCTCTCCATGCCACTGGAATCAAGCTATCCTGGCTGAAGATGGCTGAAACCCTGAAACCGGTCCTAGGATGCTTGTTTCCAGTCCAGGGAGGACCTGGCTTGGTAGTTCGGGCTGGACTGTACCCATGAGGCACAGGGTCAAGACTGATTTGCATATGGCTGGGTTCAAACTGGAACGGCATGGTGAGCATAAAAATGATGGATTTAGGCCCAGATCTCTGTACTGGTGTGAATGTATGATATTGTTCTGCATTCTGTCCATCAACTGTTGCTTTTGCATTTGTCACCCCAAGTGGGAAGGGTATGCCCAGACGTGGGTCCTGTGCTCTCCATGCCACTGGAATCAAGCTATCCTGGCTGAAGAGGGGTGAAACCCTGAAACCGGTCCTAGGATGCTTGTTTCCAGTCCAGGGAGGACCTGGTCTGGCAGTTCGGGCTGGACTGTACCCATGAGGCACAGGGTCAAAACTGATTTGCATATGGCTGGGTTCAAACTGGAATGGCATGATAAGCAAAAAAACGATGGATTTAGGCCCGGATCTCTGTACTGGGGTGAATGTATGATATTGTTCTGCATTCTGTCCATCAACTGTTGTTTTTGCATTTGTCACCCCGAGTGGGAAGGGTATGCCCAGACGTGGGTCCCGTGCTCTCCATGCCACTGGAATCAAGCTCTCCTGGCTGAAGAGGGGTGAAACCCTGAAACCGGTCCTAGGATGCTTGTTTCCAGTCCAGGGAGGACCTGGCTTGGTAGTTCGGGCTGGACTGTACCCATGAGGCACAGGGTCAAGACTGATTTGCATATTGCTGGGTTCAAACTGGAATGGCATGGTGAGGATAAAAACGATGGATTTAGGCCCAGATCTCTGTACTGGTGTGAATGTATGATATTGTTCTGCATTCTGTCCATCAACTGTTGTTTTTGCATTTGTCACCCCGAGTGGGAAGGGTATGCCCAGACCTGGCCTGGCAGTTCGGGCTGGACTGTACCCATGAGGCACAGGGTCAAAACTGATTTGCATATGGCTGGGTTCAAACTGGAATGGCATGATAAGCAAAAAAACGATGGATTTAGGCCCGGATCTCTGTACTGGGGTGAATGTATGATATTGTTCTGCATTCTGTCCATCAACTGTTGTTTTTGCATTTGTCACCCCGAGTGGGAAGGGTATGCCCAGACGTGGGTCCCGTGCTCTCCATGCCACTGGAATCAAGCTCTCCTGGCTGAAGAGGGGTGAAACCCTGAAACCGGTCCTAGGATGCTTGTTTCCAGTCCAGGGAGGACCTGGCTTGGTAGTTCGGGCTGGACTGTACCCATGAGGCACAGGGTCAAGACTGATTTGCATATTGCTGGGTTCAAACTGGAATGGCATGGTGAGGATAAAAACGATGGATTTAGGCCCAGATCTCTGTACTGGTGTGAATGTATGATATTGTTCTGCATTCTGTCCATCAACTGTTGTTTTTGCATTTGTCACCCCGAGTGGGAAGGGTATGCCCAGACGTGGGTCCCGTGCTCTCCATGCCACTGGAAACAAACTATCCTGGCTTAAGAGGGGTGAAACCTTGAAACCGGTCCTAGGATGCTTGTTTCCAATCCAGGGAGGACCTGGCCTGGCAGTTCGGGCTGGACTGTACCCATGAGGCACAGGGTCAAGACTGATTTGCATATGGCTGGGTTCAAACTGGAATGGCATGATGAGCAAAAAAGGATGGATTTAGGCCCAGATCTCTGTACTGGGGTGAATGTATGATATTGTTCTGCATTCTGTCCATTAACTGTTATTTTCGCATTTGTCACCCCGAGTGGGAAGGGTATGCCCAGACGTGGGTCCTGTGCTCTCCATGCCACTGGAATCAAGCTATCCTGGCTGAAGATGGGTGAAACCCTGAAACCGGTCCTAGGATGCTTGTTTCCAGTCCAGGGAGGACTTGGCTTGGCAGTTCGGGCTGGATGATACCCATGAGGCACAGAGTCAAGACTGATTTGCATATGGCTGGGTTCAAACTGGAACAGCATGGTGAGCAAAAAAACGATGGATTTAGGCCCAGATTGCTGTACTGGGGTGAATGTATGACATTGTTCTGCATTCTGTCCATCAACTGTTGTTTTTGCATTTGTCACCCCGAGTGGGAAGGGTATGCCCAGACGTGGGTCCCGTGCTCTCCATGCCACTGGAATCAAGCTATCCTGGCTGAAGAGGGGTGAAACCCTGAAGCCGGTCCTAGGATGCTTGTTTCCAGTCCAGGGAGGACCTGGCTTGGTAGTTCAGGCTGGACTGTACCCATGAGGCACAGGGTCAAGACTGATTTGCATATGGCTGGGTTCAAACTGGAACGGCATGGTGAGCATAAAAACAATGGATTTAGGCCCAGATCTCTGTACTGGGGTGAATGTATGATATTGTTCTGCATTCTGTCCATTAACTGTTATTTTCTCATTTGTCACCCCGAGTGGGAAGGGTATGCCCAGACGTGGGTCCCGTGCTCTCCATGCCACTGGAATCAAGCTATCCTGGCTGAAGAGGGGTGAAACCCTGAAACCGGTCCTAGGATGCTTGTTTCCAGTCCAGGGAGGACCTGGCTTGGCAGTTCGGGCTGGACTGTACCCATGAGGTACAGGGTCAAGACTGATTTGCAGATGGCTGGGTTCAAACTGGAACGGCATGGTGAGCAAAAAAACGATGGATTTAGGCCCAGATCTCTGTACTGGAGTGAATGTATGATATTGTTCTACATTCTGTCCATCAACTGTTGTTTTTGCATTTGTCACCCCGAGTGGGAAGGGTATGCCCAGACGTGGGTCCCGTGCTCTCCATGCCACTGGAATCAAGCTATCCTGGCTGAAGATGGGTGAAACCCTGAAACCGGTCCTAGGATGCTTGTTTCCAGTCCAGGGAGGACTTGGCTTGGCAGTTCGGGCTGGATGATACCCATGAGGCACAGGGTCAAGACTGATTTGCATATGGCTGGGTTCAAACTGGAACGGCATGGTGAGCAAAAAAACGATGGATTTAGGCCCAGATCTCTGTACTGGGGTGAATGTATGATATTGTTCTGCATTCTGTCTATCAACTGTTGTTTTTGCATTTGTCACCCCGAGTGGGAAGGGTATGCCCAGACGTGCGTCCCGTGCTCTCCATGCCACTGGAATCAAGCTATCCTGGCTGAAAAGGGGTGAAACCCTGAAACCGGTCCTAGGATGCTTGTTTCCAGTCCAGGGAGGACCTGGCTTGGTACTTCAGGCTGGACTGTTCCCATGAGGCACAGGGTCAAGACTGATTTGCACATGGCTGGGTTCAAACTGGAACGGCATGGTGAGCATAAAAACAATGGATTTAGGCCCAGATCTCTGTACTGGGGTAAATGTATGATATTGTTCTGCATTCTGTCCATTAACTGTTATTTTCGCATTTGTCACCCCGAGTGGGAAGGGTATGCCCAGACGTGGGTCCCGTGCTCTCCATGCCACTGGAATCAAGCTATCCTGGCTGAAGAGGGATGAAACCCTGAAACCGGTCCTGGGATGCTTGTTTCCAGTCCAGGGAGGACCTGGCTTGGCAGTTCGGGCTGGACTGTACCCATGAGGTACAGGGTCAAGACTGATTTGCATATGGCTGGGTTCAAACTGGAACGGCATGGTGAGCAAAAAAACGATGGATTTAGGCCCAGATCTCTGTACTGGGGTGAATGTATGATATTGTTCTACATTCTGTCCATCAACTGTTGTTTTTGCATTTGTCACCCCGAGTGGGAAGGGTATGCCCAGACGTGGGTCCCGTGCTCTCCATGCCACTGGAATCAAGCTATCCTGGCTGAAGATGGGTGAAACCCTGAAACCGGTCCTAGGATGCTTGTTTCCAGTCCAGGGAGGACTTGGCTTGGCAGTTCGGGCTGGATGATACCCATGAGGCACAGGGTCAAGACTGATTTGCATATGGCTGGGTTCAAACTGGAACAGCATGGTGAGCAAAAAAACGATGGATTTAGGCCCAGATCGCTGTACTGGGGTGAATGTATGACATTGTTCTGCATTCTGTCCATCAACTGTTGTTTTTGCATTTGTCACCCCGAGTGGGAAGGGTATGCCCAGACGTGGGTCCCGTGCTCTCCATGCCACTGGAATCAAGCTATCCTGGCTGAAGAGGGGTGAAACCCTGAAGCCGGTCCTAGGATGCTTGTTTCCAGTCCAGGGAGGACCTGGCTTGGTAGTTCAGGCTGGACTGTACCCATGAGGCACAGGGTCAAGACTGATTTGCATATGGCTGGGTTCAAACTGGAACGGCATGGTGAGCATAAAAACAATGGATTTAGGCCCAGATCTCTGTACTGGGGTGAATGTATGATATTGTTCTGCATTCTGTCCATTAACTGTTATTTTCGCATTTGTCACCCCGAGTGGGAAGGGTATGCCCAGACGTGGGTCCCGTGCTCTCCATGCCTCTGGAATCAAGCTATCCTGGCTGAAGAGGGGTGAAACCCTGAAACCGGTCCTAGGATGCTTGTTTCCAGTCCAGGGAGGACCTGGCTTGGCAGTTCGGGCTGGACTGTACCCATGAGGTACAGGGTCAAGACTGATTTGCATATGGCTGGGTTCAAACTGGAACGGCATGGTGAGCAAAAAAACGATGGATTTAGGCCCAGATCTCTGTACTGGGGTGAATGTATGATATTGTTCTACATTCTGTCCATCAACTGTTGTTTTTGCATTTGTCACCCCGAGTGGGAAGGGTATGCCCAGACGTGGGTCCCGTGCTCTCCATGCCACTGGAATCAAGCTATCCTGGCTGAAGATGGGTGAAACCCTGAAACCGGTCCTAGGATGCTTGTTTCCAGTCCAGGGAGGACTTGGCTTGGCAGATCGGGCTGGACAATACCCATGAGGCACAGGGTCAAGACTGATTTGCATATGGCTGGGTTCAAAGTGGAACAGCATGGTCAGCAAAAAAACGATGGATTTAGACCCAGATCTCTGTAC
This sequence comes from Triturus cristatus, assembly GCF_964204655.1. Taxonomy (NCBI): domain Eukaryota; kingdom Metazoa; phylum Chordata; class Amphibia; order Caudata; family Salamandridae; genus Triturus; species Triturus cristatus. Next base: position 689,812,004 of record NC_140591.1, read on the forward strand.
AGGTGTGAATGTATGATATTGTTCTGCATTCTGTCCATCAACTGTTGCTTTTGCATTTGTCACCCCGAGTGGGAAGGGTATGCCCAGACGTGGGTCCCGTGCTCTCCATGCCACTGGAATCAAGCTATCCTGGCTGAAGATGGCTGAAACCCTGAAACCGGTCCTAGGATGCTTGTTTCCAGTCCAGGGAGGACCTGGCTTGGTAGTTCGGGCTGGACTGTACCCATGAGGCACAGGGTCAAGACTGATTTGCATATGGCTGGGTTCAAACTGGAACGGCATGGTGAGCATAAAAACGATGGATTTAGGCCCAGATCTCTGTACTGGTGTGAATGTATGATATTGTTCTGCATTCTGTCCATCAACTGTTGCTTTTGCATTTGTCACCCCAAGTGGGAAGGGTATGCCCAGACGTGGGTCCTGTGCTCTCCATGCCACTGGAATCAAGCTATCCTGGCTGAAGAGGGGTGAAACCCTGAAACCGGTCCTAGGATGCTTGTTTCCAGTCCAGGGAGGACCTGGTCTGGCAGTTCGGGCTGGACTGTACCCATGAGGCACAGGGTCAAAACTGATTTGCATATGGCTGGGTTCAAACTGGAATGGCATGATAAGCAAAAAAACGATGGATTTAGGCCCGGATCTCTGTACTGGGGTGAATGTATGATATTGTTCTGCATTCTGTCCATCAACTGTTGTTTTTGCATTTGTCACCCCGAGTGGGAAGGGTATGCCCAGACGTGGGTCCCGTGCTCTCCATGCCACTGGAATCAAGCTCTCCTGGCTGAAGAGGGGTGAAACCCTGAAACCGGTCCTAGGATGCTTGTTTCCAGTCCAGGGAGGACCTGGCTTGGTAGTTCGGGCTGGACTGTACCCATGAGGCACAGGGTCAAGACTGATTTGCATATTGCTGGGTTCAAACTGGAATGGCATGGTGAGGATAAAAACGATGGATTTAGGCCCAGATCTCTGTACTGGTGTGAATGTATGATATTGTTCTGCATTCTGTCCATCAACTGTTGTTTTTGCATTTGTCACCCCGAGTGGGAAGGGTATGCCCAGACCTGGCCTGGCAGTTCGGGCTGGACTGTACCCATGAGGCACAGGGTCAAAACTGATTTGCATATGGCTGGGTTCAAACTGGAATGGCATGATAAGCAAAAAAACGATGGATTTAGGCCCGGATCTCTGTACTGGGGTGAATGTATGATATTGTTCTGCATTCTGTCCATCAACTGTTGTTTTTGCATTTGTCACCCCGAGTGGGAAGGGTATGCCCAGACGTGGGTCCCGTGCTCTCCATGCCACTGGAATCAAGCTCTCCTGGCTGAAGAGGGGTGAAACCCTGAAACCGGTCCTAGGATGCTTGTTTCCAGTCCAGGGAGGACCTGGCTTGGTAGTTCGGGCTGGACTGTACCCATGAGGCACAGGGTCAAGACTGATTTGCATATTGCTGGGTTCAAACTGGAATGGCATGGTGAGGATAAAAACGATGGATTTAGGCCCAGATCTCTGTACTGGTGTGAATGTATGATATTGTTCTGCATTCTGTCCATCAACTGTTGTTTTTGCATTTGTCACCCCGAGTGGGAAGGGTATGCCCAGACGTGGGTCCCGTGCTCTCCATGCCACTGGAAACAAACTATCCTGGCTTAAGAGGGGTGAAACCTTGAAACCGGTCCTAGGATGCTTGTTTCCAATCCAGGGAGGACCTGGCCTGGCAGTTCGGGCTGGACTGTACCCATGAGGCACAGGGTCAAGACTGATTTGCATATGGCTGGGTTCAAACTGGAATGGCATGATGAGCAAAAAAGGATGGATTTAGGCCCAGATCTCTGTACTGGGGTGAATGTATGATATTGTTCTGCATTCTGTCCATTAACTGTTATTTTCGCATTTGTCACCCCGAGTGGGAAGGGTATGCCCAGACGTGGGTCCTGTGCTCTCCATGCCACTGGAATCAAGCTATCCTGGCTGAAGATGGGTGAAACCCTGAAACCGGTCCTAGGATGCTTGTTTCCAGTCCAGAGAGGACTTGGCTTGGCAGTTCGGGCTGGATGATACCCATGAGGCACAGAGTCAAGACTGATTTGCATATGGCTGGGTTCAAACTGGAACAGCATGGTGAGCAAAAAAACGATGGATTTAGGCCCAGATTTCTGTACTGGGGTGAATGTATGACATTGTTCTGCATTCTGTCCATCAACTGTTGTTTTTGCATTTGTCACCCCGAGTGGGAAGGGTATGCCCAGATGTGGGTCCCGTGCTCTCCATGCCACTGGAATCAAGCTATCCTGGCTGAAGAGGGGTGAAACCCTGAAGCCGGTCCTAGGATGCTTGTTTCCAGTCCAGGGAGGACCTGGCTTGGTAGTTCAGGCTGGACTGTACCCATGAGGCACAGGGTCAAGACTGATTTGCATATGGCTGGGTTCAAACTGGAACGGCATGGTGAGCATAAAAACAATGGATTTAGGCCCAGATCTCTGTACTGGGGTGAATGTATGATATTGTTCTGCATTCTGTCCATTAACTGTTATTTTCTCATTTGTCACCCCGAGTGGGAAGGGTATGCCCAGACGTGGGTCCCGTGCTCTCCATGCCACTGGAATCAAGCTATCCTGGCTGAAGAGGGGTGAAACCCTGAAACCGGTCCTAGGATGCTTGTTTCCAGTCCAGGGAGGACCTGGCTTGGCAGTTCGGGCTGGACTGTACCCATGAGGTACAGGGTCAAGACTGATTTGCAGATGGCTGGGTTCAAACTGGAACGGCATGGTGAGCAAAAAAACGATGGATTTAGGCCCAGATCTCTGTACTGGAGTGAATGTATGATATTGTTCTACATTCTGTCCATCAACTGTTGTTTTTGCATTTGTCACCCCGAGTGGGAAGGGTATGCCCAGACGTGGGTCCCGTGCTCTCCATGCCACTGGAATCAAGCTATCCTGGCTGAAGATGGGTGAAACCCTGAAACCGGTCCTAGGATGCTTGTTTCCAGTCCAGGGAGGACTTGGCTTGGCAGTTCGGGCTGGATGATACCCATGAGGCACAGGGTCAAGACTGATTTGCATATGGCTGGGTTCAAACTGGAACGGCATGGTGAGCAAAAAAACGATGGATTTAGGCCCAGATCGCTGTACTGGGGTGAATGTATGATATTGTTCTGCATTCTGTCCATCAACTGTTGTTTTTGCATTTGTCACCCCGTGTGGGATGGGTGTGCCCAGACGTGGGTCCTGTGCTCCCCATGCCACTGGAATCAAGCTATCCTGGCTGAAGATGGGTGAAACCCTGAAACCGGTCCTAGGATGCTTGTTTCCAGTCCAGGGAGGACTTGGCTTGGCAGTTCGGGCTGGACAATACCCATGAGGCACAGGGTCAAGACTGATTTGCATATGGCTGGGTTCAAAGTGGAACAGCATGGTCAGCAAAAAAACGATGGATTTAGACCCAGATCTCTGTACAGGTGTGAATGTATGATATTGTTCTGCATTCTGTCCATCAACTGTTGCTTTTGCATTTGTCACCCCGAGTGGGAAGGGTATGCCCAGACGTGGGTCCCGTGCTCTCCATGCCACTGGAATCAAGCTATCCTGGCTGAAGAGGGGTGAAACCCTGAAACCAGTCCTAGGATGCTTGTTTCCAGTCCAGGGAGGACTTGGCTTGGCAGTTCGGGCTGGATGATACCCATGAGGCACAGGGTCAAGACTGATTTGCATATGGCTGGGTTCAAACTGGAACAGCATGGTGAGCAAAAAAACGATGGATTTAGGCCCAGATTGCTGTACTGGGGTGAATGTATGACATTGTTCTGCATTCTGTCCATCAACTGTTGTTTTTGCATTTGTCACCCCGAGTGGGAAGGGTATGCCCAGACGTGGGTCCCGTGCTCTCCATGCCACTGGAATCAAGCTATCCTGGCTGAAGAGGGGTGAAACCCTGAAGCCGGTCCTAGGATGCTTGTTTCCAGTCCAGGGAGGACCTGTCTTGGTAGTTCAGGCTGGACTGTACCCATGAGGCACAGGGTCAAGACTGATTTGCATATGGCTGGGTTCGAACTGGAACGGCATGGTGAGCATAAAAACAATGGATTTAGGCCCAGATCTCTGTACTGGGGTGAATGTATGATATTGTTCTACATTCTGTCCATCAACTGTTGTTTTTGCATTTGTCACCCCGAGTGGGAAGGGTATGCCCAGACGTGGGTCCCGTGCTCTCCATGCCACTGGAATCAAGCTATCCTGGCTGAAGATGGGTGAAACCCTGAAACCGGTCCTAGGATGCTTGTTTCCAGTCCAGGGAGGACTTGGCTTGGCAGTTCGGGCTGGATGATACCCATGAGGCACAGGGTCAAGACTGATTTGCATATGACTGGGTTCAAACTGGAACGGCATGGTGAGCAAAAAAATGATGGATTTAGGCCCAGGTCTCTGTACTGGGGTGAATGTATGACATTGTTCTGCATTCTGTCCATCAACTATTGTTTTTGCATTTGTCACCCCGTGTGGGATGGGTGTGCCCAGACGTGGGTCCTGTGCTCCCCATGCCACTGGAATCAAGCTATCCTGGCTGAAGATGGGTGAAACCCTGAAACCGGTCCTAGGATGCTTGTTTCCAGTCCAGGGAGGACTTGGCTTGGCAGTTCGGGCTGGACAATACCCATGAGGCACAGGGTCAAGACTGATTTGCATATGGCTGGGTTTAAAGTGGAACAGCATGGTCAGCAAAAAAACGATGGATTTAGACCCAGATCTCTGTACAGGTGTGAATGTATGATATTGTTCTGCATTCTGTCCATCAACTGTTGCTTTTGCATTTGTCACCCCGAGTGGGAAGGGTATGCCCAGACGTGGGTCCCGTGCTCTCCATGCCACTGGAATCAAGCTATCCTGGCTGAAGAGGGGTGAAACCCTGAAACCGGTCCTAGGATGCTTGTTTCCAGTCCAGGGAGGACCTGGCCTGGCAGTTCGGGCTGGACTGTACCCATGAGGCACAGGGTCAAAACTGATTTGCATATGGCTGGGTTCAAACTGGAATTGCATGATAAGCAAAAAAACGATGGATTTAGGCCCGGATCTCTGTACTGGGGTGAATGTATGATATTGTTCTGCATTCTGTCCATCAACTGTTGTTTTTGCATTTGTCACCCCGAGTGGGAAGGGTATGCCCAGACGTGGGTCCCGTGCTCTCCATCCCACTGGAATCAAGCTCTCCTGGCTGAAGAGGGGTGAAACCCTGAAACCGGTCCTAGGATGCTTGTTTCCAGTCCAGGGAGGACCTGGCTTGGTAGTTCGGGCTGCACTGTACCCATGAGGCACAGGGTCAAGACTGATTTGCATATTGCTGGGTTCAAACTGGAATGGCATGTTGAGGATAAAAACGATGGATTTAGGCCCAGATCTCTGTACTGGTGTGAATGTATGATGTTGTTCTGCATTCTGTCCATCAACTGTTGTTTTTGCATTTGTCACCCCGAGTGGGAAGGGTATGCCCAGACGTGGGTCCCGTGCTCTCCATGCCACTGGAATCAAACTATCCTGGCTTAAGAGGGGTGAAACCCTGAAACCGGTCCTAGGATGCTTGTTTCCAGTCCAGGGAGGACCTGGCCTGGCAGTTCGGGCTGGACTGTACCCATGAGGCACAGGGTCAAGACTGATTTGCATATGGCTGGGTTCAAACTGGAATGGCATGATGAGCAAAAAAATGATGGATTTAGGCCCAGATCTCTGTACTGGGGTGAATGTATGATATTGTTCTGCATTCTGTCCATTAACTGTTATTTTCGCATTTGTCACCCCGAGTGGGAAGGGTATGCCCAGACGTGGGTCCCGTGCTCTCCATGCCACTGGAATCAAGCTATCCTGGCTGAAGAGGGATGAAACCCTGAAACCGGTCCTAGGATGCTTGTTTCCAGTCCAGGGAGGACCTGTCTTGGCAGTTCGGGCTGGACTGTACCCATGAGGTACAGGGTCAAGACTGATTTGCATTTGGCTGGGTTCAAACTGGAACGGCATGGTGAGCAAAAAAACGATGGATTTAGGCCCAGATCTCTGTACTGGGGTGAATGTATGATATTGTTCTACATTCTGTCCATCAACTGTTGTTTTTGCATTTGTCACCCCGAGTGGGAAGGGTATGCCCAGACGTGGGTCCCGTGCTCTCCATGCCACTGGAATCAAGCTATCCTAGCTGAAGATGGGTGAAACCCTGAAACCAGTCCTAGGATGCTTGTTTCCAGTCCAGGGAGGACTTGGCTTGGCAGTTCGGGCTGGATGATACCCATGAGGCACAGGGTCAAGACTGATTTGCATATGGCTGGGTTCAAACTGGAACAGCATGGTGAGCAAAAAAACGATGGATTTAGGCCCAGATTGCTGTACTGGGGTGAATGTATGACATTGTTCTGCATTCTGTCCATCAACTGTTGTTTTTGCATTTGTCACCCCGAGTGGGAAGGGTATGCCCAGACGTGGGTCCCGTGCTCTCCATGCCACTGGAATCAAGCTATCCTGGCTGAAGAGGGGTGAAACCCTGAAGCCGGTCCTAGGATGCTTGTTTCCAGTCCAGGGAGGACCTGTCTTGGTAGTTCAGGCTGGACTGTACCCATGAGGCACAGGGTCAAGACTGATTTGCATATGGCTGGGTTCGAACTGGAACGGCATGGTGAGCATAAAAACAATGGATTTAGGCCCAGATCTCTGTACTGGGGTGAATGTATGATATTGTTCTGCATTCTGTCCATTAACTGTTATTTTCGCATTTGTCACCCCGAGTGGGAAGGGTATGCCCAGACGTGGGTCCCGTGCTCTCCATGCCACTGGAATCAAGCTATCCTGGCTGAAGAGGGGTGAATCCCTGAAACCGGTCCTAGGATGCTTGTTTCCAGTCCAGGGAGGACCTGGCTTGGCAGTTCGGGCTGGACTGTACCCATGAGGTACAGGGTCAAGACTGATTTGCATATGGCTGGGTTCAAACTGGAACGGCATGGTGAGCAAAAAAACGATGGATTTAGGCCCAGATCTCTGTACTGGGGTGAATGTATGATATTGTTCTACATTCTGTCCATCAACTGTTGTTTTTGCATTTGTCACCCCGAGTGGGAAGGGTATGCCCAGACGTGGGTCCCGTGCTCTCCATGCCACTGGAATCAAGCTATCCTGGCTGAAGATGGGTGAAACCCTGAAACCGGTCCTAGGATGCTTGTTTCCAGTCCAGGGAGGACTTGGCTTGGCAGTTCGGGCTGGATGATACCCATGAGGCACAGGGTCAAGACTGATTTGCATCTGGCTGGGTTCAAACTGGAACGGCATGGTGAGCAAAAAAACGATGGATTTAGGCCCAGGTCTCTGTACTGGGCTGAATGTATGATATTGTTCTGCATTCTGTCCATCAACTGTTGTTTTTGCATTTGTCACCCCGTGTGGGATGGGTGTGCCCAGACGTGGGTCCCGTGCTCCCCATGCCACTGGAATCAAGCTATCCTGGCTGAAGATGGGTGAAACCCTGAAACCGGTCCTAGGATGCTTGTTTCCAGTCCAGGGAGGACTTGGCTTGGCAGTTCGGGCTGGACAATACCCATGAGGCACAGGGTCAAGACTGATTTGCATATGGCTGGGTTCAAAGTGGAACAGCATGGTCAGCAAAAAAACGATGGATTTAGACCCAGATCTCTGTACAGGTGTGAATGTATGATATTGTTCTGCATTCTGTCCATCAACTGTTGTTTTTGAATTTGTCACCCCGAGTGGGAAGGGTATGCCCAGACGTGGGTCCCGTGCTCCCCATGCCACTGGAATCAAGCTATCCTGGCTGAAGATGGCTGAAACCCTGAAACCGGTCCTAGGATGCTTGTTTCCAGTCCAGGGAGGACCTGGCTTGGTAGTTCGGGCTGGACTGTACCCATGAGGCACAGGGTCAAGACTGATTTGCATATGGCTGGGTTCAAACTGGAACGGCATGGTGAGCAAAAAAACGATGGATTTAGGCCCAGGTCTCTGTACTGGGGTGAATGTATGATATTGTTCTACATTCTGTCCATCAACTGTTGTTTTTGTATTTGTCACCCCGAGTGGGAAGGGTATGCCCAGACGTGGGTCCTGTGCTCTCCATGCCACTGGAATCAAGCTATCCTGGCTGAAGATGGGTGAAACCCTGAAACAGGTCCTAGGATGCTTGTTTCCAGTCCAGGGAGGACTTGGCTTGGCAGTTCGGGCTGGATGATACCCATGAGGCACAGGGTCAAGACTGATTTGCATATGGCTGGGTTCAAACTGGAACAGCATGGTGAGCAAAAAAACGATGGATTTAGGCCCAGATTGCTGTACTGGGGTGAATGTATGACATTGTTCTGCATTCTGTCCATCAACTGTTGTTTTTGCATTTGTCACCCCGAGTGGGAAGGGTATGCCCAGACGTGGGTCCCGTGCTCTCCATGCCACTGGAATCAAGCTATCCTGGCTGAAGAGGGGTGAAACCCTGAAGCCGGTCCTAGGATGCTTGTTTCCAGTCCAGGGAGGACCTGTCTTGGTAGTTCAGGCTGGACTGTACCCATGAGGCACAGGGTCAAGACTGATTTGCATATGGCTGGGTTCAAACTGGAACGGCATGGTGAGCATAAAAACAATGGATTTAGGCCCAGATCTCTGTACTGGGGTGAATGTATGATATTGTTCTGCATTCTGTCCATTAACTGTTATTTTCGCATTTGTCACCCCGAGTGGGAAGGGTATGCCCAGACGTGGGTCCCGTGCTCTCCATGCCACTGGAATCAAGCTATCCTGGCTGAAGAGGGGTGAAACCCTGAAACCGGTCCTAGGATGCTTGTTTCCAGTCCAGGGAGGACCTGGCTTGGCAGTTCGGGCTGGACTGTACCCATGAGGTACAGGGTCAAGACTGATTTGCATATGGCTGGGTTCAAACTGGAACGGCATGGTGAGCAAAAAAACGATGGATTTAGGCCCAGATCTCTGTACTGGGGTGAATGTATGATATTGTTCTACATTCTGTCCATCAACTGTTGTTTTTGCATTTGTCACCCCGAGTGGGAAGGGTATGCCCAGACGTGGGTCCCGTGCTCTCCATGCCACTGGAATCAAGCTATCCTGGCTGAAGATGGGTGAAACCCTGAAACCGTTCCTAGGATGCTTGTTTCCAGTCCAGGGAGGACTTGGCTTGGCAGTTCGGGCTGGATGATACCCATGAGGCACAGGGTCAAGACTGATTTGCATATGGCTGGGTTCAAACTGGAACGGCATGGTGAGCAAAAAAACGATGGATTTAGGCCCAGGTCTCTGTACTGGGGTGAATGTATGATATTGTTCTGCGTTCTGTCCATCAACTGTTGTTTTTGCATTTGTCACCCCGTGTGTGATGGGTGTGCCCAGACGTGGGTCCCGTGCTCCCCATGCCACTGGAATCAAGCTATCCTGGCTGAAGATGGGTGAAACCCTGAAACCGGTCCTAGGATGCTTGTTTCCAGTCCAGGGAGGACTTGGCTTGGCAGTTCGGGCTGGACAATACCCATGAGGCACAGGGTCAAGACTGATTTGCATATGGCTGGGTTCAAAGTGGAACAGCATGGTCAGCAAAAAAACGATGGATTTAGACCCAGATCTCTGTACAGGTGTGAATGTATGATATTGTTCTGCATTCTGTCCATCAACTGTTGTTTTTGAATTTGTCACCCCGAGTGGGAAGGGTATGCCCAGACGTGGGTCCCCTGCTCCCCGTGCTCCCCATGCCACTGGAATCAAGCTATCCTGGCTGAAGATGGCTGAAACCCTGAAACCGGTCCTAGGATGCTTGTTTCCAGTCCAGAGAGGACCTGGCTTGGTAGTTCGGGCTGGACTGTACCCATGAGGCACAGGGTCAAGACTGATTTGCATATGGCTGGGTTCAAACTGGAACGGCATGGTGAGCAAAAAAACGATGGATTTAGGCCCAGGTCTCTGTACTGGGGTGAATGTATGATATTGTTCTGCATTCTGTCCATCAACTGTTGTTTTTGCATTTGTCACCCCGTGTGGGATGGGTGTGCCCAGACGTGGGTCCCGTGCTCCCCATGCCACTGGAATCAAGCTATCCTGGCTGAAGATGGGTGAAACCCTGAAACCGGTCCTAGGATGCTTGTTTCCAGTCCAGGGAGGACTTGGCTTGGCAGTTCGGGCTGGACAATACCCATGAGGCACAGGGTCAAGACTGATTTGCATATGGCTAGGTTCAAAGTGGAACAGCATGGTCAGCAAAAAAACGATGGATTTAGACCCAGATCTCTGTACAGGTGTGAATGTATGATATTGTTCTGCATTCTGTCCATCAACTGTTGTTTTTGAATTTGTCACCCCGAGTGGGAAGGGTATGCCCAGACGTGGGTCCCGTGCTCTCCATGCCACTGGAATCAAGCTATCCTGGCTGAAGATGGCTGAAACCCTGAAACCGGTCCTAGGATGCTTGTTTCCAGTCCAGGGAGGACCTGGCTTGGTAGTTCGGGCTGGACTGTACCCATGAGGCACAGGGTCAAGACTGATTTGCATATGGCTGGGTTAAAACTGGAACGGCATGGTGAGCATAAAAACGATGGATTTAGGCCCAGATCTCTGTACTGGTGTGAATGTATGATATTGTTCTGCATTCTGTCCATCAACTGTTGTTTTTGCATTTGTCACCCCAAGTGGGAAGGGTATGCCCAGACGTGGGTCCTGTGCTCTCCATGCCACTGGAATCAAGCTATCCTGGCTGAAGAGGGGTGAAACCCTGAAACCGATCCTAGGATGCTTGTTTCCAGTCCAGGGAGGACCTGGCCTGGCAGTTCGGGCTGGACTGTACCCATGAGGCATAGGGTCAAAACTGATTTGCATATGGCTGGGTTCAAACTGGAATGGCATGATAAGCAAAAAAACGATGGATTTAGGCCCGGATCTCTGTACTGGGGTGAATGTATGATATTGTTCTGCATTCTGTCCATCAACTGTTGTTTTTGCATTTGTCACCCAGAGTGGGAAGGGTATGCCCAGACGTGGGTCCCGTGCTCTCCATGCCACTGGAATCAAGCTCTCCTGGCTGAAGAGGGGTGAAACCCTGAAACCGGTCCTAGGATGCTTGTTTCCAGTCCAGGGAGGACCTGGCTTGGTAGTTCGGGCTGGACTGTACCCATGAGGCACAGGGTCAAGACTGATTTGCATATTGCTGGGTTCAAACTGGAATGGCATGGTGAGCATAAAAACGATGGATTTAGGCCCAGATCTCTGTACTGGTGTGAATGTATGATATTGTTCTGCATTCTGTCCATCAACTGTTGTTTTTGCATTTGTCACCCCGAGTGGGAAGGGTATGCCCAGACGTGGGTCCCGTGCTCTCCATGCCACTGGAATCAAACTATCCTGGCTTAAGAGGGGTGAAACCCTGAAACCGGTCCTAGGATGCTTGTTTCCAGTCCAGGGAGGACCTGGCCTGGCAGTTCGGGCTGGACTGTACCCATGAGGCACAGGGTCAAGACTGATTTGCATATGGCTGGGTTCAAACTGGAATGGCATGATGAGCAAAAAAACGATGGATTTAGGCCCAGATCTCTGTACTGGGGTGAATGTATAATATTGTTTCGCATTCTGTCCATCAACTGTTGTTTTTGCATCTGCTTTCTTATGCCCAACGCTTTTTGGACTGCAAAGGTCCTTGTTCACAGGCTCTCAATGCAGAAACACCACAAACATGCTGCAGACTACTAATTTGTTCACCTGTTCCTTTTATTGCCCCCTAGTGGGCTTTCACCAGTGTGTTTTTATTCTGATGGCCCACTAGAGGGCAGGCAAATACTGTTTTATTGACTTTGCGGCATCACAACACCCACTGGAGAATAGAAAGTATTGATGTTTTGGACTTGGAATCCCAACGTGCATTGTTTCACTGGGGAAAGCCCACTAGGGGGCAATAAAAGGAAAAGGTGAACGCAATTAGTAGTCTGCAACATATTTGTGATGTTTCTGCATTTAGAGCATTACCTTACAGAAACTACTCCTCACAAATAAAATTAAGAAGTGTATGCGTAATGGCCAAACACACAAATTCTCTTCCTAAAATAAATTTAAACATATACTAACAGACTCTCAAAAAGTATTAATAATGGAACAATTCCTAAAAATATTGGTTTTACAATTTCATTAAATTATATCAATATTATCACCTCTCCTTACATATTCTTTAATAAAACCAAACATAATAGGCACATTATACTTTATACCAAATATGTACAAAGGTTACAAAATCTATTAAAAAAACAAGATTACAGCAGTTATAGTAAGTTAATCGTATTTTGAAATATTAATAAAATTCACTCTGAAAACTACCAGTAACGGAGATATTAAACGTACAAAATAGCTTTTTAAAAACCCATGAAATTTAGTAAAAATAACCAAAGATTACAAAGACGGTGTAGTTAGGAAATACATTTTGAGAAACCTTTGAAATTCACTTGAAAACCAAAGGTTCCAGAAACGTTATAGTTAGTAAATAGAATTTTAAAACACATAGAACGTCACTGAAAAAAAGCTAACGTTTCACGGACGTTATAGTTAGGCTCAGATTTCACTTGTAGAAAAAAAGTGAAATTCAGCAGTTCTAGTTACCTGAGCAAACTGTACATTATGCCCCTGCAATGCACTGATAATGACCTTACATATTACATCACTCATGGCATGGTGAGTGATGTCACTGATGACATCTCAAATGAAATAATTGATTACATCATCCAGTGACTACTACTTCCCGGGCAATTAAATTTATAAAACTGGGAGGGGGCTGAGCAGCCCCCCTGCCAGGCCATATATGGTCCCAGGGACAACCATCTCCCAAGGTCAGCTCGTGGACCCAGAAGGAAAGGCCACGCATCCCTTATCCTGGAGTCATGGCCCTATGTACCGCCACCCCCAGGGCAGACTCCTGGAAAACAGCTGTTTGCTCTGACTTGGCAAGAGCTTTGTCTACATCCGCTCCCAGCAAACTGCTCCCGCTTGCTAGGAGTGAAGTATTCATCTGTTTCCCTACCCTCTGCCATGCAGGTAAAGGAACAGATGCCCCTCACACACCCACTCACAGACACACAAAGGCACTCACACTCCCAATCACAGACACACAAACGCACTCACACACCTCCTTACAGACTCATAGCACCACTCACAAATGCACTCGGAGATCCTCACAGACACTCACATACCCCCTAACAGACCTACACAACCACTCACACACACATTCATAGATCAACAGTGCTACTCACAGACTCACACAGGCACTCCTACATCTACTCACAGACCCAGGCAGGCATTTACTCACCCACTCACAGACCCATAGCACCAATCACACACCCAGTCAGAGATACAGGCACTCACACACCCACTCATAGACCCACACACCCACTCACAGACCCATAATGCCACTCACAGACCCACCCACAGACCCACAAAGGCACTCACACATCTTCTCACTGACCTATACACCCACTTTCAAAGTTTATAGGGTACAGTTAGGAACTACAATTTAAACAAACTGTAAAAATTAGTTTGGAAATAGAATTACAAAAAGCAGACAAATTCACTGAAAAAACCAAAGGCTACAGGGACGTTATAGTTTGGCTGATATTTCACTCGAGACATTCAGCAGTTATAGTTACCTGAGCTAACTATAACTTATGCCCACACAGTGTACTGCTTATGACCTCACATATCACATTACTCATGACATGACCAGTGACATCACTGATGACATCACTAATGACATCTCAAATGACATCACTGATAACTGGCAACTATGCCGTTCCAACCATTGGCCGTGTGCGACGTGGATTTGGGTGCAGAACCTAGCCCCGGGCCAAGTCCTGTGACCAACCACGGCAGGTAACTATCTCCCCTCTGGGGAGCACAGTCCACTCCCATGAAACCCATCCACAGGGCCCATTTCTTTAATTTAGGGCATGTGGCCAGTCTCTGCAGGCCCTGGCGACCCAATTCCCTGGAACCTTCTTTTTTAATTATTTAATAAGGGAGGGGGGTGCACATCCCCCTTCCAAGCCACTGTTGGTCCCGGGGACTTTTCATTTTTTAAATGGAGGGGTGCATGCCCCCCTCCCCAAGCCAGATCGGGCCGTGGGGTATTCCATTCCATGCAGATCTCCCCCCCAAGCCTATAAAGGCCCCGGGACCACATCTCCTGGGATTCGACCAAGAACTGTCTGCGTGTGCCCTATGGGACCTTAACCCTAGTAGGTTAGCATTTAAAACTAGCATTAAGAAATGTATTTGGATAAGGTCCCTGATTATTGATAAAGCCCACTTTGCCAAACGCAGACACGCATGGGCTACAATGAGCTCGTATGGTTGGTTATCCCCTGCCTCCTACTTATCCTGCACTTACTCCTGGCACCTAAAACTTAGCTTTATGGCCGTCAGACTGGGCGATTGGCAATTTTTAAAGGACATGCCCGCCTGGTGCCGTTTGTCAGAGGATGTAATGTGCAGAGGGTGCGGCACGACCCCTGAAACCTTGGTTCACATAGTATGCCTTTGTCCCACTTTTATGTCACTACGTAGACGTAAATTGAAAACTGAGTGGAACAGGTTGGGAATCTGGTTGTGCAGACAAGCAATTATTGCAGCATTAATGCCAGAAAATACAGCTCTAAATATTGCTTTTACAATCTTTATACGACATGCATACCGCACCCTTAGGCTGTAACGGGAAGGGTTTGTCATGCCCCCTTTTAGGAGCTATCCCTTACTACATTGTAATCGTTTTAATGCTGCTAAAATTGATCTTATTTGACTGCTCTCCTGTATATCCTGCTGCTACTCTATGAAACATTGGATTGCAGTTACGGCTGATTGTTAATACCTGAAATCAAATGTATTTTAATTGTCATTGATATTGTTATCTGCATATCTTGCTCTTTTATCAATAATTCACCAGTGTAGTTTATGTAATTTGAAATTTTAAGAATTAGTGTTCTTATGTTATGGTTCTTTTATAATGTGTATCGCTGCTGTATTGATAAGGAGTTCTTTTAAGGATATTTTTTTTTATATCCAAATAAAGTATAATAATCCGATAATCCTGGGGCCTTCTTATTTAACAAATGGAAGGGAGGCACACTGCCCCCAAACCACTATTGGCCCTAGGGGCCCCCATTCTAGGACCTTTTAAAAAAAAAACAAAGGAGAGGCTGCACCCACCCCCTCTCCCAGAGTCAGTAGAGGTCCCTCACACCCCATCCCAATGGGCCAAAAATCGTATTATATCAGGAGAGGGCAGCAAAGGCCCCCCAAATCAAGGTCAAATGGGCCCCAAGGGCCCCATCCCCTGGGGCCATAGATTAATTATAGGGGAGGTGGTGTAAGGCCCACCCACCCAAGTCTTAAGAGGCCTATGGACCCTATCCCTTGAGGATGAAAACATTTATATTAGGGGAAAGGATGCATATTCCCCATTTCCAAGCCAAAGTGTTCCCCAGGGGCCCTATCCCATGGCCAAACTCTAATTATAGGGGGGGGGGGGCATGTGTGATATGATAATAAAACTGTAGAAATTACGCAGAGCATTTCTAGTATTTTAACATGAGTGGACAGCAACCCTGCCGAGTTGTAGAAGTGCTGTCCAATTAACTGTATGGCTTCCTTGGTCCGAGTCATTGTTGCACACGAGCTAATGGGGATATTCTCAAGAACGTGTGATAATCATCGCAAAATTAGCTTAACGTAACTTTGCATATCGCAGTCTAGCGCGAGAAAACAACGCAGTGTTAAAGTAGTATTCTCAACCCGGCGGCACCATGCGATAGTCCAACGATAACGCGTCAAATGACTGCGTTAAATTCTACGTAATGCCGCAAAAATGCAAAACACGAACAAAGTTGAGATGAGGCCAATCGCGATACAAAAATCTGCGATAACCAGCGACAGGCCTGCAATTCCCACGCATCTTGTGGGAAAATGCACTATAAAAGCAGAACAACAAAAACACAACAAAAACAAAATAAACTGCGTAGCAATATGGTTGCACCCGGACCGAGTGCCCAGGTCAACGCGAACCCCACAAGCCCCACAGACCACCAGCAAGGAACCTCTGGGTCGGGGAAGGTCAAGGAGAAGAGGAAGAGGAAGACGGAGTACAGTCCGCATGACAACCGTATCGTCATCATGGAGGTGACAGAACACTAACAACAACTGTCCGTCACCTCCACCGTGTCATTGGTAACACAGACGGAAAAATGGCATTCTATTGTGAATGCAGTCGGAGTGTCGAGGAGGCCAAGATGCGTTGGCATGATTTGAAAAGCCAAACCAAGCAGAAACCCGCTGCCAACAGGAAGGCAGCAATGGTGATTGGAGGTGGGAGTCCTGCCCCACAGGAGGAGCTGGAGCAAATGGTGGCCACAGTCATCAGTGTGGAGACGGTGCAAGGAGTAGGGAGTCCGGAAACTGCTCGACATGACCTGACACAACATCAACAGGGTGAGTAACAAACCGGGACTGGGGGGTCAGGGGGTGACGGGTACAATGGCACACATGCACAACGACGTGTAGCACACCTGCAATGACCCTGGGTCATGTCCCTGATCCCCGTGGCACACTGCAGCACACATACAAACATCAAGTAGGCCCCAGTCCACCATGTGCCCAAAGGGGTCCCACCGCAAACATCACCAATTCCACAACACACACATGCACCCGTGCAAAACACAGCAAAGATGCATATTTGTGGGCCACACTGACAATGCAAGTGACACTACATGACGAGCAGCATGGCTGGAGTACAATCACCATGACATTGTGCACGCCACGAGACTGAGGTGGCTGCGTGTGGACCACATCCATAAAGGAGCAGGTCACACTCTGATACATTCTTGTGCACAAACAACCACTGACGTCAACAATACATCTGCAGACAAATAATGCACAAGAGTACAAAAAACGTCCAAGAGCACAAATGACCCAAGTCGCCAACATCACAGCACCTTAAAAGCACAAAAGTCAAAGGCACACTGCCTCCAATGGAGAAGGGGCAGCAAACTCACAGCTGCAGGGGTGACTCTCCCACAATGCAGCACACACACATAGCAATGACAGTACATCCACATGGACGACAATGTGGTACACAGTGCAACACTTACACTGCAGAAAAGACAACACAACTGGGTCCGCTTGTGTGTAGAAAATGGCCAATCACATCTGACATAGCAGGAAACTGTGAGATGAAAATGTACGTGTACAACCTCACCTATGTCATGTAGTCCAAATGTCCACTGTCCCACATCAAATAGTCCGCCCTCCCAAACAGTCACACTGTACATTGTGATGCAGTCTGTATGTAAACTTGAACAATGTGTCAACATACATGCCAACACAATGTCAACAAGCATCTCCCCTTCACATTGCAGAGGGACAAACAACAGCTCCAGCAGAGCAGAACAGACAACTCTACAGTGATGTTGAAGAGGACCGCCACACTTTCGACACCAACGCCCTACAACAGTTCATGGACATCATAGGCAATCGACCTCCAGGAGCAGGGCAGCCGAGCTGCGTCGAGGATATCCCAACCCCTGCACAGACCACACAGCTGGACACACCGTCCACCATGGCTGGCTCCCAGCAGCCCACTGAACAACACATCGCAAGGCCAGGTGTCAGACTGCCAGAAGGGTGTGGCTGAACAGGTGCGGGTGGGGTTCTACCTCATGGAAGCCAAACTAGATTACATGCTTGGGTGTCTAAGTCCCATCAGGGACCACCTACACTCCCCAACGGAGACCCACACTGCAACAGAGACACATGCTCTTACACATTTCCAGTTCTGAACCACACCCAGAGCCACTTGATAATCATCCACACGCCCGCGCTGGACTTGCGTACGCTGGCCCAGTTCACTCCTCTTACTTATTGAGTGGGGGACAACAAAGCTACGTGTGCAAGGTCTCACCTGCTGCCTGCGGTGACATGGCTGCATCCGCTGTACACGGCACAATGTAATGTTGTAGGGCCCGGGCCCTAATGCATACATCATGAGCACACAGACACACTTAGATAGTTCATTGAACTGGCTACGGGCACGTGCGCTCGACCCCTTAATTGCCAGGGTCACATGTACAGTGACGCCTGTACTGGATGTGTGTGGGGTGAGTGTAAGCCAGCCCTCATGGAGTTGTTGGTGCTGGCAACAACTTGAACAGTGACCACAATTAATGCGGAAACAGAAAACACCAGCATAACAGAAACAACTGTGAAGCATCATGGTGGTAGCTAGAGAAAGTACAGTGTTCACCCAATATGCAACCAGAATGGTCCATGAGTTGTGGTGCACTGAGTTAGTGGCACCTGAAGAGCTGAGCAGGATATCAAGCTGATGATGGCACCCACGACAGGTGTGAGCAACTCTGATAGTCTGGCAGTAAGACACCTCTGACTCTGGCACCTGTTGTTTAGAGTTGGTCCTGGCGGTGGTGGCGTGTGCATTCTGCGGTGATGCGACATCCGGGCAGGTCAGGACTTGATATGCTGTGTAAGCCCAGGTGGACCACAGTTGAGGTCGGAGGCAGCGGACAGCGCAGGGCCACAGACACATGGCCTTGATGACCCCCAGTCCATCGACCCAGAGGCCATCAAATATGCTATCAGACAGGGTGCATGACTTGAGCTGTACAGAGTTAGTGGCCCAGGATGCACTGCGGCCGGCACAGGCACACCGCCATGGGACGGTGACTTGCGGTGCACTGAGATAGGGCCATCCGAGCTGAGGGGGTCCTCGTCGATGTCGAAGGTGAATGTAGCGGAGGGTTACGGGGGACAGTGGAAGGTGTCCTCCAGAGCATGATGCAGAGGGCAGAAGCCGTCCGGAAGTGGCAAATGTTATGTTATGTTATAGTATTTCTAAAGTGCAAACTGTTACCCGAAGGTGTCCTGGCGCTATCTACAAAGAACCTCCCATAGAAATCACCAAAAAAGAGGCCACAGATTAAACACTAAACAGCCAGGTTTTTAAGGCTTTATTGAAAGCCAAAAGATCCATACTATTTTGAAGCTGAAATGGGAGGAGTGGAATGCTACAGCCTCATTTTTGCCACAAAGTCAGTATCACCGACATGATGATGAAGACAACCCCTGTCCATAGACTCAGTTGTCACCAAAGTTCAACCAGAAAGTGTCCATGGATGTCGGGGAACAGACTTAGTGGCACAGGAGCTGAAAGGGGATGCAGTCTGCAATGAGGCCAGTACAATGACATCAAATCTGCCATAAATAAATCAAGACTGAGTTCCAAATGTGTGACCTACTCGACTGCAGTGTAGGCCCGAGACAGCAGTTAGCAGGGCCCCACAGCCACGTCTCGTTGGCTCGCGATGCACGGAGTTAGTAACACCAGAGCAGTTGTTGGCAGTGTTCGATCACCTCCGTAACGATGATCCTTTTTTCCTCCAGACCCAAACGCGTCTTCCTCTTACACCTCTCCTTGCATGCAATGATATGAACTCTGCCATTGAGAAATCAAGACTCAGTTCCAAATATGTGACCTACTTGACCGTAGTGTAGGCTGGAGGCAGCGGTAGAGTACGTCAACGAGAAGGGAGTACAGCGGGCCTGTGTTGCGGAGGCTGTGATGGTCTGAGGAGGCTGCCAAGGTTGAGGGCCTCAGGCATGGAGCTTGCGCCGGCACGTGGTGAGCCTTCTTTAACACACACCGGTGTTGGCATGTGAGCAATGAGGCCTGGCTGCTCTGGGGCGGGCAAGACGGGTTCGGGGACCAGCGGCCCTGGGTGCAGCAGGCGCACAGGATCGCAGGCAACACCACTCACGGCAAAGAGAACCACGCCCAGAGCTACGTGCTTTTTATTCACACCCCTACGCTGGCCTGGCGTACGCCGGGCCAGCCCACTCCGCACACGCTTACAGAGGGGGACGTCACAACCTATATTTTCGCGATCTTCCCCACTGGCTGGGGTGACATGGTTGCGTCCACTACGCTCCAAACACCAGCAGTGCATGTAGACATGGATATGCCTGTGGTCTGCATACTGCAGTCTGTCCAGCACATCTCCGCCACACTTGTCATCGTGTACATTCTCATTTATGGGTCACTTGCCTCCTTCGCACATGCCTGTTTCCCACCTCTTCCCATATTCCGCTATTGTGTGGCTGAGGTGCCATGCCGTTGATGGCTCATGTACATGGCTAGCCCAGGTTGCCACAGTAAGTTGTGCTGTTGTGTCTGGTGGGTGGGCATGTTGTTTGGCATGTTGTATGTTGTGCCTTGCATGATTGTGGAGTTGAGGTGTGTGGTGTGTTCCTTTGGTACTTCACAACGAGCAGTGCATTCCCATAGGTCCCATCCTGGAAGCGCTGGTTGATGATGGACTGTCGGAAGATGAAGGAATCAGATGAAGGAATCATGCACACTGTCTGGGTAGTTGGCGACGACATTGGTAAAGAGTCCCCGGTGGTCCACTATTGCCTGCACATTGATGGAATGCGTCTGCTTTCTGCTGCGGTGATTGTGTGCAGTGTTACAGGGGGCACAAGTAGGACATGTGTGCAGTTGATTGCCCCCAACACATGCGGGAATCCAGCTATGGCATATAGTCCTTGCTTGGTCTCCAGCTGTTCCTGCACATTATGGGGTACATATAGGTACTGGGGTACCAAGCTGATGATGGCATCCAGGACAGGTGTGAGGAACTTGGATGGGGCTGGCTGTGAGACTCCTCCGACTCTGGTGGTTGTTGGTTGGGAGATACCAGAGGCCAACAGGTGCAGCACAGCCAGCAGCTTTGTCTGAGGGGGGAAGTTGGTTGTCCGCTATGTTGGTACCGTCAGCCTGTGGGCAATGATGGTCAGGATGCGGAGGATGGTTGTCCTTTTGAGCCTGTAGTGGACAATGTCATTGTCTGGTGTTAGGTTTGTGAGGCTGGTGCGTTTCCTGATGGTCCGCTGTCTTTGTCTGCGCTGCCGCTGTGGTGGTCCGGGGGAACAGGGGGGTCCGGGGGCGGTTGGTGGTCCTGGGGATGGTGGCAGTGGGTGTTGTGGCCCTGTTGGGGCTCCGAGCAGCATGATCAGTGGCTCCATGGCATCTGTTGGTCTTCAGGTGTGGCTGTGGGTTGGGCTCCCTTTTCTGGTGCAGGTTGTCGTCCGACTTTGCACCAAGTCAAAGCAGGTGTTAATTTCCTGCTGCTAACGCGCCTTATTGCCTGTTTTGTGGTCTTATCGTCGATCTGGCTGGTCGTTGAGAATGTTGAGGTGTGGTGTTGTCGCGGCTTTTTACTCGGGAACGCCTACTCTGCATCTTATTAGCGATAGTTGGCGGGGTCATCTGTGGCGATGTTTTTTGTGGATACTATTGCAGGTAAACTGGTGGTATTGGCTGTTAGCACCAGCTTGTGAATGGGGCGATACATTTATCGTGACTTTGGCTGCGATAAAGTGCCGATAACTTGGCGATAGATCCTTGAGAATATGCCCCAAAGTGTACAGCAGCCATACTTTGACATGCTGGTAATGCCACATTAAAGAAGCCCTTGTTGGTAGTGGTAATACTGCCCACTTAAAGGCAAACTAGCCCTACTGAGAAGTGGTGGTTCAAATTACAGCAATCCTAAAAATAACTGCTGATGCAACTCCATTAAAAGCATAGCAACCCTAATGAGGGGTGCTTTTAGAGTCTACTTCCATTCTGTATTTTTGTAGTTACAGTTTTCTAATCTCCTCCCTCTCTCTGACCATGTTTATCCTCACTTACACAGTGATACAATTACTTTCCATTCCACCTGTCTTGTTGATGGTTCATTCTTTCAAACTTTTTGGTGAAGATGTCGGTCTCTCTGACACTCTTTTGTCCATATGCATAGCGCCCCCATTTGAGTAAAGATATTAATTAGGCTGGGATTTGTGACTGGTTGTTAGGGCCATGCACTTTTTCTAGCACTAATTTGTGAAAAATAACTTGTCATGAAGATAGCTTTTTAGGACTAATTTATAGCAGAAAAAAGAAATGGAAAAAAATCCCTTTCTCTTCTGAGACCCACTTCATAAGGGTAGTTGTGCCCGCGAGTTGGAAAACATAAATGGATATACCAGTTTTAAAGATTATACATGTGTGGTGAAACTTCCACTTTGGAAAAACTGCTCTCAAGTGAAAGATTGTGGGGAGTGAATGTTTTTGAGTACTCGCGCTTTATAAAAGTAATAAATAAATAAATAAATAAATAAATATTGCTCCAAATATACAATGCTCATGAGTTTTGTATCATCATTAGTGGAAAAGATATTTTTAAACGTGGGCTGAGACTGAATTATCTGTGAAGGTAATTCAGAGTGAGGAAAAATCATTTCTTCCAAGTCATCCTCAGATGTTTTGTAGTTTTTTTATATTGTGCAAACTCGACTCAAAGCTATTGGAGTGCTTTACATGAGCAACAGTCATGTTACACAGACACTTCCATTTTTGTTTTGGGCATGGGGAGATTAGGTGATTTTTCCAGACTGACAGGATGTTCAGCTGATGAGGAGGCTCGAACCTGGTTCCCCTGTTCCATGCAGCAGCTTTGGCCCTTACGCCACACCCTCTCCTCTTTTGGCATAAACAAAGGCATTTCTTAACTTCAAACATTAAATCCAGACATTTCTCTAAAATTTAGTAATTTTGACGACAAGACATGTTGCATTGCTTCAAATGAATGGCAACAAGTCGGCCATGTTCCTTATTATTTGATGATAATTTATACTCTCTGATTCTAGTAGCTTTGACTGATGATGTTTTTAAAAGGTATTCATGAGTGGTATGCGGTATGCCATTATCATCGTTTAGATACAGCCCTTGTCCACTCTATCTCTTTAGCTACGAAAAGATTACACCTCTGGTCACCTCTCACACACTTTCTGAATACAACAGCAAAGAACACTTCTTTACCAGCTCCTTAAAATGCAAGAAGTTACCAAGCCTCCCTGACTTCCTACTGTTTGTTTTCACACAATTGTGCTCAATTTATCACTTCCTATTACACCCTTTCAATTGTATATTGTTTTACATGTACTACTATTTATAATATCTATGAACCTTTGAATGTATTCATATAATTCCTTAAGTTATATTATTATTACCTTGAAGATTTTTGTATATCAATAGTATTCTTAAATATCCTTTTCTGTTTTTTTTTTTTTGACATGTTTTGATTAGGGTTTTGCATATAGTACATCATAAGACACATTCACAGTTATGAACCTGAGTCACTGTACCATAACATCCTGGGCCATTGAGAAAGTCATAGTGTGTGGAAGCTGTAGTCCATTAGCCGTCGGGCCTTCTTTGATGGCCCGAGAGACCTGTCTTCCCCTGTGCTGGTTCCATCTGGCCCCCCTGTCTAACGCCCTGGTCGTGTCTACGTCTTCCGTCTCGATCAGGGGTACCTTTATCTTCCCATCTTGGTCTATGTAGCGTCCCCTCCTGCCTCAAATTCCCCATCATGTCATGTAACTAGAACAGCGATAAGTAAACTGCCAACTGGGACTATCACCGCCTGTGAGGTGGCTTGGGAAGGGCCCCGGGGCAGGGGGGGGCCCTGTAAACTGGGTATGGTATGGGAGGAAGGGAGGAAGTGAGTGAAGTGTGGAAGAGGGAGGGGGACGCGAGGCCGGCGGACGAGGTGCTCCTATGACAGAGTATGTACGGGTTGGTGGTAGGTGTATGTGGTGTGCTTTAAGGCTCCCCAGGGGGAGGGAGGGGGGGAGGGGGTGGGTGGTCGGGTTGCCACTTAACGCCTGGCCGGGGGGGCTGGGCCCGCACATGCCTTCGTCGCTGGGTGTGTTGTCTTCCCTATGGGTTGTTTGTGTCCTCCGTCGATCCGGGGCGGTCGGGGGGGATCGCCGGGGTGCGGGGGGTGGGTTGTGTCGTGTCTGGGGTGTCCTCCGGTATGGCTGCCTGCTTAAACAGGATGAGGAGTTGTGCCCACTCCATGGATATCGGATGTTTGCGGGCGCCCTTCGCCTCCTCTTCTCGCAGCAGTTCCTCCTCCGCTGCTCCCCACTTGAGTACCGCGCCCACCCATGCCGGGCCAGATGGCCCTTCTGGGGCTCTCCAGTGCATTGCGATGTTTCGCTTCTTGAGGAGAAGGGCCAAGGAGGTGAATTTCCGCTGTACCTTCGCGGATTTCCTCTTCGGGGCGATCCCCAGTGCACATTCCTCCCACGTGGGGGTGGACTGGAGTTCGGTCGTGGCTTGAATGGCTTGGTGTATTCCGCCCCAGAAACGTTGTATGGTTGGGCAGACCCAAAACATATGTTTGAAGTCGGCGTCTACCTGGTGGCAGCGGGGACATTCGAATTGTGTATCGGGGTAAAACCGGTGGAGTTTGGCTGGGGTGAGGTACGCCCGATGTAGGATATTAAATTGAATATTTTTAAAGCGCGCGTTTCTGGACACTTTTTTCGGTGACTCCAGGGCTTTGCGCCACTCCGCATCATGGAATACCCTGCCTGCGTCGTCTTCCCACGTCTCCCGTAGTTTGTCCAGGGTGGTGTCCGTGAGCTCTCGGATCGCTTTATAAAGCCAGGTTATGAGGTGGCTGCCTGCTCCCATACGCAGCACCGCATGCAGCACCGGATGTGTCGGGGGTTCCCCATTGCGCGCGTGCCAGAAACGGTCGCTACTCATCAGCAGCTGTCTGTGTGTCAGAAATTGCCCCTGGGGGAGGTCGTGCCACTCCATCAACTGCTCAAATGTTCTCAGTTGCCCTTCTTGAAACAGCGCCTCCATCTCCGTGATCCCGTGATCTGTCCACACCTGGAGGGCCCTCGCGGTAAAGCACCCGCTCCGTCGGGGGAAGCCCACCAGGGGGAGCAGAGGGGAGTATAGCGGCTTGCCCGTTGACATGCGGTGGATCCTCATCATGCATCTGCGGGCGATTGTGACCTGGAGTGGGTGTGTGCGCGTCGGTTTGGAGCCCGGCATGAGCAATCGGCGGATCTCAGGCATGGGCAATTGGCCTCCCTCCGTGATCGTCTCCCCCACTTGTCTCTCTGCCGTCCAGTGGGACAGCCACTGGAGCTGTGCCGCGAGGAAGTACGATTCAAAGGAGGGCGCCCACAGGCCCCCGGCTGTCGTGGGGAGGCACAGTGTGCGTAACGCCACTCGGCGTCGGCCGCCCCCCCATATCAGAGTTGTCAACAGTGAGTCCAGTTCCCGAAAGAAGGACCGCGGTGGGATAATAGGGAGGTTTGTGAAGAAGTAGAGCAGTCTCGGGACCATAATCATTTTCGCCAGAGCGACACGTCCTATGGGAGCTAGTGGCAATGTCCTCCAAAACCCCACCGCCGATCGTAGGCTCGTCAGTGCTCCTCGGTGGTTTCCCTCGAAGAGGTCACCGGGGGAGTGATATAGGCGCACCCCCAGGTATCTGGGGGCCGTTCCATCCCATTGCAGCGTCTGATCGCCCAGCGTTATCTCTAGGGGTTCCGCCTGGACGCTCAGAGGGAAGATGGACGATTTCTCCCAGTTGACCCGGAGTCCCGATAGTTCCTCGTACTCTCGGAGTGTCGTCCAGACGGGTGTGAGGTCGGCCGTGATGTCGCGGACATATATCAGGAGATCATCCACGTATAATGACACACAGTGGGTGACGTCCGCTATGGGTATCCCCCATGCCTCCCCCTCCCGTCGCAGTTGTATGGCCAGAGGCTCCATCGCCAGAGCGAAGAGGAGAGGAGAGAGGGGGCACCCCTGCCTGGTTCCGCGGGTCACCGGGAACGGCGCCGAAATAAGTTTGCCAAGTCTCACTCTGGAGGTGAGGCCTCCGTACAGGAGCCGAGTATAGGCTAGCAGCGTGGGACCAACACCGATCTGCTGCAAGACCTCGAATAGGTACCGCCACTGCAGGGTGTCAAATGCCTTCTCCAGGTCCAGGACCAGGCATGCTGCTCTGGGAAATCGTCCCTTCGCCTGATCCTGAACGTGGAAAAAACGGCGCAAGTTATGTGAAGTGTTACGCCGGGGAACGAATCCGCATTGGTCCGTGTGCACCAGCGTGGGAAGGATTTGGCGGTAGCGGTCCGCTAAGATTTTCCCTAGGATCTTGCAGTCCGTGTTCAGGAGTGTTATTGGCCGGTAGGACGTCGGGAGTACGGGATCTCTGTACGGCTTCAAGAAGGTCACCAGTATCGACGCCCGCATTGAGGCTGGGAGCATTCTGTGGGTCACCGCCTCTTCGTAAACGGAGACCAGCCGTGGCGCCAATAGTGCCGCAAATGTGTGGTAGTACTCGATCGGGAATCCGTCCGTGCCCGGTGCCTTCCCGTGCGCCAGGGCTTTGATTGCTTGCTTCACATCGGCCGATTTTAGTTTCCCGTCCAGGTCCTTCCCGAGCGCGGGGGGAATCTTGGGTAGGGACGCCCTACCTAGGAAACCAGCAAGGTCTCCCGAGGGTCCGACCCATGGGGCTCGGTACAGGGCCGCATAGTATGCGTGGAAGATGTGTAGTATATCTGTCTGCGAATATTTGAGTTGCCCATCCGGGGCTTGGAGTTCTGTGATCGGACGCGGCGCTGTGTCCTGTCCAGCTAACCAAGCCAGGAGGGCCCCCGTCCTATTCCCCTCTTTGTGCGTTCGTGTCGCGTACGCTCGAAAATTATATTTGCGCAGATCTCTCAGCGCTATTGTGTGGGAGGATTTGGCCGCAGACAGTTGCGCCTCCGTGGCTTCACCCCGATCCACCCTCTTCGAGAGCTCCGCGAGCCGGGTTTCCGCCCCCTGCAGTGCCCTGTCGAGCACTCTCCTGACCCCCACCACCTGTTGAATGCAGTGGCCCCTGGCACTTACCTTGAATGCATCCCATTCAAGTGAACGCGTGGAGGCCGTGTTATCGTTTCGTCGAAAGTGGCCCTGCATAAATTCTTCTAAGGGTTGGCGGAATACCGGGTCTGTGAGACATTCCCGGGGCATCCTCCATGTTGGAATCGGGGGGTGAGGGGGTTTCCATCGGAGGACCGCCGTGTGTGCATCGTGGTCCGAGACCACTCTGCCGAGGTAGTCCGACTCCCGTACTGAGGGTAAGAGTGACGCGGAGCATAGGAATCTATCCAGCCGGACTCGCAGATCGTGTGGGACCGAATGGAAGGAGTAGAGTTTCGTGGTGGGATGGCGAGTCCTCCAAATGTCCGCTAGTCCCCATTTGTTTACCCGGCTGCGAAGGTCTGTGGCCTGCTTGTATGCGGATGAGCAGGCTGGGGGGGGGGTGTGAGCGGTCCAGGTGCGGATCCAGGGTGCAGTTATAATCCCCTCCCAGGAGCCACGGGACCGATGTGTGATGGGCCAACATGCGTGTGAGTTTGTCCCAATAGCTCTCCTGTTCTGTGTTGGGGGCATATATACTTCCTATCAGTAGTTGCTGGCCCTCTAACAGCCCGTCAGTATTGCGTAGCGGCCCTCTCTGTCCACGTGTCTACTCTGCTCCCTAAATGGCACCCCCGGTCTGATCCATACTAGCGCGCCCCTGGCAAATGCGGAGTAGGTCGTGGCACATATAATGCCTCGCCATTTTCTCTGTAGTCTGTCCGCCTCCCCTGCCGTCAGATGCGTTTCTTGTAAGAGTGCTACCTGGGCCTTTTGTCTCTTGATGTATGCATAGACTGAATATCGCTTACGGGCAGTGTGCATTCCCTTAACGTTAAGTGTCAGGAATTTTATGTCCGTGTTAGGAGAGTTGTGAGGAATGTTGTGGGATGTCATAATTATACGTCCTTAATGCATCGTGGACTCCTCTGTTGCCGTACCCGACCCCCCTCCCACCACCCACCGTCTGTCTGTGTGCTGCATCGTCCATGGAGATTGCCGTGCCTGCTCTGGGAATGACCGGGAAGGAATACAAAGGATAGGGAGGTGAACTGCAACAAGGTGAACTGCAACAACTGTGGGAAACAGTCCCAATACTGGGGGCGCATCGCGCAGGGCGATGTGCCCAAACTGGTAGCTTTGGCGTGACTTTAGTTCGTAACCACGGGGGTGGTGGATCCGATGGCCGCCGACTCCCGCTTCGGCGGTTGCCCGTATATCATTGAAGATTATAAATGTCCTGCCGATGTTGGGCTCAGTGGTTAGTCTGTTCTTTGTGGTTAGCATGGCCGGACGTGCGTAATGTGCCGCCGACTCTATCCGTGGGTTTCTTGTCAGATGAGTGTGTCCGCGGTCTGGGGGGTCACCACAGGGGGTGTCACCGAGCCCTCCCGTGATCCCGGTGTTGCGCTCTTGTCATCGTCCGAGCTAAAGATGTGAGGGCCACGTTCCGAATCCGATCCTCCGTCGCGGGGACTCAGTGTGGCTACCGCCTGGAGAGCCCTCCGGCGCTCCGCAATGATCTGTGCTAGGTCCGGGGAGCTGGCGGTGGTAGTTCCTGTTTGTCTGCTAGTCGGCGTGGAGGAGACCCTCCGGGTCCGGCGACCCGAGCGCCCAGGTGTAGTTCTCGGGCGAGAGCTGGGTCATGTCCGAGGTGCTGAGTGTGCTGTTCCGCCCATGTCGCCGTCTCCCCCGGGTCCGTGAAGAAGTGCGTCTCGCCTCCATAGATGACCTTGAGGCGGGCTGGGAAGAGAAGCGCATATTGTATGTTTTTTGAGCGCAGGGTCCGCTTCACTGCCAGGAAGGTGGCCCGCTGTAGCTGGACCGCCCGGGAGTAGTCCGGGAACAGCATTACTTGCTTGTCCTCTAGTTGCAGCCGTCCCCGTTGCCTGGCCGCCCGCAGGATGGCGTCGCGGTCCTGATATTGGAGGAGTTTGAGCAGGAACGGACGAGGGGGCATGCCCGGCTGCGGTCTGCTGGCCGGCACTCTGTGGGCCCTCTCCATGGAGAAAAACGCGGTGAGAACATCTGCTGGCGTGAATGTGGCGATCCAGTCTGAGATGTATTTGACCGGGTCGGGCCCTTCGATTCCTTCCGGCAGGTTCATGATTCGGATGTTGCTCCGTCGGGAACGCCCTTCTAGGTCGTCCGTCTTGTTCTCCAGCGCCTTTATCCACATCAGTAGGTCCTGGAGCGTGTTGTCTTGCTTTTGTATCTGTGGCTCCAGTGTCTGGAGACGGTGCGCGCTTTGCGCCACTTTATCCGCCAGTTTCCTGTGGTCGTCGCGGAGGAGGCCCAGGTCTGATGACAACTCGCCGAACCTCCCTTCCATTGTCACTCGAGAGTGTTCTATGGCTGCCAGGACCTGGTCTAGTTTTCTGGCCATGGGGTCCTCCTTGACTGGTTCGGTGCAATGGGGAGACTTCGCCGGCACCGGCGCGGTCGTCCTGGACTGGTGAGAGGCTGGCGGCATCCCCGCCGTTTTCTGGTGACCCATTGGGAGGGGGGGGTCCTCACCGTGGCTATGGGCCCTTCTGTTCACTGGTGGCCATGCACTAGGTGGTCCTGCAGGCGCGTTCTTCCCGCCGGTGTGATACTGCGGGGATCAGTCTCCACCCGGCTTCGTCTCACTGCCTTGGTAGCGAGCGTGCTGTCTGCGTCTCTTCCTGTCTGTGGCAGCGGCCGCCGGCTCGTTCTGGCTTGCGCGCAGGTGTGTGCGTGTTACCGTCGTGGGGCCTCAATACCAACGAGCCCCTCTCCTCAGGGCTCAGAGAGTCTCCCTGGTCACCTCACGTCCTTAGCAGGACCCATGCATTTCGTCCAGTGTCGTAGCGTTCACGTCGCTGGCTTCGCGCACCTCTCTCGTCCCTTGGTCCGACTGTCTCCCAGCATCCAGGGGGGTGTGTACGATTGATCCAGGCGAGAGACAGCGCGCGGCCGGGGGCTCGCTCCTCTCTGTCTGCGGCGGCCCTGTCTGGGGCTTCACACCTCTTCTGCCGCCCACCGCGACTGTGGCCGGAATC
Organism: Triturus cristatus; assembly: GCF_964204655.1. Lineage (NCBI taxonomy): Eukaryota > Metazoa > Chordata > Amphibia > Caudata > Salamandridae > Triturus > Triturus cristatus. The sequence continues at coordinate 689,841,871 of NC_140591.1, forward strand.
TCGCGGCCCGGGCCCCCGAGGACAGCGGGCCGTACCCCACACCCCCGTCGGGCGTCTCAGCAAATCTCTCCCTGCGACAGTATATGGGGGAGGGTGGGGGCCCGGGAGTCACCTCGCATCTCTCGTCCCGATCAGGGGCTCACCTGATGTGTGGGCCGCACATCCCGGCCGTCCCTTCCGCGACGAGATTCCCGCCTGGCTTCTGCTGTCCGCGGTCCCCCGGGGGGGGGGAGGGAGGGGGAGTCGGTGCTCTCTCGTCGGATCGCTCCCTGAGCCGCTGGGGCGCCGTCCTCCGGGGCCTCGTCTCCGTCGCGTCGCCTCCGGGCACACTCACTGGCCGTTGTGACTGCTGACAGGGTCAAGCGCGCTGCCTGGGACGCCGCGGCACCTCAGTCTCGCCGCTTCTCCGCTCCTCCATGTCCGCCATTTTGAGCACGGTTCGGCAGTGTCCGCGCACGGAGTCCTCTGCGCCGCTCCCGTTGGTATCTTGGAGATCTGGTTTCAGGTCGGAGGGACACCAACGATCGCCGGGCTCGATGCTCTCCTTTTCAGGGGTGATGGACGCCCGGGGCAGGTAGGACTTTGGGGTTCACGGGCCGCCGAGCAGGAGCCTCAGGGAAAGGAGTCCGCCATCTTGGCTGGCTTGGCCACGCCCCCTTAAATATCCTTTTCTGTTTACTATGCACCGGTAAATGATTGCCTGTATGAAGTATTGTTTTTTGTAATTACCTTAATTTCTAAATAAACCTTTACTTGAACTTAAAAAGGTATTCATGAGTGATCCAAGGGTGGGTCACAAGTCCAGCCAGACAGAAAGTTCCCATGGCTGAAGGCAACATCTAGCATGTCAATCACAAATACAACAAAACAATATGTAGGCCAACAGTACATAAATTCCATAGGGCTTCAGGACTCATAAATCAATATTAATTCAATAGAAACTTGAGCAAAATGTAGACAATCAGTTTAACCATGCAATAGATTTATTGTCAGACAGCAGATCAAGTCTCCATAACAAAACTACTAGACTCCAGAGAAAACCTCTAGACTGAACATTTAAAATAAGTCTCCCTTGGAGTTTACATACTTTTTAAAGGAAGAAATAAGGAAATTGCAGTCCAATTGTATACGCCAACTACTTATTTCAACCATCATTAAACGTCTGTGTACCAATCTTTGAGGTATTTCGTTTTACACAATGTTATCTAAGGTATATCACGACCTATGGTGTTCTCACTTTTAAAATTATATACAAGTGTTTTCCGGAAAATCTCTCTTAATTAATGGGTACGGGATCTAACAGAGATGTATTGATATACAAAGGTGTCATGTAATACCAAATGAATTTAAAGGAGCATTAGTCATGCGTCAAAGTTATTTACTTCTTAAATGAAATGCTAAACTTCTAATATACGGTGTGGACAGTGAATCTTAATAATTATCTATTACTAAGGTCACTAAAAGCATGCAAATAACCGGCAATGGCGTTCTATGCATAATTATGAATTTATCACACTTGTCACATAAATCACGATCTGTTTAATAATTTACATATTTCAATAAAAGTGTTTCCTGCTTAGATTTAGCAAAATTTACAAAAGAAGCATCACACATTACCACTCAGTGGCAGAAATTTTGCAAAGGTTAACTGATCGTCTTTCACTTGCTTATCTTTGTGTAAAAGTATTAAACTAGTGTTAGAGGTGAGGAAAATGTCTAGATGTTAATATATGATTTGTAATGACAAAATAGCAAAATAATACCGCCACCTGAAATGCTACATGCTGCAGCATAAAGGATTTTCCTACTGCAAAATATACTCAGTTCTCCTGCATAGATGGTACCTCCACTGTCTCATATGCTTAGTGGCCCTGTCTATTATTCATGATTGTGTGAGAATATTGATGCCCATCCTGCATATCTTTGACATAGAGGAGGCACTGTAATAATTTGTGATAATTGTAAAATGCAGCATCATTTGTGTCTGACTCTAAAGCACAGTGGGGCGTATTTACTAGAGAAGTGACGGAGAGCAGCGTTAGCCTTCTTAGCTTAATGCCACGCTCCGCCACTTTTGAAACACAGGGCTGCACAGCATTTACAACAATACGGTGCAGCCCTGCATTTCCCCCCGCGCTGGCACTAATTACAGCTGCCTAGCACCGACGCAGGCACCCTTTTACCATAGTGCAGGGTGCCGGTGTTGGGGGTAATGATCGTTTATGTGCAGGCAGGTGACCCTGCCTGCACATTAACAATCCTAAATGGTGATTTGTAACTTCTATGTATGATGCTTTGTGCAGCACACACAGAAGTTGCAACTTGTCATTTTTTAATTTATTTTTTATGTGCAGGAAGGGACACCTTCATGCACATAAACAATCATGCATGGGGTTTTGCTGTTTTAATGCGTGTTGCACAATGCAGCACACATAGAAACAGCAAAAAAACAAGGAGAAATAAAGCATTTCTCCTCCTTGCACCATGTTAAAATCAGTTTTTGGGGGTTTTAATTTTGCCGCTGCCCCATAGTCACACCACCCTTGTAAATATGGGGCAGCATCAAAATCAAAGGATGTTGCGGCGGAACGCCCACCGCAACACCCATTGCTCACCCCTTTCGTGCTAAATATAGCGTAAAAGGGTGCCTAAATAAGGTGCAGCCCCTATCGCCACAGGAAAAAGGGATGTTCCCGTGGCGATAGGGGCTTGTAATTATGCCCTTGTGTTTTATGCTTTGAAACTATTTAGGTTGACTTGGCCTAATCAGTCCAAGATAGGGAGACCATTCTCTTCTGCTATTACCCCAAAATCCATGCAGCACTTCATGTTCCATATTGGCGTCTACCCTGCTACATCTGGGTTTTAAGACTGAATTCGGAGCATTCATACCCAAAACGTAGCCAGTGTGCCAAGGATCTTAGTGCAAGGAAGGAAATGGGTCCCCTGGCTGGTTTTTGAATTACAGCAGTAATCAGGATTCAGTGGCCCCCAGGGGCATCTGGGCCTCGGTGGCACTGCATGTTGCCCTATTGGAAGCTACACCCCTGCTTTTAAGTTGTCGAGGGGAAAAAATATCGGCAACTTCCGCTCAATTTCAAAGTCGCAAGGAATATAATTTACCCATGAATAATGCGCACATTGAAGTCAACACCAACTTACACTTGTGAGGAAATATATGTAACATGCGAGAAACTATTGTCAGTTAGCAAACGAAAACTCCACAAGATCATATAATAAAGGTAGGAAAAGTGGAGACGCTCAACCATGGGGAGGTCAATAATCACAAACTGAAGCGACTGCGTTGAGGTAATAAAACCTCTGCACATCCCCAAATTGTACTTAAAACTACGGGCCATATTATCAAGGAACGGCGATAACAATAGCGCCGCTTTAGCGGCAGGAAACTGCAGCTAAGGCGGCGATAATGGGCTTGATAATATGCCCTGGAGAATTCCAATAGAAGCCCAGGAACACACCAGAACATGGGCTTCTATTGGAATTCTCTGCGGCATATTATCAAGCCCATTATCGCCGCTTTAGCGGCAGTTTCCTGCCGCTAAAGCAGCGATAATGTTATCGCCGTTCCTTGATAATATGGCCCCACATTCCTTTCCACTTGGCCCATCGGCAATCTGTTCTGTTTTCGATTTTGAATACTGATATGTGGAATGTTCTGTGCAATTGCTAAAAAGGCACGAGATTGACATCTTTGAAGAGGCTACAAGCGAGATGCGGTAACAGACTGCATTAAACCAGACCAGGAAGCACGTGACATGTATGCATCAATAGCTCCAAATATGGCGGCAGCTCTCCCGGCATGCTCTTCAGCTTCTACATTGGCTGTTTGTGAAGGAATCGGTGATGCAGACGTCGGAAATTTTCCACAGCTGTAAAGCTTGTTGTTTTCAAGTTTCTCTACATTGAAAACCCTTTAAATAACTTGTCATGAAGATAGCTTTTTAGGACTAATGTATAGCAGAAAAAAGAAAAGGAAAAAAATCCCTTTCTCTTCTGAGACCCACTTCCTAAGGGTAGTTGTGCACGCAAAATTTCACTTTGGTGCACACATAAGTTTACTGACAAATAGTATGAGTTGGAAAACATAAATGGATATACCAGTTGTAAAGATTATACATGTGTGGTGAAACTTCCACTTTGGAAAAACTGCTCTCAAGTGAAAGATTGTGGGGAGTGAATGTTTTTGAGTACTCACAAAATTGTTACAGGTTCAGTCTCATCCATATTCAGATGAGGGTGTAGGGGAAGAGGTTTGTCTAAGTACAAGTACATTTTAGCATGATATTTCCCTATTCTAAGATGAGCCCCTGCAGATTTGCTTAAGCATATGTGTCTACCTAAGTGTCATCTCCAAGGAGTTTTGACAGCCTCAGGGTATTCTTGGAACTCTAACAGACCCTGAAACTTAGACATGTACTCAAAACTTAGGTTATGCAATTGATATATCGACTTTCAGCCTTGTAATCTGGCTATCCCAAAGCAGAGCAGGAAAAGGGACACACGTGGACCTAAAAAACACCTGAGAGCAAAACTATAAAACCACAGTTTGATAATAGCATAACTAACACAGGTGACGTTTTTTACTGCCATGCAGTGAACCAGCCCTGATAGCCATAGGAAGCTATGTCATGCTAAGAGGTTCAAATTCGACAGCAAAGCGATGTACCAAAAAATAAAACACTGCCCATTCCCTCATCGGTTGATAACGATTCACAGCCTCACATACTGCAATAGTCCTCCTATAATTAATTTTGGTATCTCCAGTCCCTTTTAATCAAAATTCAGTAATTTTGCAGTTCAGTTTAGCCATAGTTCAATTACCTTAGAAGCCAATACGCGTACAGCCAGTACTGTAAGTCCTCTAAACTGCCTGCTAAACATTTTTTATGGTTTTGCCATTCAATATCAGGAAGTGTGGATATTGTGGTCGAAATATGTATGGCTCTACAGATATACTCTAACCATAATATCACTTCAAAAAATACCACAGTGAAGTTAATAGTAAATTCACGCTTAACTTTATTTTATTTTTGGAGTTTATATTTTGGTCAGGATATAGCAATAGAAGTATGAAACAAAGTGTCACTGTTCATAAACAACTTATCAAAGATGAATTAATCCACTATTACTCCATTCACTTTGGGTGGCTTCTAAACTTATGGTCTATCTCAGCTCTTCAGGCCATATATGTAGTATGTAACCCTGAACAAATGCTATACTCCAGTCCATACAAGACAATCATTTGTGAGGAGGAGCAACATTTCGAGCATATCTGGAACTCAACTCACTTTCTGAGGCATGTTGCCTACTGCACTGTCTCTGGCTGGTATCATTGGTAATGGAGTGAGAGCAAAGTTTCTAACAAGATTTCTGACATCTCTGGTACTCAAGGCTCTTTATTCTGGGCATGTTGCCCACTAAACTGTCTCTGGCTGTAATGCTTGGTGATCTGCCTTAATGGAATCCAATAAGAAGAGTTCCAAAAGGGCCCCAAAGTGGTAATGAGTGAGAATGAACCCATTTTGCAGAGACCCTTGACATTATGTAGGTACTGTATCTGTGTTTGCATTTATTTAGTTGAGATCCCATAAGGTAAGAGCACTTTACATATCAAGATAGTGCTTAACGAGAATGTTTAGAGGAAGTATTTACAGAGACGGACACATGATGATAAGTATTGCAACGTTGACGAGATGATACAAAACTCATGAGCATTGTATATTTGGAGCAATATTTAGTGGAAAAGATATTTTTAAACGTGGGCTGAGACTGAATTATCTGTGAAGGTAATTCAGAGTGAGGAAAAGATCATTTCTTCCAAGTCATCCTCAGATGTTTTGTAGTTTTTTTATATAGTGCAAACTCGACTCAAAGCTATTGGAGTGCTTTACATGAGCAACAGTCATGTTACACAGACACTTCCATTTTTGTTTTGGGCATGGGGAGATTAGGTGATTTTTCCAGACTGACAGGATGTTCAGCTGACGAGGAGGCTCGAACCTGGTTCCCCTGTTCCATGCAGCAGTTTTGGCCCTTACGCCACACCCTCTCCTCTTTTGGCAAAAACAAAGGCATTTCTTAACTTCAAACATTAAATCCAGACATTTCTCTAAAGTTTAGTAATTTTGACGACAAGACATGTTGCATTGCTTCAAATGAATGGCAACAAGTCGGCCATGTTCCTTATTAATTGATGATAATTTATACTCTCTGATTCTAGTAGCTTTGACTGATGATGTTTTTAAAAGGTATTCATGAGTGGTATGCGGTATGCCATAACCATCGTTTAGATACAGCCCTTGTCCACCGTATCTCTTTAGCTACGAAAAGATTACACCTCTGGTCTCCTCTCACGCACTTTCTGAATACAACAGCAAAGAACACTTCTTTACCAGCTCCTTCAATGCAAGAAGTTACCAAGCCTCTCTGACTTCCTACTGTTTGTTTTCACACAATTGTGCTCAATTTATCACTTCCTATTACACCCTTTCAATTGTATATTTTTTTACATGTACTACTATTTATAATATCTATGAACCTTTGAATGTATTCATATAATTCCTTAAGTTATATTATTATTACCTTGAAGATTTTTGTATATCAATAGTATTCTTAAATATCCTTTTCTGTTACTATGCACCGGTAAATGATTGCCTGTATGAAGTATTGTTTTTTGTAATTACCTTTATTTCTAAATAAACCTTTACTTGAACTTAAAAAGGTATTCATGAGTGATCCAAGGATGGGTCACAAGTCCAGCCAGACAGAAAGTTCCCATGGCTGAAGGCAACATCTAGCATGTCAATCACAAATACAACAAAACAATATGTAGGCCAACAGTACATAAATTCCATAGGGCTTCAGGAATCATAAATCAATATTAATTCAATAGAAACTTGAGCAACATGAAGACAATCAGTTTAACCATGCAATAGATTTATTGTCAGACAGTAGATCAAGTCTCCATAACAAAACTACTAGACTCCAGAGAAAACCTATAGTCTGAACATTTAAAATAAGTCTCCCTTGGAGTTTACATACTTTTTAAAAGAAGAAATAAGGAAATTGCATTCCAATTGTATACGCCAACTACTTATTTCAACCATCATTAAACGTCTGTGTACCAATCTTTGAGGTATTTCGTTTTACACAATGTTATCTGAGGTATATCACGACCTATGGTTTTGTCACTTTTAAAATTATATGCAAGTGTTTTCCGGAAAATCTCTCTTAATTAATGGGTACGGGATCTAACAGAGATGTATTGATATACAAAGGTGTCATGTAATACCAAATGAATTTAAAGGAGCATTAATCATGCGTTAAAGTTATTTGCTTCTTAAATGAAATGCGAAACTTCTAATATACGGTGTGGACAGTGAATCTTAATAATTATCTATTACTAAGGTCACTAAAAGCATGCAAATAACTGGCAATGGCGTTCTATGCATAATTATGAATTTATCACACTTGTCACATAAATCACGATCTGTTTAATAATTTACATATTTCAATAAAAAAGTGTTTCCTGCTTAGATTTAGCAAAATTTACAAAAGAAGCATCACATATCACCACTCAGTGGCAGAAATTTTGCAAAGGTTAACTGAACGTCTTTCACTTGCTTATCTTTGTGTAAAATTATTAAACTAGTGTTAGAGGTGGAGAAAATGTCTAGATGTTAATATATGATTTGTAATGACAAAATAGCAAAATAATACCGCCACCTGAAATGCTACATGCTGCAGCATAAGGGATTTTTCTACTGCAAAATGTACTCAGTTCTCCTGCATAAATGGTACCTCCACTGTCTCATATGCTTAGTGGCCCTGTCTATTATTCATGATTGTGTGAGAATATTGATGCCCATCCTGCATATCTTTGACATAGAGGAGGCACTGTAATAATTTGTGATAATTGTAAAATGCAGCATCATTTGTGTCTGACTCTAAAGCACAGTGGGGCGTATTTACTAGAGAAGTGACGGAGAGCAGCGTTAGCCTTCTTAGCTTAATGCCACGCTCCGCCACTTTTGAAACACAGGGCTGCACAGCATTTACAACAATACGGTGCAGCCCTGCATTTCCCCCCGCGCTGGCACTAATTACAGCTGCCTAGCACCGACGCAGGCACCCTTGTACCATAGTGCAGGGTGCCGCTGTTGGGGGTAATGATCGTTTATGTGCAGGCAGGTGACCCTGCCTGCACATTAACAATCCTAAATGGTGATTTGTAACTTCTATGTATGATGCTTTGTGCAGCACACATAGAAGTTGCAACTCGTCATTTTTTATGTGCAGGAAGGGACACCTTCATGCACATAAACAATCATGCATGTGGTTTTGCTGTTTTAATGCATGTTGCACAATGCAGCACACATAGAAACAGCAAAACAACGAGGAGAAATAAAGCATTTCTCCTCCTTGCACCATGTTAAAATCAGTTTTTTGGGGTCTCAATTTTGCCGCTGCCCCATATTCACCGCATCAAAATCAAAGGGTGTTGTGGCGGAACGCCCACCGCAACACCCATTGCTCACCCCTTTCATGCTAAATATAGCGTAAAAGGGTGCCTAAATAAGGCGCAGCCCCTATCGCCACAGGAAAAAGGGATGTTCCCGTGGCAATAGGGGCTTGTAATTATGCCCTTGTGTTTTATGCTTTGAAACTATTTAGGTTGACTTGGCCTAATCAGTCCAAGATAGGGACACCATTCTCTTCTGCTATTACCCCAAAATCCATGTAGCACTTCATGTTCCAGAACTGGCGTCTACCCTGCTACATCTGGGTTTTAAGACTGAATTCGGAGCATTCATACCCAAAACGTAGCCAGTGTGCCAAGGATCTTAGTGCAAGGAAGGAAATGGGTCCCCTGGCGGCTTTTTGAATTACAGCAGTAATCAGGATTCAGTGGCCCCCAGGGGCATCTGGGCCTCGGTGGCACTGCACGTTGCCCCATTGGAAGCTACACCCCTGCTTTTATCTTGTCGAGGGGAAAAAATATCGGCAACTTCCGCTCAATTTCAAAGTCGCAAGGAATAGAATTTACCCATGAATAATGCGCACATTGAAGTCAACACCAACGTACACTTGTGAGGAAATATATGCAACATGCGAGAAACTATTATCAGTTAGCAAACAAAAACTCCACAAGATCATAATAAAGGTAGGAAAAGTGGAGACGCCCAGCCATGGGGAGGTCAATAATCACAAACTGAAGCGACTGCTTTGAGGTAATAAAACCTCTGCACACCCCCAAATTGTACTTAAAACTACGGGCCATATTATCAAGGAACGGCGATAACAATATCGCCGCTTTAGCGGCAGGAAACTGCAGCTAAGGCGGCGATAATGGGCTTGATAATATGCCCTGGAGAATTCCAATAGAAGCCCAGGAACACACCAGAACATGGGCTTCTATTGGAATTCTCAAGGGCATATTATCAGGCCCATTATCGCCGCTTTAGCGCCAGTTTCCTGCCGCTAAAGCAGCGATAATGTTATCGCCGTTCCTTGATAATATGGCCCCATATTCCTTTCCACTTGGCCCATCGGCAATCTGTTCTGTTTTCGACTTTGAATATTGATATGTGGAACGTTCTGTGCAATTGCTAAAAAGGCACGAGATTGACATCTTTGAAGAGGCTACAAGCGAAATGCGGAAAGAGACTGCATTAAACCAGACCAGGAAGCACGTGACATGTATGCATCAATAGCTCCAAATATGGCGGCAGCTCTCCCGGCATGCTCTTCAGCTTCTACATTGGCTGTTTGGGAAGGAATCGGTGATGCAGACGTCGGAAATTTTCCACAGCTGTAAAGCCTGTTTTCAAGTTTCTCTACATTGAAAACCCTTTAAATAACTAAGCAGAGATTTGCTCCTACAAGAAAATACAAACATTGTGTGCTTATTTGTAAAATGGTACTCTTATAACATGCTGAGCGTACAGCCTTTATGGCTACACTATGCATGCAAACTAACTAGAATAATTTTCATCTGCACAATAACGCTGACATTTTAGGCATGAACACAAAACCCTGAGTTAAGCCTCCTAACTACTGCTAATGACCTAATATATTAGGTATAGAATTACGCTGGTATTTCTGTCTGAATTATTGTATTCTGGCAGACATAAAATAATGCCAGCAATAATAATGTCAACTGTTATGAAAAGATTGCTGAAAATTGGTCATTAGGAAAACAGACCGGACAACACAGTGCATGGTAATTAGCCCTGATATTGCATGCAATGTGTGCGTCTCCAGATTGGCATCACTTAATAATGTGAATTAATATGCATATCAAAAAGAACATTAGTTTATTTATTGCATTTAATAAGTCTTACGGTCTCCCATGGCCCAGTAATTAAGCTGATGTACATAATATATTTTAAAATATAGCATGTTTTTATCATTAACCACTCCACTGATAAACTTTTATGGGCCTAATGAAATAGAAACAAAAGCAATAAATCATGTATTGTCAAGTATGTTTTACCAACGACAAAACACAAATAATAAATAGCAGATTGCTACTTATAATGCACACGGCAGATTTTGTGTGAAGAATTTGAGTTCGGGGTTGATTTTTTACACAAGTTCAAGTGAAATTATTCTTACTAATACCCTTTCTATTGGCCTCAATGTGCAAAGCACTATCACCCCCAGAGGTTAGCATCCCATTGCTTCCATAGGAATGAAAATGTATTTGTTTGAACCAAACTTGATTAAAGAGAATTTATTGGGTTGAGTTGTTTACTTTTATTTCATTCACTTATAATATTGTAAAACTGACATGGACGTACGTTGATAACACACAAAGAGAGAGCAAGAGCATAGGAAAAAATAATTGTGTCCTCCCAAGCACAAGCTAAAACACCTATAGGCAAATAGACTTGACTTCTAGGATAGGTCCTGTTGAAAATCAATACATTTTTGGAGTAGACATCTCACCTACTCTGTAAAGTGGCATGCTTCATCATTGGTGCCTATCCACATGCTGGTAAGATAGTACCACCATAGTGGACTCAACTAAAGTAGGGAGTTCTCATACAAATCACTACTGGATTTGGAGTAGGGATCTAGAGAAAAAGAAGGAAAAAATATGTCTTGGGGCACACCAATGGAAATTTCCTTTATTGTTTGAGTGCCCTAGACATGATTAAGAATCTGTTGTGGATTTTTTCGTGTCAATAACTCGATCACCCCTATTTAAGCCAACATGTTTCGGCCATCATTTAAAGCCCATTCAAGTCTGAGGCTTCATCAGGGCTGTTAGCATCCCTGCCTATCTACTCATTCGTACCCTGCATTGAAATGAGGCATACGGCTCTCAGCTTCTTTAATACTCCTCTTGGAAAAAACCTAAGTTCAATAATAGATAGACCAATTGAATAGTTCAATACAGGACCACAATTGCAATTTTAAAATAATAATCGAAGACAATGTATTATGCACAGAGGAGGTCGCTAAATAATAGCGAACACCAACCCACAGCGCTTTCATCTCTGTATCAGACTTCTTCAAGGTAAATATCTTGCTTAATAGAACACATACAACTATCTAGAATGGTGTGGTAAAGTTAGGCATTGCAAACCACTGCAAATGTACACTGCACACATGAGCATGCACACCTGTGTGTCACTATACAAAGAAAACACAGTCACCCTGCTTACTCTAATTATGGGTGATACTTCAGTCATATGAGCCAAGCTAGAGACACACTTCTGTAGTCACACACTTATCAATAAATCAATCATGGAATTTATATCGCGCACTACTACGCCGAGCATGGGGCCAAAAACCCAGGTGACCCCCTTTGCAAAACCAGGTGGTTTTGAGATAGGCTATTTTGATGTCACCTCACTACATTTTGGGCCCTTGCCTGTCGCGGGGACTTGGGCCTCCCACACAAGTGAGGCACCATTTTTATTGGGAGACCTGGGGGAACACTGGGTGGTGAGAAATTTGTGTGAGCCCGGTGATGCCACAACTTTCCTACACAAAAAACTGTGAAAAAAGTGATTTGTTCAGCTAAATTTGAGGTTTGCAGGGGATTCTGGGTAAGGAAACGTTGGGGGATCCATGCAAGCCATACCTTCCTGGAAGCCCCCAGGTGTTTAGTTTTCAGAAATGTGTGGGTTTGGTAGGTTTCCTTAGATGGCCAGAAATGTAGGGAAAATGTGTTTTTTTGGACAATTTTTTAGGTTTGCGAGGGATTCTGGGTAACAGACCCTGGTGGAAGGCAGTCAAGTCACCCCATCCTGGATTTTCCCCGGGTGTCTAGTTTTCAAAAATGTATAGGTTTGCTAGTTTTCCCTAGGTGCCGGCAGAGCTAGGGTTGAAAAACTACAGCTAGGCACTTTGCCAAAAAAGGGTCATTTTTCACTGCGAAATTGAAGTGTGACCACGTTGCGTTTTGTGCCATTTCCTGTCGCGGACACTAGGCCGACCCACACAAGTGAAGTACCATCTTTCTCGGAAGACTTTGTGGAACGCGGGGTGGGTGGAAAATTGTGGATCCACACAGATTCCAGAACTTTCCACCACAGAAATGTGGGGAAAATGTGGTTTTTTTGACCATTTTTTAGGTTTGCAAGGGATTCTGGGTAACAAAACCTGGTGGGAGGCAGTCAAGTCTACCCATCCTGGATTCCCATGGGTGTCTAGTTTTCAAAAATGTATAGGTTTGCTAGGTTTCCCTAGGTCCCGGCAGACCTATGGTTCAAAAACGACAGCTAGGCACTTTGCCAAAAAAGGGTCATTTTTCACTGCGAAATTGAGGTGTGACCACTTTGCGTTTTGCGCCGTTTCCTGTCACGGACACTAGGCCTACCCACACAAGTGAGGTACCATTTTTCTTGTAAGACGGGGAACGCGGGTTAGGTGGAAATTTGTGGATCCACTCAGATTCCAGAACTTTCCACCACGGAAATCTGGGGAAAATGTGTTTTTTTGGTCAATTTTTTAGGTTTGCAAGGGATTCTGGGTAACAGAACCTAGTGGTAGGCAGTCAAGTCACCCGATCCTGGATTCCCCTGAGTGTCTAGTTTTCAAAAATGTATAGGTTTGGTAGGTGCCGGCAGAGCTAGGGTTAAAAAACTACAGCTAGACACTGCAATAAAAGGGTACATTTTCATTGTGAAAATGTGGTGTGTTCACGTTGGGTTTTGAGTCATTTCCTGTCGTGGGCACTATGCCTACCCACACAAGTGAGGTACCATTTTTATCGGGAGTCTTAGGGTAATTCAGATTTGTAAAGCAACTGTTATTACCTATTGATGTTTGATGCATTTGTGCCTTCCAAATGAAAGACATTGTGTAAAATGAAGTCATTTTGAATAATGACCGATCATTCTCATGCTAGTATGAGTATTCCCAATTTCGAAAATGTGCAAATATGTACTGTTTATAAACTCTATAATTTGTTCCCATTTCAGAAATACATAGGTGTCTTTCATACCGATTTTTCCATGTGTACATTTTCCCAGAATAATTGCTACATACCCGGAACATAATAAAAAACCATTGCAAATTGCTGCTCAGTTTTTGACTCTGGGTTCGTCAGGTTCTTGGTGAACCTACAAGTCCTATATATCCCCACAATCAGGAAGATCCACTGGATGTAACGGTATATTGCTTTCAAAGAGCTGTCATAATTAGAAGAAGTTACAGGTGAAAACGTAGACACAAAAGGCTGTTTTTTTCAACTAATTTTCAATTTTTCCTATATTTAACTGTTAGTTTCTATAAAGAAACCTTGATGTATCTACACAAATGACCCCTTGTTAACTTCAGAATTGTATCTACTTTTCTAAAATGTATAGTTTTCCAGGATCCATTATTGCTTTCATACCCATTTCTACCATTAACTGGAAGGAGGTTGAAAGCTCAAAAAATCGCAAAAATAGGCTATGTCCTAGAAAAATGCCAAAACTGTGTAAGAAATGTTGGTTTTCTGACAAAGGTCTGTAATTCCCTAAAAGCTGGGAAAGTGGTGATTTCAGCCCCAAAAACCCTTTTTTGATACCATTTGTAGAGAAATATCCAGATGCTTTCATTTGCAGCCCGTTTTTCCCATTTTTCCCCAAAAAAACAAAATGTTGCTGTATTTTGGCTAATTTCTGGGACCCCTCCAGGGGTATCCACAAACCCTGGGTACCTTTACAATCCTCATGATGTTGGAAGAAAAGGACGCAAATTTGGCGTGGATACCTTATGTGGTCAAAAAGTTACAGGGGCCTAAGCGCGCACTACCCGATATTGCCAAAAAAAGGCTTAGCACAGGGGGGTGAAAAGGCCTAGCAGCGAAGGGGTTAAGACAGACTTAAGTTAGGATTTTGTCTTAAGTTTGTCTTAAGTCTCTCTTAAGTCTGTTTTAAGTTTGTCATAAGTCTGTCTTAAGTCTGTCTTAAGTTTGTCTTAAGTCACACTTAAGACAAAATCCTAACTTTACTACTACTAAATGCCTTCTGTGAATACCAAAAGTAGTAAGTTTAAGATTTTGTCTTAAATTAGTTCTGTGAATCGGCCCCAACATATATAAGCCAAACAATTGTGCCTTTCAAACAAACGTTATTGAGGAATGCTTCCCCACACACACAGTTTGAAAGTAGGGATTAAGTAGCATGGCCCGTCAATTTGTATATTATACTTATTGTGAACTGAGCTGGTCCCCCCACCCTTAGGGATTCTGTACCAAAGAGTGTCAGGCGTAGAAATGTAGTCAATTCAATGAGAAGGTCAACTCGCCTGCCCCCACTTACTTTGTCATGGTAGCAGAGCCTACAGATGTGACCTAAATTCCTCCTGCATAGACCACCGCCAAACAACTCATGTCCGTGCAGACTGGCTATAAAATGAGGAAGAAAGGCGCCGGCCATTAGTTAGAAAAAATAAGCAGTACCAAGGCCAATACGTCACAGTTTTAAATAGCCAAGCTATTGACTTTGCCTATGGTTGTTTGGACCGGCGTGCGAAGGCATGCCCAAAGACCCATGTACACTCTTGTCTTGCAATCTTGGAATGGGTTTCCTGTTAAAGGAACAATGAGTTAACTTAACTTTAAAAGCAGCTAGCATCTCAGTGCTGTGCTCTGAGTCATGGGGGATTATGGCCTGCTGGGGTAAGCAACTGGATTGTAACCTAAGAAGTAAAAGATAACATAAAAATGTCCTCCGTTGTTTAGAACAGTAAAATGATAACTTTAGATGACTGATGAGATCACAATGTGCTAGTTAGGTAAATGGGCATAGTAATTTTAGCAATCTCTGATGACATCACACTGTGTTTTGTTATTCAAAGAAGCCAGAGGGTAATGTTAACAAAGATTAATGACTTCACAGTGTGGTATTTCCAACAAAACAGGGGATACCTTCAGTAACTACTGATGACATCACAGTCTGTTCTGCTATATTCAACACTAGGGAGGACATTTAGAAAATACCAATGGAATCACAGTGTGCTCTGCTATTGATTTTGAGCAATGGAAACTTGACTTTTGAAATGACTAATTAGATAACAATATTATCTGCTATTCTGAATAATGGGGTGATAGTATAAGAATGACTGAATATATCTGATTTCCTATTCAAACCCGCCACAGGGAAACATCAGTAAAAATCAATGACATGTTAATGTGCCATTCTGCACAAAGTGTGGGAAACATTTGCAATAAATGGTGACAACAACTGTTTTGTTTACCTGAGTGGAGGAAAGATGACTTTGGCAATGGGGCATTACATCACAGTGCATTCTGCTAATTTTAGGAATGATTGATGATGACTTCAATGATATGTTAAGCTGTCCTTAACAATGGCAAGGTAACTTTAAAATGATTGGTGACAGTACACATGCATTATGCTGTTCTGAACAGTGGAAAGATAACTTTCAAGTGATTGGTGGCTTCACAAGTACTAAAACAGTGAACAATGACATCACAAATATGTAAAGTTGTTCTGAACAATAGGAAGGTGATTTTGATAGTGACTGACCATGTCATAGTGTGGTATTCTGAAGCAATGACAATATTTTACAAATGGGTGGTAACTCTAGCAATGAGTGATGACATCACAAATGCGTTAAGTTCTTCTGAACAATAGAAAGGAAACTTGGACAGTGACTGATGATGTTACAGTGTGGTATTCTGAATAAAAGATGCAGTGCAAGCAATGACAATATTTTACAAATGGGTTTAACTCTAGCAATGAGTGATGACATCACAAATGTGAGAAGTTGTTTTGAACAATAGCAAGGTAACTTGGACAGTGACTGACGGTGTCATAATGTGGTATTCTGGATAAAGATGCAGTGTCAGCAATAATTGATGATGTCATAGTGTGGTATTCTGAATAAAGATGCAGTGTCAGCAATGACTGATTATGCCATATTGTGGTATTCTGAAGAAAGATGTTGTGTCAGCAATGACTGATGATGTCATAGTATGGTATTCTGTATAAAGATGCAGTGTTAGCAATGAGTAATGATTTCATAGTGAGGTATTTTTAATAAAGATACAGTGTCAGCAATGACTGATGATGTCATAGTGTGGTATTCTGAATAAAGATGCAGTGTCAGCAATGACTGGTGATGTCATAGTGGGTAGTGTGGTATTCTGAATAAAGATGCAGTATTAGCAATGACTGATGACAATACAATGTGAGCTTATCATTGTAACATTGAGAAGGTAACTTCAGTAGAAACTGAAGACTACACAAGGTGGTCTCCAGTGTATCATTTCATGAAGGACACCCACGAGGTATTTTTCTCTTTAGGACTTTTTGTTAGGTTTTTGCTGCCCTTGTTGTTAGGAGTTTACTGCCCTTTTATATCCCTGAAGGCCAGAAAGGAGCACAACCTTGCATAAGGAAAAATCTGCTAGCATACAGTCTGCCAACTCCATCAGCAAATATAATTATATCTGTTGTGATATAGTTGCCATTAAGATTCTGATTTAACATAAAGGCCTCGAGATTCATAAAGCCCATCCCTCTGCCTGTAGCATCACCATAAGCTCTATCTAGTCCCAGAACTGTCTTTATTCTTACACTACAGTTATAGTCTATTATTTAGTACAATATGAACATATGCAAAAAATACAGTTAGTGGCCACAGTTATGGGCTGACAAGCTGGTCAAGTCAGCCCATTTCTGTTCAGGGTGAAGTAGGCTTACAGCTCTGCCTTCATTCAGATAGTAAGCTCACATTTTTGGAAATCAAAATTTGTTATAAAACATGTGTCCCTTAAATGTCAAAGCCAAAGCAGTGGATCTGTGAAAGGTCAGTGTTCATGGTATTTGGTGAGCAGTAGCGAGGAGCATATTCACCTTTACAGTGGCAGGGAGTGGAATTATACACACAATTCACATTCACTTTGTAACACATAAGGATATGCAGCGTGGGTAGCTTTCCATTATCATTTCACAGGACACTTTGTGCATGTGTTAACACTTTCCATGGATGAATACATTAAAATATATTTATTGGGGAGGACTATGAACCACTGAACACATTTTTTAGGCTTAATTCCATATCTCTGGCTTTGAAATCAAGCCCTTTTAAAAGTCATTTTAAAAGGCCACACATGACTTATCGAGGTTGAGTACTCTTTCATAACGTATATGAGTTCTATCCCCTGCCCCACCTTCTGGAGTAAGCCTTGATTGCTCACTATTGGCACTTTTGGAAAAACTCATTTTCAAAAGGGATAACTCCGTCATCTAAATGGAATGTATTAAACTTGGCCCTTTTTGCAGGATCATCCCTGAACTTTTTGCATTCTTCCTGGAGTTTGTCTGACCTGTTTTTGTTGGTTTTATGACTCTGGGCACTTTACCACTGCTGATCAGTGATAAAGTGCATATGCTCTCCCTATGGTAAATTGATGTATGGATTAGTGATTCCATGATTGGCTGATTTGGTTTACTTGTCAGACCCTATTACAGTGCACTGAGTGTGCCCAGGGCTTGTAAACCAAATGCTGCTGGTGGGCTTGCAGCACTGGTTGTGCCACCCACAGAAGCAGCCTGTAAAAGTGTGTCTCAGGTCTGCTATTGCAGAGCTTATGTGCAGGCTGGTACTGCCATGTTGACTGGGCAAGTGCACCCACTTGCCAGTCCCTGAACCTTCCCTTTTCTGCATATTAGTCACCCCTATGGTAGGGCCCAGGGCAGGGTGCATTGTAGGTAAAAGGTAGGACAAGCCATAATGTGTGTGGCGTGTCCTAATAGTGAATTACAGCCATTTTGGTTTTTCACTATTGCAAGGCTATCTGTTCCCCATAGGCCAGAATGGGCAGTTCGATTATTACATCTTATAATCCTAACTGACTCAGGGAACTAGGTGGAAATTCAAGTTCAGTATGCCTGAACACAGAATGATAAAGTGCATCATTTAGTAAAGTTGGTTTTAACATTCTGTGTTTGAAAATACCACTTTTAGAAAGTGGGTATTTTCTTGTCTAACTATCCAAGCCTGCCTCTGCTAGGTTGTGTATTCCTTGTCTGGAGTTTGAGTGAAAAGGGCTGGGGGATTCCAGGAGACAGAGAGAGTCAGCACAGGGCTGAATAGAGAGATCTACATGTAGATGGGTGGGAGGAGTTGCACCTGGCTCCCCCTCCTGTGGTGCATCTGATGTCCCTGGCCTGCACTGTGAAAGGAAAGGAGTCTTGTCAACAAAGTGCTTCATGACTGACCAGGACTGGTTTGGACTAGGCAAAGGCCTCTCTGCCTTCAGAAAACAAAGAGAAACTGTGTATAAAAAGGGGGACCCAGACCCCAGAACTTTAGATCACTTTTGGGAAACAAGAAGAAACCTTTGCTGAGGAGAGGAACCAGAGAGACTGAGGAGAGACTATCTAAGCTTGAGGGATTGGCCTGCAGTGGTTTCCTGACTGCCAAAGAGAGGAGAAAGGAACTTGGGGCCAATTACCATAGAAGCCCAGGTTCTGGTGTGAACCTGGGTTTCTATGGGTATTCACAAGAGCATATTATCAAGCCCAATATCGCCGCTTTAGTGGCAGTTTCCTGCCGATAAAGCGGCGATAATGTTATCGCCGTTCCTTGATAATATGGCCCTTTGTGTGTACTTTATTCAACTTGTGAAGGATCTCCATGGTCTTGAGAAAAGAGCTTGCCTGCTGCTCAAGTCTCAGGGACAACAGACTTCACCAACCAGCTCCCCAGATTTCTTTGGAAGTGCCTGCAGTTGTGTTGGGCTTTCTGAGAGACTGCGTGTCGCAAGGAGCTGGACGCGCGACTCACGAGCAAGAAGCGTGACGCCGAAAGCACCTCACATCGCCGGAGAAGAGGATCGACGTCGCATCATAGGCTGCCGCATCACTGGGAAGCGTGCTGCAGGGCCTGTCGCAGTTCAGAAGAATCGTTGAGTCACCGCAGGGCCGCCAAAGTGCCTCGCATCGCCGGAGAAGAGGATCGACGTAGCA
This sequence comes from Triturus cristatus, assembly GCF_964204655.1. NCBI lineage: Eukaryota > Metazoa > Chordata > Amphibia > Caudata > Salamandridae > Triturus > Triturus cristatus. Next base: position 689,861,331 of record NC_140591.1, read on the forward strand.
TCAGATGCCGCCGCATCACCGGGAAGCGTGTCGCAGGGCCTGTCGCGGCTCAGAAGTAACGTTGAGTCGCTGCACGGCCATCGGGCGAGCACGCATCGTGTCACATCAAGAAGAAGAAGACGCCATCTTTGTTTCATTGCACCAGATCTTCATCGCATCATGGCGTTGCGGGCTGCATCTCCACGGAAGCGCAGTAAGAAACTGACGCACCACCTCCCCTCGCAGAGAAGAAACGACGCATCACCTACGCATCAGTAGGGACCCGACGCATCACCGTTCTTGCATGTAATGAACCGACGCATCACCTTCCCTGCAATACTTTCGTTGTATAGCGTTACGCATGCTAAGGTACATTGAACTCACAGTGTCGCATTTTAACATCTAAAGAGAACTAAGCTAATTCCACTATTTTAAGTACAGTATTGTGGACTTTTGTCGTTTATGGTCTTGTGTTAAAACTATATAAAAAATACTTATTTTATACTACAACTTGTGTGGTGTCCATCTGTAGTGTTGTCACTGGGTAACTGTATGTGTTCACAAATGCTTTACACACTGCCTCTGAGATAAGCCTGTCTGCTCGTGCCAAGCTACCAAGGGGGTGAGCAGGGGTTATTTTAGGAGTGTACCCCCTTACCCTGACTAGAAGCAAGGGTCCCTATTTGGTCAAAGTTACCTACCTTTGCCAACTAGAGACCCCCAGTTCTAACAGAATGAAATAGCCTTCTGATCAGAAACATCAACAGCAAACAATAGTATCCGCCACAGATATCTCTAGTAAGTAGAGAATATTGGCCGGAGTCAGAAATTCAGGCCTTAAGGTAACCCTACACTTAAATCTTGAAACTTCATTATGAAGGCCAAAGAATCATGTGACTTTCAATAAGTGAAAACATGTGCTTGATTTTTCACATTTATATATGTGTTGTACTATTTATTTTATATTTTCAGTCTTGGCTATATAGTGCATGTGCTGTCTCTAAGAGACATGTTTATTTCAAGCTGTGGACTTCATCCCGCCCATAGACTTACCATTTGCTTGCTCCATTGCCGCTCTCCTATACTTTGTTCCCATTTGTTGATAGCATGCATGCTTCATGCCTATTCTTGTGTTTAGTCCTCCCCCAGAGCATGGATAAAGTACTTGTGTCCATCCACTGGTCCTGTTTTTGGAGCTACTTTCGCTTTATGCTTGAGCACTCCATACGAGTGCTTGTGTTTTAAGGTCCTCTCCAATATCCCTGTTCCTGTTGCTTCCTTTCTCTCTCAACGCCCTTCCCCCATCCGTTCCTTTTTTTCCCAGAGTGGTTGCTGCAATCTACAGCCACAGCTCCAAGTCTTTCTGTCAGAGTAGATGTTAATTTGATTTCCTTGGATGAGGTCTGGACTCATTGTGTATTTTTCTCATGACCTTGGGAGATCTTTATTGTTCTACTGAGGCTCATGGTTATCTCCTTTTGTTTTGGTTAAGGGAGTAGAATGGAGTGAATTTGTGCACTGGCTTAGCTCCTTTATTTTACTCTTCTTTCACGCTGCCTTGAAAATGGTTTATTAATTTTTCCTCAAGGCTCTTTTTCATGATATCCTGGTGACATGTGGGTGGGCGGTGCATATGTATAGACCCTTTAATGCTGTGGTGCATTGGCCAATGATTTATTTTTGGCTTCAAAGGGACACTCCAGGCAGAGTGTGGTGGTAGGGCTATAGGACATTATCAATGACAAAGCCAATAGCTATCGCATCGCCAGGACCTATTTGATTTGCAAATGTTTGTTCTTCCGTATAGTGTCGAACATCAGTGATGTAATTTGAGCAGTCATGAGTGATGTCACTGACCATGTCATGAGTGATGTCATATATGAGATCATAAGCAGTGCCTTGCGGGGGCGTAAGTTATAGTTAGCTGAGGTAAATATAGCTGCTGAATTTCTATGGTTTTGTATGAGTGAAATCTGAGCCTAACTATAACCCTGTAACATTTTGCTTTTCAGTGAAGTTCTATTTTTTTTAAATTCTATTCCCCAACTATAACATCCCTGTAACCTTTGATTTTCTAAGTGAATTTCCATGTCTTTAACTAGTAGTCATGTTTGTAGAGTAGTAGAGAAAGGGGATGGGGCCTTCGACCAGTGCTCAGCAATCCAACTGTGTGGGTCTTACTGGAGGTAACAGGATGGTTCTTTGCCCCCAAGGACCCTCCGCAGCCAAGGGGATCCCCCAACCAGCAGCGCACCAGGAGGCTTATTTGCAAAGTGGTGGAGAAAGGGCTTCCAGCGAGTTGCCGGGCATTTTTTTTCTTTTCAGTTGTTGTTTCAGGGAAGGGTGGCTGTGTAGACCCCCTTCCCTGGGCCAATTTTGGCACTGGGGACCCCTGGGCCAGGTTTGTTTAGAAAGGGGATGGGGCCGTGCAGCCCATGCGCCTCCTCCTATGTTTCCACAATACCACTCGGACCTGGCTCACCCGGGGGCTTTTTAATGAAGTTAAAAAAATGTTTGGTGGAAGTCGCGGATCTAGCCCGATTCACGCCAAAATAATTTTTTTTAAAATAGCTTTTGTGGCCCTGGGGATCCCTGTTGGATCCCCCTAAGAGGCCTAGTGGGTCTGGGTGTTTCTACCCTTCCCCCTTTTCTTTAAAAAAAAAAATGTTTTATGGGACTCGGCTTCAAGCCGCGTCACAAGATGGCTGCCAACACTTTCTTGTCTGAAATGTTGGCAGCCAATCAGATCTCAGCACCAGATCGGGAGAGGTTGCGGATCCACTGCATCCCTATATATACAATTCGAAATTTCTTTAAATAACTCCAAAACTACTGAACAGATCTACACCATTTAAAAAAAAGGAATCTTTCTAGACCAACAGCTACCTTACTGCTACATTTGATGCAGTTCCACTGAGCCGTTCGTGCTGTAGCTGTGTCTAAAGTTTCCCTATTGAAATTAACTTGGGAGAAACATGTTTTGGGACCCCCCTTCTTTCTCGGCCTCCGCTTGAAGTGAATGAGTGGCAAATTAGTTTTGGGAATTTAATGAGGATCCGTCAAACGACGCAAAAGTTATTGGCAAATGAAAAAACGCTCTACCTACAGGAACTAGGTCCTAACCATAACATTACCTACTGGCGACCACAAAGTATATATATGGACAGACAGACGAACGGACAGACAGACAGACAGACAGACAGATAGATAGATAGATAGATAGATAGATAGATAGATAGATCAAAATAACTAGCATTATTGGACCACATTTCTTGTTACTGACATGGTATAAAAATATGCAATTGATACAAATATTCTTTTAAATATGTTCATGCTTAAGGTACTTGGGCAGTGGAATGCAAACCATCAAATGATTTTCGACTGTCAGTAACAGAATATTCAACTTTTCATCAGCGACGGTGAATACCCAAGTGCAGTTTTAATATATAAGGCATTATACATGCAAGATGTAATAAATTGAAAACTGTTTTCAATTATACTGTACCTGGGATTCAGATGGCCCAGGGCCAAGGTTACATTGCACAAGTGAGTTGCATAAAAGTTTTGAAGCCTAAGACATGCAAATTGGGCACAAATTAATGAAGGTTACTGATAATACAAAGTCCCTGCTGCCCGAAAAGAGAGAGCCTTCCTTTGCACCGAGCCTCGCGCCGTGGGGCCATTGTTCCAACACAAAAGCCAAAGGTAGAAAGCGACGTTCTGATGATTCAGCCTTTTGCAGGAAGCAATTATAGAAAAAACAGTTAGAAATTAAAAATAAAGACTTTCATGCAGAACAATGTTGTTGAAGACAGATGAGAATGCAGTTTTATTATCCCTGAACCTCTGGGATTACGATCCCCGGTAAAAAAGGAATGTTGTAAAAAGTACTCTGAAAGCTGGATTAATTTGATAAAATGGACTGAACCCGTGACGAGTTACAGGACACGGTAAAATTTAAAATCGAGTGATGAAAGGAGGCTTTATTCTCGCAGCGTGAAATAGGTGGTTGCTACTCCATGCTGCAAGGCACTGTCAAAAATGGAAGGATTTCCAAAAGCATGTTCCTTCGGAGCAATTCCATAGGAATCTTACTCTTAACTGACTGCATTTGTTTGAAAGGGAACTTAACCTCTCATCTATACTTCTGCGAACATTGAAATGATATATAAGGGATAAAGTACTCCCTGCCATACATTATAAAGATATTGCAGGTCATGGTCTAGTTCTATGACCATAGAAAGGAACAAGGCCGTGTCTAATTTTATACTACAGATTCTACTTGTATTCTCTATGTACCAATACTATCTCTTTCATGTGAAATAGCAGGAGACTAAGGGGCATATTATCAAGCACGGCGTTAAAATTATCGCCACTTTAGCGGCAGAAAACTGCCGCTAAAGCGGCGACAATGGGCTTGATAATATGCCGCAGAGAATTCCAATAGAAGTCCATGTTGACACCACAACATGGGCTTCTATTGGAATTCATTGCGCATATTATCAAGCCCATTATCGCCGCTTTAGCTGCAGTTTTCTGCCGCTAAAGGGGCGATAATTTTAATGCTGTTTCTTGATAATATGCCCCAAGAACTTAAGCCAGAACTTATTCCCCTGCAGTGTGTGTGTGGGGGGGGGGGTTAGCTCCAGAGGGCCCCCTAAGGGCAGTACCCTGGCCTGGGAGCTCCTGAATAAGTCCAGAAGGGGGAGGCCTCCGTGTACTTTGCAGGGGGGGCCTCAAGATTGGTTACGCCACTGACTTATGCGGTTTGTGGGAAGGGTGGGACTGCGATCATGTTTTTTAAGGAATAAAACACCCTCTGACATACATCATAAGCATATTGCAAGTTACCTAGGAGTTCTCTCCCATTATATGGGAACTAAGCCTTCAGCCTCGTTACTCCATATGGTCACGGAACTCCTCTGTTACTTCAAACACCCTAACAGTTTGCAGCAGGGGGTATTATATCCCATATATAAATGTATTACACTAATAAATTAGCTATGCCAGCCTGCATAAAGATGGCGTTACTTTTTGCTGGAAGTATATTCATCTAGCAGGACAAGAGTCGCCATGATATGGTGCGGCTTTGAAGCACAATTGCCTGTCAGAGGACATGATGAGCCAGGGTGTGACCTTGGCTGGGTCACATACATCATGTCCATCATTAGGTCTAGTCAAGCGGATGCCCAACTTGCTTGACATCAATCAACTACAGAAAGGCTGCAATGAAGCAACAGTTCTTGAGACACTCTTGTTCTGCTTTATTGCGGTATATTAAAGTAACTCAAAGATTAAATCATCAAGTGGTAGAACCATGAGAAAAACCTAAAGATAACAGGAAAATCATTTGTGTTCCAACATAAGACATTATGTAGGCACGATCAGTGGGTGTTCATATAAGCTATATTTGAGTTGCTCAAGAAATATTAGGGTTCCAAAAATCGCAAGTTTCCACAAACATGATCAAAGCATTATGGTTGGCAGGTACGTTGTATCATTCTCTTGCATGAAGCTGGAGTCTACCATGCTACTTTCTTCAGAAAATCTAAATTATTAGGGGAAAGATTTCATTCACCTTATCTTAAAAAGGTATCACCACTACCTTCGGTTGCCATTCCAATAATTGTGCGCTGACATTCTTCATACGAAATCAAAACGTCAAAATATACATGCAGTCATTGGCTGAGGTGTGCATTATGATGTGTGCTTTTAGATATAGGTAGTGGGCTCTTAGTAAGTGATAATCCTTGAGGTATGCAAAGCTTCCCTCCTGAAAAGGTAACAGGGACCTAAGTTATTCAAAATGTTCTAACAGATGAACAAGGCTTTATAGAAGTAAAGAGTGTAGCTTTATCATGTCCAAAATTGAGGATTTTATGATCTTCCCCCATGAGGCTTTTACATATATTACTGATAGCGCCAGTGGTTACACAACCAAGCCTTTTTGATCAGTGGCCAAATGTTGAAAATGATCATCTCATTGAAGCCTAAATTACCAATTTTGGCCAAATCTTTAATGCAAACTCCATCTACAGCAACATTTCACCCCTAGGCATCAGGGCAACAAGATTTTCTTTGCAATGTTGCAATGTGGTCGCAGCATATTTGAACTATGGGGACCCAAATAGAGAGGCCTTTCCCAAGAAAAGAGCACATCTATTGAAAGTTATTAACATCGAACTGAGGCAAAGCTTGAGAAACCATGTGTGAGCCCTAACATTTAAATCAGCTCCTGTATGCTGAACTGAAGATGCAAAGGGCATCACAGCTTATGTAGGCTGCTTCTATTAGGAACAAGAGATGCATAGATAGCTAAATGGGCACCGTACTTGGACAAGGTAGCTTGCATCAATGATAGCCAAATGATGATTCATTTAATAAATGTGACAGGCTCAGCCTAGGTAAATGAGGAATGTCATGCGTGGGTGATCATTTGATTCAGGATGAATGCTGGGTGAGTTACTTGGTTGACGTTTTGAAAATTGCACTCCATCATAATTTAGTTCTTATACAGCAGATCTGTCTCTTTTTAGAAGAAATAATATCTGCAAGTCTAGACAATAACACATAGAGAAGAAAAACCAAGACCTATCTACGTCCATGGGAAACAAGAGGACTCAAAGACGTCTCCCATTGTGGACTAAAAAAGTGTAGATTATTTATAATAATGCGAAACAGCGGCTTGAGTGTCACTTTCTAAGTGGTTGTGGTGGGCATGATAGTGAGCACAGCTAAAATATTTTATTGTATCAATCACTCAGGGCACTTGCTGCTACTTGTCTGTAATAGATGGTTAATATGTGTGAACCAGATAATGATTCACACTCTGACTCCCCCCTGATGCACATTGATTCTCAAATATTGTAAAAAAAATTCTGATTCTACAGGCCTTCTCTTCTGAAAGGAAGTGCACCCTCCATTGTGGTCATGGTCTGCAGTTCACCCTTGCTTCCAAGAGGAACATTGACAAAAGAATACAATTGCACCATTTGTATTGGGTATCTTTGTAATAACATTTATTAGACACATATTTGGACTGTACATATCATTGCCATTATGACTTCCAGCTTAGATGACTATGGGCCCGATTCACAGAACTAACTTACGACAAAATTCTAAACGTACTACTTTTGGTATTCACAGAAGGCATTTAGTAGTAGTAAAGTTAGGATTTTGTCTTAAGTCTCTCTTGAGTCTGTCTTAAGTTTGTCTTAAGTTTATCTTAAGTCTGTCTTAAGTCTGTCTTAAGTTTGTCTTAAGTCTGTCTTAACTCTGTCTTAAGTCTGTCCTAAGTCTGTCTTAAGTCCGGCTTAAGTCTGTCCCACTACTTTTGGTATTCGGTATTCACAGAAGGCATTTAGTAGTAGTAAAGTTAGGATTTTGTCTTAAGTTTGACTTAAGACAGACTTAAGACAGGCTTAAGACAGACTTAAGACAGACTTAAGACAGACTTAAGACAAACTTAGGGCAGACTTAAGACAGACTTAAGACAAAATCCTAACTTTACAACTACTAAATGCCTTCTGTGAATACCAAAAGTAGTAAGTTTAGGATTTTGTCTTAAGTTAGTTCTGTGAATTAGGCCCTATATCGGGTTTGTCTTTTGGCTGCACAAGACTGTTTGAATAGGCTAATTTAACTGTTATCTTCTGACCATGACAGCCGTGCCACACTTTAATAGACTTGCTGAATGCTGGGTTTGTCTGCCCACAGTTTTTTCTAATATTTCCTGCCAAGCGAATCATTGTTCCATTAACCTGATTGTCTCAAGTTGTGGGATAATTTGTGTATTTATTTCCACTATCAAGAGATCTTACACTTGTCGGGGCATGTGGTGTACACAAATATAAACTGTTGCACTGTGAGGTTGCAAATAATTGTTAATTTGCCCAAACCTTATCCAGCTCAGAAAGGGACATCAAAGTGCAACAGTATAAGAAGAATAAGAATAGCCTTCTTTTTCCTTTCAACATTTTCCCTGTTTGGGCCTGTTTGGGCCACCAGCAGTAAGGCTCTTTGGCAAAGCTCCTTCACCAAAGCAATGGGTCTGTTTGGAAAGATAGCTGACAGCACATTTTCAGCTGAGTTAAGAGGTGAAAGTAGTGAGCGACTGGGATTGGTAATGTGACACCTCTATACTATGGGCTTTGCAACTTAGTAAGTTTTTCTTATTGGTCAAAGAAGAAGGGAGGACAGTATAACCCTATTATCAATGAGAGGTGTGGTGCTGTTTAAGTAACATCAAGAAAAAAGGGTTTATCATTCTCACTTTTCCAACGCTCATTGCAGAAGGGGGGTCTAGAGGAACTTGACTGGTAAGAGAGAGACTGCAGAGAGGATAATGGAGATGGACAAATGGATATCTTCTTTGAGATGGGACAGGTGCGGAGCTCAAACTCGGTTGGTAGGTACTAGGTAGGTGGAGTAATGCAAATGCCTAGTGAAAAAAATGTATTAAAAAAATAAAAACATGAATGAAATCCTGTCTAACCTTCCAAAATTTAACAGTAGAAAAGCACACAGTATTTACTGTATAACACAGATTTTGCTGCGTTAAACACCAAAATTCATATGTTATTCCCCATAAACCCGTAATAGGTGCTATTTATTGCACCTGATAAATAACATACCCCGTGATATCGATATTTATCAGGTGTACTAAATAGCACCTATACTCGTAATCAGGTCCTTCATCTCTGAAATGAAAGTCAAAAATTCTCTGTGGGAAAAGACAGTAGGCTGTTGCAAAGAAGGTCTCCCTGAGACCGGATCGCCATCTGAGGTCCCACTAAAAGAGCTGATATTTGGCTGTAACGCATCAAGGGGCTGACATTCAAAATTCATGCCCCAGGAAGGTCCCTCACCGACCAGAAACATTTTGGCGCATTTTCCCAGTGAAATGTTCTACCTCCAGACTTTTTCGTAGCTTGGATTCCTCCAGCGGGGCAAGGCTGTAAGTTGGAGCTAAAAAGGGCTCCACAAGGCCAGATATCTTCTCCGTGACATCCTACTGAAACAGATTTGCTGGTGTAGTTAAGCTTGAATTGGGGAAAAAACCTGAATCTTGTAGTTTAACAGGAGGGTAGTCAAATGATCCTTGGAGTCCACTTCTTTGTGCTGGGTACCAGTGGAAGCAGATCTAGCCTTTTAGGGCTCTTTAAAGCTCTCAACAGCAGGTGCAGTTACTCTTGTGTCTTCCACAGGTCTAGAGGCGTTCTAAAGAGGGTGCCCATTTATGTCTGACACTAGCCCATGGGTGGGGTAACTCCTTGCCTCTCTCTACCCAATAGTGAAAAAGTTCCCAGAGGTAACCCTGTGAGAAGGTGGCCTGATATATGCTGTCCACTAGTTCTAGTGGGCACCTTGTATCAGTCCAAACAACCCCTTACGGTGATAGGTTAAAGACATCCTTTATTGAAAGCTATCCTAGTGGTAGCTATGGAGAGCAGCCTTCAGGCTAAGTCTTGAAGGAATGTAAAGCAGCTTGTTTTACGAGTCTATAAACCCTTGAATGATCAAATGAAAGGACAACCACACCAGGTATATATTTAAAATATATGTATTTAGGTTATCACACACCTCTCTAGTCTCTTTATGAGTCTGGAGTTCGAAGAACTTAATTTGCAAGTGAGCAAGCATCAGTAATAGCACAAATACACGTTTGGGCCCTAGGGGCGTACCAAACCATATACCAAAAAAGTGGTATAAGAACCACGACTGAACTAGACACAAGGCCTAGAGCCTGTAGAATCGATGGGACCCCAAGGAACCACCCAAGGTAGTGACACAGGGGACCCACGGGGACTGTATGCAGTGTGGAAACACAACCGCGAGTTTCCGTTAGCTTCTAAGGGCAATGTCGCGGTTGGAAATTTAAAGATTAGGGATACTTAGAATCGAGTCAGGACCAAACCCTTTTGGACTTAAGAAGTTCTAGGGCTAGCACCCACGGGAGCACTGGAGTACTCGAGTTACCTCAACCAGGGAAGCCGGGTGCATAGGTGTCTTTTGGTGTCGGGTCGCGTCGTCGATTTCAATGGAAGCCTGCAAAGAACTGCTGCTGCCGTGAAGAGGAGAAGTGTCCGAAGAGATCCAAGCCTGGATCTGGGATAGAAGGAACCTGAAAGCAGAGGGAACAGAGTCTGGGTCACTAGCCAGTGACCGAGGGCAGGATGGACCAATGCCCACAGATGTTGGGTGCTTCAGGTGAGTTGATGGGTGTCTTGCCTCTTCAGCCACGAGGTCCAGGAGGTGTCGACGAAGTCCATGAGCCGGATTCAAGCTGAACCACGAAGTCTGTCGAGTGCTGCAGTGTCGGCGACCAGAATGGACCCAACAAGCCTTGGCAACGGCAAGTCACTGGAATTCAGAGAAAGGACTGTGGTGTAGACCAGCAAGGTCTGAGGGACTCACCCAGTGAGGAAAAGTCAGGGCACATCTGAAGCAACCAGGAAAGCCCAAGTAGAAGAGGAGCTGCCTTCGTGGGGACTTGCTAGCCAACAGGCTAGTGATCACGAAAGAGCCTCAAGCAGTCGCATTTGAAACTGGTCCACGGATCACTCGTGGAGTGGAGGTGCTCAAGGCTGGGGCTACTTGGAGCCCAAAGCACAACTTCAAGGAGGACCAGGAAAATAGTGTTGCTGTAAGAGTTCCTGGTGTCCAGGGGTCACAGTTCCACATCACCCACGATAGCCATGGGCCTCATCTTTGCTGTGAACTCAGAGTAGTCTCGGGGAAGTCAGGAAATCGACCTCTGGTGATGCAAAGACTTCGGCATTCGGCGGGAGCTTCAGCGATGCAGAACAGTCAGTTGCTTCTTTGGTGCCTGCCAAGCAGGGGAGTCACTCCTTGACCCCAAGGGAGATTTCTTCAGTCTTCTAGTCAGGATAGAACATCGAAGGTCCAGGATGTACATTGCAGAGTTTCGTCCAGGGTAATCTAAACTCCTAGGGACTGGATTCCTATACTTATACTAAGTTTAGGGGATGGACTAACTCTAAGGCCCCACCTATGGGTGGGCTTGGAAAGAGGGGTGGTTACACCCATTTCCTTTGTCCAGTTTCATGCCAGACCAGGGGCAGGTAACCCCTGCAACCGGTTTGAACTGGACTATGCACAGCGACACCAACTGTGCCCCCAGTGCAGGACTTCAAAGCACCAGAGAGTGCTCCCGCCCAGCCCCAATACACATCTACCTGTCTGGGGAGGTGGTTACACCCCCCTTTGACAGGAAACCTATTGTCCAGGCCTCCCCTGCTGGAGTTTCGGTCAGCAGCAGGAGGCCAGACCCGTGTCTGTGGCAGAGGCATCCATTTTGTGATGCCAGGGCTCAGGAAAGTCCTACCGGGTTTCACCAGCGTGAACATGTTTTCCCTCTAGAAGGGTGGAATGCTACCCCCGCCACCAGAACTGGCGGGGGGGGAGGGGTAGTATTCCAAAGCGTTTGACACCAAACACGACATGTTTTGATGCAGCCATTCCAAAGTTAGCATTTACTGCGAGGTTATAATGCACTTAAGAGTATATAGTATGGCTGGATCACAGAACAGCCGTAAGGCAGTATTTCCGAAAGCTGCAGAGGGGCTCAGCTCATGCTTGGGCACCCTCTCAAACAAAACCAAGCACTCTGCCTTCAGGATTGTCAAGGCCTGCCATAGGAGTGACTTATATGTTTATATGTGTCTGTATATATGTGTGGATATTGGTAGCCTATACCACTGTAAGGGGTGCAAGCACACCCTTACCCAGGCTGCAGTAGCAGACCTGTGGTGCCAGTTTGGAGTGCTTCCCAGGGGTGGCATAATACATGCTTCAGCCCCTGGTAGGCCTCTGAGGTACCTATGCCCTAGGTACATAGTATACCATATACTAGTGGCTTATAAGGCACTCCAGAATCCAATTAGATATGTACCTAATGTACATGCAAACCATTTTAGAGAGGAAGCAGCTAGGCCGTGATCCTGATTAGCAGGGCCACAGCCAGACTAAGGTCGAAAAACAGTGCAACACCAGCAAAAAGTGGGGGTTCCCATGTGAAACAGATCCTACTCTCCTACAAACCCTACCTACATTTGCAGAAGTTCCTGTGTGCTTCACTGCAGACAATCCCACAATGCACCTCTCTAAATAAACCATGATGGAAGAACCTCTCTCCCCCTGTGCAGGGCACCTGTGCCCACCTGAGGGATGTTGCTAGAAAATGGGCAACCTCTCCTCTGTGGTTACTCAAAACTTGTTCTTAGGCAGCTCCTCACCCACAGGGATTAGTGCCTGGCTGACTAAAGACACAAAATAGAGGGCAGACTCAGGGGTTAGCTACATCTGCCTGGGGCATATTAGCCTTCTTTGAGGTTTATTACATTCCTGAGCACAGGCCAGATGGTCATTTTGCAAGAGGAACAGAACACCACCCTACACCCAAGGCCTTTGTGTCAGTTCTGAGAATAAGTTCACATCTCATCAAGGGGGACTTCAGCTCTTGGGTGACAGTTGAAAGATCATGCAAATAGGCGTCTAGAGGTTTTAGGAAGGGAAAAGCTGCTTACTATGCGGAAATAATCATATAAAATGTAATCTTGTATCCCAGTGCTTTCCTATTGAACAGCTAACCCTGCTACAGTAAGAATTGCTTTCAAGGCCTTTTCACTTTAACCCCTTCAGTGCCCATGACGAGATAGTCTCGTCATGGAGCGCGGTTGTGCTGTGCCCATGACGAGACTATCTCGTCATGAACCCCGCCCGCTAATGAAACGCCCGGCACAGGGCATGGAAAGGGCGGGGCACTGAAGAGGTTAAGGATATGTGTAACGTCAAACTTTTACATGTCCTACTATTAAATACCATGCGTCCTGCCTTATAGGAATCAAGACCTAATTACAAGCAAATTACTAATATTCAAAAGGAGGGGTTAGTCTTATCAAAAGGAATTATTACAGGTCAAACTTACAGTTTTTACACTGCACAGTCAGGTTACAGTGGTAGGCCTGCAGTCATCTTTGCACTGTCACTGTAGTGGGTGGCACAATGGGTGCTGCAGCCCACCATTGACTTTTAACTTACATGTCCTGGGTGAGCTTTGGACAATATTCAATTTTGCTTTATTTCGATTTTGGATAGAAATCATAAAAGCATACAATAAAATAATCGTTCATAAAAAACATACAGTAAAAATACCGATATTAAAAACAAAATATTTACACATTAAAATGTGTACCCTACCTCACCTTCTGTGAGGGATCTAAGAGGGCATATACACCACATTTATTTATCGCATACTAAAAGCGATTCACAATCAGGAAGAAAAATACATCCATTACTATTAACTTAACCATGGCTAATCTCCATTCTATGTTAATCTAAATTCCTGCGATAGCGGACTATACATTTCAAAAAGCTAGCTATTATGTATACCAACTGTTCTCCCTCCAGCAACTGTAGGAAAAGTAAAGCTGGGCGGCATTGTCTGTGACCAAAATGCCTCAAAAGCGGGATGAGACATTTTTTCCTTGGTTCCATATAAAATTTACAAAAAAAAATGGTGTGCAAAGTCGATTGTGAAGAAATGTCGTCACAGGGACAAGGAGAAAGTACCTTAACCCAATTGTTTCGTTCTGGAAATGTAACCATTCGATGAAAAATATTCATCCTAAATCTTACCAATAAATACCGCTTGTAACTCGTGATGTTAAAAGTAAGGTACGGCTGTATTGTAGGGACCAATTGTATCATTAAGCTGTGGGTAACAGAAGGTTTAGTAATTTCGCTCGTCAGTCTCAGCTCCTCTAAGTGGGCGAGACCTTTATTTTTTAGAGCCTTCCTCGAAACCTCTTGTATTGAGGAGGGATTGTGATAGTATTTGTCCCAGCCCAAGTCGTGAAAAAAGCTCGCAATGTACCAGAGCCACCTGGACCTACGAACATTATCCATGGCTAAGCAATCAGACAAAATAGACTGAGTAAGGGTTGCTTTGTCTGAGGACCAAATCCTACGCCATAATAAAAGTGGTTCGACTTTGGCTAGGTCCATCACGTGAGCTAAACCCAGTTCTGTATGACAAGCAAAAGTGCCCGCACTCCCAGGAAGTGCAAGGATAAACCTCAGAAACAAATTTTCGACTTTCTGAATCGTGGCTGTGCCCACAAAGCCCCAGAGGCCCGCCCCATACAAAGCCACAGATAGACATTTGGCTTTGTAAATCGGAATAATTTCAGGGGGGGCTCTATTTCCCAACTTCCTGGTAAAATTGGCAAGAGCTGTAGTTGTTCTTAAAAAAAGAAGTTTTCTTGTTTCTACAGCCGATTTCCAGGATAGTTTATGGTCTATTTTTATACCTAGATAGGAATATTTTTGCGTGGTGGCTATTTTTTCTTGGTTCAAATAGATACCCCTCATTTTACTTGTAGTTTTATGACAAGAACTTGCCCTCATGACAAAAGTTTTGCTAATATTTATCTTAAGGTCAAGGCTTGCCATAAATGTGGAATATCTGTTCAAATTCTTTTGGAGTTCACGAGGGGTACGGGCTAGAATAACGGTGTCGTCTGCAAAAAGAAGTGCAGGTATTGGACGATTGTGCACCATTGGGAGATCTTGGGATTTCTTCAACATCTCCTTTTCCAGCCCATTAGTATAGAGGGTAAAGAGGAAAGGGGCCAGGACACACCCTTGCCTAACCCCTTTTTTTACTGGAAAATCTTCCGTCAGCTCTCCCCCACCCCGTAACGCACTCTTGCAGTGGCATTTGCGTAAAGTTCCCTCGTGAACTTGACCAAGTTCAATGGAGCCCCCATATCAGCCAATAGAGGCCAAAGTTTGGAATGGGAACACAATCAAATGCGGCTGATAAATCTACATAGACCATATAAAGGTCTCCTCCTTTAATGTAAACATATTTGTCTATTGAGAGTGAAAGATTTAGGGCCTGTTCGATAGTCCCCAGTCCCTGGCGAAACCCGTACTGTAAATCTGATATAATCCTGCCATCCTCCGCCCAATCTTGTAATTGCTCTAAAATGACTCGTCCGGCCACCTTTCCCAGGGAGTCTAAGAGAGAGATTGGACGATAGCAGGTTACTGAATGCCGATCTCCTTTTTTAAAGATGGGAACTAGTACGGATTTTGACCATGAGGCTAACAAACCTATATTACAAGATGCATTCAGGACTCTGGTTAGAAGGGGAGTCCAAAGGTCCATTTGGGCTTTAAATAAATCGATAGGCACACCATCTGGGCCCGGTGCCTTTCCATTTTTACTTGCACTCAGAGCCTGGGCGGTTTGTTTCAATGAGAACTGAAGGTCAATTAGATAAGTCCTATCTAGATCATTCCAAAAGTTAGGATCCTGCAATTTTGGGTCCTGCGGTTTAGCAGAGTCCGTACCAACTGAAAAAATCTTGGAGAAATGAAGAACCCATTCCTTTTCTTCTATTGCTAGATCTAACTTTGGGTGGTTAGTGTTGTCAGTTAGAAAAGGGGACTTGACTATTTGCCAAAAAGCAGCTGGGTTTTTATGGATGCACGTTTCATGCAATTGCTCCCAGAGTTGGTTTTTTAGTTCTTTTTTCATATTTTTTAGTACGGAACTATAAACTTTCCTTAATGATGTTATCTCATGTGGGACCCTAACTAATTTCCTCAATACAGTTTTTAGATTTGAGTAAGCAACCGTACAGTCGTGGTTGAACCAGCCCTTCTTATTTTTTGACTTATGTTTTATTTCTACCCACAGAGCCTCATTGATCGCTTTAACGATCAGTTCAAAATTTGCAATGACTTCTGCATGGGTAGTATCCAAGTTAAGACATTTCAAAATAGAGGAATAGGCCCTCACTATCACTAGTTTTGGTATTTCCATAGGGTCTACTTTCCCCCATTTGAGTGCATAACCATTTAATCTGCTTAATGCCAGATTATTTTGTAATAGAATAGAACCCAAGCCACTCTTTGGTTTATAAGTTAATGACAGGGAAATACTGAGGGGATAATGATCACTTAGCACAATTTGTGTCTAGTGAATTCTGCGTCTGAAGTCCTTTCACCATTTGAAACCAAAATATAATCTATGGTTGTTAGGCATCCTCTACCATGAAAAGTAGGAGCCGTATTAGGCTCTCTTTGTTCAAGGTATTTGCCAGGACCAGGTCTAACTCGAGAAAGGTTTCATTTAAGTAGTTACCTAAAGTGGAATGAGTAAAATGTGGGATGGGGTTTCCAAATTCATCCAGGATACCACAAATGTTGTTATTATTAATAGTTGAGCATGGTCCCAGGTTGAAACCCCCCCCCCAAAATAATTACCTCTTCATTTATTGACTTCCTCATTCTAGTTATTAATGTAGACCGGATCAGGGATGCGAACTTCATTGCCTCAACCTCAGAAAGATTATTATAGAGGTTCACTATTAGGAAGCTGTCCCTATTGTTTAAAATCAACTTGAGTATCTGGAAATTTGGATCCAGGTTTATAGGAACTATTTCCTTTATATTAAGGATGTTTGAGACATAAATTGTTAGACCTCCTTTCGCCCTACCTGAATGGAGGGTAGGGCGGGTGTAAAATATGTTTTAAAACCCTCCATATGTATCACGTCAGTCGCCCACGTCTCCTGAAGTGCTATAATATCAAATTTAGATCTAAAATTCATCCATATGTCATTTGTGACCTTGGATCGTTGACCTGCTATATTCCAGAATAGGACTACAATTCGAGGTTGACTTTCCTCCCTTATACGTTCCTGTGTTTCTGGTACAGGTCTGGTAATGGGGTTAAAATTTAGGTCCCATTCTGTGATCGTGATAGATTCAACCTGATTCAAACCTGTGGACTTACCCAATAGGTCAATGGATGTAGTCTGATACCGTTTGTGTCTTAAATGAGAGACATGAGAAACATGTACTGTGTGATTAGAATTTAGTTCTGAGCTCGTAAGAGGGACCTTTTGTGGACTATCAGCAAAATCTTTTGTTATGCCTCCAAAATCAAGTCAGTCCACTCCTTCCAAACCTGATAATGCTGCATAGCGGTTATAAAGGGGTAAAGAGTGATCATCCTGATGACAAAAAGCCAGCCCAAAGCGATCTTCCTGGTATTGTAATAGGGGCCTAAATCTACCATCCTGTTGTTGAGGTGGAAGCCTTAAGTGACCATTCTGATGCTGAATTAAAGGACTGGGGCGATCAACCTGAGGGTGAAATTGTGGAACAGGACAATAGCTCTGAATTTTGGGCAAAGGTCTTAAAACATCGTTCTGATATTGATATAGTGAATTATGATAATGATTCCTCTGACCTAAAAATGGAGGCCTGAAACGGTCCTCCGAATGTTGAAATGAGTAGCTTAAGCGATCAGCTTGATGTCCAAATGGGGGCCTGGAGTACACGTCCTGATATTGGGATGGTGGTCTAATGCAATCTTCATTATTATGAAATAATGGGTTCAAGTCAGTTTCAGAAGTTGGCATTACTCTAGGGTAAAAGTAGGGCAATTCATGTGCTTCAATTGTATTACTAGCATTTAAAGGAAGCCAATTAAGAATGTATCTTACTGCCCTTTTGTCTCTGAAATTAATTATAATGACATCCCCCATGGAGTCTTTTTTCCTACGTCCTAACCAGGGAAGACGCCTAACATGTAAAATTTCTCCATTTATGTCTGGCGGAAGTGGCCGATTCTGTCTAAGCCAATATATGACCTTATTTTTTAACTTGGTGTAATCTTCTCTTTTTCCGTCTTTTAGAAGAGGGACTCCCGTAAGGACCACCACAAGGGGAACTGCTTCCGGAGGCAGGTCCACATTATGGTTTTTAGAAATAAATGTCCCTGCAGAATCTTCGTTGTCATTTGGCTTTTGAATACTTTGTTGAGAATTTAATTTCCCACCCACCTCTTTTCCTCTACTCTTTACCGTTGGACCAAATTTTTGTGAAGGCGTCGGGTTCAGGGTTTTTGATTTTACTTGACTCATGACTTTTTCTCCCTGTTGATCAATAGTATTTGGGGCTGATACAATAGTTAGGGCTTCTAATGGGGATTTTGATAAATCTTTGGTTCCCTCTTTAATCTCCCCAATTGCCTGTTCTAGATTCCCGAACTGTAAAGCTATTCTTTTTAGTCTCTCTAATAATGGCGATATAAAAGATCTAATCAATTTTTCAATAATTTCAATATTTCCCAGTAAATGAGTGTCTGATGCTTCAGTTGTTCGGAGATGTGATGGAATAGCCAATGTAGGTAATAAGGGTTCTTTAAATGAAGAAGTCTTAGAAATACCAGGATTAATTAAATTAGACTTATCTCTCTTTAGTCCACTCCCCCTCTTTCTTCTTTTTTTCGGTGGTGGACCTTGTAGTCGATGAGTTTTCGAAGTACTGATCGTTTTTTGTATAATCTGAGGGGTTAGTAACAGTACGTCTGGGGAAACATCGGGCTCTGGAATTGAGTTACTGGGAGAAGGAGACAGGGTTATAATTAGATCATTATTTGACTCAAGTGGAGGGGATCTGTCTCGAAGAAGTAAAGGTATGTTATCGGAAAAAGAAACATCAAAACTCCCGCTTTCGCGAGGCGTACTAGATTGCGATGACATGGCTAGCTGTGACGGACCCTGAGATAAACATTTATTCTTTACGAACTCAATGGAACGACGTCTCTCGGCCTGTCGCTCTTCGAGAACAATATCCCTATCAGTTCCTGTATTGGGCCTGATAACATAGTTATCTAATGTTCCTCTATTAATGACCCCTCCTAACAAGAGGCGGCGGCGGGAGGGAGACTTGGGCAACGACAGAGAAGCGGAGATGGAAGGAATCACACAGGTAGGCACAGGGATTCTAGTTCAGCCCAAGACGCTTGGCAGCACCCGCTCCACCGAAGACAGAGTCGTTTTTAAAGCGCCTCCAGGCGCGGATGATGGTGTGACAGCTCCCGGTTGTGGGGAGCCGGGGAGCCTGGGAGTTGTAGTCTCCCTCATCACAGCGGCCGCGGAGATGGCAAAGGCGGCGGCGGGAGGGAGACTTGGGCAGCGACAGAGAAGCGGAGCTGGAAGGAATCACACAGGTAGGCACAGGGATTCTAGTTCAGCCCAAGACGCTTGGCAGCACCCGCTCCACCGAAGACAGAGTCGTTTTTAAAGCGCCTCCAGGCGCGGATGATGGTGTGACAGCTTCCGGTTGTGGGGAGCCGGTGAGCCTGGGAGTTGTTGTCTCCCTCCTCACAGCGACGGCGGAGATGGCAGAGGCGGCGGCGGGAGGGAGACTTGGGCAGCGACAGAGAAGCGGAGATGGAAGGAATCACACAGGTAGGCACAGGGATTCTAGTTCAGCCCAAGACGCTTGGCAGCACCCAATATACTAGGGACGTATAGGTGAGTTAAATATGTGGATTAGAAGTATAGCCAATTTTAGTATATTTTAGGGGTCAGGGCCCACACACTGGGGTCTGGTGAACAGAGTCACAGTGTACAGAGCCAAGAACCAGCTTCATCAGCAAACAAAAAAGGCAGGATCAGGCAAAAAACAAGACATTTTCCTACAGCCATTGAGATCTAAAGTCATGTACAACCTTCCAAATCTTGCAGGACTTCAATCAAAATCCACTGGAGAATGTGTGTTCTATAATTCAATCCTCCTGACTGGGAGAAGAAGTCTCTGGCTGAGTCAAGACCTGCACATAATTTAGTAGTAAGGAAATATAGCAATATGGGGCAAATCAAAGGAAATTTCACCACTTCTTTTCAACAAAGATGCTGCACTTGGGCATTAAATTGCATTTATTTATTAAAAGTTGACTTTATTTAAATGTGATCCCTGTGACCCTTTCAGATCACAGGGATGGTGGCCCAGTTGATCAACGCGCTTGTGATGGCATCGGACGGAAGTGAGTCACAATTTGCAACCTACCTCAAAAATATTGATGATGTAGTTCTGATTGCAAATCACTACAATTTAAACTTATCATTGTTAGTGCATAGGTTAGTTTGCAAAATTCCTTTTCATTCGCAAATGTGAGTGCATTATTTGCAACTATTTTATGCTAATGAAAACATTGTTCATTGTGCCCAGAATTCCATCTTCTCTCCTCATTGGTAAAAAAGTTAGAAGCCTCTCTTTTCAACCTGTTAAACCTTAGTAGCTGTTCTGCTTCTCCTCCTGTTGCAGTCAGGTCATGGGATTCACCATTCGCCCTGCCCTCATATTTACCTCACACAATATCGCCACAAAAACACATTTCTATTTGCATATACTGAAGAAAATATGACACCTAATTCCTATTGGATATCTTAAAACAACAGTGCAAGCACTTACCATATCCAGATTAGACCTTGGGAATGCAATATTAAGTGGAGTTCCATGGTCATACCTGGTCTCAGTTAAACCTATCTTTCACTCTGCAGCCAGACTGGCACAAAGAGCAAAAAAAAGTTATCAATTAAATTCTTTACTGGCTCTGTCGGCAAGCAACGGTTTGCTTCTGACCTGTCAAACTCAGCCCTGCCCCTACCCCAACGGCCCACGCCCACAAACTTGCCATTATCTTAGGCAGGAAGCTGTCTATGAAGAATCAAGCTAGCCTGGCTGAAGAGGGGTGATGCCCCAAAACTGGTCCGGGGATATAAATTGAATTTTAGAAAGTTCATAATTTGCTATTTAAATGTGATTTTCAAAGATTTGAATTGCCCAGTGAAGGAAATAATTCACACCAGAGTTCACAGAGAATTGTCAAACATACTGCTAAAGCATTAATAGGATTTTTTAATTGTGGACAGCCATATCTTCCACATTATGTGAAGAGGACTAACTAATCAACCCTAAATTTATGGGGAACATGGAAAGGAGAACACATTCAAATTCTCGGAAACCTACATCAAGGCATTATTGCAACTGTGGGTTGAAGACTACATTACACAGACCTGCCCATCACCATCATGTCACACACGTGAAGCACTGTTACAACAATATTGTGAACAGACATTACCATTTATTACAATAACTATTTTACATGCATTTCCACAGATCACACTAGGATCTGTCAGAAACAATTGAGGCTGAAGAAGCTTATGATACACAAATTGAAATGGAAGCCAGCACATCAGCAACCCCTATGCCTATCAGTCCAATTGCAAGGAGAGCAACTGTTCCACCAATTCCAGACTCTGTGAATGGTGATAAGGGACAAACCCAAAGCAGGGGTGTCAACACATCTGTGGGCAGGACACACAGACACCGTAGGGTCCAGCCAGCCACAGTCCACAATACTGTAGCCACCTGAGAGTGAAGCTGGCTCTAGCATCAGTGCCACATCTATGCCTCATCTATTCAGGAGGTATGCAGTACAAGATGTACATGCCGGAACACTTCTGGGTCTGACATGTCCCAACTCTCACAGGACAGTGTTGCTGACAAGGCACCCAGCCCCAGAGGCCTTAAGAAGTGACTATCCTGAACATTTAGAGACATAAGTCCACTGTTTGTTTGTTCGGAATGGCATACTTTGTTTTCTATTTGGCACAATGTCAAATCCACAATCAATACACTTGCTTTGGAAGAGTGACATTATTGTAAAAACATGAAGAATAGGTGATCTTTCAGCTATGCACCATCCTGGGTGATGTCCATTTCTTAGATTTTGAAATCACTCTTACCTCAAAAATTGTTTTTGGTGATCGTTGTGCGTTGTGCATGACACTCTGCTGCATGTGTCCTGTCCTGTGGCACCTGCAGTGGAGGTAATTCATCATCTGAGTCAAATTACTCCTCAGTGATGATGCTATGCAGACCCTGCCTTATAGTGATGTTGAGTAGTATGCCACATGTGACGATGATCTTACAGCACATCTCAGGTCTGTACAGCAGTGCTCTGCCAGTCTTGCGGTTGCAGCGAAACCTGGAATTATCACCAAATTCACCCTGTGAGAGTTGGTTCTGTATATCACTGTGGCGGAACATGAAGGAGTCAGGAGTGCTGCCTGGGACTATGGCCACAAGGTCTGTTATGATACATGTGGCATCACACACTACCTGCACATTGAGTGAGTGTGAGTTTTTCCTAGTCTAATGTGTATTCATTTGCTGAGGGGTGGCATATGAAAATATGTTTCTTATCGATACAGCCAATGACATTGGGGAACTGTGCTACCTGGTAAAACATTACTTTGGTATTATTCAGATATTGCTTTAAACCCCTGTTAGCTGCCAGATGCTAGGAGGTCTAGGAAACACAATGCCTGCACTCATGGTGGGACTGCGTTGCTCCAGAGTGTTGGGATTTGTTGCTGAATTTATAACTCAGCAATAAGTTCCGTGATTTGCTCACTACTGAGTCTGCACCAATCAAATATCTCCTCCTCTGACTGTTCAAACAGGGTGACCCTCACCCTTAATATCCTTTTCTGTCTCCTCCGCCTTCTCTGCCTGCCAGCCTAAATCATCATCGTCCTCACCGAAGCATACAGGGCCGCCTTTCTAAAAGTGCCTGATGTGGATAGATGGTAATTGCATTTCCTAAATGGTCATTTTGCAACTATGCGCAATTAGGAAATCCTTCTTACATGTGGTTAGAGAATCGCTATTTGGAAATCGCTATTAGTGAATTTCTTTTTAGCGATTTCCAAATTGTGATTTATACTGAACCAATCACATTTTGCACCACCACAAATGCCTTTCGCACATGCCGAAATAGCATTTTGCATTTCCTAATGCCCCGAAACTGCGATTCGCCCTGTTAGGAAATACACAACGACTTCCTAAGTTCGGTAAAAGTGAAGCTAGGCAAATAAGGAAAACTACATACAGTCACCAGGAGTCACCAGGAGTGTGAAAATGTGTTTACAGTCAAGTTAATAGCCACCCTTCTGAAAGATGATGTCTATTGAGAGGAGGTGGAGCCCGTCATCGAACTAGCCACTTTGCTGATTGCCTGGGGACTCCATCCCCATCCTGCCTCATGGCTGGAGCTGCTGGCGACCGCTGTACACGCCAGGAGGTTCATATAACTGCTCGGGGCTCCCGCAGCGCGGGAGCCCATCATTGCACTGGCCACTTTGCCCCTTGCCTGGGGACTCCAACCCTCATCCTGCCTCACGGCTGTAGCTGCTGACAACCGCTGACCACGCCAAGGAAGTGCATATAAGCTGCTCGGGGCTCCTGCAGTGCAGGACACATAGGGGTAAAACCCGGCCCAAGGGCGGGCCTGTCTGCACCCATCAGAGCCCGTAGGAGGCCGGGCTGGGGAACCCCTCTGATATTTGGGCATCCACATGCTTTGCCAGGCAAACACTATGCGGTATTGTTTTCTCACTTATATCTGCATAGTGAAGTCTTGAAACTGAGGATTTGAATTTGCAGCTCAAGAACCTTAGGGCAATCTGACATTGGCGTAAGCTCTTAAGACTATTCGTTAGCACTCTTTTTTTCTTAATTGTTGCTTCTGGGACCAAAATGGGTAAGAGGAAAGCCTGTGAGGGAGGTATGGGTGATGGGCACAAGAAGAAGGCGAAGAAGGGTAAAAGGAAAGGGTCCTGCACGACTCAAGAAGTAGGGAGTGGTGTATTGGACAGAATAGATAACTTACTTATTGAATGCAAAGGTCTTCTTGATACCACCCTCACTGATAATGCACCAAGGAGTAGTATTATGCAGGCTTTGGGAAGTAATACAAAAAAAGGGCGCATTCCAGAGATGTTTAAACAATCTGCTAGTATGGTTCCATCCCCCGAATCCCTAGGTGTCCTCCTTGTGAGACCTGCCGCTGATGGAGTCCCCTCACGTACCTCCCAAGACGCCCCGGCTGTCTTTTCATGCAGCAATAGATTTACTACCCTGATAGAGCACCCAGAGCCAGTGGCCACTCCCCCAAGCACTGGGACACAGGACGTTATAGAGGGCGCAGCGAGTAGTATGAACTGCATCACTCAGGAGCAAGTTGTAACAGGAGAAGTTAATCAAATTGGCAAAGATTAATGCACCAGTACTGGGCAGGCCAGTAGGTCCCCTGCAGATTCTTTACAAAGATCTGTGTCCATGCAGCTAATTGACTTGATGAGTGGAATTAATGCCCTTAAAGCTTCTGTTTGTAATCTCACTGATACCCTGATAGGTTTACTCAGTTGTTCAGCAGGTCAAATCTTCGCTGCAAGACCACCCTATAAGTAGCTTTTGTACATCACGGGATATTGGACCAAGTGAGACAGCCACTTCTTTTTTAGAAATTCTCAGGCCCCATATGGTACAAGTATTCCAGTTATGAATCCACCAACAAGTAGCCCTAGTACGGGTTACACTCAATCTGATAGGGAGCCTAAACATGTGTCCATTCACTTGAAACCAACATATCCCTCTTTGGTACCTCCACCTCTTATTACCCCTGGTTACACTAGACCTACTGGACTGCAGGTGTCACGTGGGGCCCCTAGTACACCAGGCAGGAGCAACGTTGTGTACTTGACAAATGTCCCGAAATGTCCCAGAGACTCACAAAGTGAAGACAAGGACTCCCTCCGAAATAAGTGCACCCAATGGATTCACCATTTAGGGGGCTGTCGGTCCCTAATAAGGGATGACATTCTTAGGGCCAAGAGACATACATCCCCTAAAGCCCCCTTAGATTATATCGGCCTGACACTCTCACACCACCACCTGGCTGAAAACCTTGTAAATGTTGATATCCGAACTCAAAAATTCACTCGTTTCAATATTCGATTCAAATTCAACCCCCCTGAACTAGCTATACACTCGAGATTGTCACCACTCAGGGAGATAGATTAAAGGTTTCCTCCACTCGCTGGTGTTCCCGGTGAACATGTCACGCAACCATTCGCGAGTGAGTTTGTTGCATCTTCTGAATTAGTTCCACCACACTTAGTATCGATCAATATGACTACAACAGTCCCCCTGGATGAGGAAAGGTTGGATAACTCAGGAAAATCAGTCTTAAGGTGCAACGCGCAGACCGAGTCCCATTATACATCATCTAGACTAGATTTAATGTCATGGAACATAACTAGGTTAAGGTCACGGGGGACATCTCCATAGTGGCACATCTTTATCGAACAGCACAATATCTGCCTTTGTCAGAAAACAAGGCTAGTAGACCCCCTTCATCATCTAGGGTACCTAAACTATCACATCCCTGCCATATGTGGGAGAAAAGGTCCCCCATCGCAGGGGCTAACAATTTGGGTTAGGCAGGCTATCAGTTATAAGATCCAGGAGCTCCAGACCGAGAATGGGAATATCAACATTTAAGAGTACTGAAGAAACCATCATCCACCTGGGTATTTTTGGGGATGAATGAATGTTCTATGAATAGTGTACCTAGGACTCTTTTTAGCGATCAAAGGATTTTCTGTAGAATAACGCCAGAAAAAATGGCAGTGTATAGCAGTGAGTAGCACAATACTAAAAGCTTATTGAACATTTTTTGAGCAGAGGAGCCATATCTATATACACATTAACACTTAACATGTGAAACACCTAGGGGCATATTTTCGAGCTCAGTTGTGTTGCTCTTGCTAACAACGTGGTGCAAGAGCGACACAACTCAAAAATGAGATGTATGAAGCCACGCAAGTCACCTTGCCTGGCCCCGATTGGCTCCATAAATATTTGAGTAAAGTAACGCAACACAAATCTCAGTTGCCTTACTCTGTGCCAGGGAGGCATTCCATAGGTGTTGTGTGGGTGTTCCCACTCAACATCCAAAGATTTTGACATATTCCCAGATTCACCAGAAGTGGTAGACCTGGGAATGTGCCAAAAGCCTACGCCTCCCAGGTGAGGCATAATGAGGAGAAATATGTTTATTTCTCCTCGTTTTTTCCTATTTCTATGTGTGCTGCAGAATGCTGCACACATATAAAGAGGAACATGGCTCTTACCGCCTCTTACTGCCCAAAAATAATCTACCTTCCAACGCAGGCACCCTTGTTCCATGGTACAAGGGTGCCTGCATTGGCGCTAGGCAGCCAAAACAGCACCAGCGCAAGGAAAAAGGCAGGAATCCACCTTATTCTTTCAAATACAGCACGTTCCTGCCCTTTCCCTGTCACTCAGCGCAGCAAGGTGACTTACTGCCCTGCACTGCATGACAATCTTATAAATCTGGCCCCTAGTTTAGAAAGACATTAAAATAAACGATTATGGTGCCAATAGGTGTACAAGATGAAGATAAATGTTTGTCAGCTATGAGAATCTGCGCACATGATGAGAATGACATTTGTGACAAAGCTTCTTTGTGTATGTATTCATTTTATATACCATTCAGGTCGGTTATATGCAAACATGCCCCATGGCCACTGTCTATTACATTTATTATGCTGCTTGTTGCAAGCCCAGGGCCTAGAAAGCAGCCTTGCTCTTTTTCTAACAAATTCCATGTTTAAGTGATCAGCTTATATAATGTGTTCTTGATTTCCATGTTTTTCTGAGACTCCTACTGGCAGGACTAAAGGAAAATTTGCATTCTCTGATTCTCTTTCATAAACATGGCAGCTGAAAAATGGATACAATGAAAAGTGTGAGTTCTGTTTTGTAGGCAGAATGAAGAAAAGTGGTGGTAAGCTTAATCGTTACTATATTTTGTTCATTATTGTGTGTAACAAATCAGGGCCACACACGAGCTGATCCCTTCTTGCTTCATGGCGCACATATATAGGAAATGTTAATAAAATATAGGTATGGGTGGGATTAGGCCGCCAGACCATTTGCTGGATGGATACTGAAACAAAGAGTACCAACTTCAGGTCTGATTGCACAATGAGAAGCACTGGGAGGCTACACAAGACTTGGCATATTATGACAGACTAGTACAACTATGCAGTTAGGCAGCTAATTATACTAATATGCAGAATATTTACAATCATTATATGCCCATGTTTTGCAAACGAATATTATATAGTACAACACTATATAGTGTAAATTACCAACTACTGTGTAATAAATTGGGTTATTACCTGGGTTTGGTAGGTGTGAGTCTTTTGCAAGTAATAGGTCCACAATTGTCTTTTACTTGGAACCAAGTATCCTCATAGTGGAGCACAGCAGTCAAGGCCTTCTCAGGGGAGATGGTGAGGGCTAGTAATCCCAATGTGTTGTTGTTACACAACAACAACACTCAATACATTATTGTAAAATTAGTGTTTTTTAAAAAGGCAATATGCTTATATTACACATACACGACTAAACACCATGCATTAAATTACAAATATGTACATCAGAGAGATGTTTTTGGTGGCCAACCTTATTTCCCTTGGGCGTCATGAACCTATAATCACAATACCACCCACCTATATAAGATGCATCATCACAATAGCAGTGGCATATTATCAGTAAGGCAGGCCTATGGACTTTATCAGGTGTCATCACATTTGTAAAACCAACCACATGTCATGTTTTAACATTGCACCATCAATAAGTACAGTATTTATAATCAATAGCATTCATTATAATGGCAAACTTTGTACTATCAATATCAACGATGTCAATATAGCACTTTTCACTTCAAATATGTGTTTGTCTTTTACTACAATTAGACTGCTTGTGACGTCGAGGACTAGCTACAAGGACCTGCACTTCAGAGCTCAGGAACTGTGGGAGGTCTTAAAACATAGTAAGCCTCTCCTGAGGTCAGGGATTTAATTTCTTTGGAGAGGTAGGGTTTGTATCATGAACATCCAAGTGTGATGCTGGTACTCATGCAGCCCCCCACAGCACTTGTGTATAACATTTGCGGCACTCCTGTACATTTTTAGGAAAAAGTGCATAAATGTTTACAAATTAGCTGACTCGTGTTGAATTATGGGGCACTCCTTTGCCAGAGCTCTCAATATATAATGAGTGACTTCACCTGCTTTCTGCTCTCTGTTTGTGCACCCATATGTCTTTATGTTGGAGCCACAGGGGTAGCCTCAAGGCCCCCGTGGCTCAAATGGCTGTCTAGCTCCACACCCATCATCTGGTGACGAGTGGGAGCCAGCAATAGTTCTCTGGGCTACTGACAGACAGAAGTAACCTTTTTCCTTGGCTCTCACTTGCTGCAGGAGCCATGCATATTCTCCATGAGGAGTGCGGGCATGGAGGTAGGAGGTCGGCACCCTCACCCTTCTAACATGACCTTTGGGGTGGCAACACGCCCAGCTGTCTGTTATCTTTCTCCTTGTGGTCCCAGGGCTTTTGGAAATCCTCTATCAATGGGCCATCCACCAGGGAGAGGCAAGATCCTGAGAGCAATAAGGTTTCAGAAAGGAGGCCCTATGTATGCCTCCTTCCCAGACAAAATTTACTGGAACAAGGTCAAGGACCTCTGTGCTAAGGACTATCCAGGGAGGGTTATTAAGGACATCAGGCAGAGTGCAACCTGGTTGGTTTCTTTACATTTAATCTGCCTTGTCTAGCAAGCTTTTTCATGCTGTATCGCAGGTCCTGTTGGGCCAATTTGCATTGTCATGGACTCGTTCTGCTCCTAGTTGCCAGCCATTGCCAGCAGATGCATTCTCTCCAGGCCTCCTGGCCTTTAAAGAGGCACATTTTGTGGGGAGCAAGATTTTCTGGCTTGTGGAAGCATCATGTGCTGCTACTCAACAACCAGCCAGTAAAACACCCTCCCTACCACACTCCCCGGTCACCAAACTTCGTGGCTTCTTTAAGGGCACTGGTGTGTCAGCAGAGTCTAGGACCAGTCTGTAAAAGTTCTAGGGAAACCATCCTACGGATCCCATTCCCACATCTGTTTCTTAGGGGGCATAAGGGGCCAGCACCACTGTTGGTCACTAGAAAGACCCAGCCTAGTCATGGGAGTCAGCTGGAGCCAAAGTCCTTCCTTCCAGGGGATCAGGAGGCTTCTCCTTCCAGCTGAGGATCATTTTAGTGTTATCTCTCCTATGTCCAGGGTCTTCTCAACTGTTTCTCTTCTTCAGGGGCTTTTAAGTAGGAGTGAGACACCGTGTGCCTATCCTAGAACGGCACATCATTCTCCCACTCATGTCCTAACAATTCCTTATGGCAAATTCAAGTTGTCTATGGGAAGATCTCCCATGAAAGCCTCAGCTCCGCCCCTTGGTAATAGAGCTGCCTGATTCCTTCCCACCAACATTTGAAGGTGGGACCCTCCTCTGTTGACTCTAGAGGTCTGGCTATCCATCTTTGTTCCAGTGGAACTAAGCCTGGGCTATCAGGTGCAGTGTGACAAACTAATTATCAGATGCAGATTTCCACCCCACTCCTTCCTTTTCAAGGAACTGATTCAAGAAAAACAATATTTAGTTATCATTATATAAATGGTTCATCAACCTAGTTAGTTTAGATTGCCCTTATTGTCATGCAGGTCAAGTGAATTGGCACCATATTCCGAAAACTCTAGGACCCCCACAGGAGTCCGTTAGATTTAGGCAAAGTAAGAAACTGGGTTCTTGGAATTGCCATTCTGGTTACCTACTCTTACTCCCTGGTCCTGAATTGACATTGAATTTGTCTACCAGGGCAATTTTACGTGAGTCTACGTCAGATGGGTTAGCACCACTGAACTATTTACTAGTCTTGATCACATACAAAGAACAGGAATTTTAACATAGTGTACCCTGTTAGGGTAGGGTGAATATAGATAAGATCCTGAAGAAAAAATGATCCATTTGGGCACCCTGAGGCACGAAGCATGTAGACTAGATTAGGGAGGCCCCTAAAAAACAAAGGTTCTACTGGTCCTCTTATTTTTTTTTGAAAATCATGGCATGAATCCCCAATGAATAAAACAAACGCATGAGGGATTTCTGAGTCGGTTTTAAAGTTCACTATTATGTCACTTATTACACACAATCACCCACCAAACCACTGATGCACATATCACTAACACAGGAATTGCAGGGCTCACCTAGCATGGAGCTGAACTCAATGATGAGGCATGCCCCTTAGGTTGTGAGGGTTCAAAATCCTAATTGTGGGATGCCCCCAGTAAATATTTGTGGTACACATTAGGACCCTTTTACTTGAACCTCGCCTGTTTGTTAGGCCATGAGTAATACTGTGGAACATCATATTTTTCAATTCCTTTGAGTTTTGAGAGAGAAGATATATGACGGACCAATTAAAATCTCCCAGCCCATATTAGTTTTTAAATATATATCAAAAGGTTGCCTCAGAATCTCAGTCCTACTCTTTATGAATCTCTTGTCAGCCCCATCTCCTTCCTGAGATGTGCCGACACCCCTTTCTACTGATCTCTCTCTGAACAAAGAGCATTCTTTAAAGTATAGTGAAGAGCCTGGAGCTTCCTTTCTCCTGTGTACCTCACCCAGCTTACAGGAATGCAGTAATTCACAAATCTGTTTATGGGGATTTCTCTGCCTCCTCATTTCGCCAGTTAACCCTGGGTCTACCAACATGGAACTCAGAATCTTCCATTTATTGTACCATACACAGGCACACAAACACCCAGCACATGCATATAACACACACACACTGCACAGCACTACTTCTTTCATGCATTGTACCCTGCACAGGAACATATATCCCCAACACATATATATAATATGTGTGCACTGACCAGTGCTGCACCAACCCTCTATTGTACCATTCATATGACTCATATGCCCACCATTTGTATAACACACACTCACTGCTCAGCATTACACAACAATCTGATGTAAGCCAAGTGTGTATTAAGAACACAGGACCAGTACTTTAAATTAGTGAGCCTGTAGGCCTCACTCCAGCGACACAGGTAAAAAGGTGTATTCACTCATACTTATCACTGCACGGTATGCTGCTATCACTATGATCATGCTACTTAGCTCCTGGAAATGGGACTAGCCTTTCACCACTATGAGGGTTGGGTTTGTGGTGCCTCTCCTGGTCAAAAAAGACTGCAATCCGTTAGTCAATCCTATATTATGGCACACACTCATGATCTGTGTTAGACCTTGGTAGAACAATCTGCATCAGGGATCTTGAAATCATTACAGTTCGGGCTCTCAGGGCAGGGGTGCACGTCCATCATCATGCAATGGACTTTTCTCCCCCAACAGACACCCCTTCCACATCAGATCACCCAAACTAATTCTTAAACTGGAGTGGTTAGGTGGTCAGATTGGTAAAACAGGCAGTAAAGTCCACCAGCATTCCTGTGGCTCATTCCAACTCTGTGCTCCACCACAAAGTCTAACCATTCCAAAGAATTAGACCATCTCAACATTTCGGGATTTCCTCCCCTCATACCCATCAACCATTTCAGTGGCCTATAATCGTTTGCGCTACAAACTTAGTGCCAAACAAGTAAGGACAGAATCTATGCAAGGCCCACAGTATGTCAAAGCACTCATTCTCAATAGCTAGCCAGTTCTGTTCTCTGGTTAGTAACCTTCTTCTAATAGAGGCTACCAGACACTCTCTACCTTTTGCCATCCAGTTGAGCTAACAATGCTCCAACTTCCTTGTCAGAGGCATCTGTCTGTGCAATGAAAAGTTGTCGATATCAATGTCCTCTCCTATGCCGTCACCATGCAACTAATTCTCTCCTTTACGGACAAGACGCTCAGTACCTGCATCAAGTTCTACACCTGCATAACTGTAATCACCCAATGTGTGAAGGCCAACTGTCTAAAGCTGAACACCGGAAAAAACAAAATTGTGATCTTCGGCAAGAGCACATCACTGGGTGGCCTACAGAGCTGGGACTGACAACCACTACCCATGCCAAGAACCTTGGGATCGGAGATGGCTGCGGAGAACTGCTCCTCCCCCATAATGGAGTTTGTGGATTCCAGCACCTGAGCGTCAGTGACCCGTACCGGAGGTCTCGTCCGGCTGGCGTTCTCAGCGTTTTTGGCATCTTCAGCAATGGCTGGCATCCGGATTTGCTCACGGCAGGGGCTCACTACAGAAGGGGCCTGCAGTGGGACGGTGGATGCAGGTGGAGACCGTGGCTGTAGGTTTTGGATTCCCACTGGCTGGAGGCTGGTGAACGGTCAGAGATAGCGTGAGGCGAAGCTAGGTGCTTCAGGGTTGTGCTTTCCCATGACCTTCGCGGTGATTGGTGATTGGGGCAATCCTGGTGCCTGAGGCTGGATCTGGCCGGAAGTTGCTACGGTGCAGCAAGGATGAAGCCAGTATATAGAGGTGAGCCTGCCAGGCAATAATTGTCTCAGCTGACTCAGTTACCAAAATAGGTAGAAGGGGGTCTGTATTGCCAGCCTCAGAGGTCTGACAGTTTTTGGAGTCAGTGGCTTGCACTCCCCTCCAGCTCTAGGTTCACCGGGTGTAAAGTAAGACTTGCATTCATTAACTGGGGTTTTGAATACCCTGCGAACTTGTCCCAAAAATAGAACTAAGGGGAAAAAATGGGAAAACATCTGAAACAGGTGAATGCTATCGCTAAAGTTGATTCTGCAGCAGGGCTCAAAGCCAAAACTCGCTTAGCCCAGGTAAAAGCGGTGTCATCGGTGGCCAGAGCAGAACACATTCCAAATCGGCATGGCCTTAATTCAAGCTTCGAGAGCTCAGAAGAAGAGCCACCTGAGTTGCATCTGGAGGGTGGACATCCCGCTGTTCAGAAGCAAACAGATGGTTTAACCAATGTAGAGAAGGAACAGCCAGCTGAGTCTATAACAGGGATAGACAAGAACGAGATAAAAAACTCCAAAGACTTTCGGTTATTTTCTAAAAAAGCCTCCCAGCCGGCTTCGGCCAAATCAACGGCAAAACTGCAGCAACTTGTCAAGGGGGGGGGGGCCGAGGGTGTGCCAACAAGCCCCTGGCAGACTCCATTTTTATTTCCACAGGCCCAGGCGCCTGGGCAGGCTCCTTCTACAGTCACTTTGGTATTGCAAAAATATGGTCAATCTCTGCATGGACAGACTATATTATCAACGCCACAGACTCAGGCCCTGGCACCCGTTCACTCACCCCTGAAGACATCATAGTACAGCAGCCAGAGGACCAGATACAGCCCAGGCACAGCCCCAGACGCCCTGTAAAGCCGGTTCGGAATTCTCAGGCTCAGGCCAGTCAGCCAGGAATCAGCCAGGAATCAGTAGCAAGCTCAGGTCAAGTCCGATTTACCAACCAAAGGAGCTAACACTCAACAGATTGATATGAAAACCACGCCGAATCTTATCTTGGAGGAGATAAGAGGAATGAAGAAATCCAGTAGAATGAGATAGCCTCCCTCCAACCGCGTCGCAGGAAAATCGAGGAGGCGGTGGCATGTTTTTCAGATTCAAGAATTCAAGAAGCTGAATTAAGGATCGCCCTGTTGGAGGATCAGATGAACACCATGCTCCTGAGAGCAAATGAGGCAGCAAAAGTTAAAATCATGCTAGAGAATAAACTTGAGGAACTTGAAAATCATTCTCGGCGCTCGAACTTACGTATAGTTGGGGTACCCAAGAGGAGTGAGGGATCTCAAACTAGTCAATGGGTCGAGTCGTTTATTAAGCAGAAGTTTTTTTCTGAATTTACTGGAGACTTTACGATAACAAGGGTACATCGAGTTCCCTCATACCCCCTGCCCAATTCAAAGTTCCCACGTACCATCTTGATTAACTTTGCGGACTATCGCATTAAAGAGAAGATTCTGGCTAAAGCAATACAGCAGAGACAATATTCTATCAATGAGGCCTCAAAATGTCAGATATTTGCTGATATGTCTGAGGTAGCAGCACGCAGGCGCAAAGAGTTTGTGAAGCTACTATATCTTTTTAAAGCTCAAGGGTTGCAGGCTTCAATAGCCCAGCAATCTAAGCTTTGAGTCTTAGTGAGGGGGAAATTCCATATGTTCTCCAATATAGAGGAAGCTCAGGAGTTTCTGAAGGAGTTCTCCTCCTCGAAATGAAAATGTGTATAATTTGACGTTAAAGGTCTCAAGGGTTGGGGGGAGGGTCACCCAAGGTGCAGTACCAGGGCACCCCATAGTGAAGTGGGGGGGAGGGAGATGTGGTCAGCGGGGGTTCACACATTTCTGGGGGGGCCATCTTGGGGGGGTGTTTAGTGGGAGGGTTTATGGCAGCAAAAAGAGCATTAGCAAAGGGTACAAGGAAGAGGAAAACAGGGTTTTGAACTCAAATGATTATTGTCGCTATTTCAATTTTAGAAATGGTTAGTAAATTACGTATTATGTCGGTAAATGTGAACGATAAGTTAAACAAACAAAAATATGGAGGCTTATAAGATGGTTGGCCTCCTTTACGCCTCAAGTTCTCTTTCTCCAAGAAACCCACCTTAAAACAAATTCACCTAAGCTTTTTCACCCTAGAGTTTTCTCGAATGCTCGGGTTGGCTATGAGAGGAGCAGCTATCTACTTCTGGAGAAGTGTGGCTTGGGAGTTTGTCCAAGTCCGGAGAGATCCTCAGGGAAGATGGTTATGGGTTATGCCTAAACTAAATGGGACTATTTTGAACTTTGTTAATTATTATGGCCCAATCATGGATGACCCCTCAGGTTTGATGAGGGTTAATGAGATGCTTGAGGGAGTTACCGGTCAGATTATCTTTGGAGGGGATTTTAATTACATCCAAGAACTGAAAAAAGATACTTCCAACAAAAATAAGAAGCAACTGAAGCCAAAGACTAACAAAGTCCTTGATGCCATAATACATGATCACCAGTTGATTGATCCATGGCGCAAATCCAATCTGGCCGCATGTGATTATACATGTTACTCCCGTCAATTCCAGACTGCATCTCGTATAGATTTTTTTTTAACATCTCGATCGCTAAATTATGTAGATGCACACATTGGGGCCAATTCATTTTCAGACCACTCTTTTATTAAGATTGATCTTGAAATCGAAGTGGGTAAGAGAATGAGATCCAGGTGGCAGATGGATCGTCTCCTTCTCTAAGATCATTAATCGGTAGCAGGCTTAAGAGAGTGGGTACTTAATTATTTCCGGATTAATGCGGGGACGGTGGAACCATTCTCAGTATGGGGGGGTTTAAGGCGGTTGTGCATTGGAAAATAATTGCCTTTTCGGCCGCTCAGTCCAAAACACGACATATTAGAATAGCTGAACTACAGCAAGCAGTTGATAGGGCCTTAAATCAGAGAAATGATCCTCTATGGGATCAGCTTGAAAATGCTACAAAAAGGCTTTTCAACAACGAGTATACAAAGAAAGTCAAATGGTCGGTAAACTGTTAGCTGGGTTAACTAAGACCAGACAGGAAGTGGCCTTAATTACTGAGGTCGTAGATACCAAGACCAGAGTTGAAGTGACGGACAGGGAGCGGATTGCTCAAGTTTTCATGGAGCATTTTTATCAGATTTACGCAACCAAATATGTGGTCAGGCTAGACTCAATACATAATTACTTTGAAAGTGTAAATCTCCTGAGATTGTCTTACCCTCTCGTGGAACAGACTCAACTTGACATATCAGGCACTGAAATTCTGGCAGCTCTGAATTCAATCGCAGGAGCGAAAGCCTGCGGAAATGATGGGTTGCCCATAGAATTTTACAAGGCATTCTCTAAGGAGTTGACCCCCTTCTTGACAAAGCTTTTTAATTATATAAAGACCGGCGGCATGGTTCCCTCGGTCTTTAAAGAAGCTATTATCGTTAGTTTTGTAAACAACGGGTAAGAATTCCAAGGACATCAACTTCTACAGACCAATCAGCCTTCTTAATGCTGACTACAAAATTTTAATGAAAATTTGGGCCCAGCGTTTTACTCCCCTAGCTCAGGAAGTGATCCATCGAGACCAATCTGGGTTTGTCGCCGGGAGGTTGATGGCCTCAAATACAGGGCTTTTAATACAGGCTCTCAACGTTTTTATAAAAATTGTACCCCAGCAATCATTATG
Source organism: Triturus cristatus (assembly GCF_964204655.1). NCBI lineage: Eukaryota > Metazoa > Chordata > Amphibia > Caudata > Salamandridae > Triturus > Triturus cristatus. The sequence continues at coordinate 689,897,098 of NC_140591.1, forward strand.
ATGGTTAACTCCGAAAAGGCGTTTGACCTGGTTAATTGGGACACCCTTTTTACGGACTAGATAGGTTTGGTGTTCCCCTTCAGGTCACAAAAATGCTCTGGAATATCTATCAAGGGGCTCAGGCCCAGGTGGTGATTAATGCAAACTGTGCAGGGATCGTAAACATAAATCGTGGGACCAGACAAGGGTGTCCGCTTTCTCCCGTATTATTTACTTTTTTTATCGAACCTCTGGCTATTAAAATCCGCAACAATGCAGCAATTAGAGCTCCGATTCCAGGTATGTCCAAATTAAAGCTGTTCGCAGATGACATTATTTCATATCTTAGTCCTGAGAGCCAGAATTTAGATCTAGTCAATTTGAATTGATTGGGGGTTATAAAATAAACCAAAACAACAGAGATTATAATCTTCAATACTGATAGTGATTTCTTCCTGCAAATCTGAAACATCAAGCACTTAAGTCGGATTCAATACGCTATTTGGGGATTTATGTCTCTAATCAATATGGCCAGCTATATAAATTGAACCACAAACTCATGCAGGATAAAATTTAAAAATTGCTGGATAACTGGTCGCTTTTACCATTGACTTTGATAGGCCGTGTAGCCCTCATCAAAATGTCCATACTCCTTCTACTTGTCTTTCTTTTTACAAAATACCCATACAAATCAATGCTAGTTATTTCAAGGAGCTAGAAACTATGTTCAGAGAATTTGTCTGGAGTAAAAAGGCACCCAGGGTGAAACTCTCTGCGTTACAATTGGATATCAATCAGGGTGGGTTAGCATTACCGCAAATTCGTACATATTATGAAGCGGCTATTTTAGATTTAACAGCTCATTTGCTGGCATCAAATGGTTTATCCAACAACTTTTTCTTGGATAAACTGGTGCAGGAATCTGGTTCCCAGATCCCAATATTTCTAAAAACCTCTAAACTCCCCAAGAGGACCAGATAAATGACTCTGCATGAATATTCCCTTATATTACAGTCTTTCTTTGGGCAAGCTGGTTCCCTGGGTTTTACTATTTAAAATTAGGTGAATGTAAAAGTTTGGGTCTCCAAATCAAATCTATGCACCTTAGCAACTGGAAGGAATGTGGTCTAGAGGAGTTGGGGCGCTTTTTAATCCAGAACAGAGTAATTACTTGACAAGAGGTTCAGAATAGATGCGGCAAAGTAAGCCTGTTTGTTTTGGATATTTACAGATCATATATTTTTTTAATAGATATTCCTCTTCATCTAGTGGCGCCCCGACTAAGCTGGAGACCGCTCTATTTGGAGCAAAAGTGAGAGGGGTGGGTAATTGGGACCGCCTTTTGCGCACCCAAAGAGAATCTCCACTGGTCGAGCAATTTTTAGAAAGAGTAACCCGGGAATCTCAATGTACCTTTTCAAGCCAGGAGTGGCAGGCCATATCTCAGTTAGGGAGCAAGGCTTTAAGAGCTGCCAATTTTAAAAGAATGCTTTTTGTCTTGGTGGATGGCTTACTACACACCTAAAGCTCTCAACAAAAAATATCCAGAAGTAGAGAATAGATGTTTTCGCTGTCTGGCAGAAGGGGAAGGGGCTTGTCTACATATATTCTTTACGTAACCAAAGCGAGGGCTATTCTGGGTCACAACTTTTTCAGCCACAAGTCGGGCGCTCCAGAATAGGGTCGATCCAGAGGTTGAGGTTGCCCTCTTTGGCATTACTAGATGTAGGGTTAACTTGACAAAAGCGGAGGAGACCATTCTAGCTATTTCCTCCCTTGTTGCTCGCTCCCTAATTCTTCAGAATTGGAGGTCAGCAGAAGAACCTTCATATGCAAGGTGGTTAAACTAAATTAAATGAACCAGGATCTTCTAAGAAGCATATGCAAGGTGGGTGGGTGCTACAAAAAACTTTACTGGCGTCTGAAAATATTTAGGGAATCTTTAAACTACGTCGGAATAGAAGTCCTATCGATATTCTATGGTGGATTAACCAAATTTTAAGGCTGGGACTAATATCTTCCCAAAAAAAAGGGTACACGTTCTGGAATGTGGTGTATCCCGCGGAGGTAAAGGATAGATGGTTCTGGGATTTTCCGTTAACTTTAGCACTTTAGTACTGAAACTAGTTAGAATTGCATATCTGTAAAAAGTTGGGATATTAACTGAAGCACTTTTGAAAACCAGATACGCTGTCAGATTATGGTTGCAATATGTTTCTTTGCACTTATCTTGAACTTTCAATGTATTCGTTTTATTCATGATTTGTATGTTCCAATCAAATGCTATTTTTATCTCCCTGTTATTTATCATCATTGTTATACCCCTCATGCTCTGCTCAATAAAAAAAAGAACCTTGGGATCATCATCGACAGCAAACTCGACATGGCCACCCAAGACAATGCTGTCACCTCCTCATGCTTTCAAACCCTGAAGATGCTAAGAGAGACATTCAAATGGCTCCCAATCAGCAACCGGTAAACACTCATGCACGCCCTGGTCACAAGCAAACTGTACAGCAGGAACACTATGCGGGATCCACAAAAACCTCACCAGAAGACTGCATACCAATCAGAACTCGGCAGCCAGAATTACTTCTACTCCACACTCACCTCACACCACACCTGGAGGTGCTCCACTGTTGCAAGGTTATATACACCCTGGGCACAAACACTTCCATTTTTTATGCTCACATTTAAAATTGACATCTTTTTAGACAATGAGTCTTAACACACATTTGCTTGTGCGGCCTCATGAGATAATATACTCAGAAATTGTTTGCTTACAGTTACACTTCTTCATAGGCATATTATCAGGCCGTGTTTGCTGTTGTCCATTCGACAACAGAGCTGGGTGGATAGAATCAACCATTTCAACAGGACCATGGCTCAGGCACAGAACGAATAAACTTCACCTCGCCTCTGTTTAAACATAGGAGCATTTTGACGGGTTGTTGAGATCTCCCCATGCCAGAATTCTAGCCCAGCAGAATTCTGTTACTATCCTGAGAAGGACCGCGGCCTGACCAACACCAAGATGTGCTACCGGGTGACACACCCACAGGTAATGGGCATTAGGCCACACTGAGGTATTTTAGCAGACCCGCACACCCTATTCTTTATAGGATAGGCAGCACTAGATAGAAGTGAAATTTAAGTGTTCATATAATCCAATGCAAATGTACTGCGGCTGAATTATTCATTCTGTTCACTATTCTTGTAATGCTGGTAACATTATTTTGCTCCATTCTATTAATCATTAGAACACACTTATTTTACACAAGAGTGGAAGCGTTTCAATAAATGTTTGCAATGCTAATTTGTGTACTTATTGTGTCTCCCTTTGGGCATACCTGAGTTACTAATGAAAAGGCAGGATCTGTTTCCACAATTTTCTTGAGGAATCAGGGTTGTCATGTTCTGAGGCTGCAGCCACCATCAGGTACCTTGTAAGGTTTAGAAGTCCAGATGGTGCATTGTGAGTTAGACAGGAATTAGGTCAACATTTTTTGATGGAATGCGTGGACTCAGTCCCACATAGTTTTGATGCTTATGTTGCCCAAGCGCAGTCTTATTGGAATATTACTGCTCCCCATTCACAAATGAGCACAATTCAAACACCTCAACCACACTTTCAAGGCACTCCATAGCACTGGTCCAACATACCTCAACAATCGTATCTGCTTTCACAGACCTTCCAGACAGCTTCGCTGAGCCGGACTCCTGCTTATACAAATTCCACACATACGGAAAACCAGATCCGGCAGTTGAGCCTTTTCCTACATCAATCCTAAAGCGAGGAACGGCCTGCCAATACACATAAGAGCCTCCTCCTCACTTCTTGAATTCCGCTAGAAGATAAAGACTTGACTTTTCACGTAGTCCCACTAGGCCCTAGGCTTAGCTAGACTCACACCTGCTCAGTACCAGGGTACCCTCCCGAGTGATAGTGTGCTCTACCTATCTGCATAACATAACTATAGTCAGGTGCTTTCGTACAGGTGTAGTGCATAGTGCCTTCGGCTCTTCAAATGCTTTCTAACACTTCTCAGTGCATATCACCTCCCTGGGCTGCTTCTTGGAGGTCAAAGCAGTCAACAGGACAAATATATTTCCATAGTTTGCCACAAACTTCCTGTAATACCCAGTAATACCCTCACCTCAGTCTAGGTAGTTAGGACCTCCCACTCCATCACAGAATGAATCTTGGTATCCAATGTCTGAATCTTCCCTTTCCCCCTTCCTTCCCAAGGTGAGCTATGGAGGACTGTCCTACCTGACACTAGGTTGCCTTGAGGGTCCGTTTTGCCCAGTTTCTACCCAACACTTAATCAAGGTGTCTCAAGAAGTCTTGACATGAATTGTGTAACATTGCAATATCATCCAGGTAGGGCACACAGACCTCTTTCAGTCTTGCAATTACATGGTTTACCAGGTGATGAAAAGTGGCAGGATCATTCTTCAGTCCAAAGGGCATCACCTTGAACTGATATAATGCATTTGGCATAGAAAAATGCAGTCTTCTCCTTGACATCTGGTGCCAAAGCAATCTGCCAGTACCCAGTGGTTAGATCCAAGGTGCTCAAGTATTTTTCAGCAATTAATCGATCCACAAGTTCATCTGATCTTGGGATTGGATGGGCATCAGTCTTGGTTACCTCATTGAGGGCTCAGTAGTCCACACAGAACCACAAGTCAGCAGACCCTTGCATTGGTATTACCCCCACAGGACTTGACCAAAGACTACAAGATCTCTCAATGACCCCCAGGCCCAACATTTTGGCAGATGTTCCCTTAATGCATCCCTGAACCCGGTCAGACATTCTGTACATCCTGGTCTTCACTGGCAGACTATCCCCTGTGGATATCTCATGCACAGAGACAGGCAGAAATTCTGGTGTCAGCAAGAAGAGGTTGGCAAACCATCCCACCACCTCTCCACAGTCCCTCTGCAGCTCAAGCATCAACTCAGGGGCTAGCTGAACCACTTCCACTGCTGTGCCATTCTGAATGAGACTATGCAGAAAGCTTGGAAGAAGCCCACTATCTTCCACTACTTCCTTTTCATAGCCATGACATTCATTGTATAACCTATACAGAGGTAAGGCTGCAGCCTCTTCACATGAGTTAATATTGAAAAATATGATGTTGAGGTACGCCATGACACGTATAAGAATGACCTTGCATCACTGTTGTCGAGTCCACCTGATATGACCTCCCCATCAACCCGAGTCAGAAATACATGGTCACTCAGGCCCTGTGACCTAGGCCTGTATCAATTGATTGACAGATCACAGGTGAGGTGACACTTAACCCTTAATCAAACGCACAAGCAGGAAAACTCAGATCCATCCCACAGATAGGCAGCAACACCACAATGGTCTTTACCAGACTGGCCCCAATAAAAGAGGTTTGCCGGAGGGGTGCGCGTTCCCCAAAACACTATGAATTCACATGCTACACTAAGTTAGGAACACTCACCCAATCAGAACACAGCATGCACACTATACACAGTGATCACATGCTCCCCATGCCAGACATCTGAACACATACCCACTGGCCCCACATTGTGTCCACACAAGGTTGAGACCCACCTACGCTTCTTATCAAACGACCAGATTTATGGCCCTGTGACTATGCCCAGATTTCTGTCTCCAAAGGAATATACAAATTACTTTATGACACTTCAAACAATGCCCAAAATCAATGTGCTTTGAGACAGTCTTCAGACCCCGACTATGTTGCCTGTTCTCCCAGTCACTGCATTTAATTAAATCTGCTGTTCCTGTTTTGCCAAACACCTCTTGTATTTTATTTTTTTCAAGGTACCTACACATTCTAACAACACATGGAACACCCTCTGTGTCCACCAAGTAGTTAACTTCAGAAATCTTCTGAACTGCCTTGTATGTCCTACACCATTTGTCATCTAAAGTCCAGAGACAAATAGGCTTTAGCATCAACATATCCTGACCCTCCTAATACCCAGTCAGTGTAGCTTTCTGATGATGCCACTCCTTCATCATCTCTTTGCTGGCTTGAAGGTTTTTACTTTGCCTTACTCAGGTGTTGCGCCATTAGCATCCTGAGGCCAATTACGTAGTCCACCACACCCTTCTGTGGGGATTCTGACATTCCTTCCCACCTCTCTCTGACTAAGGTGACTGGACCCCGCACCAGATGATCCATACAGATGTTCAAAGGGACTAAACTCTAACTCCTTCTGTGGAATTTCTTGGTAAGCAAACAAGAGACATGGATGGGGAAGATCACACTTCCTCATGTGGTTCTCCAGCAGAGTTCCTTTCATGCACTGGAGAAGTGGTATGTCACACAAGGTGCTCCCACATCACTTACATGTAAGCTGATATACAATTGGTTTCCCAGTCAGAAACCACCATTCTTGGAAATTCAACCCTAGAAAAGAGCCACAGGAAACCTCTTGCTACAACCTGTGCAGTCTTGCTCTACAGTGTCCGGGTACCTAGTTGCATGATCCACCACAGCCAAGATATACTAGTTGCAGAACTGTGAAGGAGAGTCAACTGGACAAATTATGCCTATTCCCACCTACTCAAATGGAGCACCTACTTCTGGTAAAGGCCTTAACGGTACCTTAGACTTCCATTCTGTCTTACCATTCATCTCAATCAATCAATCAGGGAATTGTAAGCGCGCCTCTCACCCGTGAGGGTCTCAAGGCTCGGGGGGGGGGGGGGGGGGTCCGCAGATCTGTTTAGCCGAAGAGCCGGAACTTGAGGGTCCTCCTGAGGGTGTTCAGGGAGGGGGCGGGTCTGATGTCTTCTGGCAGCTCATTCCAAGTCTTGGCTACAATGTGAGAGAAGGATCTTCCGCCTGCTCTGGCTCTGTGGATGCGAGGGGTTTCGGCCAGTGCAAGGTTGGAAGATCAGAGGTTTCTTTTGGGTACATGGAGGTTGATTCTGTTGTTGAGGTATTTGGGTCCGTTGTTGTGTAGGCATTTGTAGGCGTGAGTGAGGATTTTGAAAGTGACTCTTTTCTCCACAGAGAGACAGTGGAGACTTCGTAGGTGATGACTGATGTGTTTGTGTCGGGGGATGCCGAGGACGAGTCTGGCAGCGGTGTTCTGTATTGTCTGGAATTTGCGGAGTAGAGACTTGTTGATGCCGGCGTAGAGTGCGTTTCCATAGTTCTGTCTGCTGGTGATGAGTGCGTGGGTGACTGTCTTCCTTGACTCAGGGGGGATCCACTTGAAGGTCCATGTAGATGTTGAAGAGGGTGGGGCTCAGGGATGAACCCTGTGGGACTCCGCAGGTGATTTTTGCGGGGTCGGAGAGGAAGGGTGGGAGTTTGATCCTTTGGCTTCTTCCGGTGAGGAATGATCGGCTTAGGTCCAGGGCTGTTCCTTGTATGCCTGCGTCGTGTAGTCTAGCGACTAGTGTGCGGTGGGAGACGGTGTTGAAGGCTGCTGATAGGTCGAGTAGGATCAGGGCTGAGGAGTGGCCTTGGTCCAGGAGGGTGCGGATGTCATCAGTGGTGGCGAGTAGGGCAGTCTCTGTTCTGTGGTTGCCTCGGAATCCAGATTGGGACGGGTCGAGGACTGCGTTCTCTTCAATAAATCGTGTCAGTTTCCTGTTGACTGTTTTCTCTGCAACGTTGGCTGCGAAGGGGAGGAGCGAGATGGGCCGATAGTTCTTGAGCTCGGTGGGGTCAGCTGTGGGCTTCTTGAGCAGAGATCTGACTTCTGCGTGCTTCCAGTCATCTGGGAAGGTGCCTGTTTTGAAGGTGGTGTTGATGGTGCGTTGTAGTTTGGGTGCGATGGTGGTCTCTGTGGTAGATGTGAGGGGGGCAGGAGTTGGTGGGGGCCCCCGAGTGGATGCTTTTCATGGTCGAGATGGTGTCTTCGGCCGTGATCGGTGTCCAATTGGAGATGGTGGGCTGGTTGGCGTTTCTGGGGGGCAGGTGGCCGGCTGTGGGGCCTGGTGGATGGTCGATGAAGTTGTCGTAAAGGTTTTTGATCTTGAGGTGGAAATAGGTTCCAAGCTTGTTGCAGAGGTCTTGGGATGGGGTGATGTATGTGGCTTCGCTGCATGGGTTGGTGAGTTCTTGAATGACACTGAAAAGTTCCTTGGAGTTGGTGGAGTTGGCTAGGATTTTATTGTGGATGAAGTTCCTCTTGGTAGCTCTGATCTGGTTGTGGTAGTCCGTCATGGCGTCCTTGTAGGTGGTGTGATTTTCGGTTGTCTTGGAGTTTCTCCAGTTCTTCTCCAGGCGTCTGCAGGTGCGTCTGGCTTTCTTGGAGAACAGTGGTGAACCAGGCGGCTTTCCTGGGGCATTGTCTGTCGGGGTTGCGTATCGGGGCGAGCTAGTCTGCGCAGTCGGAGATCCAGGTGTGGAATTCTCTGGCTGCGTCGTTTGCGTCGGGTGCCCAGGTGTGGTTGTCTCGGGTGAGGGTGGAGTTAAGTTGCTCGTTGGTAACCTTGCTCCAGTTCCTTTGTGGTTGGCGTGGGGCTGGTTTGGGTACCTTGGGTTTGTTGTTGGCGAAGTGTACGCAGTGGTGGTCGGTCCATGGCAGCTGTGTTGTGTAGCTGAATTGGACGCTGTTTCCTGCCGCGAAGATGTGTGTCGAGGGTGTGTCCAGCTCTGTGGGTCAGTGTGTTGACGAGTTGTTTAAGTCTGATGCTGGTGAGGTTGTCATGAAGGATAGTGGAGTTGGGGTCGCTGGGGTTGTCGAGGTGGAAGTTCAGGTCTCCAATGAGTATGTAGTTTGTTGAGGCAATGGGGTGGGGTGCGATGAAGTCGGTGATGGTGGTGGCGAAGAGTGTTCTGGGGCCAGGGGGTCTGTAGACGAGGGTTCCTTGGAGTGTGGCTTTGGGGGAGGTCTGGATCTGGAAGTGCAGGTGTTCAGCGGAGGGGAAGGTTTTGCTGGAGGTTGTGAGGTGGAGGGTGCTCTTGTGGGCGATGGCGAGGCCCCCTCCTGGGTGGTTGGGGCGGTCTTTCCCCTGGATGTTGTATCCATCTGGGATGGCAGTGCTGATGTCGGGGGAGGATGCATTGACACAGGTCTCTGTGAAGAAGGCGATGTCGTGCGAGAGAGGTTCCAGATTTTGTTTATGTACGGAGCGTACGTTGAGGATGATGCATTTTAGGGTGTCGCCGGTGCTGGCGTCAGCGGTGTTTGAGGCCGGGGTGGCGGTGAGGGTCTGTCGGCATTAGTGGCAGGAGAACTGGCCGTGGGCATTCTCTAAGTCTTCCAGGGTTGAGTGCAAGGAGGGTGGTGGTGTAGTAGCGATGGGTAGTAGGAGGTCCAGGGTTCCTGGGGCTGGCTGCAGTCGGGTCGTGGAAGGGCGCAGACGGGCTTGCCTTTGGCAGGTGCGGGGAAATCCGGGGGGAATTTCCAGGGTGAATTCTGGGGGGAGGGGCCACAGGGGAAGCAGCGGCAAAAGGCGAAAGGAACAGGCAGGCACGAGAAAATAAAAACAGTGGTGGAATTAGAGCAAGACACAGATGGGCACAATAACAGTGGCACAACAGGGAAAAATTAAGAGAAAAAAACAGCTGAGAAAGGTTACGGTGGTTGCAGGCAGTCTGATCTCAGTTGGAGCGGGCAGCAGGCGCAGGAATAGACAGCAGCCTCGAACCTTCCAAGGAGGAGGTCGGGGTCTGGAGGCAAGAAAGAGAGTGGACCTAGACCAAGGGTCGGAGGTCTTCATCCGACAAGTGGGACAGGTGCTATAGAAACCTCTCCATGTTTTTGGCCAGTAGAGCACAGGGTCTAAACTATCTTGCCATTTTCTAATGCCCAATCATGCAGCTATGGTCACTTAACCCCTTCGCTGCCAGGTCTTTTCCCCCTCCTGTGCCACGCCTTTTTTTGGCTATTTGGGGTAGTGCGCGCTGAGGCCCCTGTAACTTTTTGACCACATAAGGTATCAACGCCAAATTTGCGTCCATTTCTTCCAACATCATGGGGATTCTAAAGGTACTCAGGGTTTGTGGATTCCCCTGGAGGGGTCACAGAAATGAGCCAAAATACAGCAAAATTTTGTTTTTTTGGGGAAAAACGGGCTGCAAATGAAAGCATCTGGGTTTTTCCCTGCAAATGTTATCAAAAAAGGGTTTGTGGGGCTGAAATCACCATTCTCCCAGCTTTTAGGGGATACCAGACTTTTGTCAGAAACCCAATATTTTTTACACAGCTTTGGCATTTTTCTGGGACATAGCCTATATTTGCTATTTTTTGTGCTTTCGACCTCTTTCCAGTTAATGGTAGAAATGGGTACGAAAGCAATAATAGATCCTGGAAAGCTATACATTTTAGTGTAGTAGACACAATTCTGAATTCATCAAGGGGTCATTTGTGTAGATCCATCAAGGTTTCATTATAGAAACTAACAGTTAAATATAGGATAAATTGAAAATTAGTTGAAAAAAACAGCCTTTTCTGTCAACGTTTTCACCTGTAACTTCTTTTAATTATAACAGATCTTTGAAAGCAATATATCGTTACATCCGCTGGACATTACTGGTTGTGGGGATATATAGGACTTGTAGGTTCACCAAGAACCCGGCGAACCCAGAGCCAAAAACTGAGCAGCAACTTGCAATGGTTTTTTATTGTGTACCGGGTATTTAGTAATTATTCTGTAAAAATGTATACATGGAAAAATCGGTATGCGAGACACCTATGTATTTCTGAAATGGGAACAAAAAATAGAGTTTAGAAACAGTAGATATTTGCACATTTCCGAAATTGGGAATACTCATACTAGCATGAGAATTATCAGTCATTTTTTTAAATGACTTCTTTTTTACACAATGTCTTTCATTTGGAAGGCAGAAATGCATCGAAAGTCAATAGGTAATAACAGTTCCTTTACAGATCTGAATTACCCTAAGTCTCCTGATAAAAATGGTACCTCACTTGTATGGGCAGGCATAGTGCCCACGACACGAAATGGCTCAAAACTCAACGTGAACACACCACATTTTCACAATGCAAAATTACCCTTTTTTTAGCAAAGTGCCTAGCTGTAGTTTTTTAACCCTAGCTCTGCCGGCACCTACGGAAACCTAGCAAACCTATACATTTTTGAAAACTAGACACCCAGGGGAATCCAAGATGGGGTGACTTGACTGCCTCTCACCAGGTTCTATTACCCAGAATCCCTTACAAACCTAAACTTTTGTAAAAAAAAAACACATTTTCCTCACATTTCTGTGGTGTAAAGTTCTGGAATTTATGTCGATTCCCAAATCTCCACCCACCCCGCGTTCCCCAAAGTCTTCCGAGAAATATGGTACCTCACTTGTGTGGGGCGGCCTAGTGCCTGAAACAGGAAACGGTGCAAAACGCAACGTGGACACACCTCAATTTCGCAGTAAAAAATGACCCTTTTTTGGCAAAGTGCCTAGCTGTAGTTTTTGAACCATAGCTCTACCGGCACCTAGGGAAACCTAGCAAACCTATACATTTTTTAAAACTAGACACCCAGGGGAATCCAGGATGGGGTGACTTGACTGCCTCCCGCCAGGTTCTGTTATCCAAAATCCCTTGCAAACCTAAAAAATTGCCAAAGAAAACACATTTTCCCCACATTTCTGTGGTGGGAAGTTTTTGAATCTGCGTGGATCCACAAATTTCCACCCACCCCACGTTCCCCAAAGTCTTCCGAGAAAAATGGTACCTCACTTGTGTGGGTCGGCCTAGTGCCCGCAACAGGAAACGGCGCAAAACGCAACGTGGACACACCTCAATTTCGCTGTAAAAAATGACCCTTTTTTGGCTAAGTGCCTAGCTGTAGTTTTTGAACCATAGCTCTGCCGGCACCTACAGAAACCTAGCAAACCTATACATTTTTTAAAGCTAGACACCCAGGGGAATCTAGGATGGGGTGACTTGACTGCCTCCCTCCAGGTTCTGTTACCCAGAATCCCTTGCAAACCTAAAAAATTGCCAAAAAAACCACATTTTCCCCACATTTCTGTGGTGGAAAGTTCTGGAATCTGCGTGGATCCACAAATTTCCACCTACCCCGTGTTCCCCAAAGTCTTCCGAGAGAAATGGCACCTCACTTGTGTGGGTCGGCCTAGTGCCCGCGACAGGAAACGGCGCAATACGCATCGTGGACACACCTCAATTTCGCAGCGAAAAATGAACATTTTTTGACAAAGTGCCTAGCTGTAGATTTTGAACCCTAGCTCAGCTGGCACCTAGGGAAACCTACCAAACCCACACATTTCTGAAAACTAGACACCCTGGGGATTCCAGGGAGGTATGGCTTGTGTGAATCCCCTAACGTTTCCTTACCCAGAATGCCCTGTAAACCTCAAAGTTAGCTGAAAAAATCACCTTTTTCACACATTTTTGTGTGGGAAAGTTGTGGCATCACCGGGCTGGCACAAATTTACTACCACCCAGCATTCCCCTGGGTCTCCCGATAAAAACGGTGCCTCACTCATGTGGGAGGCCCAATTCCCTGTGACAGGCAAGGGCCCACAACGTAGTGAGGCGACATGAAAATTGCCTATCTCAAAACGACTTGGTTTTGCAAGGGGGGTCACTTGGCTTTTTGGCCCGGTGCTCGGCGGCCACCTAGGGAAACCTACCAAACCCACACATTTCTGAAAACTAGACACCCGGGGGATTCCAGGGAGGTATGGCTTGCGTGGATCCCCCAACGTTTCCTTACCCAGAATGCCCTGCAAACCTCAAGTTTAGCTGAAAAAAATCACAATTTTCACACATTTTTGTGTGGGAAAGTTGTGGCATCACCGGGCTGACACAAATTTACTACCACCCAGCGTTCCCCTGGGTCTTCCAATAAAAACGTTGCCTCACTCGTGTGGGAGGCCCAAGTACCCCCCGCCAGGTAAGGGCCCACAACGTAGTGAGGCGACATGAAAATTGCCTATCGCAAAACGACCTGGTTTTGCAAGGGGAGTTACTTGGTTTTTTGCCCGGTGCTCGGCGGCCACCTAGGGAAACATACCAAACCCACGAATTTCTGAAAACTAGATACCTGTGGGATTCCAGGGAGGTATGGCTTGCGTGGATCCCCCAACGTTTCCTTACCCAGAATGCCCTGCAAACCTCAAATTTAGGTGAAAATATCACCTTTTTCACACATTTTTGTGTGGGAAAGTTGTGGCATCACTGGGCTGACACAAATTTCCTACCACCCAGCGTTCCCCCAGGTCTCCCAATAAAAACGGTGCCTCACTCGTGTGGAAGGCCCAAGTACCCGCGACAGGCAAGGGCCCAAAACGTATTGAGGCAACATCAAAATTGCCTACCTCATAACGACCTGGTTTTGCAAGGAGGGTCATCTGGGTTTTTGGCCCGGTGTTCGGCGGCCACCTGGGGAAACCTACCAAACCCACACATTTCTGAAAACTAGACACCCAGGGGATTCCAGGGAGGTATGGCTTGTGTGGATCCCCCAACATTTCCTTACCCAGAATGCCCTGCAAACCTCAAATTTAGCTGAAAAAATCACCTTTTTCACACATTTTTTTGTGGGAAAGTTGTGGCATCACTGGGCTGACACAAATTTCCTACCATCCAGCATTCCCCCGGGTCTCCCGATAAAAACGGTGCTTCACTCGTGTGGGAGGCCCAAGTACTCGCGATAGGCAAGGGTCCAAAACGTAGTGCGCCTCAACAGGCAAGGGTCCTACTCGTAGTGCGCCTCACCATGTTTTGGACCATTGCCTGTCGCGGGTACTTGGGCATCCCACATGAGTGAGGCACCGTTTTGATGAGGAGACCTGGGGGAATGCTGGATGGTAGGAAATTTGTGTCAGCCTGGTGATGCCACAACTTCCCACACAAAAATGTGTGAAAAACGTGATTTTTTCAGCTAAATTTGAGGTTTGCAGGGCATTCTGGGTAAGGAAACATTGGGGGATCCACGCAAGCCATACCTCCCTGGAATCCCCCGGGTGTCTAGTTTTTAGAAATGTGTGGGTTTGGTAGGTTTCCCTAGATGGCCGCCGAGCACCGGGCCAAAAACCCAGGTGACCCCCCTTGCAAAACCAGGTTGTTTTGAGGTAGGCAATTTTGATGTCGCCTCAATATGTTTTGGGCCCTTGCCTGTCGCGGATACTTGGGCCTCCCACACGAGTGAGGCACCGTTTTTATCGGGAGACCTGGGGGAATGCTGGATGGTAGGAAATTTATGTCAGTCCAGTGATGCCACAACTTTCCCACATAAAAATGTGTGAAAAAGGTGATTTATTCAGCTAAATTTGAGATTTGCAGGGCATTCTGGGTAAAGAAACGTTGAGGGATCCATGCAAGCCATACCTCCCTGGAATCCCCCGGGTGTCTAGTTTTCAGAAATGTGTGGGTTTGGTAGGTTTCCCTAGGTGGCCGCCGAGCACCGGGCCAAAAACCCAGGTGACCCCCTTGCAAAACCAGGTCGTTTTAAGGTCGGCAATTTTGATGTCGCCTCAATACGTTTTGGGCCCTTGTCTGTCACGGGTACTTGCGCCTCCCACACGAGTGAGGCCCCGTTTTTATCGAGAGACCCGGGGGAATGCTGGGTGGTAGGAAATTTGTGTCAGCCCGGTGATGCCACAACTTTCCCACACAAAAATGTGTGAAAAAGTTGATTTTTTTTCAGCTAAATTTGAGGTTTGCAGGGCATTCTGGGTAAGGAAACGTTGGGGGATCCACGCAAGCCATACCTCCCTGGAATCCCCCGATTGTCTAGTTTTCAGAAATGTGTGGTTTTGGTAGGTTTCCCTAAGTGGCCGCCGAGCACCGGGCCAAAAAACCAAGTGACCCCCCTTGCAAAACCAGGTCGTTTTGAGATAGGTAATTTTCATGTCGCCTCAATACGTTGTGGGCCCTTGCCTGTCACGGATACTTGGGCCTCCCACACGAGAGAGGCACCGTTTTTATCGGGAGACCCGGGGGAACGCTGGGTGGTAGGAAATTTATGTCAGCCCGGTGATGCCACAACTTTCCCACACAAAAATGTGTGAAAAGGTGAATATTTCAGCTACCTTTGAGGTTTGCAGGGCATTCTGGGTAAGGAAACGTTGGGGGATTCACACAAGCCATACCTCCCTGGAATCCCCCGGGTGTCTAGTTTTCAGAAATGTGTGGGTTTGGTAAGTTTCCCTAGGTGGCCGCCGAGCACCGGGCCAAAAATCCAAGTGACCCCCCTTGCAAAACCTGGCCGTTTTGAGATAGGCAATTTTCATGTCGCCTCACTACGTTGTGGGCCCTTGCCTGTCACAGGTACTTGGGCCTCTCACACGAGTGAGGCACTGTTTTTATCGGGAGACGCAGGGGAACGCTGGGTGGTAGGAAATTTGTGTCAGCCCGGTGATGCCACAACTTTTCCACAGAAAAACGTGTGAAAAAAAGTGATATTCTCAGCTAAATTTGAGGTTTACAGGGCATTCTGGGTAAGGAAACTTTTGGGGATCCACACAAGCCATACCTCCCTGGACTCCCCCGGGTTTCTAGTTTTCAGAAATGTGTGGGTTTGGTAGGTTTCCCTAGATGGCTGCCAAGCCCGGGGCCAAAAACTCATGGGACCCCCTTTGCAAAACCAGGTTGTTTTGTGGTAGGTAATTTTGATGTCTCCTCAATAGGTTTTGGGCCCTTGCCTGACGCGGGCACTAGGCCTACCCATGCAAGTGAGGTACCATTTTTCTCGGAAGACTTTGGGGAACGCGGGGTGGGTGGAATTTTGTGGACCCACGTAGATTCCAGAACTTTCCACCACAGAAATGTGTGGAAAGTGTGTTATTTTGGACACATTTTTAGGTTTGCAAGGGATTCTGGGTAACAGAACCTGGTGAGAGCCAGTCAAGACACCCCATCCTGGATTCCCCTCGGTGTCTAGTTTTCAAAAATGTACAGGTTTGCTATGTTTCCGTATGTGCCAACTGCGCTAGGGCCTAAAATCCACAGGTAGGCACATTGCTGAAAAAAAGTTGGAGCCCAGGGGCTTTCTGACGCCCTGGGGGGGGGGGAATCGAGGAACGGGGTTTCATCCCAATATGCCCCTAAAGGGGCAGAAAGAATGTGGCTATTTTTTGTGGGGGTGGGGGAATTGGTATGACCATTTTGGGCAGCCCCCACCCCCACGCATAAAAAAAGCCTGCATACTCGCTCTCGCCTAATGGGCTTTCTGCCCCCCCAGGGGGCAGATCAGGGGCCACTGCCACCATCTGCCCTCCCGGGGGGGCAGAAAGACTGGAATTTCTCTGGGGGTATGGTGGGGGTATTGTCATGCCAATTTTGGGGAGCCCCTACCCCTACACAGATAAAACAAAAAAATCTATGGTTTCTAGTGGGCTTTCTGTGCCCCCCGGGGGGCAGATTGGGGGCTACAGCTCCCATCTACCTCCTGGGGGCAGAAAGACTGTCATCTTTGTGGGGGGGAGGGTGGGGGCATTGGCGTGCCCGTTTCGGGCAGCCCACACCCTAAAAACAATTGCTCCAAAAAAGAATCCCTGGTGGATAGTGGGCTTTCTGCCCCTCTGGGGGGGGCAGAAAGGCTGTAATGGTGGCAGGGGGAAGGAGGCATTTGGGTGCCCATTTTGAGCAGCCCCCACCCTAAAACAATGTGCAAAAAAAATCCCTCACGTCAAGTGGGCTTTCTGCCCTCGCCCGGGAGAAGATTGGGTGCTACTGTCCCCATCAGCCCCCCGGGGGGGGGGGGGGGTAAAAAGGCTGTAATGGTGGTGGGGGGTTGGCAGCATTGGCATGCCCATTTTGGGCAGCCCCCACCCTAAAACAAATTGTGCAAAATAAAATCCCTGGCATTTAGTGGGTTTTCTGCCCCCCCGGGGGGGCAGATTGGGGGCTACCGCATGGGGGCAGTATGGCTGTAATGGTGGCAGGGGGTGGGGCCATTTACGAGCCCGTTTTGGGCAGCCACCACCCTAAATAAAATCCACCACCCTAAAGAAAATTGCGCGAAAAAATCCCTGGCGTCAAGTGGGCTTTCCGCCCCCCCCTGAAGGGGCAGATTAGGGGCCAATGCCGGGTGGGGGCATTGGCATGCCCGTTTCGGGCAGCCTCCACCCTAAAAAACACCTTCTAAAAACCAATCCCCGGTGTTTAGTAGGCTTTCTGCCCCCTCCGAAGGGGAAGATTAGGGGCCAATGCCCCATCTACCCCCCCAGGGGGTAGAAAGGCTGTAATGATGGCGGGTGGGTGGGGGCATTGGCTTGCCCCTATTTTTACTTTAAAAAAAATTCCATGGTGTCTAGTGGGCTTTTTGCCCACCCGGGGGGGGCATATTGGGGGCTACTGCCCCCCAGGGGGGGCAAAAAGACTAAATGATGCCAAAATAAACTGGAGGGAGCAAAGGCCCTTGCCCAAGGGGCCGCTCCCCCCCCCTGGTGTCTAGTGGGTGGATCCCCGCTTGGGGATCGCCCTCCTGTGGTGATCCCCAAGCAGGGATCCACTGGCGAGGGGTGCCATTGGAAAGGGGAGATTCTCCCCTTTCCAACAATACCTCTCCTGTCTTTCTACGTGCTCAGGGGGCTGAGATAGCCCCCTGAGCACGTAGAAAGTGAAACTGAAATAAGCCTCATGGGTCATTTCAGTTTTGGTTTCACTGTAATGACATCAGCGCGACGTGCGCGCCGATCGTCATTACAGGGAAAGCAGGGGGGGGGGGCTTCGGGAGCTGGGGAAGCTCTTCCCCAGCTCCCGAGGCTGTTTTGCTTTAAAGGAAATCCCTCTGGTGCCCGCACCAGAGGAATTTCGCAGGGGATGCCTCATGATGAACTGGACTCGTCATGGGCACACGAGAACTGGGTGCCATGACGAGTCCAGCTCGTCATGGGCATTCAAGGTGTTAATTGGCCTGTGACAACAGAAACTTCCTGTGCACTAATGGAACCACTAGCCTCTTGCTAGTTCCTGGCTCGGGGTTCACTGGTTCTCAGTAATGTAGGTCTTCCCAGCCAACATAGTGTTTCCCAATCACTTCTTTGCTAACCTGTTCCTGCCCTTCCTTCTGAAGTCCCACAGGTGTAGGGCACTTTTCCTATGCCTTGCAGAAATCTTCCCGGTTGGCCCTCCACCAGCGAGCAAAACCTGCAGCTCTGGAAGCAACCCAGACTCCAGCACTTAGCTAACTTCAGAAGCTGCCTCCCCCCCTCCCTCTGGAGCAGAAGCTATGACCTCCATGGCTATTGCTATCCTGGAGTCTGCCCTTTCTTGCAAACTACATTGTCCTGGTCCCTGCAAATCAGGAATTATCCCAGTCCTATTCTGAAAATGAAGTGCAGCCTGTGCTCTGGTCAACACAGCTGACAGGTTCCAAGCCATAAAGGCTTCTAGTCCTGGTTCTAAGCCAGGGGTAATCAAGACATTGCCCAAAAGACATCCAGCACCTTGCGTTTCCCTTACACTGACATCACCCATTGTGGCATTGCCATTCAGGTCAATGTTAACCCTGGAAAATGGATTCTCCATGCCCTCACTACTGGTTTCCAAACCTGTACTCTTGGTATAAGGGAGTATCTCCTTATGCTTAAGGTACTTCCTCTCAACCATAGTATGGAAGGCTCCAGTATCCCTCAGCAAAAGTACCAGTTATAATAACTTCCTGCACAAACCCCATTGTGTTAGAATGAATGTGCTCCAGAGCATCTTGGTCACTCTCCCTGATCTCCATAGCTACTAGCTTGGGTGCTACCAGGCCCTCTCGGTCCCTTCACCCTTGTGTAACATGCTTGCTATCACGGGTGCTGCTGGGTCAATCAATCAATCAATCATCAGATTTGTAGAGCGCTTCCTATTCCCCGTGAAGGAATCCAGGGTCAGAGTGTTTTGCCTGACAATCCCTTTTGAAGTGTCCTACCTGGCTGCACTTGTAGCAAATCACCACCTTGAACTTTGAAAAACTTCCCTGTCCGCCCTTCTCATGATGCTCCTTCCCAGACACACCGTTACCATTTTGCTTTGGCCCTCCTTGAGTCCGATGGGAATTACCCTGGCCTTTACCCTTCAATTTAAAACCAGTCTGTGGAGAGTTGCTCTATACTTTGACTTAAAACCGTGCTGTTCCTACCCCTTATGAATTACTTGTCAGGAAACGCTGCAAACGTCTCTGGATCCCTCCCTACCAAATTAGACACATATTGGTTAGTGAGGTAGATAACTCTTCCTTGAGTCCCTATGTTACCATCTACTGGTTAAGGGAATGAAACACCTTGGACTCCATCCCTTTCACCCACCTATTCTAGCTACGCAATACACCATGAATCCAAGCCTCAAGAGGAACACCACCTGCTCTTTTGCAGTCCCGGAATTTCTGAAGGTATTGAGCTGACTTCAGCCTAAATCGTCTAATCAGAACCTCCTTCATTCACTTATAGACCATCTGGTCTGCTACAGGCATCCTTTCAATGATGTCTGTCCCTTCCAGTGCCATGCAGCACACTAAGACAGCTGACATTGAAGGCTTGTGCCTTACAAGCGACCACAAACTGCACAATTCCAAGATGTTCTGGCCTTCCACATACAAATGCACAAGATCTCTTGGAACCTTAGCCACAACCTGGCCTGAACTGGGTGTAGAGTCCATTATCCCAGATGCAGTGTTATTGCTGCCATCCTAATTTTCTCGCTCTCAAGGGTTATCCTTACGCTCGCTACCTCTCTTCCCTTTTCCTTTGTTTCTCCTTCTAGTGTCTCTGTTTCTCCTCCCTATCTCTCTGTTACTCTTACCTCTCTCACAATTTCTCTTCCCAGGGCCAGTGCTCCTGTCTTTCCTGCCTCCTCTCCTCTTGTTACTGGTGAGCTAATCTTAGTATCTCCCTTTTGAACTATCTGTCCTTCTCCTCATTCTCAGCCTTTGCCTTCTGAAGAGCCATCTGCAAGCTCAGGGTTCTGCTAGACTTAACCCACTCAAGGGATTTACTCTTGGAATTGGTGACAGTGGTAACCTAAACATTTGAGGTGATGTACACACCTGGGGCATTCCAGAAACTAAAGGAGGTGAGTGTCTTGGTGAAACTCTCAAAAATGCATTAGGGGGCAGACTCTGTGGGTCCGATTCACAGAACTAACTTAAGACAAATTCCTAAACTTACTACCATTTACTCATTTTGGTATTCACAGAAGACACTTACTCATTTTGGTATTCACAGAAGGCACTTACTCATTGATGAGTAAGTGCCTTCTGTGAATACCAAAATGAGTAAGTGCCCTTACCCATTTTGGTATTCACAGAAGGCACTACTCATCAATGAGTAAGTGCATTCTGTGGTGAGTAAGTGCCTTCTGTGAATACCAAAATGAGTAAGTGCCTTCTGTGAATACCAAAATGGTAGTAAGTTAAGGATTTTGTCTTAAGTTAGTTTTGTGAATCGGGCCCATTATGTATGGGCTAAATGTGTCCTAAGGGGATACTAGAGCCCACAGTGCTCTCTTCCTGGGTTCCTAACATGGTTCCTCTCCCAGAGTCAACTACAGCCTCATCCCTTTCACACAGTGTCTCAAACTGATCCCTAATGAAATTAGTAAGGACCTCTCTGTCTCTACTGCTCTGTCCCTACATAAGTACTTCACCTGATCTATGCAAAAGGTACTGAGGGGTATTTCCAACCCGTGATTGTCATTGTCTATGAGTTTTGACTCTGTGCATAAAAGGTTGATTTATTGTACTTCTAACGTAAATTAGAAATGGCCAATGCCACACCTGTGTCCAAGACAGCTAAACGTTAGGTTCCCTACCGCTTGCTGCCAACTGTAAGAACCCTGTTCAGAGGGCCATGGGGCAAGCAGGTGCTACTGGGTCCAACAGTAGCGTTTGAGATCTTTTACTCCTGATGTTCTGGGGCCTGACCTAATATGGATCCAGCACCTGGGCAAAGTTCTCCTTTGGCACTTGACTCACAGTGGTTGTGCGGGTCGAGTAGCCAAAAGATTCTCAGGGTGGGGGTGGCCACAGAAGAGGCTGAACACAGGGTCACAATTCATAAGTTCAACAGCAGCAATGAATGTTTGTACAGTCAAATACTTGTTTTTATGAAAATAAAAGACTATTTATACCAACACGAAGTAAGATACGTCATTCACAAACAATACACACAATTCTCTGAGGTCAGAGCGCTAGTGTTGTAACAGGTGGGTTCCTGAGTCCCATTCCCCCCTCGCTAGCAGTAGTGGTTATTCCCCATTCACTGTAGGTGACATTCACATTAAGACCCACTAGTAGTCTAAGTCTCGGGACTTCCACTCCAACTCTTACTAAAATCAACAGTGTTCCAGTGCCAAAGCACCCTATGGCAGGCAAGTTCCCCTGGGGCCGTCTGGCCTGAAAATCTTGGTTAACACTCTGGTGTTGGTCCATGCTCCTTGTCTTGTCTGGGTGGCCACCCTGGCAGACAGGGTCACCATCCTCACTCTATACACTGGCTTCGGTCTGATCATCATGATCTATTTGCCATTGGGATCATGACTTCACTACACACACAGGCTATGTGCCGATCGGCAGAGGAGGAATCTTCACGGCGGCCCGCCTGGCATATGGGGTCACAGATTTTAACCTACACATGTAAAAAAACTGGATTGGTGCAGCTGCCATCTCCTCACAGCTTGCTACAAGGTTCCAATCACATGGCTCTCCCACTGGACCTCACTCCCTTCAATGCTCTCCTTTTCTGCACCGGGCACACTGATCTTAGCTAGCAGGCAGGCTCTGCTGCTCCAAGCTCCTGGGGTAAGTGGTGTTTGATTCCCCTAAATGATTTCCACTCACCCAGCTGGGAGATAGGCAGGTCTTGGCTCCCAGTCCTGTTCACATGCAGAAGTATTGAAGAAATTTTCACCCTCACACAGACCGAGTGGCTGAATGACAGTTGTCAATTTTAAGGGCCTCAGCCCCCTTTCTTATAGTCCATTTCCAGACACAAATTGTGATTTAGAGTCTGAGGGCCTTGTTTAGATGTTGGCAGGTGGAATAGTTTGACACAAAATTGACAGATATCACATCTGCCATATTACAATCTCCAATAGGATATAATGAGAATGTAATACGGTGGACGGGATATCCATCACATTTGTGACAGAGTATTCTTCTCTGACATGATCTAAATCATGCCCTAAGTCTTTGAAGTTTATGTTGGGAGTTTGCTCCCTTTTTAAGTGCCCTCTCCTCTGCTTTACCTTTCTTCCAGAAAGCAGTTCATCACAACAGGAGCGACTCCAAATCTGATAGCCCTACAACACTGGCCCTGGGAGTAGATAGAGGTTCTCACCTGGATATCAGCCTGTCAGTAGAAGTGGTCTTTCACCAACAGTCAGCGTTATGCCGGGCATTAGGCTTGATTCATGGAAGTAGCTTCCACTTTGAGCGACAACACTAACCCCAGTCCTCGCTCTGTAAGAATCTGACCGGACGGTGGATTAGGCATACAACCAAATAGGACTCCAAGTAGTACTACGGACCACTTCTACTGACAGGCTGTCCTTCCGTTGTCCTGAAGAAGACCTGCTTTGACTCCTTCGCAATCACGCACACTTCTGGGTCTAAACATCGACGTACCATGACAACCCTTGCCCTGTGTTCTGCAGCCCATACAAAATAACAGAATATTCTAGAGGCTATTTAGAGATTCATATGTCTAGGGACGAATGGCCATTGATCTCATCATTTAATACACTTGTATAGCACTGTATATATTGTTTTCACTCAAAACACCTTGTCACTTATAAGTCACTCGTCGTCTTATCCAATTATGTATATTGTCCTGTGACAGCCACTTCATTGTGTGAAAAATTTTTTTTTTACAATATACTAATTTTGAGTAATTCAGTTGATGTGTGTTTCCTTCTTTTATGTGTATACATTTACTGATGGAATTGTAAAGCAATTGTGCACCCAACAGGACCAATTGTAGTATATTTTCTTAATGCCCAGGTTCTGAGGGATACTGGGTCACCCCATTATATATTATGTAACTTCAAAGACAGGTATGGAAAGCATTTAAAAACACCAATACAGTACATATTTAGGACACAACTCACAATAAAAATCCAACACCAATTTATAAACATATGAAATGTTTTTATCTTTATAATGAGACCAAAAAGAAACAAATCCAATGTAGGGAACCGGAAATATGAATGTTTAAAGATTTAGCACTAGATAGCACATAGAAACCTATAGCACCTATTAGGATATCTGGTCGTGCTACACCGGGTCAAAGTTTCAGTCCGACTGCGCTAGAGCCCCGCTCGGCTACCCCGTGTGGTAGGTCTGTGTCAAAGTTTTTACCTTCTGACTTAGAAGTTTTTCTTGAGCTTTTCTTCCTGGGGTCCCTCAAAGCTCTCAGCCTGTCTAGATTCGGTGAGGGTTTGCCGGCTTGCCTTGCGATGAGCTCCCAGGCAAACTTGTGGAAGTGCGACCTCAAGAGGTATCGAGCAGGACAAACCAGAATCCAGGCCGGCTCACGGTTGGAGGTGGACAGCTTGGCTCATGAGGATAGCTCTAGTCACCTTTTCTACGTTCTGACTAAGAAACGTTTACGGAGCATTTTCTTGCAGGTTCCTTTAATGTTCTTCACCAGGCCGATTTTGGTGAGGGTTCGCCAGCTTGGGTTTCAGCCTACTCCTTGTCAAACTTTGGAATTCAGACCTTTGGAGCTTTTCAGCAGGACGAACCTGGACGGCAGGCCGGCTCACAGTTGAGGGTCACCGGTTTGGCTGGCCAGGCCGAGTCAGTCCACTTGTGGAGCATTTTTCCAAAGTTGCTCCGAACTTCTGGAACTTCTTCCCGAAGTTCCCCAACGGGTCCCAAAATGTCCAAATATATCTCCAAGGGTATGGAAGCCCTAAAATGGTCCTTGAAAGTTTGGGACTTCTTTTCCCACAATCCATTTGGACAAAACATTTACAAATCCACTGGTAGTACTCCAGGCTGAGGATTCTTGGTGATGATGTTCCAGGTGAGCTCTGTTAACCTGTAGCTTGCAGGAAGTTCACTTTTTAGTCCTCTTGAAGCAAGGTAGTCGACAAGGCTGTAGTTCTGGATTATGCAGCAGGTGCAGTCTTCAGAGTGCAGGGCCTGGTTGGTGCAACTTAAACTTCCCAGGATGGACCCTTCTTTCTTGAGTTTCAAGCAGCAGATCTGAGAGGCTCTGCCCCTCTCAGATACTAATTCCAAGTTCTCTGGGTCAAGCAGGAGGGCACTCCTGTCCAAAGAGGTGTAGGACAATGCCCAGGGTATGACCACATCCTCCAAAGTGTGACACTATTTCTTCCCAGAGCGCACCATTTCTCCAAAATTCATCATGGCTGATTTTCCAGCAGGAAGAGAACAGCTGGCTAAATACACTTCCAGGATGGTAATCTCCATAGTCTCTCCCTGTGCATCTGCTCATTCCTTCCGTAATCCTACCATGTGGCTGGATTCAAAGAGTAGAGGTGTAAATGAAACTGGTTTATTCTGCCTGTCTCTTCCTTCCATTGAAGGATATTGTTTATGACCCCTCCCCCTGCTCTGGCATTCCCATGTAGCAGAATCCTGCCTTCCCAGAAGACCTGGCTAACCCCAGGGCTTCAGTATCACCTCATTAAAGGAGCCTGGCTAATCCACTTAACTCTGGCCAATCAGGACAGATCACTGGAAGGCAGGAATTTGATTTACAGACAAGAAAGCCTTATAACTTCTTGTTGGTACACTTTACCAGAAAATCAACAATACCATATTGATGGATTTATCAATACCATTCTAAGAAGTTTTTGAATGACATTTTTTATGATTCTCCTAGTGGGAATCATTAGTTAATAACTTCTTGCCATGTTAACCTATGTGGCAGGGGATTTGCAATGGGAAAATGACTTGGGACACTTTTCCTACACCAGGGCTTAAAAAAGCATATTTATAAGAACCCTGCTCATATCTACAGGACCCCACCCTGGAACACCTAGGGGAGAATGTAGGGGTTCTGAATATGTAAAGATATTGCAGATTCTCACTCCACAGTGCTCCTAGCACAAATGTCGATTTTGTGAAGCACTTTATCACAATGTGGGGAGTGAAATATGCAATTTCACTTAACCCAATGTATATAAGAATCATTTTATAAGGGTCCTCCTTATAAATACCTGACCCCCCACCCCTGAGACACCTAGGGGAGACCCTGTGGGTAACTAATATGCCAAAACATTGTAGCTTATCAATTTCTAAGTGCCACAAACACCAAAGTCGAGTTTGGGCACAATGTACATTTTAAAAGCAGTCCTGCAACCCAGGGACGCTTTTAAACTGACTTCAGGCTTCAGCAGTGCACTCATGCAAGAGCAGAATGGGCTGTTGGCCTCTGACCTGCCAGGCCCTATTATATACTAGGACCTTAGAGGTAGTTTCAATCCCCCAGTGCTATTATGCATGAGGGCCTTATAGGGGAGGTCATGCCAATCACAGGGGTACCCTAACCCATAGTGTACCCTGCGGTATGTAGGTGTTATCACTGTAATCTAAGTGTCTCTTTCAGGATAGCACTGGCCCTGGGCTTGGTTAGGCAGAGCCCAGGGTCAGTCTGAGTCAGTTACCACCAGTACTAGTCAGCAAAATGGTTGGGGGGGTGCCCAGGGCACAGTATGACTTTACATCAGCAACTATAAAAAAATACGTTTGATTGGAGTAGGCAGTGTCTAAGAGACCGCTGCAACTCTAAAACAAACTAAAAAAAGAAACTTTTCATTTTAAATGTAGCCCGATTTCTTTTGGGAAAAACGGACTGTATTTAGGAAAACACAAGTTTACTCTATTTGTATAAGATCACAAACATGGTAGTCTGCAGACTCCAGCAGGCCACCATTGGTAGTAAGTTGCAATTTGCAACCTATCGCATAAATATTGATGCAGTAAGTGCGATTGCAACCGACCATGCTTCGGAGTTTTGAGACTTGCTCTATTAGTTCAAAGGTTGGTTTGCAAAATTATTTTCCATTCACAAAAAGTTAGCGCACAATTTGCAGCCACTTTCTGCAACTGGAAATTTCGTATGTCATGCCCTTAGTGTTTAAAGAGTGCACACCACTGATGACTGCAGTGTACAGCAGCAGGTGTCAATAATCAAAACAAGAACATTTCACCCATCCTCAAAGTGAGAAAGCTACAAATCTATAGAATAGTATGAAATAAACTAACTAACCGAATGCATAAGGTCAGTACACATCTACAGATATTACATAGTTCAGATACATAGGCAAGGAATTCTCATTGAAAGTGATATAGTATATCATTTTATACCTACTATGCCCAAACGCAAAATATAGTTAGTCAAGTACTTACAACTGCTCATGGGAGAGAGTGAAAGTGATGTCGCTTTTTACAGCAAGCATGGTTTATCATATTTGGAAGCAATTGCTTAAGGACCACGGTGATCTACAGGGACAATATGGTTGTGATAAGTTAAATGAAGCAAGATTTCACGGTCAACTTTCATGGCTGTAGAAAGTACCCATCAAGAGAAAGAGATTTTGTTTTGCTTTGCACCTGGTCTCAAATATTTCTCCAAAATGTAACTAGATTGGTAGATAAGACATGAACATTCAGCCCCAAATTATCAAGTTGAATTCAAATAACAGCAGTTTATAAATGAAAGCATACTGTGATCTCATTGGGAGATGTACAGGCTCATTCAGAGTTGTGGATGAATTGCAAATGATGTGCAAGCAATCTTTGATCTTAATTTGGCATTCCAAGTTCAGGGCAAATTGCTCATGAACCCACAATTCTTCTCTACATAAATTTCTCCAGGTATTACCAGGATAATTTTATGCGAGGAAAAATAGGTAAAAATGAAGCAACCGTGTGTTAGAAATGGGGGTTCTCTAGTTGGCAATGGTTTGTACCGTTTTTTAAGTAGGGAACCTTCTTCCTAGTCAGGGTAAGGGGAATACACTTCTAAAATAAACCCTGCTCACCCCGTTGGTAGCTTGGCATGAGCAGACAGGCTTATCTCAGAGGCAGTGTGTAAAGCATTTGTGCACACATACAGTAATACAGTGAAAACACTACAAACGGACACCACACCAGTTTAGAAAAATAGGTAATCTTTATCTAAACCAAATAAGACCAAAGTGACAAGAATCCACAATACAGTAATACAAATATGACTTTTAAAAGGTAGAAACAGTTCTGTCCATAGCAAACTATAAATGCAACACTTTCAACACAAAGTACCTTGGATGCATCAAAATCAAAAGCAAGACCAGCCACAGGGAAGGTGATGCTTCAGTTCCTTACGCGCAGGAAAGGTGATGCGTCAGTTCCTAACTCCAGGGGAGGTGAGGCGTCGGTTCCTTACTGCCACATAGGGTAGGTGATGCATCTGTTCCTTACTGAAGGGGAGGGGATGCGTGGGTTTCATACTGAAGGGGAGGTGATGCATTGGTTTCTTACTGCAGCCTCAGCGTCCTTGTAGACTTGGCACCCCAGTGAAATGTGTGAGGATCAGGGATGTGTCGGTTCTTGATGCGGCAGCTGCAACGGCCCCGTGTTGATTTCTTCAGCTGCAGTCCCACGATGCATTGGTTCTTGAGCCGCACAGCAGGGCCTGCGTCGGAATCGGTGCAGTGATCTCGGCCTTCGTAGATTGGTGCACTCGATGCAGCGTGCAGTAGTTTCTCGAGCCGCGGGCAGGAGTTGCATCGGTTTCTTTGGCAATGCATTGGAAACAGGTGTGGATGTGTTGTGCTTCTCCTTGTTGCATTACTTTTCCAGCTTCCAACAGCAGAAACAACTACAGAGGCCCAGAACAGAAACAGGCACCTCGTTGCAGGTCACAAATCTCAGCAAGGGAGTTCAGGGGAGCTGGGGGTGAAGTCTTTGTATCCCTGAGACTTCAAAACTAGGGGCAAGCTCTACTTCAAGCCCTTGCAGATCTTCCTTAAGCAGGGGACACAGCACACAGCAAAGTCCTTGTCCTTTCCTTGACAGAAACAGCCACTGCAGGCCAACCTCAGACAGCACACAGCAAAGGGGCATTACTTCTCCTCAGTTTCACCAGCTCTTCTCCTTGACAAAGGTTCCTCTTGAATTCCAGAAGTAATCTAAAGTTCAGGGGTCTGGGCCCCGCATTTTATAGCACAAAGTCCTTTGTTCTCTGGTGGCAGAGAAGTTCTTTGCCCAGCCAAAACCAGTTTTGTCCTCTCTGGTGCAGCTCCCTAACAGGAGGTGGGGACAACATGGTGGGCCAGGCCCATTCAGGTATGAAAGAAATCTTCTCCCCCTACTCTGAATGCAGCCCAGGTCTATTCAGCCCATCCCTTACTCACCCTGGAAAGGCAGGACACACCTCACCCCTCCCCCCAAATTAGCTGTCTGAACAGAATGCACATCCCTAGCTCCTGTCACTCCAAAGCCAGACAGTCAATACACAAACCAAGAAGGGGCACACAGGATGGCTAAGCAAGTTCAGGCATACTAAACTTTATCTTCCTATCTCGTCTCAACAGGAATTTATATTTATAAGATGTTATTAATGAACTCCCATTCTATCCTATGGGACAGATAGCCTTTCAATAGTGAAAAACAAAATTAAATTGGCAGTATTTCACTTTCAGGACATGCCACACACATCAGGGAATGTCCTACCTTGCACATACACTGCCCTCTGCCCACAGGGGTACCTTGGGCCTACCTTAGGGGTGACTCACATCTAAGAAAAGGAAAGGTGAGGGCCTGGCAAGTGGGTGCACTTGCCAGGTCGACATGACAGTGCCAAATTGCGCACAGACATGCAGTGGCATGTCTGAGTTACATTTATAGGCTGCTTATGTGGGTGACACTATCAGTGCAGCAGGTCCACTAGCAGCATTTCCTTTACAGGCCCTGGGCACACACAGTGCACTGTACTGGGGACTGACTAGTAAATCAAATATGCCAATCATGGAATCACCAAACAGCAACTACAGGGAGCACTTGCACTTTGGCACTGAATAGCAGTGGCAAAGTGCCCAAAGCATCTAGCCCAGCAAAAACGAAGTCCAACACACAGCAAAATAACAGGAGGCAAACACAAAAACACTGGGGAAACCCACGCCAAGGATGTCAGGTCAAATACGTGTCCCCTCCACCTGAAATGTTGAGAGAACTACCCACCCACTTGGGAGTTCTCTTCACTAAGGCGTAAAAATCTGGACAGACCATCAGCATTGGCGTGTTCTGTACCAGGGCAGTGTTCCGGGGTGAAGTCCATCTCGTGTAGGGAAATGGACCACCCCAACAACTTTGGGTTCTCACCCCTCATGTGCATCGACCAACTAAGGGGTCTGTGGTCGGTCTGAACCCAGCAGTGAGTCCCAAACAAGTAGGGCCTCAGCTTCTTCAGCGCCCAGACCGCAGCAAAAGCCTCACACTCAATCATACTCTACCTCTTTTCCTGTGGAAGTACCCTCCCACTAATGAAGGCTACAGGTTGGTACAGGCCCTCTTCATTTAGTTGTGAGAGCTCAGCCCCCACACCATGCTCTGAAGCATTTCTCTGCACCACAAATTCCTGTGAGAAATTGGGTGCCATGAGCACGGGCGCCGTGCAGATGGAAGATTTCAGGGCATCAAAAGCTTTCTGACAGGCGTCAGTCCAGTTCACCTTCCTGGAAGTCAGCACTGTCAAAGGGGCAACAATGGTGCCATACCCCTTAACATATCTCCTATAATATCCGGTGAGGCCTAAAAAGGCTCTCACCTCTGACTGGGTCTTGGGGGGTTCCCAGCCAGAATGGTGTCAAATGTAGGCTGTAGGGGGGCCACCTGGCCGCTTCCTACCTGGTGACCTAAGTACACCACTGAGCCCTGCCCGATCTGGCACTTGCTGGCCTTGATCATGAGGTCTGCCCTCTGCAGGGCCTTCAACACTTCCCAGCGATGGTGCAGATGCTCTTCTGAAGTGGCACTGAACACTGCGATGTCATCTAGGTAAGCAGCATTGGAATCCTCCAGTCCAGCCCACACCTGGTTGACCAACCTCTGAAAGATGGCAGTGGGATTCTTCAACCCAAAGGGCATCACCCAGAATTGATAGTGCCCCTCTGAGGTTGAAAATGCAGACCTCTCCTTGGCCTCATCAGTTAAGGCAATTTTCCAGTACCCAGATGTTAAGTCATTCGTACCGAGGTACTGGGCAGCTCCCAAGTGATCTATCAGCTCATCAGCTGGGGATGGGGTATGTGTCAGTCCTGGTGATGGAATTGAGCCCTCGGTAGTCCACACAGAACTGGAGTTCTGGCATGGCACCGGGTGCAACTTGGAGACCTCCTGCTTGATGCAAGCTTTGACCCTCTCAGTCACCATGTAAATGTTGTGCTCCACAGGAGGACTGTCCCCAGTGTCCACATCATAGACACACCACTGAGTGACACCAGGGGTCAAGGAGAACAGAGCAGCAAACTGTCCCAACAGTTTGCGGCAATCACTCTGCTGTTCAGGAGTCAGGGCGGGGGAGAGGGTTACACCATCCACTGACCCATCATGTTCCTTAACAGACAGAGGGTCAGGGAGAGGAGGCTTAGTCTCCTCCTCCATTCCAGCGTCTGTTGCTAGGAGCATGCCCACTTCAGACCTCTCCAAGTGGGGATTAAGGTGGTTCACATGTAGGACCCGCAAAGGGTTCCTTGGAGACTGCAAGTCCACCAGATAGATGACTACTCTTGCGCTCCACCACCTAAAATGGCCCAGTTCACCTATTCTGGAGCGCACAAGGCTCCAGTGGGGTCATGACCCACACTTTCTGGACAGGCTGAAACTCGATCAGAGTGGCATTCTGATCATATCACTGTTTCATCTCTTCCTGGCTGGCTTCCAGATTCGCCTGAGTGAGGTGTCTAAGGCCCTTAGTCTGGTTCCTGAAGGCCAGCATGTAGCTTTATACATCCTGGGGAGATTTACTGGGAGCTTTCTCTCAGCCTTTTTTGACCAGAGTCAGAGGTCCTCTTACAGGATGCCCATACAAAGGGACTGAACCCTAAGGACTTCTGTGGTACTCCTTGCAAGCAAACAACAGGCATGGTAATTGGACATCCCACTTACGCCTCATGGGCTCACCAAGACCCATAATCATGCGTGTCAGAGTCCGGTTAACTCTCTCGACTAGCCCATTACCTTGGGGGTGATAAGGATTGGTGAACTTATAGGTAACACCGCACTCCTGCCACAGGGACTTTATATCCTTGGATATGAAGTTGGTACTCCAGTCAGACACCACCTCTCTGGGGAATCCCACACAGAAGAATATCCCCATCTACGCTCAACCCACCATGGGGCCCTCACAGTCCAGAGAGGGATGAACCTGTCTTGGGATCCAGAGGCCCCACAATGTCAATACCCACTCTCTCAAAGGGGGCGCTGAGTACAGGAAAAGGTTAGAGGGGAGCCTTGCACTTTTTTTCCACTTTTACTACTTGCCAGGCAAGTCTTGCAAGACCTTTCAATGGGTGTCAGAGCTGTTACGCATTTGGGGCCAGTAAAAGTGGGTGACAAGCCTTTCAAAAGTCTTGTCTTGCCCCAAATGCTCTGCAAAAGGCACATCATGAGCCAGACCCACTAGGAAGGCTCTGAAGCACTGGTGTACTACCAGCACATAGGCTGCCCCAGGCTCAGCAACCTTAGGCTCACTATACAGGAGACCATTCTCCCAGTAAATTCAATTTCATCCAGACTGATCACCTGCTGCCTGGTTTGCAGCCTGCTGCTGCAATCCAACAAGAGAAGGTCATTCCTGCTGATTCTTGCTGAATTCCTACCTGGAGGGCCCCCCTTCCTGCTGGCAATGGGTCAGCTCAGGCAGGTCTCCCAGTTCGGCCACTTGCTCCCGTTTAGGAAAATCCGATTGGCCGCACTCTGCTAGTCCTACCAGCGTGTTACCCCAAAGAATTTGGTCCATGAAGTAGCGTCGGCGGGTACGCCTATGCCAAAAGTTTAAAATGAAAATAAGTGTTGCGTTAGCCATCCCTGGACACGTGTTTCGAGGTAGTTGCCTCTCGTCAGCAGGGAGTAGGTATGTGTGATTTTTGTTTACATTCAGGCTCCCTTGAGCCGGTGGGGCTGACGAGCCCATGGCTACGCACCTGCGCGCCTTGAGTGGTACTTTACCTGAGAATATTTTTTGGCAGCCTACGCAGCAACCCTACACACATACCTACTCCCTGCTGATGAGAGGCAACTACCTCGAAACACGTGTCCAGGGATGGCTAACGCGACACTTATTTTCATTTTAAACTTATGGCATAGGCGTACCCGCCGACGCTACTTCATGGACCACAATTCTTTGGGGTAACACGCTGGTAGGACTAGCAGAGTGCGGCCAATCGGATTTTTGTTTACATTCAGGCTCCCTTGAGCCGGTGGGGCTGACGAGCCCATGGCTACGCACCTGCGCGCCTTGAGTGGTACTTTACCTGAGAATATTTTTTGGCAGCCTACGCAGCAACCCTACACACATACCTACTCCCTGCTGACGAGAGGCAACTACCTCGAAACACGTGTCCAGGGATGGCTAACGCGACACTTATTTTCATTTTAAACTTTTGGCATAGGCGTACCCGCCGATGCTACTTCATGGACCACAATTCTTTGGGGTAACACGCTGGTAGGACTAGCAGAGTGCGGCCAATCGGATTTTTGTTTACATTCAGGCTCCCTTGAGCCGGTGGGGCTGACGAGCCCATGGCTACGCACCTGCGCGCCTTGAGTGGTACTTTACCTGAGAATATTTTTTGGCAGCCTACGCAGCAACCCTACACACATACCTACTCCCTGCTGACGAGAGGCAACTACCTCGAAACACTTGTCCAGGGATGGCTAACGCGACACTTATTTTCATTATAAACTTTTGGCATAGGCGTACCTGCCGACGCTACTTCATGGACCACAATTCTTTGGGGTAACACGCTGGTAGGACTAGCAGAGTGCGGCCAATCGGATTTTTGCTCCCGTTTAGGCTCTAGGCAGACTCCTCAAGGTTTGCCTCCTCCTGGACCATGGGAACTTTAGGGGTCGGTTTCCCACACCCCCTGCCTCTTCTCTTTCTGGCAGGCACCTGGGCCACCCTTTCAGGCTCCAGGCCCTCTTGATTGCCCTTACTGGCTGCCATAGACCGAGTGGTCACACATGCCCACTCACACAGACCCAATATCTCCAAATGAGACTTACACTCCACCTTCACCCAAGGGGAACTCTCCAGATAGTTGCCCAGCAGACAGCCACCAGGCATGGCTGACCTCACAAGTACTTTCAAGAAACCTGAGACCCCCCCACCTAAAAGGACCCTGTGCCACCTTGCAGAGGCGCTCTGAGCTGTCAGCTGCAACTACTGGATAAAGTACGTTGGAGACCACCTGTTCTTCAGACACTAACTGACAGCTGTCACATTGCCTCCAGTGTCTCTCAGAGACTGCACCGTATGGCCAGTTATGGTCACCCACTGCCCATATTTCTTAGTGTTATCTGACAGGTGGGTTCTTGGGACCATCTCACTGTCTCCTATTGAGACCAGGGTCAACTCTGCTGGCTCCCACCCTTCCTGGGAACCCAACTCCTCCCCCAAGGCTACACTAGTCAACTCATGCAGGGGTGACCTGTGGGTGCAGTGGTGGCCTTCTTGGGGCATCTAGGATCCCTTATGAAGTGACCCACATGACCACAAGCATAACATGTGTGGGGGCATGTCTGGGCAGGCTTACCTGCAGGGACCCATGGCTTCTCCTCACTGGGGGGCTGGGAACCCTTCCCTTGGTTCCCTTGGGAATTACTTTGGCGACCTTTTTGGAACTCCTTCTGTTTAACCTTGTCCCCCCACTCTTCTGCTGGGGACCTTACCCACCTTTAGCAGAGTCTCCCACATGACCTTTGTGGACCCTGATACTGACCTTGCGGTCTGCCTCCACAGCAAGCTTCCTGGGGTCAGTCAGCTTACTGTCAAGCAAATGCTGGCATAGCTCTGGAAAACAACAACCATACAAGTGCTTCCATGCAACCAAATCATAAAGCCCCTAAAAATAATTTACCTGGCTACCCTTCACCCAACCATCCAGTGCTCTGCAATAATAGGACACATACTCCACCCAAATGCTTGACTCCAGCTTCATACAGGCTTCCTTCATGTGGCCATAAGACATTTGCTCCTCACTTGGTAAGGCTAATAAAGTTTCCCTCCCCTCTGTCTCGAAACGGCTCCACAACCCCACTCGCTAGTCTCTCTCAGGGATTCTGTGGGACCTCATTGCTACCTCATGTGCCTTAAACCATTAACCAATATCCTAATCCTTTACAAAATCCTTAATGACTTTCTTGAGCTGTCACCATTGGAACTGGGCGCCACACTCTTGGCATTATGTCCAGTTCCTTCCAACCTTTTTCATGCTCTAAAAGCTTCCTCTTTTCCTCCATGGCCAGTTTCTGCCTCTCTAACTCCAGTATCTTACTCTCCATGTCCCTCTCCATCCCCAGCCTAAGCTTTGTAAGCTCCAACTCATGCACTCTAATTCTCTCCCTGTCCTCCAACTCCCCTGGAGACAGCCCCTTTGAAGACACACTGCTGCCCTCCATGGACGGTAACTTCCCTAATAGCCCATCTTGCTGCTCATCTACATTCTCATCGTCCACCATAGGCTCCTCGGTATGCTCGGTATGTGTGTTGCTTAATGCAGCACACATGGAAGTTACAAAATATCTTTTAATTTTAAAGATTGTTTATGTGCAGGAAGTGATACCGTCCTACACATAAACAATCCAAGGTTTTTGCTTTTTCCATGTGTGCTTCACAAGGCAGCACACATGGAAAAAGCAAAAACGAGGAGAAATAAAGCATTTCTCCTTGTTTCACCTGTTTAAGACCAGGTTTTCCCTGGGGAAGGTATACAGTATTTACTATATCATGCAGATTTTGGTGAGTTAAACACCAGGGACAAGATGTACGACCATTTCATTTTGCAAGTCGCTAATTGCAATTTTTTGCAACTTGCAATCAGAGTCTCTCAAAATGAAATGTACTAATGTGTCTCAGACATACTTAGCGATTCCACATTGGGTCGCAATTGACCTGCCTCATCAATATTCATGAGGCAGTTAGCAATTTGGGACCCATTGGGAATGGGAAATAACACAGGGATGGTGGACTGCTGGGGACAGCAGACCACCATGAGTGTGTTTGCTTCTTTTTTTGAAATGCAGCCCAGTTTCCTTAAAGGAAAACAGGATGTGTTTCAAAAAGAAAAATGAAAGGTTTCTGTTTCAGTTTTTTAGGAGCAGGCAGTCGTCTGTGGGACCGCTGCCTGCTCTTAAAAAAAGTTTTCGCTACCAGTCACAAAAGGCAAGGGGCACCATCAGAAACCTCTTCCTGCTTGTGAGTGACTTACCACCTACTTGAAGTAAGAGGTAAACTGCGATTGTTTTGCAACCAAAATCTGGTTGGACAACAATCACACATGCCCTTGCGACTCGCTATTAGGAAGGGACCCCATTTAGGAATTGACAAGGATATTGCAGGGGCATATATGCTCCTGCAGATATTTCCTCACAGGAGATATGGTGCAGCCTGCCTTAGGACTAAAGCCTTCTAGAGGGGTGTCTCATCTATATATAGCTCATGCAGTGATGTGGACATGACACACGGAGATGTGTGCCCTGTCGACTCATCTGTTATGTCTGAACAACACACGCAGGCTGCAGTGGTGAGGGGTCCCTTATCGTGGCACAATTTGTGCTGCAGCCCTTAGGGACCCTCTTTAACCACAAGGCCCTTGATACCAGGGGTACCTTTTATGAGGGACTTATTTGTGAGTTAAAGGGGCGCCAATTGTGGAAACAAAAGGTACAGTTTAGGGAAGGAGATCTGGCACTATGAACCTGGTTGGCAGGGGGCATGTGCACTTCCAGTCAAAATTACATCACGTTTTGCCCAAAAAGTGGGGGCTAACCATGTCCAAAAGAGACACTTTCCTACACACCTATACTTGTAATCAAGCCCTAAATATTTTGGACGTTTGTAAAAGCACCTCACCTGAATCTCCCCTAATACCGATTAACAGACAGCACTTTAACAAGTAAGGTGCATGTGCTTCATCAGAGATGGGCACTGATTTTACTTGCCAATAAATTGATCAGCTAAAGACAGCAAGCTGGCTACGTATGTGCCTCTCGCCCAGCAAACCTCATTTATGTAAAATATATAAAGTTTGCAGTGTTGCTAAATGGTATGGACGTGCAGACTGTCTAGGTCACGGCTGCACAACTTGACTGCTCTGTGTGCTCTGAGTCCTGTACCAGAGAGAGGATTCAGCATGCCTGAAAGAACCCCGCACCGAGCGACGACTGAAAATGATGCGTTGCTTGGAAACTGCTGCGACTAGTGCTATGTTTCAGAAGAACAGTAATATAAAGTAGGCTTTAAAAATAGCTAAACCCTTTCTCCTTCAAGAAGCAATTGATGAGAGTTTTAAGGAGCAGCGACAGAGAACTTTGAATACTGCGCTTCTGCCATACAAATGATACAATAAGGCGCCCCACATATCCTAAAGTAGCGATTTGTAGGTTACACAGACAGCACGAGCTATTGCACTCGAAGTAATTAGGTTATGGGTGTATGAACCTAGAGTGAAATTAAAGGTAATGAAATACTCCTCCAAAGAATAATGACCCCTTCGAAAAGAAGTGCATCTAATCAGGTGCGCCATGCTTCATTGGGCTTTTGTGCAAAGGGCTCGCCGTTTATTAGATGTTGGTTGGCATACTGGATTGGATGCAAGTATTAAACTATGCAGAAACTAATTCATTTCTTGATGGGGCGGTGGAGCTTGTACTGCTTGGAGATCTGAAAGGAGCACTGGCTGACCTCTTCTGTCCGGTTTATTCGCTTTTGTTGTACTTGCAATAATATTTTAAATCGGTAGGGAGTGAAACTTCAATGCTACTGCCCCCTTCGTAGAGCACTTCTACCTCATTTCACATCAAAGGGAGTGAGTTGGAATTGGAGAGTACCTGAAAGGCTTTTATGAGGATGCGGAAATGTTCTTTGGGAAATGGCGGAGTGGTGAAGTCTCCGGATATATTCTTACCTAGGGGTGGGCGGAATTTGCGAAATCCACTTTCGCAAATTATCGCGAAAATGTTTAAAATTATCGCAAACAAGCGGAAAAATCGCAAAGATGCGGAAATTTTTTTCCCGCATGTTTGCGAGATTTTCTGCATGGTTGCAGGTCGCCAACTTACCCATGTGGTTGCTCGCGGGCGCGGCCATCTTGTTTTGAGTTGTCTCGCGGTGCATGATCGCGAGAAGAAAGATGTGATTGCGCGACGCATGACGTCACTGCGGGCGCGAACTGTCGCGAGACAGCGCAAATGGCTAAAAACAATCCAACATCTCATGGAGAACGCGACCGGATCAAGAAAACTTGTCGGCGAACGCAAGGATTCAGGTAAGGCGATCGCGCGAGAATGTATTATTTTACAGCGCGAGCAAGAAACAAATTATCGCCAAGCAGCGGAAATCGGAAATTTTGACATTTTCGCGCTCTCCGCGGAAAGCAAAAATGTCAAATTATCGCAATTTCCGCAAACGGAACAACATTTTTGCCCAGGCCTATTCTTACCCCCATAAGAGTAATTACGCTCGAGAAATCCCCACCGACGTAGAATTTTCAGCTGGACCTTTTCACTTCCACTAGTACCTCTGCATTAGGCCCTGGGCAGTCACCGTGCAGACAGCTCAGGCATCAAGTTTCCTGTCATTCTAACTCCCCGTTCTTTTACGTAGTCCCTAAATAGCAAACATTCTTGGGGGCGTGCTGTCAAGAACGGCGTTAAAAATTATCTCCGGTTTAGCGGCAGAAAACTGCCGCTAAAGCGGCGATAATGGGCTTGATAACATGCCCTTGAGAATTCCAATAGAAGCCCATGTTCTGGTGGGAACATGGACTTCGATTGAAATTCTCCAGGGCATATTATCAAGCCCATTATCGTCGCTTTAGCGGCAGTTTTCTGCCGCTAGGGTGGCGATAATTTTAACGCAGTCCTTGATAATATGCCCCTTGGTTTCTTAACAGTGATTCTGGGGCATATCATCATGGACCGGCGATAATTATCGCTAAGCGCACTCAGCGCTAGGATAATTATCGCCGGCTAACGTAGATTTTTATCGCTGAGATAGCGTGCTATTAGCAACGCTTATTTCAAAAGCGATAAAAATCCTAGCGCTAACTGCCAAACGTGAGATTATCGCTGGAAACCCAGCGATAATCTCACGAAGTTTGGCGTTAGCTTGATGATAAGGCAAGGCAAACTTAGCCATGATATCCACCTTCCATAGGATATCATGGCTAAGTCAGTCCTGAAGCAGGCGTAAGGAAAGTAGCGATAACAGGGGTTATCGCTACTTTTCTTGCCGCTTTTCTTCATAGCGTGGGGCTTGATGATAGGAGAAATGTCGCTTAGTGACATTTCTCCAGTCATGTCAGGGCAGGAATGCCCACTTTGCATCTCATTAGAGATGTAAAGCAGGGCGTTCAGAATTCAGGCGCTAATGCAAGGTTTCACGCGATAGCGTGACCTTGCTGATTAGGCGATAAAATTATCGCCGCTTTTCGCCCGAAAAACGGACGCAAAAGCGGCGATAATTTTTTATCGCCTCGTTGCTGATATGCCCCTCACTTCATTAGACTCAGATTCTACAAATCACTGTATGTACTTAAGGACGTCTGTCTTCATCTCTGTAGATCTAACAGGGAGTCAGATTTAATTTTGTTGTGAGGAACAAACAGTTGAGATTACCTTGCAGGATTTTTATATCACCCGTACGACTGACAGAGTTCTGACATTACCATTGGTAAAAAAGGCAGACATTCAAACTGGATGGCCAGCAAACCAAGACGGAAAACACGTAAAGGGCTGGGAATGGTTATTAAAAAGCCATCTGTCCTCTGGAAGGCCAAAAATGGGGTGCTGTAACCCATGGCTTAGGGCCTGTGGTGTCGACACTATGAAGTAATAAGTGCGACCAGCGAGATCTCCCATTATGGTTGGTGGTCTGGGGTGAATTGCAGACACGCCCAAGACTTTGTACCCCATGGTATAGTCTATGGGTCACGTGGGGGGTGTAAATAAAATAGAGCCGGAACGGACGTGACGTCAGTTGTAGCGCACACGCGAGGGCTCAGTTGTAACGCACCACTGCCTCAGTGTCATTATTTGGACCAGGCCCGTAAGCTTTGCTGCGCCCGTACTTGAGGGCGCCCTCTATCTGTACTTGATGCCCGCTGCAAAGTTAAGTGCAGCGACTCCACATTGACGACGAGGATGGGTGGACGGACCTCCCGCTTCACTTTGTGGCGGCCGCGGTGCTTCGCTACCGCACGTGGTGCTCGTGCCACAGAGCTCGCACGTGCATGTGCGCATCAGCCCCAACACACGCAAAACAAGCCTAGAAAGTGCCGGTGTCTCTTTCCTCTCGGCAGAGTGCCCCCTGTGACGGCGGAGCCTGCAGCCTCACCATCAGTCCTGGCAAGGGATTAAACACGTGGCATAGCGACTCAGCCACCCTGTTCTGGAGCACCTGGAGGTGAATGCCTGGACTCTACAGTGGAGTGCCTCTCATACGGTGAGCTGCCACACATGAATCAGGGCCCAGTGAGGCTAGGTGGAGAAAGTTTTCCTGTTGTCCCCTGGATGGAGAGTTGGTCTGCCAGTTGTACCACGGGAGGGATTCTTCTGGGTGGAGAACGCCAGCAGGACAGCATTACAGTCTGTATCAGCCCAGTGCCATAGGGGTGTGAGAGACTCTTGGTTGTATTTCAGAGACTGCCTGCACCAGACTCTTGGTTATATTTTGGAGACTGCCTGCACCAGTGTGAGAGAATCTTGGTTGCATTTCAGAGTCTGCCTGCACCAGACTCTTGGCTATATTTCAGAGACTGCCTGCACCATGTCTGCAATTCCGCCCATCAAACCATTCCTGGTGGAGGGCCTACCTTCTGTCCAGGCGCCCAAATGGAAGGTGCGGGTGGAAAGAATACTCCTATTCTTTGAAGCCACAAGGGTTCAGAACGACCAGAAGAGGGCCATGCTTCTGCACCTAGGAGGGGAAAGACATCTATAGAATTGCCAAGTCGCTGCATAAGACAGCTCCCAAAATTCACATCATACTAATTGGAGCCCTATCGGCGCATTTCGAGCCCATGGCGAACCAAGACTAAGAACGCTTAGTGTTCCACCAGGCACGCCAACAAGCAGATGAGTCTATTGACACATTTCACGCCCAGTTAAAGGACTTAGCAAGCACTTGCGGGTTCAGTGATGAGGTGGAAGAAATCATACAAATCATACAGGGTTGCGCCTCAGCGAAATTCAGAGAGAGAATACTGGAGGAGTCCAGAAAGCCCCTGGCTGACATTCTAACCCTAGGGAGGACTAAGGAACTGTCACAAGCCTGGGCAGCACACATGGAAGCAGCCCTCCACACTCCAGTAAATGTAGAACCTGTTAATGCGGTGGCAACACGCCCAACAGCCTCGTCCAGCCGAAAAGAATCGGGGAGGCCCACGAGCTGCGGATACTGTGGAGGAAACCCACAGCATGGACTGGACTGTCCTGCCCGAGGTAAAAAGTGTGCTGGATGTGGAAAGATGAACCATTTTGAACGAGTGTGCCGGTCGCGGAAGAACATATGACCCTGGAGGGCAGTCAATCTCATCCCGGAAACGCCAAGTGGGACCAGTGACATGGACGATGATGATAGAGAAGAGCAGGTGGTCCACACCGCGTACATGATAGGAAGGGCAGCTCAGACATCCCACCGATTTCCCCAATGTCAAATACGGGTGGAAGAGCAGGATGTCACTGCCGTCATTGACACGGGGGCCACCATCAACATCATGTCATCAGAGCTCTACAAGGGAATGAAGCCCGCTCCAGTGCTGGATACCAAGGCGATAAGAGTTTTCTCATATGGACAGGACAAACCCCTACTGATGCGCAGAAAGTTCAAGGCGACGATTTCACTTGGATCCAATTCCATAGGGTCACTGGTATACATGGCAGAAGATGGACAGGGCATGCTATTGGGTTACCGTGCCGCCAAAGACTTGGGAGATGTGACATTCGCGTTTGGGATTCACCAAGAGACAGTATGACATATCCTAGCCAAATCCCCGGATGTATTTAATGGTATTGGAAGATTGCGAGGAAAAGAAGAACGCCTTCACATCGATCCCATTTTTCAGCCTGTAGCCCTTCATAGTGTTTCACCTGAGGCCACTAGTAGAAAAGGAACTTGCCTAGCTGGAATCTGCTGGGATCATTGAGAAGGTGACAGGTCCTACCCCCTGAGTGTCGCCCATAGTGGTCATTCGAAAGCCTAAGCAACCGGGGGAGATGCGGATCTGTGTTGTCTTGAGGCTGCCAAATGCTGCAATCAAAAGGGAAAGACACCTCACTCCCACGATTGATGATCTGATTGGGGAACTAAGTGGAGCATGCTGGTTCTCCAAGCTGGACCTTCGATCGGGATATCACCAGTTGGTGTTGGACAAAGAGTCACGTTACATCATGACTTTTTCCACCAATATCGGCCTGAGGAGATACACCCGTCTGAGTTTTGGAGTGTCGAGCGCGGCGGAAGTCTTTCAGAATGTGATCCACGAGTTACTGATGGACCTTCCGGGGGTGGTGAACATCAGTGATGACATTCTTATCAACGCCAAGATAGTTGCTGAACACAATGCCAGACTGACACAAGTCCTACAGAGAATCAAAGAATCTGGCCTCACGCTCCACCGAGACAAGTGCGAGTTCGTCAAACAGCAAATCCAGTTCTTTGGCTATGTATGCTCAGCCGCAGGTGTGACTCCCGACCCGGACAAAGTGCGGGACATAAAGCTGGCCCCTGCTCCTTCCAGATTCACAGAAGTACGAAACTTCCTTGGCATGATCAACTACTGTGGCCGATTCATCCAGGATCCGACCACTCTCACTCAACCTCTCTGAGAGCTTACCAAAATCTCTGTCCCATGTATCTGGGATTCTGAACACAAGACAGCATCCCAGGTGGTTGAGGATGCTCTGTCAGCCAACATGACCTTGGCACTCTTCGACCCTCGGAAGTTGACTATGGTAGTGGTCGATGCTGGACTGAAGAGACTGGGAGAACTCTTACTGCAGCAGATTAGGGCAGAGGAAGATTGAGCCCCGGTGGCCTTCGTGAGTCGGTCATTGACAGACACAGAGCAGTGGTATTCTCAAATAGAAAAGGAAGCCATAGCCATCCACTGGGGATGTCGCCAATTCCACTTGTACTTGTATGGGCCATTGACCATAAGCCGCTTCTCTCACTATTTGTGGGAACAGCCTCAAAACCGCCCCACGCATAGAAAAATGGATGCTACAATGCAGGAGTAGAACTGCCATGTGGAGTACCATCCCGGGACGCAGAACCCGGCTGACTATCTCTCCCGACACCCTCAGGCAGCTACTCCAGTAGAGGAGGATGACGCTGAAGACACAGAAGAATATGTTCAGTATGTCACTGCCTGATCGTGCCCCATTCCGTTGTCCATGAAGACCCTTGGAGAATAAACTATACGAGATGAGTATCTCCAGTGAGCCATAGGGATTTTGAAGCATGGACGGTGGCAAAGCCAAGCAGAGAATGGAAAGCTCTCACCACTGAACTGAAAATGATCATGGTAAGTTTGTACAATGTCCGACAAGAGCTCAATGAAGACTCTACAGGATGCATACTACGAGGTCATCACCTTGTGATGCCTTCCGCCCTGACCAACCAGGTAATCTAACTGGTGCATGTGGGCCACTAGGGAATGGTGACAACTAAGACCCGCCTGAGGACAAAAGTGTGGTTTCCCCTGATAGATGAAAAAGTAGAGGAGGTAGTGAGGTCATGCCAATGGTGTCAGGCTACTGAGGAAAGCAGTTCACCAGCCCCAATGATCACGGAACCTCGACCTGACCGCCCCTGGACGTGCGTCAGTTTGGACTTTTGAAGCCTCCCGGATGGGATACACACATTTGTACTAATCGGTGACCACTCTAAGTATTCTGAGGTGGAAATACTACAATCTCTGACGGCCAGTGAAGTCATCCCAAAGTTGGAGAAAGTCATGGCCCTCATACAAGAAATATGGACTGACAACGGTCAAGGACATGAAATAGCAAATTACCTGTCATCTCTAGGAATCACTCACAAGAAAATAACCTCTCGGTGGCCGCAGGCGAACGGCGAAGCAGAAAGGTTTATGCGCACCTTAAACAAAGTTATTTGCATAGCCCATGACCGCCAACAGTCTTTGGAGCTCGCCCTTTTCTCTTCGGGGCTACAGACAAACGTCACACTCTACTACTGGAGTAGCTCCTGGTCCATCTTTCCATGGGACGGGTGATTACGGATTCCATTCCCCATCATCCGAGGTGGCATCCCGAGTTGCCCCAGGAACTGCTGATTCAAGCCCGTTGCCAGCACCGCAATGATCATACCAGTCAGCGACGGCGATTATGACCGCCCGTCATCAAAGTGGGTGATCTGGTTCTTCTGCAGAATCGAGCTCCTACCAGCAAGTTTGGTCTGCTGTATGAGAAGATGCTGTCACCCATTTGAATGGTACCGGAGTCACTGCGCAGCAGGGTGTGGAGGTAGTTACAAGGAATGTGTCTTTCTTCAAGATCTTTCATACTGCCCGAGAGGTTCCTCTTGAGGCGGGCCTGCCTGATCCTAGTCGAGAGGTTTTTCCTGATCGTGATGAGTGGGAAGGGCCCGAAGTGGACGGTTCGGCAGCGGAGAGTGTTATTCCGGAGACACCTCTGACCAATGGGCGTTCCCCAGCAGACCATCCGGAGCACCCCCCTGTGTCTTTTTGATACTGTTTGGGGAGAAATGTGGTGTTGACACTATGAAGTGCGACCCACGGGATCTCCTATTATGGTTGGTGGTCCAGGGTGAATTGCAGACACGCCAAGACTTTTTAGCTCATGGTATAGTCTATGGGTCACGTGGGGGGTGTAAATAAAATAGAGCCAGAGCGGACGTGACGTCAGTTGTGGCGCACACGCGAGGGCTCAGTGGTAATGCACCACTGCCTCCATGTCATTATTTGGACCAGGCCCCTAAGCTTTGCTGTGCCCATACCTGAGGGCGCCCTCTATCTGTAC
Source organism: Triturus cristatus (assembly GCF_964204655.1). NCBI lineage: Eukaryota > Metazoa > Chordata > Amphibia > Caudata > Salamandridae > Triturus > Triturus cristatus. The sequence continues at coordinate 689,941,200 of NC_140591.1, forward strand.
TTGGTGTCCACTGCGAAGTAAAGTGCAGCGACACCACAGGGCCCACAAGAACTAATGGGGGACCTTATGTTAGGTGGCATGCTATGAAAGGGCCAGACTAAATCTGCCAAGTGTTAGGAACACCTTTGGCTTTGTCCTGTGGCATCTGAGCACAGTACTTTGCCTTCGGCTATTCCCTATGCCCAAAGGATTGTGGTTTGCATCCTGTGAAAGATCATGACTCTCTATTGAACTGCAACAACCCCAATGTTCCAGATCTAGCTTACCATCACCATGGCAGCCTAAATGTGACCCTATAGGAAGGGAATTTAAGGTGAGCCTGTCCACCACACATTTGCTCCACAGCAAAGGAATAAAATCTAATCCCAAAGGTATACAGACCTCATCCACCAATGGAGCAACGACCAATATGGTGGCTGCATCGTGTTCCCAGTGATCGCTGATTCAAACCCAACCATTGTGGCTCTTGGATGCTGTTCTGGTCAGAGTCCCTGACTTCTTTCCATTGTCAGGTGCTTACCCTGCCACTTCTACCACCAGCTGGTGAGCGATGTGACCTGTGGTGTGCGCTGATCACCTCTGGTCCGCCTAATTGCTCCCAGCTTTTTTAAGAGCACAGCTCTAGTCCTCACTACCAGTGGCCCTTCCACGTTCTGGAATCTAGCTGGCCTATTTCTGCTCTACTTGAACTTTTGTACTAATTGTGAAGCACCCCCGTAAGCTGCTAGCATGCATGCATTGAAGCCCATACGAATCCGGTGTGGACAGTGTTAATGAACAGCATTTAATAACCTAAGAGTCTGACTTCAACCTCTGCAAGGGCTGGATTCTTTTTCTCTATTTTAACCAGGCATGTCAGGCGATCTCAGCCTTCCTGATCTATTGGATGTCCTGATCTATTGGACATCCATGATCAGAATTTAGGGTACTGTTACCCTCTATTGTCCTATAGCTCTCAAATTTCAGGACAGATTGCTTTTGGACTGAATTGAGTTTCCTTGAGTTCCCCTCACCCACAATAGGAAGAAATCCAAGGAGCACAAGGAAACAGAAAGTAAAGGTAAACTTAAGAAAATTAAGCAAGAACCAGCTGACCCTGACTCTCCAGACAAGGAGAAAGCTGACAACCTCTCCAAACTTAGCGCTATCTTTAATAAACTGAATGCTATTCATGACATTGCCCACAGTACCAGACAAATACTAATAGAAGTTGCTAATTAAAAAAAGGATCAGAAGGACCTTAAGGACCTGAACATCAGAATCACAAATGCAGAGAGCATGATAAGTGCAATCAAAGCCCTTAACAAATTGTCCTCTCCGATACAAACTGTTGTGTACTGCGTACAGTGTTTCAAAAACTACTGTCTTTTGTTCTTTAAAAATGAAAAATAAAGGTTTAAAAAAGTAATAATAAATAAGTTCCTGCTAACGACCACTCCATCGAATGATGTAATCTAAATCTTCAGTAGCCTCTCTCAAACTTCACTGATCTTGAAGACGGCAATAGTGGGAGCAATCTCAGAATCCTTGGCCTTCCAGAGGGGAGTTGAGGTCAACCTAAATAGGAAGGAATCATTTTCCTTCAAAGAGCTCTCACCCCCCTGGGGTTCCCCTTGGTGGCCTGCTTCATCATAGAGTTCCATGCCATTCTGTTACGGAACAAGGTATACTACAACATATGAGATGCACTTGAGCACTCTGTTTGAAAAAGAATATGGTAGTGAGTGGGGGTAGGGTTACTCTTTAAAAATTCCTGCCTAGAAGCCCTAACATTTTAATCTGGGTGCCAGCCAGTATGATAAAAAATGAGAAAGGTTAAGAAGTCTCGAGGTATGTTACCCCAACTTCCTCTTAGGGTCAACATGTTTCTTTCACTTATGTTCCCAAATACTTGTGGATTTTGACAGGACTGATTGTACTACCACAGTCCACACCTATTCCGTAATGCTGATGTAACTGGTTAATTTAGCAAAAACAATAAGATGATGGATGGAGCACTGAAACTCGTTAGACACTCACCCCCGTCAATATTAGATCTGGGTTACATCCATTATCATTCTTTTGCTCACTCTGCCACCTCAGTTCAGACCCAGCCACATGCAAATCAATCTTGATCCTGTTCCTCATGGGAACAGTCCAGCCTAAACTGCCAAGCCAGGTCTTCCCTGGACTGGAAACAAGCATCCTGGGACCGTTTTTGGAGTAACACCCCTCATCTGCCAGGCTAGCTTAAATCCAGTGGTAAAGTGAGCAAGAGACCCACGTTTGGGTATACCGTGCCCACTTAGGGTGAATCAAGAAAACACAGTAAGATGATGGACGGAGCGCTGAAACTTTCAGACACTCACCCCCTGACAATATTAGATCTGAGTTAAACCCATCATCGCTCTTTTGCTCACTCCGCCACCCCAGTTCAGACCCAGCCATATGCAAATCAATCTTGATCCTATTCCTCATAGGATCAATCCAGCCGAAACTGCCAAGCCAGGTCTTCCCTGGACTGGAAAGAAGCACCCTGGGACCGTTTTTGGAGTAACACCTCTCATCTGACAGGATAGCTTAAAGCGCTTAAGTGAGCAAGGGACCCACGTCTGGGCATACCATGCCCTCTTAGGGTGAACAAAGTAAACACAATAAGATGATGGACGGAGCGCTGAAACTTTTCATACACACCCCCAGTCAATATTAGATCTGGGTTAAGCCCATCATCACTTTTTTGCTCACTCCGCCACCCCAGTAGGAACAGTCCAGCCTAAACTGCCATGCCAGGTCTTCCCTGGACTGGAAACAAGCATCCTGGGACCGTTTTTGGAGTAACACCCCTCATCTGCTAGGCTAGCTTAAATCCATTGGAAAAGTGAGCAAGGGACCCACGTCTGGGCATACCGTGCCCACTTAGGGTGACCAAAGTAAACACAATAAGATGATGGACGGAGTGCTGAAACTTTTCAGACACTCACTCCCAGTCAATATTAGATCTGGGTTAAATCCATGATCTCTCTTTTGCTCACTCCGCCACTCCAGTTCAGACCCAACCATATGCAAATCAGTCTTGACCCTGTTCCTCATGGGAACAGTCCAGCCCAAACAGTCAAGCCAGGTCATCCCTGGACCGGAAACTGCCATCCTGGGACAGGTCTCAGGGTAATACCCCTCATTAGCCAGGCTAGCTTGAATCCAGTGCAAAGTGGGCAAGGGGCTTACGTCTAGGCATTCCCTGTCAACTTAGGGTGAACAAAGCAAACACAATAAGATGATGGACAGAGCGCTGAAACGTTTCACACACTCACCCCCAGTCAATATTAGATCTGGGTTAAATCCATCATAGTTCTTTTGCTCACTCCAACAGCCCAGTTCTGACCCAGCCATATGCAAATCAATCTTGTCCCTGTTTCTCATGGGAGCAGTCCAGCCCGAACTGCCAAGCCAGGTCTTCCCTGGGCCACAAACAAGCATCCAGGGGCCGGATTCGGGGTAACACGCCATATCAGCCAGGCTAGCTTGAATCCAGTGGCAAAGTGAGCAAGTGACCCACATTTGGGCATACCGTCCCAACTAATGGCAAACAAATCAAACACAATAAGATGATGGATGGTGCGCTGAAACTTTCCAGACACTCACCCCCAGTCAATATTAGATCTGGGTTAACTCCATCATCATTCTTTAACTGGTGAATTTATCATACATATGCCGAGCACACCTAAATCACCTACTTGATGTAACTGAATGGGTACCTGGAAATAGATGGAACAAACAGTAATGTGCAAGGATTATGCAAAGATGTTGAAAGACTGTGCTCTTAACACATTGTTAATGCTGTTAGCAGTATCATGTAACCTTATCATTATGTTTCTAATCTTAAACTATGAGACTATATAAAACAAATGAGGTTCGTCCCTGTGGGAATAAACAAATGCAAACTTGGGAACATCTAAGACTCATACGGGACAAAACTAATTGTCATGCACTCTGGGCACCACATTCAAACACACATAGTGGGTACATACATATTAAGGCTCTTAATACTGCTTGTAGGTACACAGAGGAGAGGAGTGCCTGTTGTCACAGAATGGATTGTGAAAGGAAAACGAGAGGAAAGCATTGAACATCTGGGTCCTCTCAAAAAATAAAATCTCCATCTTAAATGCGTCTATGCTGTACCTACAACTCTAAGGTCCCCACATGGCCTGCTCTTCTAAAATACCCCCACCCGTGCCTGCATCTTGAGGCATCCGAGCAGCAGGAGCGGTTTAAATGAGCTTCCTTCTGACAGCTGCATCTTGTAACTAAACGCACCTGCCTTCTCTTACGTTCCTCAGGGTCTTGAGAGAGGAAGGCTAGATAGTTTCTGAAACAAAATGGCCACAGACAGTGGAACTATTTCCAGATTCATGCAGCTTCTTAATTGCTACATTGAAATAAGTGCTGGGTGAAATTCCTTTGAGGGATAATCTGTTCCAATATATGTTATAATATATGTTTGTGGAAAGAAAGAAACACCCACAGTTTCTAAATAGGGTCAGATTACATTATGTATGAAAATAAGTGGAGAAATAAAACAAGCAGGTACTAAAAAAATGACCATGGATACTAGTGCTAGAAAATGGCTGCAGGGAATTGTTATCACTGAGTTCACTGCCCCCACAGGATATTATCATTCAGTCCTGATGTATGTGTTGAAAGTCTGAAAACCCATCGCTGTTCGTTCTCGAGCAGTGTTCTTTCCCATTTGACAGGATTTGGTAGGTGTCCTGACACCACACAGTTGAAATCAGTCGATTTGTGACACTTTTTAATGTTATGTGTTAACATTTTGGCCGTGCTGCGTCCACATCTTAAGTTACTTCTGTGTTCGCATATTCTAGTTTTGATTTTGCAAGTTTTCATCCCGATATATCATATTTTGCAACAACAGGTTATCATGTAGACCACCCGGAAGGTGTTACAATTGGTGAATTGACTAAGTTCCCACAGGCGGTTGGTCCCCAAATCCACACTCTAGGTAACTTTTGTAATGCAATTTAATGTAATGGTAATTTATAAAATGCTCTGTTACTCCGGGGAGTATCCTGGCACTATGCATCCAAGGTGACCAGCAATTGAGGGACCTTGCTATTAATTTTTATTAAAAAGCCAAGTCTTCAGTATCTTCCGGAACTAGGAGGTGGCTGAGATGCTCTGTAACTACAGAGGGAGTTTGTTCCCTGCTGAGGGTCCTACGAACAAAAAGGACCTGCCTTCTGTTCTGGACTGCCGGATCCTTGGAGTTTTGGCCAGAAAAAGATTGGCAGAGTGCAAACTTCTGAGTTAAACATGAAAGCAGATCCTTGCTCTAAGATAGATAGCCCTAGACTGATAACGAGCCAATGTACTAACAGCAGGGTCTTTAAAAGGATCTTTTTCCTTATCAGAAGCCAGTGCAGTTCCCTTAGATAAGGGGAGATGTGTGTTCTCAAAGGCAGATGAGAAGAGCCCAGGCTGCTGCGTTTTAGACCACCTCCAATTTCCTATTCAGGAAGTCAGACATTCCGAAATACAGTGCATTACCATAGTCAAGCCTAGATGTTATTAAGGCCTGAACTACCTCTTTCCTTGCAGAAAGAGAGAGAAAGTACTGGAACTTTCTTAAGACACACAGCAGACCAAAAGAATTCTCAAGCCCATCACTGACCTGAGACAAAAAGTGTAGCTCAACTTCCAACTTAGGGGCATATTATCAAGGGCCTATCGCCGCTTTAGCTGCACTTTTCTTTGCCGCCAAAGCGGCGATAATTGTTTCGCCCTACAAGCAAGCTGAAGCTAACGGGCCTTAGCACGAGTTTTCTGTCGATAGCGGCCTTTTTTTTATCTCAAAGCATATTAGCGATATTTATCGCTAATTACATGCAAGGTAGGCGTTCACGTGCAAAAAGGCATGCAAACACCACTACTCCATATTATCAAGGGGCTCCTTGAAATTCTGAAGAGCCAAAAAACTGGTTCTAACTGCAGTTAGTGCCAGTTACTTAAGACCAGAAAATAGCTGGTCTTAAAAATGGTGATAAAACTTGGGCCCATATCTCTGCAGGTTTTGGCGCTGGCCAGCGCTGCAAACAATGTTGCAGCGCTGCCCTGCGACAAAACTACAGTGCAGAAATGCACACAATCAATAAGATAGTGCGCATTCCTGTGCCAAAGTCATGAAAAGTGTTGCTGTGCTGCGACAAGACAGCGTTGCAACACTTCTCACTACCCCCTTCTTGCGACAGCATGGATGCGCTGTAATCACTGGACAGCGCTCCATGATGCAAGTAATGAAAGACATGTCAGGAATCCTGACGTATCTGCCTGCACTGAAGTCATGCATTGCTGCAGTCGTGTCACAACCATGACGCAACTCCAGCAATGCATGGGGCCAGCCTATCCCTGTGGCACTGCCTCTCCCTCATGTCTGCCATTAGGCAGGCGGAAGAAACTGACGCAGTGCTGTTCATGAGGGGTGCCCGAATGTCGGTGCTGTTGGAGATCCATTGGTGGTAGTTGCGCGCTGCGGTGTCATCCTTTGGAAGCATTGGTGGAGTGTTGGTGCGGAGGGAGTTGATGAGATGTTCTTCGTTGGCCTTGATCCAGCTGCGAGGGGGTGCTATGATGGCGGTGGCATCCAGTGGGCAAGGTGAAGAAGTGATGTTACTAATGATGGTCGGTCCAGGAGAGTCAGGTGTTGTTGCTGTAGTTGAAGTACCCACTGGCAGAGGTGATGTGCTCGACCGTGTGTCCTGCTATGAGGTGACTTGCTCCTTGCGTCTGATGTTGGTGACCCCCCCAGGAAGGGGTGGTGCTCTGGTCACTGGGGTTGTCCAGGTGGAACTTGAGTTCACCGAATTGGATGTCATCGGTGGATGGGAGACCCTGGGGTGCAATGAAGTCTACAATGGTATTTGAGAATGGGGGGCCATGGCCCAGGGGGTCTCCACAGGAGGGTGCCGCAAAGGATCTTCTTGGGCTTGGTCTGCAACTGGGAGTTGACGTGGTCCATGGTCACCCTTGGCACATTATAGTGCGTTGTCAGTCGGAGTATGCCTCTGTAGGTGACGGCAATGCCTCCTCCTTGACGGTTGGGGTGCTCCTTGCGGGTGATACTGCAGCCGTCAGTGATGGCGAAGGCGATGTCCGGCATGGAACAGAGGTTGGTCCTGGCAAGCGAGGTGGCATCCAGGGTTGATGGCGAGGAGGGCGCTGGCGTCGTAGTGGTGGAATGCTCCTTGGTGCTGAGCGAGTTCCAGGGGCAGATGGACGCAAAGGGCGTAGCCTATGGGTTGCCTTTGGCACGGGAGAAGACATTACAACGCAGGCAGTACATCGTTAACGACGCAACTCCGACAACGCAGATGCCTTAACATCGCATTTGATCACAACGCATTGTGAGGTCAGTAATGGGGCAATTTAAAGTTGCTCAGGTGTGTAAGGGTTTTGGGGTAAAATTTGAAAATGTACATTTTTCTTGGGATAAAATATGAAAAATGGGGTGTTTGTTGGGGTAAAATATAAAAAATCGTGTGTTTTCTGGGGTAAAATATGAAAAATCGGGTGTTTGGGGCAAAATATGAAAAATGGGGTGTTTTGGGGGTAAAATATGAAAAATGGGGTGTGCATTTGTCTCAAATGTGATTTTTGTGTGTGTATTTGGGGCTCAAAAAAGGAATTCCAGGGTTCACGGTTGGGTTTGTGGTGCAAAGGTTAGTTTTGGGTTGCACTCACTGAAGCGGGAACAGTGATCTTCATGTCTCCGCTATGCAACACCCACTTTACTGTTGCAATATGCCTAGTATTAGTATGCATTGGAAAGGAATGCAAGGTGAAGGCATGTGTCGCAGCTGCGTATGTGCCTTTGGCACCCGAGTGGTACACCTGCTATGCATTGGTGCACAGCGGCCACCATTGTGAAGTGCGGGGTGTGCTGGACAGCTGTGAGGTGGTAAACACCAGAAATAACACTGGATGGTGCGTAGATGCGGGGATGTGTGTGTGAGCGTGTGTTGTTAAAAATGTATTGAGGGAAGTCTTTGTAGCTCCTGCTCTCCTGTGTCTGCTTCCAGGAAAAGGAAGTAGACAGCCAGGCTCCCTCCCCTGAGTCAATCACAATGCTGCGATGCAGCAGTAGGATTTGTAATCGGCAACGGGACAAGTCATGCAGCCAGGGGCCAGAGGGGTGGGCCATGTTCTCCATGCAGGCTGTAATGCAGCCTGCATTGCGAACAGGGAAGTGCGCATGACTGCTTTGGATGGCCTGAGTGGGCCGACCAAACAGTCATTGTGCACTTGAGTGGGCATGCCAATCGCCCATGTCCTGCTCTGTGTTTGGAGCTGTCCTACCCACCCTCCCACCCCCTTAGGATACATACCATGACTACATCAGTTAGTTATCCCTTGTTTTTAACTTGAGTTCTGTTTTTTTGGCTTCTCGGAGCCTGTACTTCCTGCTTCCTGCCGCTGCTGCCCCTGTGGCCCCACACCCCTGTCCTCGCCCATTGCCGCCTCCCAGCTGATCATTCCTCCCCCCTCCTACGCTGTGCAGTTGCGCAGCGGACGTGCGCCGCTGGCGCACAGAAGGCGCGCCTGAGCGAAGCCTGTCTGCGTCCGTCCGTGACCTGACCGGGACCAGCACAAGGAACCCTGGATCTTGAGCCAGTCACTGCTACAGCTCAGCCACCCTCCACGCACTCAACCACGGAAAACTCAGAGACTGACAACAGGCCTCGCCAAACACGACCCACGGCCAGCTTTCCTGCCTACACTGCCGCCAGACCTTAACCACCACTCTGGCCTCCAACACATCCTACGCCAGCGTCGCAGCCAGAGAACTCCACACATGGATCTCCAACTGCGCATACAAGCTCGCCCCGCTACGCAAGTCCGACAAACAGTGCCCCAGGAAAGTCAACTGGTTCACCACCGATCTCCAAGAAGCAAGACGCACCTGCAGATGCCTGGAGAAGAACTGGAGAAACACCAAGACACCCGAAATCTACACCACCTACAAGGACGCCATGACGGACTCCCACAACCAAATCCTCAACAACTCCACCAACTGTAAGCAACTCTTCAAGGTCATTCATGAATTCACCAACCCACGTAGCAAAGCCACAGATATCACCCCGTCCCAAGACCTCTGCAATAAGCGTGGAACCTACTTCCACCTCAAGATCAAAAAAACTCTACACCAACTTTGCCGTCCATCCAACAGACGCCACAGCTGGCCCCCCACCCCTCCCAACACACCAGCCAGCCCACCATCTCCACCTGGATGCCGGTCACAACCGAATACACCGCCTCGACCATGAAAGGCATCCACTCGGGGTCCCCCACTGACCCCTGCCCTCCTCACATCTACCACAGCACCGAGATTGTTCTACTCAATGCCACAGACGACATCTGCACCCTCCTGGACCAAGGCCACTCCGCAGCCCTCATCCTGCTCAACCCTTCAGCAGCCTTCGACACCGTCTCCCACCGCACACTAGTCGCCAGACTACACGACGCCGGGATACAAGGAACAGCCCTAGACTGTATCCGATCATTCCTCACCGGAAGAAGCAAAAGGATCAGACTGCCACCCTTCCTCTCCGATCCCACATAAATCACCTGCGGAGTCCCACAGGGGTCATCTCTGAGTCCGCCCCTCTTCAACATCTACATGGCCCCCCTTGCCGCCATCATCCGACAACACAGCCTCTACATTGTATCCTATGCTGATGACACCCAGCTCATCCTCTCCCTCACCAAAGACCCCACCACCGCCAGACTCAACTGCCAGAACGGAATGAATGACGTCGAAGTCTGGATGACCAACAGATGCCTGTAGCTCAACGCCGAGAAGACAGTTGTCCTCGTCCTTGGAACCACCCCTTCAGTATGGGACAACAACTGATGTCCGCTGCCCTCTGATCACGGCAAAAACCTCGGCATCGTACTCGACTCATCCCTCACCATGAACCGACAGGTCTACACCGTCACCTCCAGCTGCTTCAACACCCTCCGCATCCTCCGCAAGACCTTCACATGGAGCCCCCTGGAGTCAAGGAAGACAGTCACCCATGCACTCATCACCAACAGACTGGACTAATGAAACGCATACTACGCCGGCATTTACAAGTCCCTACTCTGCAAACTCCAGACATTACAGAACACCGCCACCAGAATCATCCTCGGCATCCCCCGGCATGTACACATCAGCCAACACCTACGTAGACTCCACTGGCTCCCCGTGGAGGAAAGAGTCACCTTCAAAATCCTCACTCACACTGACAAAGGCCTACACAACAATGGACCCAAATACCTCAACGACAGAATCAACTTCCACGTACCCAAAAGAGACATCCGATCTTCCAAATTCGCACCGGTCGAAACCCCGCGCATCCACAGAGCCAGAGCAGGTGGCAGATCCTTCTCCCACATTGCATCCAAGACCTGGAACAAGCTGCCGGCTGATATCAGACGTGCCCCCTCCCTGAACACCTTCAGGAAGACCCTCAAGACCTGGCTCTTTGGCTAACAGTTCTGCGCCCCCCCCCTTCAGCGCCTTGATACCCTCATGGGTGAGTAGAGTGCTTACAATTCCCCTGATCGATTCATTGATTGATTGAGCTATCATCATGTGATGATTGTTCCTCTTCTGCACTGCTTGAGGCGGTGGGGCAACGTTCTTCCGCCATAGCGGATGAGCTGCCACTGGGGGTGTGTCATCTACATGTGTTAGGCATGAGCAACTCATCCCATGGCCCTCTTGAGCTACGCATCCCACCTTCTCCTTAACTGGACATTGACACTGTGGCGCAATCCACTGCACTCTCTCCAAATCTGTGACTCAGCCAGCAGGAGCCTCAGCCAGGTGTGATATTACTCGGCTGAGTACAGCAGTCACCGCCTAGTACACTGGTGGACCTTCCGATGCAGTTGATGCAGCAGGGTCCCATTAGCCGTGAAGGCACAGCGCTCATGCCACACAAGTTCACTGTAGCACAGGGGCCTCAGCCTCCACAGTGTATGGCCAGCTCAACATCATCCGGACTGTGATACAGGGAGATGGCACACACCGTTTGGTAATCCCCTCTGTGCACCCCGGTGTAGTGGTGGATTGTAGTAGGCGATGCAGACCTCACTACATTGGTGCGCAGGAGTGCCTCTACCATTAACTGCTCCAAGGGTCGCAAGGCGGTCTTCTCACACAGGTCAGCTATGTGGCTCCATGCGACCTGACAGACTTCACCACCAGGTACTGACGATCGTCGTGCATCAATGTCTCCCATCACGGCTCATCGACTCCACAGCTCCTCCACATCCCACTCCAGGCTCCAGACACAGGTCCAGCAAGGCATCCAGGCTGAAGACGCAGGTCCAGCGGGGCATCCAGGCTCCAGAAACAGGTCCAGGGAGGCATCCAGGCTCAAGACACAGGTCCAGTGAGGCATCCAGGCTAAACACGCAGGTCCAGCGGGACATCCAGGCTCTAGACGCAGGGAGGTATCCAGGCTCAAGACACAGGTTCAGCGAAGCATCCAGGCTCCAGACGCAGGCCCAGTGGGGCATCCAGGCTCCAGACGCAGGTCCAGGGAGGCATCCAGGCTCAAGACACAGGTCCAGTGGGCATCCATGCTCCAGGCACAGGTCCAGGGAGGCATCCAGGCTCCAGACGCAGGTCCAGGGAGGCATCCAGGCTCAAGACGCATCCTGGATGTTGGGTGGCTTGAGGGGGTTGTTGATGTGTGCTGCACTTGGCCCTGGCTGCTCTAATCTGTATTAAACTCTTTTCTATGGGAGGTGGACTGTTAGGCTACTTTTTAAGTTAGAGGGAAAAATCACTCATGTTGGGCTGCCTAACGTGCGTTTTTTTGATCGCTAATGGGCTTATCACCACTTTTTTTAACGTTAGTGCGAGTATTTTTATCACCGTCCCGCTCATTTTATCACCGGACATTTCAGCCGGTAAGAGAAACTACTTTGTTAATACGCCGCTAACACTGCCATAATTTCTCACGGTAGACGGCGATAAAAAAAGTCACACTAACGGCAGTTAGCGATAATTATCGCCTCTTCTTGATAATAGCCCCCTTAATGTCTAAGTTCTTCACCACACCTGCTTGGCATAGTGGAGGAGGAGCATCCATAAGTCAAAAGAAATGCCTGGGCTCTTGTGCCCTAACACCAAAGAAGAGTATTTCCATTTTTTCTGCATTACATTTAAGCTGCTGGTGTGTCAGCCATTGAAAGACCGCTGTTAAGCAGTTTTTTCACCCGGAAACATCTCATCCCAGCCCTACGAAAATAGTAGCTGGGTGTCATCAGCATAAGAAACAATGTATGCTCCTAGGGCCTCTGCCAAAAATGCATTGGTGGTGAGATAAATGTTAAAGAGAGTCGGGTTCTGAGCTGAGGCCTGTGGCACTCTCACTTGCAGCTCACTATACCCAGATAAACAAGTGGCACCATACCTCCTGAACTCTTCCCTCTAGGGATGAAGCTTACCAGTCCCACCTGAGCCCCCTGACTCCAATGACTTGAAGTTGTGAAAGCAGAGTGGAGTGGGGGACAGTGTCAAATGCCACTGACAGATCAAGCATAATCGGCAACACCCTTAGCCACGACATCCAGGCACCCCTGATGTAGTCTATAGCTTCCACTAGCGCTGTTTCCACATTGGAACTGAGGCAAAAGCCAGATTGGCTTGGATGCAATAAGTTGTTATTTTTACAAAATGCTGGGACAACCTTTGGCATTGGACAAATGCTACTATTCCCACACAGATGTAAGAGACCTACAGCGAGGATGTGCTTTGGTTTGGATAGCTCCAACTTGGCTGCCCATACCAAAACACACGGAAGAATTTGCCACCCATAGTAGAGCATTCCAAGCCCTCTTAAATGGAATATAGGCATTTACATCCAACGTGGTTGTTACAACGACCGCATTGTTACATCGCAGTACCATTACAATGCAAGTCGATACAACGACTTGCTCTAGGGGGCGTGCTGGACTTAGGAATAGTATAATTTGCTATTCCAACTCCATTGTGTGCAACAGTAGGGAAGGTGTTGGAATAGGAAATTATACTATTCCTTAGTTTATAGTGCCCCCTAGAGCAAGTTGTTGTAACAACTTGCGTTGTAATGGTACTGTGATGTAACAATGCGGTCGTTGTAACGATCGCGTTGTAATCGCATGCGTTTTATCGCAAGCGATGTGATGGCTGATTCCCTCTTAAAAGAAGTGCAAGTACTGTGTTTTGTATCACCGAGCCTGTTCATGCTAGTCATTTGTCAAACATAGTAGAGATAATACTATGCCGCAGAACTTTCTACACACCCTGCACTGAGTTCACAATAAAACCATTGGTGGCACCTGCCATGGAGCCTTTGCCTATTGATGAGGATGTGACATCCACACAATCCAGAACTGCTAGTCAGGAGTGGGAGCAACCCCAATGCACCTAACAGCAATTACACTGTTGCTGGTCAGTCCACTGCCCTTTTTAGGCACCTTATCAGTTCTTACTGACTACGTTGGCGTTTATGAAGGGAAATGGGGAATTCAGAGGTAGGTGCAGTACCCATCCAATCTAGTAGTGCCAAGTCATCCCTCCGCCCCCAAATAACACCTGGTGAAACAGCCCACTTGCATGTCTAATTCAACTTGCAGCTCTTTCCAAAACCACTGCACATCATTCGCTGCACTGTTTTTTGCCCTCAAAAGCCTACATCTTTCTTTAAAAATTGTCAAACAGCCATTTTGTTGGGTGGCAGAACCAAATGACTGATCTTTGTCGTTTGTCACCACTGAAAGGTTCCTCTCCCTTAATTTATAGGCTTTTGATGGTGATGGCTTTGGAATTTTGAGCCTCTAATACTTCCTTCAGCAGTAGATTCTTAATATTATGAAGTGGGCATACTGACTTTCAGGGCCATTGATCTACCAGGTGGTGCAGCACAGTAGTTACCTCACTAAGCCAGCAGATTAAAGGCTAAATGAATTCAGACAGTTGTAAAGAAATGCACTCCTACACAATCTGTTTTAAGGAGTCCAACTAGAGCAAAAAAGACATTAGATCAGGAAGTATTTATATAAGGCAGTGCCTCTGATTCTTTAGCCATGTTTCAATCCAAAAGTTATACTTTAAGCATAAATGCGAATGAATTAAATACATTTTGACTGAGCCCGATCTGCTAGAGTGCTGTCTATATACTAAACACAGCTAAGTCAGAGAACAGTGTTCCTTACTCAGTCCTCACACAGGCACACACATGTGTACAATTGTCAGTAGCAACCTGCTCAGAGCCCTGTACCTCACTTAGCCATGCAGCCCAAAAGGTACATTTTAAGGTATGGTTTTGAAAAGTCTACTCATATACAAACAATTTCAAGGAATACAACTATGATGAACCTTTCATTAGGAAAATACATACAAACATAGAAGGCACTGTTTATGATCCTTGAACCATGCTCCAATCCAAAGTTACAATGTAAGCATAAAGGGCACCAAATGAAACACCACTCATATGATACCCTTTATACAAAGGAATGGTACAGTTCCTTTCATTCCCCTATTGATTTCTTGCAATTACATTTGTCACAGGACTGCCTGTCCCAGGTACTGGCTGAGTCAAACACAGTCCTTCTTGCTCTGCCTCAATGTGTGTGCATAATGTGTACAAACGTGAAAGCAAGGTGGTCAGAGCCTGGAAGCCAATTTAAGCATAAAAGGCAGGTCTTATTTTAAATGGTGGACACTAGAGATTGAGGCTCAAGCCCATTTTAATAGAGCATTATTATATGAGGGAGACTCCATTAGAGCATCCCACACCACAGAGGAGGTCTAAAAACTAGAAGTCCAAAAGTGAAAAAAGCCAGTAGAACCATGATATCTCAATTGATCCTGATTAATTTCTAGGTCCATCAGACTCAGGGTCATAATTATAACGTGTTCTGTTTTTATATGGAACAGCAATGCATCACATAATGGAATGCAGAACATCATTTTCATTTGGATTTTTGGTGTTCAGAACATGTTGGAGGTTCATAAATGCAGCAAAGTGTCTATGAGTAAAACTATAGTGCCACATCTGTTTTTCATTTTCTATTTGTGATTCACAAAGTGCACAGTAACTGAAGTTTAGGGTATGGTTCAAGCATCAATGGTCAGACATGCATAAAATTATTTCTCAATAAAATCCACTTTGCACTTGAAAATTGAAATGTTCACAAAACGTATTGAATACATTAAGCTAAACTTGAAGACACATATACTGTGAAAGCTGCATTTGGTGTCATTCCTCTCAGTATTTTTTCCTGTTGCTCATCCCAGCACACCCTATGGAAAATAACACAGCTAAAATCATATTTTAAGAGGCCGTGTAACTCATTCTCAAACCAAGCTGTTCAAACTTTCCGTGATTGGTTAAAAGCAAACAACTTTTATAAAAACCTTTTTTGCAACCATACGATAAAGTGGATTATCACATGGGTAAATGGTTGTCCACCACAATTAATAATTTCACTGTTCTTATAGGGTCCAGTAAAGGTTTCAGTAATTTAAACCTGAGGCCGGATAGTCTTTCTGAGATTCCATGCTAAAGTGGATTTGGTGCCAGGGAAAAGCTCTAGGTCAGGGCACTCTGGATCATTGGCTCAGCAGCAACAAACATTCATCGAGTTAACTTGACATGTTTGTCCCAGTCCTCTGCACGTCTTTGGAGCTGAAAGAATTCTTAATCCCAGGTTTTTCAAGAAGTTAGGAGGAGTACAGTTTGACACAGACAGGTTCTTAGGACCTCAGAAACGGTATAAAGGGGTCATGACTCACTCCACCAGAAGTCCCAAAGCAGGGACCAGGGCAGGTCCAGTTGGAAATGGTCATCAGAGTGCTTTGGAAGATAATTGCAAGCAACTTGTTGTGTCTGTATTTAGTGGCAGCACTGCCATGTTACGTTATGATTTAGACACTGACAGGTATCACTTCCTTGATCTAACTAGTGCCTTTGTGTTTCATATGCTCAGTTTTGTGCTCCAAGAGTGTAGCTAATGTTTATCATTTCTTGTAATCATATCCTATTTTTTCACCGATGTTAGCTTTTAACAAATGTTTCATGGTTATCTATATTAACGATCAAAGACTGTGTTCTTGTTGACTATCTTTGTTAGTAATCATGTCCTAGGTTCTTGTACTTTACTTTATTAAAACATTGGTGTGCAATAAGCACAGTGCCTTATATTGATTTGATATTTGCATTGCCTAACATATTATGCAGCAGACATTTTTACATATAAAAGTTACAATACAGTTTCTGGAAGAGTATAACTATTTAAGAGAGACACTCAAATAGTCTTATTTCGTGGATCTTAACCTGTCACTCTCCAGGTCCTAATGTAAATAACCATTTTACAGTCAAAAAGGCTGAGATTTGCAAAATCACAGGTGTTGATGCAGCAAAAAGGCTATTTACAATATGTATAACCCATTTTGTGATTTGCTAACAGATTACCAAACTGCACAATGGATTTAGAAACCTATAACAAATTATTATTTGGAAGGGAAATGCTTAGTGTGTCACTTCCAAATAGCAATTCGTTAAGGGATGTATCAATATTTTGGTACTGAAATTCAGTGGCAAAAAATTGAAAAGTCTGATGACCCCAGCAGGCCACCACCGATAGTATCTTATCATAATGAGTCACACTATACGCCTTACCTCATGAGTATTGATGAGGTAGGTCGCATTATGAACTGATCTATTAGTACATAGAGCGGTTCAAAAAATTCATTTACATTTGCATAAATTCTGTGCCCAATTTGCGACCATTGATTGTGAATGGAAATGTCATACATCAGGTCCCAAATTCCGAATAGTATGTATAGGTAGGTGTCCGCACAAGTATGCGCTGAACATTTTGAGAAGCTTTCTCTATAGTACTGATAACATTTCATCTGTATGAAGGAAAATTCATGTGTAAGAAACCAAGTTTTTAGTTGAATAGTGTGAGAACCCAACTCAAGTAATAATCACAGGCTTAACTTAGAGGCAATGTGTAAAGTGTATATGCAATACTAAAACAGTAATAAAGTAGAAATGCAAAGCAATAAAAATCACAAAACGAATAAAATGTAATAAAGAAAACAGCACAAAAAAGACAAACATACAATAAGGACAACCAAAGATGTACATTTTAAAGCTTTAAGTAAAAATAGCACAAAGTGCCAATCATAGTCAATGGTCATAGTTGACTGGAACCTGGGCATAATTTGACGCTGGCCATGATGGAGCTTGTCTCGGATACACCAACTAGGTAAATCCTTAGCAAAAAAATTTACCTTGTGACTTAGGGCCTGATTTTGAGTTCGTGGATAGGTTACTTAGTTACAAATGTGACGGATACCCCACGCCCTGTATTAACAGTGCATTTTATTCAATGGCACTTGTAATACGGCAGCCAGGATATTTGTCACATTTGTGATGGAGTAACACACCTTCCGATCTCTAATACAGTCCCCTAGTCATTTAATTCACAGTCCACCACAAGAGTACTCTTCTAAAGCCCCCCAGGACTTCATAGGATGTGCTTAGAGACTCACTAGGTGTCAGGCAGAAGCCAACAGCATGGTCCAGTCCTGGTCCACTTGCCACTGATAAACTGGCAAGTTGCAGAAAAGGCCCCTTGTGACTTATTGTATCCCTAAAGCTTGAATAGGAGGTCAGCATGGGTTCAAGCGGTAGGGAAGGTGCCGTTTTTTAGACCTCTTCTAATGTCTCATACAGCAGGTTCAGCCCTCTTCTGATCTTCCACAGGTCAATGAGTATTTTTAAGTTAGTGCCTGGAGGTGCCATATTTATATCTTGCATGAGCTAGTGGGGGGAATTATCCCGGGGGCACCTTAACCAATGGTGTAAAGTTGTCTGTGGCTACCCCTTCCCACTTTGGGCTCTGAGGACTTGGGGGGTGTAGGGAGTGTGCTGTGGTAATCCAAGTTTCCTCGCACATCTAACAATCCAGTTTGAAGCAGGTCCTGTACCCTCAACAAACTCAGAGTTAGACATCTGGTAGATAAAAGTAGGATTTTAAGCAATCAGACAGTGGATACACATGAAGTGTTTTGACACACTGTTTCTTTCCTTTAAAGTGCACCTCAAATGTTATTTATAAACCAGGCACATCTGTGGCACTGGCTTTAACACTTTAACGCTAAAGAGTTCTACTGTGATTGGAGCTTGCCTGGATGAGGGGACAATGGAAGGGCCATGCAAATGTGTCAGCTAGCATTTGTCTGTGACAGGGGAGGCCTCTTTGAAGTGCACTCCAAGTGTGAAATGAAAAACCCGAGCAGGCATATCATGCAGAATTTAACATTAACATAGGATTTGACACTTTAATGTCAACAAGGATGCTCACAGCCCCATCCCTCATATTCTGTTGGGGTTAGAAGAGTTATCTCTGCCCATTCAGGTCAGAATATTGTTTGCTCCTGGGAGGAATTTCACACCAAATAACATCTTTTCAAATGCTAATGATTGGGTTGTCTGCAGGAACTTCAGGCAGGGAAAAGTAACTTTCTAAAAGTTACTTTTGCTTAGAAAGTAGTAATAATATGACTTCATTGAATTGAATTTTTCAAACCTATAAAAATAATTCTTTAATTATATGTCTATCTATTCCCATTCAAGAGATAAAATATTAGTATTTAAAATTACATCTCAGTTTTTTCTATAGAACAGCCAGACTTGCTAGAGTAAAAATAGTTTTTGGTGCCCTTTCAATGTAAGTATGTGTGTAATTAAACTTTTGCATGTCTGCTTTTAAATACTGTGCGCCCTGCCTTATGGACAATAGGGTTTACTTATGGGTAATTTATAAATATTTAAAAGGAAGGTTTAGGCCTGTTAAAAAGGGATTATTATCCTAGGTCAAATTTTCAGTTTAGAACTGCACAGCCAGGCTACAGATGGTATGTCTGCAGTCATGCCTACTCTGTCACTGTAGTGGATGGCACAATGGGTGCTGCAGTCCACTTGTGACTTTAAACTTACAGGCCATTGATTCACTTTGTACCATATATTTCAGACTTATAGGCAAGTTAAATATGCTAGTTAGGAGTATCTCAATTTTACCAAAAAAAGGAGGAGCACCAGCCCTTTACCCCTTAGCATAGGGAAAGTGCATATAGTTCAACAGCCTGCTAAAACAGAGGCTACAACACAAGACAAAACAAGCATTGGCATAGCCAATAGGTCTCGCCTTTGGGTTCTTATAAGTGTTTAGCCATGCAACAGTTGCATAACTAAACACTTATAAGGTCCCAAAAGTGAGACCTATTGGCTATGCCAATGCTTGTTTTAACTGCTGCAATCTATTGAAGCCTCACGGAGAACATCAAAGCGGCCGCGAAAGTGAAAGTAATCGTGGTAAAGTGTGACGCATGCACTGTAGCTCTAGGCTGGCCTGGTAGCACTTTTTGGAGCCCTCACAAAATGTCTCGCCAGACCAGCGCATGCGCTGGGTCAGGCGAGACCTAAAAAATGGGGTGATCTTGCAGAAACAGAATGAGACTGCGGAGAGGTGCAATTAGTTCAAAATGTAGAGTGGGTAAAAAAAACCTTTAACATGATAACAGTTCTCAGGGAAGCACAAACATGCAGAAATAGAACAGCAAAAGATAACAGCTCTTTTACTATTAATCATGCCAATACCGCTACAGGATTTAGGAGCTAAAAGTTAGAAGTCTTCTCGAATGCCAATAAAGAAATGTTCCTATTGCAACAGTAATTAAATAGGAGAGATTCTAGATAATAATACATAATCCTCACATGCAGCCCTAATGCAAATGCCAGGTCAAGTGTACTGATATATTTTGCCCTCTAGTGAACCGCCTTCACATTTGCTTTTTTCCTTGACTGGTTCTTGGTCTCCTCGGAGGACTGCAGCTTTTCCTCATACCTTATGTGCTTTTATTTGCTCGAGGCAATACTAACCCCCTGTACAAACTACACAGGAATTATAAGTAGGGTCTGCAGGGTTGTCCATGTGATCCTATTTATTTCAGAAATTACATCTCAGAAAATGTTTCTGTGCTTGTGCACACAATGCCTTGCAATGTGCTATTTCTAATTCTCGCTTCGAAACAATACTACTTGAATAGCATGCCTATCTTATGAGAGAGAGAGAGATCTTTATATTAATTAATATCAACTTTACACGTGTTGTCCTATCTATCCTTCCCATAATATTTAATTCTAAAAAGCACACGTCAGTTACTCCAAGCTGCTGGATTCTGCAAATTCTTTTGGGATGCTATCAGGCGGCACTGGGGTCTGCTTACATTTTCACACCCAACTGTTCCATTCTACTGCTCTTCTCTACATTATGTATACATTTCCTTTAAAACAGAAAGCGGGAGTAATATTACAGTCTTGAAATTTGGGCTAACACCTTCAGAATCTCACAAGAGATTTTATTAGCGATTACCTAGTTCCGATTTTCTGCGAATCGCAATTAGGTAATCGCTATTACAAATGTATGAAACTCCAAGACTTTCATATAGGGATTCATAGGGGGTCGCAAATCGACCTACCTCATGAAAATAATGAGGTAGGTCACAATTTGAGTCCACCTATGAATCGTTGAAAGCACGGGGATGGTGGCCTGCTGGGGTCAGCAGACCACCATGTCCGTGATTGCTTTTAAAAGTGCTTTTAAAAGTGGGACGACTGCCTGCTCTTAGAAAAAGTTTTTGCATACATTCACAAAGGGAAAGGGTTCTTTTACTTGAAGTAGGTGGTAAAACGCGAATGCTTTGCATCTGCATTTCTATGCGATTCGGTATTAGGAAGGGACGCCCTAAACATGCCCCTTCCTAATAGCGAATCACTAACCCAAATTGCGATTCGGTAATAGGTTACCAAATTGCTAAATAGGGTTTAGTATATTGGGAAAGCCTTTTTTCCAGTCGCAAACGGGCCATTTGCGACCTTAAAAAAGGTACATACATGTGGCCCGAAATCAGTTATGTTAAATGATAGTCCCTCAAATATTAACAGCTCTTACCTCACAATTGTTTTGATATTCTTCCTACGTCTCCAGATTACAATCTTATAACCGAGTACCCCAAATAGAGATAAAATTGTGTGCGGAAATGTAGACCACTATTTCCTTTTTTATTGTCCTGTTTTACTTCACTAGATTAAAAATTACTGTCTATCATAGGGCGTGAAGTCTCTGATACATTTGAGGATTTCTGGCTGCCCTATATTCCCCTTCAAAGATCCTGTGAAAAATGTAACTGCACATGCAATCACTTGGTGATGCCTGGTGGTACTGGAGACCATGCAACATATCTTTTCTAGTTTAAGATCAGATAGGCTGAGAGTTGCTTGAAATTATGGTCCCTAGCCTGCTGGGGAACTGCCTGTGAGGATCAAGCCATTCTTCTGAAGAAGGGCTGATGCATGCTCATAAGTGATGGAGTTGGTAGAAGATATAAGAAGATAATTGTGTGACTGATCATGCCTGGTGCCCAAAAGGTGATGAAAAGGTGTAGAGAAGAGGCCCAGTGGGGTAACATAGGAGCTGTGTGGTAGATCAGGCAGCAGAACCACTTCACTTCCCAGGTGTTATCGTGAGCATGCAAGAAGCTGATTGACACCCCCGCTCCCCCCATGGAATGCCTCCCTGGGGCAGAGTAACGCAACGCAGTGATTTACGCTAATTTTCTTACAGTGGCTTTATCAAGCCATGCAGGGTCTCGCAAGGTGGCTTTGTGCAGCTTGATAAATCCAACTTTTATGTCATCTTTGTGCTCCCTTCCATGGCACAAGGTGACACAAAAAGGTCATGAATATGCCCCTTAATAACTCCAATTCTGCTTTTGCAGTGTGTGAGAATCAGTTGTGTTGAAGATTTTCTATGAACTCGAGAATACCTTATGAACTCTTCTCAGTATCAAGAGGTCAGCAGATAGCCGTGTGTGAATATCTGTCATTGGCTGAGCATGGCATTCGAGAAAAGATTGTATCCTTTCAGTACAAGTATTATTTTCAGGTACATGAGTGTAGACATGTTGGAAGGGATTCAGGATTGGAATGAAGGTGTCTGTTAGCAGTGTGCAGCACCACTCACTGTGACTAATAGACCTTACCCACATCTAATTTTTCCTAGATTAAAATGTCCAGCAGGAACTAACTGAAAGACTCAGAGCAGGGATAGCTAAACAACATGCACATTTATGCCATCAGAGAAAACGGACAGCGGAATGTTCTTGTTTTAGATTCAGATTAGGTTGCAGTGATATTTTCACTTAGTGTTTAGATCTAGAGACCGGAAATGAGGTTGGAGACTGGTGCAATAGGGGGACACGCTAGTGAGACTGCGGGCACACCATATGTGGAGCTTTCACTCAAGTAGTTGTTGACGGCCACAACTGGAAGGAACTCCATCTTTGAAGAAAAATTACAAATGTGGATTTGGAGTTTACCATGTTAAAACTCAATTAAGGAAAGTAGAGAGGTGTGTACTGTGACTGAGGAAGTCAAGCAGTTCAGGGCACATTCAAACAACAAATGAAAGATATTCAAATCTTGGCACAAGGGGTGAAAGATGCCATAGATAGCCCAGGCCATAATAAAGTTGTTTTGTTGGTTTTTCTATGAAATCAGAAAACCCAGCACCTGGTTGTTTGCCAAGAAGTGATTGACTAATATCTTAGAGCTGTGTGGTCCACAATGAGGGAGCCTGATGCTGACGGGGTGAAGTGTCTGTGTCCAAAGGTCCTGTATGAATTTATTTGAGAAAGGAAGGCTTGAAGCTGAACTCTCCATGCCCTGTGACGGGGTCCTGGGACAGAAAGCTATTCTGGCTCCTTGTTTGTCTTGGAAGTGTGTCTTAGTTTGTTTTTTTGTACTTGTCACTGTCAGCAGTGTACATAGTAAATCATGCAATTGTGAATGGGGTGAGTACAAGGTGCCTGGGATTATGATGTTCTAAAACCTATGTCAACCTGTAGAGAGGTAGTGGATGCTACAATTTAAGATGGCCATCATGTAATTAGTTACAATTTCTATAGTTTTCGTTGGGCAGGGCTACATTCATTTCCTTTTTGGGGAGCTAGGCAGTTATGAGCGTAATCAAATG
The DNA here is from genome assembly GCF_964204655.1 of Triturus cristatus. Lineage (NCBI taxonomy): Eukaryota > Metazoa > Chordata > Amphibia > Caudata > Salamandridae > Triturus > Triturus cristatus. Next base: position 689,964,345 of record NC_140591.1, read on the forward strand.
TTGTGGGGAGATGGAATGGGTGTGGTTTTCTTTGATTTGTGTAATGCATCAGTTGATGTGTGGAGGAGCAAAATGGGGTAGAAGGGATGTGGAATGGCGAAACATTTCTGCTTGTGGCGGTTGAGTTGAGTTGAACTCGGATAAGGTACTAACTTGCAAATATATGCTGTAGGATTTTAACGGACTGTGTGATAAAAATAAAAGGGAGCTAGTCACACATGCGCTCTCATAGGCCAGAGATGGTGTTTTCCCAAGAAAACAACTTGGTTGGCAATCAATGCCAATTTATCGACCATGGTCAACACGGTGAATGCAAGTACAAACACTTGCACAAGCGTTTTTTGAAATTGTGATTTTTATGAGAAAGTCTGGTCCCTTTGTGACATTTTTATTATTGCCTGAAAATTGCTGGCTGTACAAGAAATTATGCAGCAGGTGCTTTTAACTCCATCAGAGATTTCAAAATACAGTGGCCTCGAGCTATGCGCCTGTGCGGTGGCATCATACACACCACCCTAAAGCTGGTCCTACTCGTATTAAAGATAAAATGTATTACCCCCAAAATTGTGAAGCAAGGATTGTTATCCCCCAAAAGGCAGATACAACTCTATTCTTTGTCTCGAAGCTTAATGGACAAAAATTAAGTAAAAGCATTAAACAGCATTAGATGAAGTATCAATTGTTAAGGAGTGAAAAAAGTAGTGACAGTAAGCACACCAAAAATGTATTGAATATCAAAAAGGTCTGGAAGTGAATTAAACCAGTACAAGAACAAAAACAGTCCCTTTGGAAGTTTTTTCCAGGCCTTTGTATTATGTTGTGAAGTGTGGACTGCACTGCCCTTCACTAGTGCAGTGCATCTAGTGGATCATTAAGTTCCAAATGTCTATTAATCATACCATCTGTCTAGTTTAAACAATACAGTGCAAGAACGTTTGTTAATAAGGAGTCAACACAATGAGATGTATAATTTTGTGAAAACAAGATTGACATTTTCACTCAACCCACTTTACACGTTATAGACATTTCAGGTCAATTTCATATGGCTTTTCATAGATACGTTATAGAAAAATATTAGTAATTATTTGAATGAGAGGTAACTTGCACAGTATTATCTATTTCATTGGCATGACAACCTGTTTCAAGCAGCCACCCTTGAAGTTATTCAGAAAAGTTATGGGATAATTAGATCGTCTTGTTTGGACTTCTCTGCAAAAATCTCAAAAATAGTTATATTTAAGGGAAAGTCAGAGACCATTCAGAGTAATGAAATAGTATTTTTATGCATGCCATAGAAACTTCAGGGATTTCAACCACAGTGGTCTCTTGGTGAAGGGAATACCATACTGAGTTTCTTTAGTGTCATTCTGTTTCTTACCTTTTAACCTTTTGTGTTCACCATTTATTTGGTCACTCCTAGCTAAACAGGAGATAAAGAAAGAGATCTTGAAAATAAATACTGTACTCCACTACAAAACTAATTGTTTCCACATACTACTAGATTCCCCAGCTTCTGCGGATTACTGGGTTAGCCCATTAGTGTTAACAGCATAGAGATAAGGCATTTCAGTCTTGCAATCTAAAACACCCTTCCTTCACCTACCTTTCGAGTACCGTAAAGTTTTAAAGGCAAGCTGTCATATAGTGCAGTAGATGATTTGTCCAATATATTGCCCTATTTTCTTCTTGTCCTAGACATAGCTGATTTAGTAAGAGATCAGAAGAAACATGGATGTGTGTGCATGTGCGTTTGTGGTATAGTCTATTTCTGGGTCACTGTGACTTATGAGCTCGGCGAACACCCTATATTCTCTTGTTGCCTACGAAGATTCAGATAGACATGGACGCTATACCAGACCACTGGGTAAAAGAGTGCAGGGAATAGATAACCCCCTGAATGGAATATATTCAGTCAGGGCTGGTGACCGACAGGCTAGTTGGTCTGCTGAATTTTATTCTCTGCCTTATGTAATATCTGTAAAAAGTAAGGAGAACATTTACTATTAGAATATTAGGGCAGAATAAACCGATATACATTACATTCAAAGTGTTGCATACCACCTTGCATACCACCTTCACCTTAGATGAGGTAGTAAATAACATAAGAGAATAATAGAAATGATTTCTTGTCATTCGGGGCGAGGAGATAGACCAAACAGAGTCAGAGTTAATGTAGAACACAAAGGGCAGAATCCAAGAGGTAAAAACACTGTCTCTCTTTGAAAACCTGCCCAAACCCAGGAGACGATAAACTATTGAGACAGGAACAGTAATATTGAGTGTGGACTGGCACAAAGTGCAAGTAGTCGGAGCAACAATGAAAAGCTGCAAGATAGAGTTTGTTCCTGTGAGAAATGTGGTCTTGGTTGACTAGGGTATGAGCCCTAGTCATTCAACAGCAGCAATTATTTTCACGGTGACCAACAAAAAGGCACAACCTGTACTTAACCCTGGGAAGCTTGGCAGAAAAAGCAGTTAGGCTCAACTTAGAGGCAATATGTAGAGTATTCATGCAGCACACAAACAGTAACAAAGTGGAAAGATCACACAAGAAGAAATCAAAATCAATTAAAAAAAATAGAGTACATTTTAATAAATTATTATCACCAAAACAACAAAAACCAAATCAGTAGACCCGCAGTTATGAATTTTTAAAGTTTTAGTAAAAAGTAGCACCAAAATGTTGAAAGGGCCAACTGTGGAATTCTAGTCATGTGAGACCAGGTCAAAGTTTAAATTTAAGGCTGATCGCGATGGAGCGCGGTTCGGATACAAAAAGTAGATTGGGCTGGTCAGCACTTAACTTCTGACTTAAAAAAATTCTTGAAGAAAATTGTCTAAGAAGGTAGAAGTTCAGTGAGGGATGGCTGCAGCAGTGTTCGAGGAGGGAGTGTTGTTGTGGGATGGTCTTGGAACGAAGGCGTGGTGAAGATTTTTACCTTCTCACTTAGTCATCAAAATGGAAGTCAAAAATCTTCAGCGGGACGAGGAAGAAGGCTGTAGCTGAAGACAGTTTCATAAGTTCGTACATCCCTTAGGTGAAGGATGGCTGAAATGGATTTGCTCCTGAGGAGAAGAATATAGCGGGGGAGGCCGCAGAGTCAATCCGACCGGTGATGCACCTCGTGCGGATAGGCAAGCAGGTTCGTCTGGTCGCCTCCAGGTTCTCAGAGCACTTTTTGGCCAAATTTTGTCTAAGTCCTCAGTTTTGGAAATTGCCCATCTGGACACCTTTAGCACCACAACCAAGGGTCCAGGACTGATGGGACACCTCTTGGGAGCTAAAGACTCACTCAAGCTGGGTCAAGGTGCAGGTTCAATAGGATGGGAACATGTCATGTCCTTGTGGTTCTGAACAGGAGGCCAGCAAAATAGCTCTTGGAGTCACTTCTGGTAGTCCAGAGTGCAGGGTAAGATGAAGGGCTCCATAGCAGAGCTGGTCTTATTGCAGGGATTCTGCTCAGGAACTGAACTAGGCTTGGGACCATAGAACATTAGCAGGTAGGGACTCACTGACCATACCACCTAGGTAACATGAGCCCGAATCCGACTAGCTATAGTGTCTCACTTGCCCTCTTACCCATATCCAGAGAGACAAATGAATCGATAACCCCAGAACAGAACACTCCCGACCCTCTCAGGGATCGTGGTAACAGGATACACCTTTTCACTCACGCACTCGTCCACAATATGATATGAAAGACACAAAGGAAGTTTGAAATATTTATTTAAACTATCGTGCTCTAGAATGCAGTATACATACCACAATCAGAAAACAACTGCCTAGCAAAAATACAATCAGCATAGTCAGTAAACTGTATATTATGAAAAGCCCCTTCTACAGAAGAAAACTAATTATAGAGTAAAGATCTCTGGGATTAGTAGCAGACCCAGTACCTTAGCATACACAGATGGATATTCTACATCTCAGATACAACCGTGATCTCTCTCTCTCTCTCTGTCTCTGTTACATTGCTGTGCATACCTCTATAACAAGGTTTACATGTTCATAAACAACAGCTGAATTTCTGTGTTGTGTCTAGGTGCGAGTGCCGGACCAGAACAAAATAACAAGGGACATTGTTGTTTGACCTTGTCTGCTATTCAGACTAAATCCCAGGAAAGAACAGAACGAGAAAACAGCTGCAGGTTCTGTGTGAAAATGGAATGTGGCACAAAAGCATACATGTTTATTTAGTGACATGTGCAAAGCTAATGCGGCCTATGTCGTGCACAGTTAGGCTAACATAGGGAAAACTACAATGGGCCAGGTGCAGAACACATGACAGCCTCTGAGAGCTCAAGGCAGGCTCCAGGAAGCAAAGCAGTTCTTCTAGGTAGAACAGCAGACTGGCAGAGTGCACAGCAGGTCACAGCAGCAGGCAGGCCTCTGAAAGTCATTTTGTAGGTCCAGCAGTGATCTGAAGAGTAGGTCTAAAGATCCTATTTTTATACCCTGCTGCCCTTTTTTCTGGAAGGTGGGAGAAGTTGCTGGAAAGTGTCTTTGAAGTGCATAGAAAACTCCCCAGTCCTGGCTCCAAGCTGGCTGAAGTGACAATGCAGGGTCATCAGGTTCTTTGTGTGCAGATCTGACACAGCCTTTTCAGGTGCAAGTGGGGCTGTGCTCAACACTGCCCCCCATCCTGCCAGCTAGTGGCACATTGAGGCACACTGAATTCCTCTATTATGTGACTGTTCGGGAGGGATTCACAAAGTCTACCACAGTTAGCTACCCCCAGTCATGTGACCACAGCAGGCTGCTGGAACAAAGGGCTATTGGCAGGAAAATGCCAACTTTCTAAAAGTGGGGAGGGTATAATTGAGGTATAATTGAGGTTTGTAAGGGAGAGAAGTGCTCTTATGTATTTTTTAAAGTTTTGGTTCTCGAGCGATTGGTTTCAATTGTTGTTTCTAACTTTTTCAGTGACCCCTGATGAAGAACTTATTTGGTTCAAAATGCATTGGGTTTTACACAAGCGTTTGCTACATAATTTTGGAAGACTGCACATGCCAATGTACAAGCCTGGATGGGCAACAGAAGGCATATGAAAATGCATGAATAAAAAGATTCTGGTTTAATACTTGCTGTCTCCGGAGTGATTCTATAGATATACAAAGAACGACTACATGTTTGAATCATGAATTGGTTTACATCGGATTACATCGTCTACTTTGGGGAAAAAATGGTTTACTTGGAGCACTTCTTCTCTGTTTAGCAGTGCAGCAGCTGGGGACCTAAATGAGGCACCCTTTGACAGTAACTTTCTAAAAGTGTCAGTTATAAAATTGCAATAAAAAATCCAACTTCACCATTAAAGAGGGTTTATCATTTCAATTTCATAGGCACCAAGCACGACATATCCACGTGCTCCAAATTGAAAAGTACATTTATTAAATATAATATTGCATGCCCCATGTTATCCTACAAGAGGGGTAAGTCTCACTGGAGTGCAAAATGAAGGTGGGAGTTTTTCACTACCAGGACATGTAAAACTTAAAAGTACATGTCCAACCTTTTAAGTACACAACACCCTGCCCTATGGGCTATCTGGGGCCTAGCTTAGTGGTGACTTATATGACATACAAGGGAAACTTAAGGTTTGGCAAGGGGGTTTAAATGTCAAATTGATATGGCAGTGCAGCACTGCATTTAGGCTGCAAGGACAGGCCTTGGACATGTTTTAGACTGCTACTTAAGTTGGTGGCACAAGAAGTGCTGCAGGCCTACTGGTAGCATTTATTTTACAGGCCCTTGGAATATGGTAGACCACTCTACAAGGGACCTATAAGTAAATTAAATATGCCAATTAGGTATATGCCACTCAAACCATGTTTAGGGGAGTGAGTACAAGCACTTTAGCACTGGTTAGCAGTAGCAAAGTGCACAGACTCCCGAGGCCAACAAAAACGAAATCCAGTAAAAATTGGAGGTAAAGTGGCAAAACGTTTGGGGGAAGACCACCTTAAGACTGACAGGTCTATCAGTTCCCAAGTCATCGTCTTGTACTGTCTGACTTTCAAGACCCAGAAGTAACCACTGAAAGCACGCCTGTCTTCAACTGTTAGAGCATCAACCTCAACCCTTATGTAGTTTCCATGTCCCTGTCCAACATCATATGTGGTCTGTACTGCATCAGAAACAATCACTGGCAATACCAATAGGTCTGGCTTTAAAGGAATGTGGTATGGTAATGTGAAACATTGCAAGTAAAGAGTATTGGAATAGATATGTATTTGTTTTGAAGCGACGAATTCTAGAATGATATTGGTGGAGCTTAAAAGGTCAGATGATAGTGACTGTCAAGCCAGAGCTAAAAATCCATGAAAGTTTATGACTGCCCTCTTTAAATCTGTGCTTCTGCCATTGAAAAACACCATAAATTATCTAGTGATCTAAGACACTTTAATACCATTCCAATGTCATTTTTGTGAGCATCATAATTCAAGCTCAGGCAGCGGGATAAATAAACAAAATGATCACAGATTTGTTGAGGGGAAGCACATTTTTGTGGAAGCACACAACTTCTGCCCATTCAAAACACTGCTGCGCTGTCAAGCCAGACCATGATAATGGGTCCAATGCAAAATGACGCAGTGAATGATGTATGAGACATGTTTCCAGTAAAATGTGGCTATGAACTTTGCCTCACACCAGTGCTAATACTTTGTTCACATCTTACTAAATAAAACAACTTCTTTTTGCTTGCATGGTGTATTAAACTACCTGAAAAATACTTTTCTACAAGTAGCAGTTCATGCAAGTAGAGTGTTGTGCCTCGAGCACCGAATTCCACTGTTAGTCCATTGCACATTTTTCAGTATTGACCATCCTTGTGGATGGCCCTCTCCAGGAGGTGAGACTAAAAAGAGCAGGTGATGTACAAGGAGGAAGCAGAGGGAGGAGGTGGTTGGAGTGTAAGAAGAGTAGCACATTTGCCTACTATTGTACACATCATGGTGAACAGTTAGAGCTCTTCTGAGGCAAAAGCTAAGCAAGTTTGAAAGTGAGTAATCTATTTAGTATAGGGTTCTTTATTAAAAACTATATATTTTTCATTGTTTACTGCCAGCACATTCTTGTGAAAGGTACTTAGATGGCTCATCCTCTGGTAAGCAAGCCACAAATAACCTTAAAAACACTTATATGCAAGGGCTTGGATTGATTTGAGGAGGAGGTGAATAGTCTTGAATATTGTGCTTTTATTTATTGCCAACAGGTGCTTAAATATATGGCTAAGGATGTATGAGCTGACTGCTTTAAATCAATGATGGTGTGACATACATGGTTCTCCACATGCTTTAGTCACTGGAGATTTCCGGAAGGCCAGTGTTGCTCTAATTAAGATAAGAAATTCTCTTACTAGGATGGGCGTGACCCTGCAAGCAATTATTAGAAGTGGCTGATCTCCCTCATAAAACTAGAGCAGTTAGCCTACCTGGTCACAAAACTGATTTGTGACTCAAAGGACGAAATCACTTATCAAGGTTCACCCCAAGGATTCAGATGATGAGGGTGTGTGCATAAGAGAGGTCCTAGGTACAACATACCTATTGGCAATACCTCAGTGTTTGAAGTGATAATGCAGGGATAGTTATTGCTTAACCTACTGGGGTGCACAGACGGCAGTCGGTGATTCCTTGAATGTTCTCACCTTTTGGACATTTTTCCAATATATTATGATTTAGGTGGGTGTCAACAACAAACATGTGATAACTCTTTACCAAGCTGATTAGTATGTGGAGCAGTATGGCTTGTAGAAAACTCCCATGAACTCTCTTATCAGGGCCTCTCTGCATACAACATTGAGGGTAGCTCTGAGGAAAGAGAATGCAAGAAGCAATACAAACCTCTTTAGTGCAGTGTTATACAATCCCTATTTACAATTGCTGGTATCTGTGAAAGATGTCGAGGGCTAGCAGAGGTCAAGTATGATCAGTGTGCAGAATCTGACCAGGGCTTCTGGCTATGATCAGCTCATTCTTTACATAAATAGGAGTGTTTGTGCAAAACAAAGGGTCGAACTAGACTTGAAGCTGCCCAAAAAAGAGGGTGTGCTTGCAGCAGAGAGTAATGCTGCAAAATGTTGACTGCTTCACTGTCCTTTATCATGCAGGGGAGACTTAAGATGGCCCAGAAATTAGAGAGGTTCAATTCTACTGGGGGCTTCTTGAGTGGTGGGACCTAATGATGTTTCAATTTAAGGTAAGTATCTCCACAGCTCAGTGATGTATTGTTAGATTATTCTAGGAGCCTAAGGTTGGACTCTCTTGTAAATCCCAGTGGTCACAACCAAGAGTAAAAACAATGACCCGTCCTTACTGGAAAAAACCTCCCAAAAACATTTTGATTTTGTTTTTCTAAAAAAACTCGCCTCTCTCTGTCACATTTACCCAAAAAGTGCTCACATCATGTTAGTAGGATCATTTACGTCCCAAAAATCTTCAAGAAATCAGTAAGGATTCTTTCTAATAAGCTAGTCAGTTTGCTGCTTGGCTGGCAGAGCCTCTAGGGCCTTGGAGGGTTGGAGGACAAACTGCTCACTATTACATAAAGCTACCAGTATTGGCTTGAAGGGATTTAATGTTGAGCTCAAGTAGAGGTATCCCTGTTGGAGCAAGCCAACTTACAAAAACATGCAGAAATGTTATTTTAAAGCACTCACATAATTTGGTGTGGGTTCTTGAAAAGATGCTTTTAAAATTCCAGGTAAAGATGTCACACCAGGACCGGTGTTAAAACTACAATGTATGCAAACAGATTCTATTGGATACCTCACTTTTCCTTAAAAATATTTTTTATTGCTCCATTTTTTAAGATGGCATCAAAGTACTTTTGTTTATCTGTAAGGTTATGTGTAGCAGGCAATTGGGCTCTCGCAGCAGTAGATTTGGGTGCAGGCCAAGGTCAGAGGCCAGGCCCTGTGTTCAAACCCCTGCTGATCATGGCCTTTGGGGTGCTGGGCACCTATGGCAGGGTTGGATGCAGACCTGAGGCCAGGCCTTGTGGCCTCTGCCTTTGCTGCTTAGCCGAAGCCCACGCACAGTGGCAGATTGACTGAATATGATTAAACAGAACAGATATTTACTGAAAACTCCAAAGGTTAAAGTGATGTAATAGTTAGGTATGGTAATTAGATATTAGCTTACGCTAAAACAAAACTGAAATTCACTGGGAAAAAAACCCAGTTTAAAGTGAAGTTATAGTAAGGTGTTCAAAGAGAAAAAAACAAATACCAGCTAAAAATGAAAAAAACACTGACATTCAGAAGTTATACTTAATGAGCTAACAATAACTTCAGCCCCTGCCATGAACTGCTTATGGCCTCACATTGCTCGATTTCTCAAGATGGCATCTAAGAACGTTCGTACTCACTCATCACTCATGACTCGTAAAATTACATCATTAAATGACATCACTGATGACATGTAAAATTACATCACTTATGACATCACTTATGACATCATCCGGTCAGTGTAACAGCCTCCTATAGGACTTGTGGCCTTAATGTAATTCAACATGCTTCATGTGTGGCCAATTTTCTATGAGCAATCATGTGATAATCAACATCAAGGGAAAATAGGTATAATGTTTGACAACATGCTGGACACATAACATATCTGTCACGTCACCTACAGTTGGTAGATGTAACACTCGTTTTACTGGTATTCACTCACTTAAAATATGAATTGCATCCATAGAGGTCATCCTTTCTAAACTTTGAACACACTCCCAAAAAGAGTTTGTACACTATTCACCTTAACATTATCATTCTCTTCACATGCCCGTAATTTTAAGTCAGAAGGTAGACAGATATGTATCTAACACTGATAAGACATCTTCGGCCAGGCCATATGCACAACCCTCTGTAGTTTTCTAAAATATAATATACACATACATGAGATGAACACAATGGCATAAAACCTTGGAGCCCTGTTTACAACCCCAGTGTGAGTTAAACCACCTCTCTGTTGCTCACTCCTACATTCTACATTCTTCAACAATCTGCAATGTCTAAAAAACGTCATGAGTGTTGTAATATGTGAGGTCTTAAGCAGTGCATGATGGCGGCAGGTTATAGGTATTTTCACTAAATCTAACTGCCATCTTTCAGTGTTTTTTTTGTTAGCTTGTGTCTCATTTCAACAGCTTACTATCACTTTTTTTAAATGTGTTTACCAAAATGCAACTTGTTTGTGAAGATGGGTAGGCTGAGTAAACAGATGTGGAAATGTGATGCGTTTCTTGTGGAGACATCTTTGTCTTTAACGATTTGGGCCCCTTTCAAAATATATTATGCTTAAATAAAACATTCCTTCCCTCGCAATGTAAACACTCTGGTTTAATGCCTGCAGTAACATCACAATGATCATTTACTTCTGCCAGTTCTCCAGGAAAGGCTTTAAATTCAACAGCTCCTATACAAACAAAATGGCATTCAAAAGAGCCTCACTTTTGTCTTGAATACAAAGGGACTTTGCGCCGACGGTGCGACACTTAAGCGTTAAAAAGTGACGTAACTGTGGTGCAAGGGACATTGTAAATAAGCCCCAAAATGTTTTATCACTCTAGTTCATTAGAAGCCTGTGGTAAAGCTGCAGTTGATAACTGGGGAGCTAAATGACAGGTGCAGCTGGTGTTGAAAGTACATTTTTCAGTCTGTATGTCTCAATGTTTTAATGACGTGGATTAGGAAGATATTTGAGACCTCATAGAAAATGGGACCTCATTTTAGCTTTCTAGAGAACCAACCATCATTTCAATGACAAAAAGAGCCCCATCTTTTCATCAATTTCTAAATAAAATGCTTTAGGTTTTACAGTTTCAAATCCATCACCATAGCTTCAGGTGTCCCACACTTTTGTCAAAAATACAGAATGTTAGCTCTCTATTTGTTGATTAGAAAACTGTGAGAAGCTGCAGTAGAAATCTAGGGAGGTAATTGACAGACAGCTGCTGGTGCTGAAAGTGCACGTTTCCGTCTGCATGTCAGAATGTTTTACTGACATGGGTGAGAAAGATATTTGAGAACTTATGGAAAATATGTCCTCATTTTAGCTTTGTAGAGCACCAACCATACTTTCAATGAAGAAATTCCGACAGTACTTATGTATTTATTTTTTTAGCTCCTTAATGACCATCCCGAACACCTCTGTAAAAGTGAATTTCTCAAAAACAGCTGAAAGGATTTATACCAAATTGCAAAAAGCACGTTTTCTAAGTAAAGTTCAAACTCTTTACCAAATTTGGTTTAATTCTGCTCAGTTCTATTTTTATAGGAAATCATATTTTGGGATCCCCCTTTTTTCTTGGCACCCTCTTGACTGATCACCTCAAAACCTTCTAGGAAAGAGCTGAGACAGATTAACCTATTTTTTGGAAAGTTTCTTACATATTTGTGAAAATAGTGTTAAAGTTATTAGCTAAACAAAAAATATATTCATCACCTACTGGCGGTCGCCAGTAGGTAGTTATAGTTAGGACCTTGTTTCTATTCAAAAACCTTTTTTTCTTTTGCCAATATGTTTCGCGCCGTTAGATAAATCTTCGCGAAATTTTCCTAACTAATGGTTCACTCAGGTTAGCTCCTGTCCTTTCGGGGTGATTCATCAAGCGGGGGTGAGAAAAAAAGGGGGTCCCAAAACGCGTTTTCCCCATGTTAATTTCCATGGGAACTTTAGACACAGCTACAGCCCAAACTGCTGAATTGAATTACACCAAATTTGGCAAAAAGGTAGCTCTTGGTCCGGAAATCAACCTTTTTTTTAAATGGTGTAAATCCGTTCAGTAGTTGCTGAGAAGTTCAAAAAATAAAAATGTATATATCTGAGCACCAAGGAGGAATCGCGACTCCTCCCGAGCAAGAGCTTCATTCTAATTGGCTGCTAGCATTCCAAACCAGGAAGTGTTGGCAGCCATCTTGTGACTCGGTAAACAGGTCACAAGAAAACAGTACAGAAAAGGTGAAAAACAAGAAAAGGGGGCAGGGTAGAAACACCCTGAGCCCCTAGGCCTGCTCAGCCCAAAAAAGCATTTTTTTTAAATAATTTCAGCCAATTCACACTGGCTGCGCGTACCCGGACGAAATTATACAAAAAAACAAAGCGCGGTCTCCTGCGCTTCGTTTGTTGCAAGCCCCCAAGTGTGCCAGGTCCAGGGGGCAATTCTTAATTATGCTGTGGGGGCCCCCACAGCCCCGGGGACCGCCATCTCCCCAGGGCTTTGTTGATCATATGCGGGGACACACGGCCTCGCTGCAGCCCCAGGGACCGCCACCTCCCTGGGCTTTGTCTTAAAATATGCGTTGGGGCTCCTGCCCTCCTATGCCACCCCGGGGATGGCCACCTTCCCGGGGCATTCCTATTTATGTTCGGGCGGCCTTGTGGGCCCCACAAGCCCTGGGGACTACCACCTCCCCAGACTTAAATGTATGTAAATAAATGTGGGGGACCACAACCTCCTCCCAGGGGCATACACTAATTTACAAGTGGGTCCGTGGTGGACCCCCAGAGACTACCACCTCCCTGGAGCCTTGAAAATGTAGGGAGGGGGCCTCCTGAAGCCCTTGATGGCCCTGGGGACCACCACCTCCCAGGGCCAGCTCCTGTAATGTCCCGGGGTGCCCACCCTAGATATTGCTGTTTGCTATGGCAGGGCGGGAGCACGGCTCCCACCCTGTCATAGAAAACTCTGCTTTGCTTCATTGAAGCGAGTGCAGAAAACCTGCTCTCGCTTCAACAAAGCAAAGCAGAATTGCATTTGGGCAAGGGGTGCTGCATGCTAGTAGCTCCCCTTGCCCAAAAGCAATGCTGGTTCCCGCAGGAGACCATGGGGGCATTTGGGCTCCCCCCACAGTTCCCATCAAAGAGGCCAGGCACTGGGGATGGGGTCCTTGGGGCTAGAAGTGGTCCGGTAGGGGAGCCACACGTCCCTCCTCCATTTACTGAAAAAAAGAATAGCCAGGCCCCGGGGACGGGTCCCCTGGGCTGAAATTGGCCTGGGGAGGGGGGCCACGCGCCCCCCCTCCTCATATAAAAATTATTTAATAATGGCCAAGCCCCAGGGGATGGGGTCCCCGGGGACAATAGTAGTCCAAGGAAGGGGGGCCATGTGGCCCCCTTTCCCTATAAATATTTTTTTTAAAAGAGACCACGCCCCGGGGGATGGGGTTCCTGGGCCCAAAAAAGGCCCAGGAAATATATTTTAAAAAGGAGAAAGGAGGCCATGCACCGGGGATGGGGTCCCCGGGGCCGAAATTGGCACCAGGAGGGGGGGCTGCGCGATCCCCTTCCAGTTTTTCTTATTTTTTTTTTAAAGGGTCAGGCCCTGAGGAGTGTGTCCCCAGGGCCCCAAAAATACTAAAAGAATGGAGGCCACATATCCCCCTTCTAAAAATATATTAGTAAAAAGCCGGCATCTCGCCGGAGGCCACCCCCTCTGCAAAAGCACCCCCATGAATACTGAGGCTCCCTGGGGGCCAACTGGCCCAGCAGGTACCTCCAGTAAGCACCACACAGCTGGATTACAGAGAGGCCACACCCCTTTTTACACCACTCTGCAAACACGCCTCTTGGCACACTGCTGGTGGGGCGATGAGGTCCTCTTGTGTCCTGAGGACCTCAGGACACAATTGGACTTCATCCCCCGAGCAGCAGTGTGCCAGGAGCCGTGTTTGCAGAGTGGTGTAAAAAGGGGGCGTGGCCTCAGACCACTCTCAGCATTTCAGGTGTGTGGCGCTTACTGGAGGCAACTGGTGGGCTAGTTGGCCCCCAGGGACCCTCAGATATGAAGGGGACTTAATGCACCAACTTAGAACGTGCCAGGAGGAGCGTTTGCAGAGTGGTGGGGAAAGGGGGCGTGGCCTTTGTCCATCTCTCAACAATCCCACTATGTGAGTCTTACTGGAGGTGAGAGGTAGGCTAGTTGGACCCTAAAGGACCCCCAGCAGTGAAGGGGACTTCAATCCCCATCCAAGAGCTCGCCAGGGAGCGCGTTTGCACAGTGGTGGGCAATGGGGGCATGGCCTACTATGAGAACTTAGCAATCCTACTGTGTGGGACTTACTGGAGGTAATGGGAGGGGTAGTTGGCCCCCAAGGATATCCTTGGGGTCAACTACCCCTCTTGTTACCTCCAGGCAGTCCCACACAGTGGGATTTCGAGGCGTCTTCGGAGATCATGCCCCCCTTTCTCCACCACTCTGCAAACAAGCCTCCAGGCAGACTACGGGATGGGGGAGGAAGTCCAATTTACTCCTGAGGGACTTTGGGGACTAAGAAGCCCTCCAGGCACCTCCTGTAAGTCCTACGCAGCGGAATTCCTGAGCGCTGGTTGGAGGCTCAGCACCCTTACTCCACAACTCTGCAAACGCTACTACTAGTTAAAGAAGTGTTTGCAATGTAATAGGTTTCGCATTTGCGAGAATTAGAGCTATTGGCATTGTAGATGTAAAAGTTTTTTACTAATGTTTTTTGGAGTGGAGGTTGTGCAGTGAAATTATGTGGATAGAAAGTATGTGGTATTTAGTGTATAAGAATAAAGTAGAGTGGGAATATGTGTTATGGAGAGTAATTATATGGTATGGTAGTCTGTGTTGTGGAGTGGTCAGATTTAGTCTTCCTCGTTTCCATAGAAGCTCAACTATGAACTCTGTTGCTTCTTTCTGCAGTTCCCTTTCTCTTTCTGCACACATCTTGCCTCTTTCTGCACCTCTCCTACCCCTTTCTGCACACCTCTTGCCTCTTTTTCCACCTCTGTTGGTTCTTTCTGCACCTCTTTTGCTTCGTTCTGCACTTCACTTGCCTCTTTCTTTACCCCTCGTACCTTTTTCTGCACCACTGTTGGTTCTTTCTGCACTGCTCTGGCTTCCTCCTGTACCTCTGTTCTAAATATCTGCATCCCTCTTGCCTTTTTCTGCACCCCTCTTCCCTCTTTCTGCACCTCTCTTGCCTCAGTCTACCCACCTGTTCCCTCTTTCTGCACCCCTTTTCCTGTTTCTGCAACTCTCTTTCTTATTGCTACAGTTCTCTTGCCCATCTGCACCTCACTTGCCTCTTTTTGCACATCTGTTGATTCTTTTGCACTGCTCTTGCTTCTTTCTGCACCTCTCTTGCAAATTTCTGCATCCCTCCTGCCTCTTTCTGCACCCCTTTTACCTGTTTCTGTACCTCTCTTGCCTGTCTGTACCTCTGCTTCCCCTTTCTGTATCTATTTTGCCTGTTTCTGCAACACTCCTGCCTTTTTCTGCAGTTCTCTTTCTTCCTTCTGTACCTCTGTTGCTTCTTTCTGCACCTCTCTTGCTTCTGTCTGCCCCCTGGTTGCTTCATTCTGCACTTTCCATGCTTCTTTCTGCACCTTTCTTGCTTCTTTCTGCACCCCTGTTGTCTCTTTCTGCACTTGTCTTCCCTCTTTCTGTACCTTTCTTGCCTCTTTCAGCAATTCTCTTGCCTATTTCTGCACTTCGCTTGCCTGTTTCTGCACCTCTCTTGCTTCTTTCTGCATCTCTCTTGCCTCTTTCTCCACCCCACTTGCTTCTTTCTTGACTACTCTCACCTCACTCTGCACCCCTGTTGCTTCATTCAACATTTTCCAAGCTTCTTTCTGCACCTGTCTTGCTTCTTTCTGCACCCCTGTTGTCTCTTTATGTACCTCTTTTGCATGTATCAGCAACTCTCTTGCCTCTTTCTGCAGTTCTCTTGCCTCCTTCTACACCTTTGTTGCTTCTTTCTACATCTGTCTTGCTTCTTTCTGCACACCTGTTGTTTCTTTCTGCACTTGTCTTCCCTCTTTCTGTACCTTTCTTGCCTGTTTCTGCATCTCAGTTGCCTCTTTCTGCACTTTTCTTACTCCTTTCTACACCCCTGTTGCTTTGTTCAGCAATTCTCTTGCCTCTTTCTGCACTTCTCTTGCCTGTTTCTGAACCCCTCTTGTCTCTTTCTGTACCCGTCTTCCCTCTTTGTGCAACTCTCTCACTTCTTTCTACACCTCTCTTCCCTCTTTCTGCACCACTCTTGCCTCTTTTTGTACCTCTGTTGCTTCTTTCTGCATATCTCTTGCCTCTTTCTGCATCCTTCATGCCTCTTTCAGCACCTCTGTTGCCTCTTTCTGCACTTCTCTTCCTTCTTTCTGCACTCCGTGTGCCTCCTTCTGCACCTCTGTTGCTTTTTTATGCACTTCTGTTGGTTTCTGTACTGCCATTGCCTCTTTTGCATCCCTCATGCCCAGTTGAACACCTCTTTTGCTTCTTTCTACACTTCTCTCTCTTCTTTCTGTATCCCTCTTGCCTCTTTCTGCACCTCTGATGCTTCTTTCTGCACCTCTCTTGCTTCGTTCTGCAGCTGACTTGACTCTTTCAGCACCTCTCTTGATTTTTTCTGCACCTCACCTGCCTGTTTCAGCACCCCTGTTGCTTTTTTCTGCAGATCTCTTGCCTCTTTCTGCACCCCTCTTTTCTCTTTTTGCACCTCTATTGCCTCTTTCTCCACCCCTGTTCCCAAATGTATGATGTTACTATGCCAGCAAATACCTTACTGTAGTTTACAACGTGGACGTTACATCGTCCGTGTTGTTACCACACATGGCATTACATCTCAAGTTGTTTCTACGACTTGTGCTAGATGGCGCACTGGACTTAGTATAGTATAAATTAATATTCCTACTCCAGTTAGTGCAACAGCAGGGAATGTGTTGGATTTAAAATCCAACACATTCCCTGGTGTTGTGCGCCATCTAACGCAAGTCGTAGAAGCGACTTGCAATGTACTGCCATGCGTGGTAACAACGCGGACAATGTAATGCACCCCTTTTGCCTCTTTCTGCACCTCCGTTGCTTCTTTCTGCACTTCTATTGCCTCTTTCTGCACCTCTCCTGCGTCTTTCTGCACCTCACTTTCCTCTTTCAGCACCTCTGTTGCTTTTTCCTGCAGATCTCTTGCCCCTTTCTGCACCTCACTTGCTTCTTTCAGCACCTCTGTTGCTTTTTTCTGCAGATGTCTTGCCTCTTTCTGCACCCCTCTTTTCTATTTCGGTACCTATCTTGCCTCTATCTGCACCCCTGTTCCCTCTTTCTGCACATTTTCTGCCTTTTTCTGTACCTCTCTTGCCTCTTTCTGTACCTCTCTTGCCTCTTTCTGCACCTCTGTTGGTTCTTTCTACATTTCTCTTCCTTCTTTGTGCACACCTCCTACCTTTTTCTGCACCCCTCTTGCCTCTTTTTGCACCTCTGTTGGTTCTTTATGCACTGCTCTTTCTTCTTTCTGCACCTTACTTGCCTCTTTCTGCACTTCTCTTCCTTCTTTCTGTACCCCTCCTACCTCTTTCTTTACCTCTCTTGCCTCTTTCTACACCTCTCTTTCCTCTTTTTGCACTTAACTTGCTGCTTTCTGCACCTCTCTTGCCTCTTTCGACACCTCTGTTGCTTATTTCCGCACTTCTCTTGCCTCTTACTGCACCTCTGAGTTAGAGGTAGTTTTAACCCCCTGCCCTATTATGTACTAGGACCTTACTGGGGAGGTCATGCCAATCACAGGGGAACACCAACCCATATTGTACCCTAGTGCATGTAGGTGTTTTCACTGTATTTTAAGTGTCTTTCAGCATAGCACTGGCACCCGGCCTGGTTAGTCAGAGTCAGTTACCACTAGTACCACTCAGCAAAAAGTCGGGGACACAGGATGACATTGCAACAAGGCCTTTTTCTGCACCTCTGTTGGTTCTTTCTGCTTATCTTGCTTCTTTCTGCACATTTCTTCATTTTTCTGGACTTCTGTTGCTTCTTTCTGCATTTCTCTTGCCTCTTTCTGGGCCTTTCTTCCTCTTTCTGCACATGTCCTACCTCAGTAGGCATAGTTAGAAATTAGCATTTAAAAAATGTTTGAAATTCACTGAAATAACCATACGTTTCAGGGATGTTATATTTAGAAATTAGCATTAAAAAAACCTTTGAAATTTACTGGGAAAAAACATAGGTTTCAGGGACGTTATAATTGGAAATTATCATTTAAAAAACCATAGAAATTCACTGAAAAAAACACAGGTTTCAGGGATGTTATAGTTAGTTGGACATTTCAATTGTACAAAACCAGGGAAATTCGGCTGTTATAGCTAGTTGAGCTAAATATAACTCGTGCCCACACAATGCACTGCTGATGACATCCCATATTACATCACTCATGACATGGTCAGTGACTTCACTGATGACATCACTAATGACATCTCCATTCCTGATGACATCACTGATGACATCATCCAGTGACTGTGTGTTTCTGTAAAGTTTAAATATGTTTTATATATATATATATAGGCCGACATGTATTGAAGAATGAGTAGTTGTATGACTGTCTGAATGGATGATTTAGTAGGAAGTGTTGAAGAATGTACCAACCCTAAAAACTCCCCAAAGAGAAGACCATCTGGCACTGAAAAATTAAGTAACTCATTGGCTAGGTTTAGGTATGGGGCGAGCGTATGATTTTTCAAGAGAGATTATAATGGCCTGAAGGTCTCCCTGGGTTGGCCCGGAGGTAAAAGAAGTGAGAGGGGACTGCACAATAGTTAATTTTAAGTCTCCCTATTTTGCCAGTTTTATATTGAGGTTTTTTAATAATCAGCACCAACCACCCCCCCCACCCCCCCCCATCCAGGAATTACCTTTAGGTTACTTCTATAGGCTGGAGGATTGTTTTGCAAGGCACAGGAAAGTCATTGAACATTACTTGAAGGCATCTAATTCCTTTTATAATGTTGAGTTGAGGAATTCATTTGAAGCACTCACTACCCTGGAAGACCCGGATTGACTTTCTACCCATGAGCATATAGAAGTATTAAACTATAAAAGTTTGCATATAGGGGTTTATGAGTCTAAAGATATATTGGCGGAGATAGAGCAGGGTAGGTTCCCAAAGAGGGACGTTCATATGTCACCTGCTGGCTTTGGGTCTTGTCTGGAGAGAGAGCGAGAGGGCTAAGAATTATGTTGTGGAGCATTGCAGGTGTCCAATCTAAACTCCTGAATCCAGACTGGCTATCTACTAATAAATAAAGTGGACATTGTCTTATTGCAGGAGATGAGGGTGATTGAGGACTTTGGTATAAATAGCTTTCAAACAGTTTGTAGTCCTGCTGTTCCATCCCATGCAGGCAGAGCTAAGGGTGGCTTAGCTATTCTGTGCTATGTCAAATTAACAGGTACTCTGCTTAGAACAATTTGCAGTAGGTTTAACTATCAGCTGGTTTTATTGCTGATCCCATATTGTTTTGAAATTATTTAGGTCTATTTATACAATACTGCCTTTGACTGTTGTGTGACTGTTGTGTGACTGCCTAAATATATGGAGAGTGATTTAGCGACCCTCCTGAACAGCCATAATAAAGAGGAAATTATTGTTTGGTGTCAGGGGATTTCAATGTGAGGCTTTGCAGGAAAGCTGATCCCTCCTAATGTGGCTTGGAGACATCAAAGGGGGAGGAGTATATACATTTTCACCACACACCTTTTGGTGAGGCTCAGAATAGATTGCTAATATCTAGATTCTTGGCTCTTGATAAAGAATGTAATGGTTCGGGACTTCCCACTCACACTACTTTTAATAGTGCACAAAAGGGTATTAGATTACAATGTATCGACCTCATGTATTAGCAACCATATTCCATTTATTTAGTTCTGGGCCTTATATAGACTGGGAATATGGGGCAGGAGAACCTGCCCTTATTTCACTCATGCAATGGGGGAGTCCAGATAAAATGGGAGAGGGTTGACAGGGATGCCTTTTTGGGTAGAGTTGTATGTGAGAATAGAGAGCCATTCACAGTACTTAACCTGGAGGAAAAGACACTAGAAAACATCTCCAATACCTTTAAAATGCATTTGTTCTGCAGTGGACATGAAGTTGAGGCAGTCGAAAGGCTTAAAAACTCCACCCCCTATTGCCTGGCTTGACCATGCTTGCACAGTGGCCAAAAAGAAACTGAAGCTGGCTCATTCTATCAAACCGCAATCAAAAAGCGATATAGGGACATATTACCAAGCCCCTATTGCCACCACAACGTCACTCTTTTGTGATGTTGTGGTGACGATATGGTCATCCCCCTATTACCAAGGCAGTGTTAAACCACATAACATGGCTAAAAGCCACGTTAAGTGGCTTAACGCTGCCTTGGTAATAGGGCCCCTTTCACGCTAAAATTAGCATGAAAGGGGCGTTCCACCCCAACACCCATTAACTTCGACGCTGCAACCTATTATCAAGAGAGGCGATAAAAGGTGTCAGTGCCGAACTTAAGACCAGGAAAATGCTGATCTTAGGGTGGCGAAAGGAAGAGAAATGCTTTATTTCTCCTCGTCTTTGCTTTTTCCATGTGTGCTGCCTTGTGCAGCACACATGGAAAAGCAAAACGCCAAGGTTTGTTTATGTACAGGAAGGTTTCCCTTCCTGTACATAAACAAACCGTTTTTTAAACTGTCATTTTGTACCTTAGATGTATGCTGCATGAAGCAGCACACGTAAGTTTTTTAGGTTTGTTTATGTACAGGAACGGACACCTTCCTGTACATAAAGAAATCTCACTGCTCGCAGACACCCTTGCACTCTGGTGCAGGGGTGCCTGCGTTGGCGTTAAGTCGTGAGACTTAGCGCCATCGCAGGGGGAAATGCCAGGCTGCACCATATCCTTGGTAATATGGTGCAGCCTGGCGCTCCCGAAGTGGCAATGAGAGGCGTTAAGCCAAGGAGGCTAACGCCTCTCACCTCCACTTCCTAGCTAATATGCCCCATAGTGTATGCAAGAAGAAGTTATAAATCTATTCTGGAGGCCAGGAGATCATTGCTAAGGGAAGAAGCTTAGGAGGACCTGTCAAGAACTTCCACTTTGAGAGGTTCAGTACTGTTTTGGAAGGTTGTTACCCGGCCTTTTTTACAGGGTATGAGTAACCCTCTATGGCCACTGTTGTCCCAATGTAGCCAAGGGTTGCTCACTATAATAGTGTTTTTATCCCAGATAATAGAGTACTCAATCAGGAGGGAAAAGGTAAAGGGATAGTCTATACTAACCCAGAGTTGTACTTCAACCTCTCTGATTCTGTTGTAGTTAAGGGTGTACCTGCTGCCCTAAGGCAGAGTGCAGCTGGAAAAGCTCCCAGCCCCAATGGTATTCCCTTAGAACTTTTTAAAGATAATATTGTACTGTGGTCCCCGATCTTAACACATTCTTTTAAAACAACCATCAAGGGGATCTGATACATACGTGGAAGGAAGCAAAAGTGGTCCCCATCTTTAAGAAAGGGGACAGACGTGGTCCCTGCTGCTCCCGACCAATGTCTTTTCTATATAGCTCCTTCAAGACCCTTAGTACAATTATAGAACGTAAAAGTAGAGGATTGGTTGGAGGAATAAGATTCATTATCAAGAGTCCAGTACTCCCAGGTTGGAGGCGATCAAACAATGTTTGAACCTTCAGTTGTCATTGGCAAGTGCTTCAAGGCAAGGAGAGGTGCCATTCACATAGCATTTATGGATAATGTATATACCCAGTTGGCTGTAATCTTAGGATCTGTTGCCGTGAAAGTTAGCGGACTATTGAGTCTAAGAGGTGCATGGGTATTTAACTGATCCCCTACAGAGAGATGTACTTGGCATTCAAATTCTCTGTGGCATGGGCGAGGAATGTTTTACCAATCACTTTGCATGCAGCATGCCAGTTGGCTACCTTTGGGCACGTTGGATCGAACACAATGCCCTATATATATCAAGTTGGCACATATACATTGTTCCTGAGGAGGTGAGCGACAGTTCATGCAGAGTATATTTGGGGTGAGGACCAATGTTTACAACCGGACACTTATGATATTTATGATAAAGTGCCAGAGTATTTCCAGTATGTGATTAGTTTGAGCAAGATACATATATTGGTGTTGGTGGCATGCAGCATCATCGGGGCAACCGGCACAATATGTGAACTAACATTAGAATGGCACAAGTAAGATGGTGGCCAGAGACACTCTAATACACTTTAAAATCGCCACATTTTATATCTGCTTTTCTATCTTGACACAAGATGGCCTTCTACTTCTACTTCTTGTTGATAATGATAGCGTTTTTATTATGGACTTTTAAAATGCTCATACTGTAGTTACTCCCTACAGCAAACACAGTATTTCACTTAACCTATGCTCTAAGTGACAATCAAAAGATTACCCTTTCATTGACTTCTAAGCACTTAAGATGAGCATTGGATAATGGTGATTCAAAAATGGCCAGCATAACATTATGTGTGCATGCCCTAATGTCATGCTATGGAGGTTCCACACATCATCTTTTAACAGTTTAAATGTACACTTCAGAAAAACAAAATAAATTTGAATATTTGACTTCAGCCCCATACTTTGATATAAAGAATCCAGTAAGGCAAGGTTCATTATAACTTGATTATTAAGGGATGAGAATAAATATTCATTAGTGTGCAGTAGGTGACTGAGCATGAAATACTGCAATTTCCCCTTTGCAAAGCTGCAATTAGCTGTGTCGCTTGCACTTTATCATTTATAGTGCCAAGTGGACATTTGGGATTCAACACTAACACTACGTTTCAACATTTCATTTTCAAGAAATAGTGCACTTGGATGACACTGGTTGAATATGAGAGGAGTCCTAAAGACTGTCAGAAAAAATGTATTTAGGACATGTATACCAAAGAGTGCTACCTAGTTCCAGATATTCTTCTGTTATTTCTGTTCATAGTTGTTTTCTAAGCAATATTACGTCTCATTGGAAAGATATAGCTTGTACCTATGCCTGTCTTAAAAGCGCACTTTTGAAATTGTGTTGAAAGTATAAGTGGGTTCATATAGCATGACAGCTGATCTAGCCCCAGTAGTTAATTTGTACAGGTGCTTGCTGGTGCCCGATTCTGGCACATATTGTTGATAGTTGCACTCAGTCCACCACAGAGGTGCATTCTGTACCGGCTGTGCTCAATGCAGTTTAGCTGATGTTTCTCTTTGGCTTCACTGTCTGAGCCTGTTGCACTCAATAAAGTTTGGTTGACGTTCTTCTTTCTCCCTGCGTTGACTATTTTACCTGGGAGTGGTAGAGGCGAGATTGTCAGCAATTCGCTTGTCACCGAAAATAGTTAATCAGCTTTATGCAGTGTACAGTTGAGCATCAAATGGCTCTGATTCTGCCCGATGCCTACCTGCCCAACCCACACGGGCTCCAATGAGAGCAGGAGGAAGATAGAGATATGAAGGGAAAATGTTCCAGCATCTTGGCTCTTCAAGGCCACAGCTAGCAGATGTCTTGCACCCAGCTTCTGGAGGCTGCAGCCCTCATCCAAACTCTGATGTGTCCTTGCACCCTCTTTTAAGGCCTTATGTCAAAAAAGAGAGATGAAGAAAGCCACCTGCACTGGGACGACAAGGCCTCAAATAGTGCTCACCATACCCCATACATGGCTTCAATGTTAGCAGGGGGAGAAGAGCGAGGGACTCCAGAGCTCCCACTCACGCCTCCACTCATCCAGATCAGCCACTGCAGTAGACCTGCACCCACCATCACAGAGACCCCCCAACATTTCCGCCAAAACCACCAGTACCCAACCCCTTTGCCTCAACATGGGGTGTGCAGAGGCTGCCCAAATCTCAGTTACACTGGAACGACAAGAGCGCCCATCTTGCCTGTGGCACTACCACTCTTGGCAACTCACTGCATTTGAGAGTCCCACTCCTGCTCACTCCTGTCAAGCCTAGCAAAACTTTCTTTGTCTGTTCTTAGCCTCATGTCTGTAATCAAGGTGCATGCAGAATGACTGCCACTGATCTCCAGCAACCATCAACACATTACCATTCTAACTACGAGCAGGGCTCAGCAGGGTCAACTACAGTCATTGCTCAGGTAAAGAGACGCAGGGATGGGAGACAAAGTAAAGGAGTTTGCCAACTTGATTTTAGAACAGTATGAGTCCATTTCTGAGGAGATTCTCGCACACTGCTTTTGGAATTCTGCAAGGAGACCCTAGAAACAAGGAAAATGACAGGTAAGATCAGTGATAAAGGTGTAGTTTGTGGCTGGTGCAGAATGTTTATCAGAAGACTTAGGGAAATGCTGGGTAGAAGGATGTTTGTGGATCTCTACAGATTCCAGAACTTCCCATCACCGAAATGTGCAGAAAATGTATTTGTTTCATAAAAGTTTGAGGTTTGCAAAGAATTCTGGGTAAAACAACCTGGTGAGAGCCACACAAGTCATCCCATCCTGGATTCCCCTAGGTGTCTAGTTTTCAATAATTTACAGGTTTGCTAGGTTTCCTCAGGTGCCGGCAGAGCTAGGGCCCAAATCCACAGCTAGCCACATTGCACTAAAAGGGTCAAATTCCCCTTTTGCTTTTTGGGGTCTTTATTGTTGTGCTCTACCAACACAAGTGTTTATTGGGAGAGTTAGGGGAATACAGGATAGAAGAATAAGTGTTATTACCAATAGTATTCATCTGCATTTGTGCCTTCCAATTGTTGGCCCGTGTGTAAGAAAGAAGACATTTTGAGAAATGCCCTCTAATTCACATTTTAACATGGGTACCCACAAATTCGTAGATGTGCAAATAACCTCTGCTTCTAAAATCCATATCTTGTGCCCATTTAAGAAATATGTAGGATTCCTTGATACCTATTTTTCACACTTTATATTTCACCATAAAATATTGCACAATACCTGGTACAAAATTAAAAACCATTGCAAGATGCAGCTCAGTTATTGGCTCTGGGCAACTTAAGTTCTAGGGAAACGCAAAAAACCCTATAAATTCCCGCAGCCAGAAGGGTCAAGCACATGTAATGGTATATTGCTTTTGCAAATTAGCCATTTTGATGAGAAGTTACAAGTGAAAACATTGTCATAAATGGCAGTCTTTTACAGCAAAACTTTAATATTTTCTTTTTTCAACACCTAGGGGCCTATTAGCATATCGGGCGGATCGCCACCGCCGACCCAGAGGTGGCAATCCACCCGCCTGATGCTCCTGTTTCACCCCCCGCCATATTAGTATGGCGAGGGGCACCGCGGTGGACGGAAAGACCGTCCGCCGCTTTTCCACCGGTCGGAATCCCGGCAGGAAAAGGCCCTCAATATGGTGGCGGTGCCTTGCAGGCACCACCATCCATATTAGGATGAGCAATTTTAAAGGCCTTTACATGGCAGCGATACCGCCATGGAAAAGCCGGCGGAAAATGATTTGGGGTCTCGTTACGGGCCCCCGGGGGTGAGGTGCTGCACTTGGGGGGTACCTATGATACCCCCCTTCATTGGCATACACAAGGTGGCAGGCACCGCGCGGTGCCTGTCACGTTGTGCATGCCAATGCACAGCATGCATATTTTGCATTGCGGCGGGTGCTGCTTACAGCACCGCCCACCACAATGTAATATATGCGGGATGTGACCAACAGGATGGCGGTTGCATCCTAATGGGCCTAGCAGGACCGCTGCAACTCTGGCGTCGGTCCAGTGTACCGTTACGGTGGCAGTAATAGACCCCCTAGTTTCTTTGGGAAAACCTTGAAGGATGTACAGAAATAGCCATTGCTGAATTCATAATTTGTCTAGTTTTCAGGATTTTATAGCTGTCTGGGACCAACCATGGGATGCACACCTGTTATCAGCACGAACTGGAAGGAGGTTGTAAGCACAAAATATATGAAAAATGGCTTATCTCCCAGTAAAATGCCAACATTGTGTTAAAAAGCGTGGTTTTCTGAAACACTTCTGCCTGTTCCAGAAAGGCTTTGAAAGACAATGTATAGCTGGTTTACAGTAAGAAGAGGTATTTCTTGTTTAATGAACAAAACGTTAAAGGAATTGTCCCAGATACCCATGGTACATAAGTCTCTTTGAAAGTTTTTGTAGGAGGTAGAAGGAATCCTATTACCTAATTTTTGTGTCACTATCAATAAACAGGATGAGGTTTTTCAAAGTGGAATATTGCTTGTGTGGAGAATAGTTAAGAGATTACACTCATGTTTCAGATGTTTGGTGTTTATTTTTTATAACTGTCATTCTGGCCACTCCTGTATAGACAACCTTATTGTTTCACTTGCTTATAGTCCAAAGGTCTAGATTGCTGCAATACAGAATTTCCTGTCTCTGGCCATGCTATGGTACTGGAACAGATGAGGCTCTTTAGGACTCCTCTCCCATAATTAAACTGTAAATATTGAATACAATCCTCCTTCAAGATCATAAAATAGTTAACAGAAAGTTTT
The DNA here is from genome assembly GCF_964204655.1 of Triturus cristatus. Lineage (NCBI taxonomy): Eukaryota > Metazoa > Chordata > Amphibia > Caudata > Salamandridae > Triturus > Triturus cristatus. The sequence continues at coordinate 689,990,586 of NC_140591.1, forward strand.
AGTTTAAGACTTTTTTTGAGAATAACGAAGACTCATTCTGATCTTTTATTCTTGTATGGGAGATTTTAAAGCCCTTCCAGAGCAAAATGTCATAATTGTGTTTACAAAATATAAAACTCTCTCTGTGAGGTGATGAACATTGCACCTTAACATAAGTCACTAGATAGACAATTTTTTCTTCTGGATGAACCAGGGGGCATATTACCAAGCGGCAGTGATAATTATCGCTGCCCGCGCCTAGCGCGAGTTTCCCTATTGCCAGCTATTGCTGGAATTCCAGCGATAGCAGGGAAATGTCCCAACATCACTGGAAAACCAGCGATGTTCCCTGCTCAACAGCGATGACCTTGCTGATATGACCCTGTAGTCGTAACCCCACATTCCACCTCCCATGCAAAGTATGCCTAACACTGGAATTTAGCAGATGTTAAAATCCAGCGTTAATGGCCGGTTAGCGCGATTTTGTTTATCGCTACGCCGGCCGGGGCATTGTTGTAAATATCCCGAAGCTGCCTTCGCGATATTTCCCCATGTAGTCTTTTGAGACACGCCGACTTTGCATCTCATTAATGATGCGATGCAAAGTGGGTGCTAAATCACGGAAACACGTGCTAGCGTGTCCTTGCTAATATTGCAATAAAATTATTGCCGCTTTTTGGCTGAAAACGGCCGCTAAAGGGGCGATAATTTTATCGTGCCCCCTTGATAATATGCCCCAGATGATTTCATTAAGGTCAGTGTGGCTAGGCAAGCATACTGATATCTAATAAAATGCAAAGCTAACTTTGTTTTTCGCTAGAACTCTGAGTCAACAGGGAAAATTCAATAACACTAGCCCATAGGATTAAAAAGGTAGTAGTTTATAGAACCATTATTTCTGTTTGGAGAGTTTGGTGGTAGAACTGATTTATCTATGGAAATGGTTGTGGGGCATGTCAATCATAATACAGTCAAGTGTAAAAATATTGTACTTTGGGTTCTGGGAAAGATACAGACACATTTAGGAGTCATGTGTCTCTTACAATGGTAAATGAAAAAGAAAATGAGCGAATATCTGATGGGACTTAATGAATGAGATATGGTTGATAACTGATTTTTTTATTGGTTAGTAAAAGTTGTGGATTTGATGGGATTCCACCTGCATTTTTATCTGCCTTTAGTATATCCCCAGCTCTGCAAGTTTAACTCATTAGTATTACTTTAAAAGAGATATAAAATATGAAATACCTTTGAGGGACAAACGGGAATCATAGTAAGAATATGGGGTGAAGTGAACACTGTGAAGATGTATATATTGAATAGGATTTGAGGGTGTAACAATGTGCTTGTATGAATGCATTATTTGTTGTGTTAGTTTTCAAGTGGGTAAAGTATGTTTTTCCTCTAGTGATGTTTTAATATTCATCAGCATTTCTTTCCCTTCACTAAAAATAAATATATAGATAAAAAGACATAATTAAACTTATCATGAGCAGAAAGTTCAAAGTGTGTACTGATCATATATCTTTGAAGGTATTTTTTATGACAAAACGGCTTAATGCGGTGTCAGTGTTTATCACCAGATATGTTTATCAATTGCAAGTCTTGAAGGTGGAACACATTCTTGGAGCAAAGAACAATATTGCCTACTGTCTCTAAACCTTATTGTTATCAGACAGCACTAACCAGGTGTAGTAAGGTGAAGAAGGGAAATATAATCTCTTCTTTGTACAAGAGTCTGTGTTGGGAAAAGAAGAGAAAGATGGATAAAGTCTGATTTAAAAATGTATAAAAGGGAAATCGTCTAAATTGGGTAGTCTATACAACGGTGTCTGAGACTTTGGGAATGCTAGAGATGACTGCAAAGGAATATAAGAAATAAAGTCACCCTTGAACAACAAGAGCCATCAACAGAGAATAATTCTGTAATTTGTGACCAACTGTTGGCAAAAAGATTCAAAATGTAGTGGTAGAATGTCAACAATAGTGTGGTTGAGAGTTTTAACCACACTAATATGGCAGTGGTCTGATTTCCAGAGAGTTGTATTGGAATGGAGATGATAATGCTGATACAGTTAGCTCTGAATGATAGTTTAACACTGCATGCCACTAGTAAAGGTTTAGTCATTGAAGTGTTAAGGGGACAGACTTTCTCCAGGTTGTATTTAATGTAGGAAAAGCGTGGAAGAGCAGGATAAGAAAAAATGCATTAAAATAGAAAGTAAATTGGCGAAGGTAAAGCAGAATTAAGATCAGAATATTTTGTGAAAACTAAGTATGAGCCGGAGATGAGGTGAAGCTTAAGTTACCAGAGAGTGCCTACAAAGGCTTATTGAAGTTATTTTCAGGTCTCCTAAAGGTGATTGTGTGTATTAAGAAGGAAGTAAAAATGAAAGGACAAGCATTGCGTTTCTTCATCTTTTTTTGTAAGTTTAGTATTTTTAGTGGGGAACTGGAAATTCCCACTAACCAGTACACAAACTGCAATGAGGTACAATAAAGAAACTAAATATTGAGATTCATGCCAACATCAGAAATATTAATAACCGTATTATGCAGGTAACCGGATTGAGCAGAGTATTATTAAAAGAAAAGTAGAAAGGAAAGAGTAAAATAGGGAGAATATAGAAAAATAAAGATTAGAGAGATGAAGAAGAGAAAAGAGAGAGAAGAGGAGGAGAAAACTGTAAATCCTGTAAAATTGTTGAGAGTAACTTCCACATAATCATTCAAAAATGCATTGTAAGATAAACAAGAACAATGTTAGTGATAGAAAAATGCATTACAAACAGCCCACAGTCAAAATGTTGAGATACATTGGGTAATTAAGTTGTGGTAGGAGCATGCAAGGACACATATCAAGTCAGTGATTCCCAAAGTTCAGCCCGTTATGCTGACAGAGATGAAGATGGTGTTTTTCTTCATCTTACTATCCTTTCTTCCGCTTCCCTCATCCTTTTTTTACTACCATTGAATTAGTTGATATGTTTGTATCTTTAGGAAGTGTGAACCTAACCCAGATAAGCAACAGTGCACATTATGAGGTGCATAAGGTAACAACGCAATACATAAATAAAAACATACATACATATTTAGAAGACTACAAAACGAGAATTAAGCTCAATACAATTGACCTCTAGCCGGTAGGAAACAAGAGATCCATGGGTTACATAACTTGTTTATAATACTAAGATATATACACACATGCACATAGAGAAAATATTAAAAAACATGTTTGGCAATTGAAACTGACATAAGAGACACTCTTGTTGGAAAATGTGAAGATGTGACTTTAAAACAGAATGCTGCTCAGTTTTTTAAATTTTGAATCAATTCTAGAAAACAATTGGCCTTACCTTTTGCTTCCTTTTTTTAATTCCCTCTTATATTTTTCTTGACTTATTTATTTTCTTTCTGTTTCTCTCCTGTCTTCTTCCTTCCTTCTTCGTTCTCTCATTCCTTCCTCCATTCGTTACTTCCATTTTCCGTTCACTATATATCATTATAATTTTTATAAGTGAAAATGAAGAATTTCTACTAAGAATGGGTCTGACTTGCTCTCAGTGGCAACTACCATGTACCGAGGGGGGTGGGGCAGGGGAGCAAAAAAAAACCACACAAAAAAAACCACACTTACCGTTGAGACGTGGCGTCCTCCTCCACCAGTGGTCTCGCTTCCAGGCAGTCGCCAGTATTGTACCCAGCCAAATCCCCCAACAAATCCTGGTGCTGCCCTCACCAGCATTAGAGCAGCACCAGGATTGGAGGGAGCGGCCTCACTCAGCGCTCTCAAGAACACTGGAGGCCTACGCTTTCTCTAACCCAGCTGTCTAAGGCAGCCAAGTTAGAGAAGTTTAAAATGCACATGTCTGGCTGGCAGTCGCAAGACAGCTGCACTGTCAAGCCTGAACATAAAAATGATGCTCTTGCACTGCTCATCCAATTCAAACATTGTTTTTTAGCTCACACTATAATTTCTTCAACACAGAAAGGTTTTCCGTTGCCTATATAGGCTGCCCATCAAGACCATGGCATTTGGAGGATGGTTACATCGTCCCATTGGTGTTCACATTCGGCTTTGGTGATGAGGCTTCAAGTACTCCTTTTGTTAGACTGCAAATGTGACATGTAGCTTTTAATTGGGGCACAACCTGCGATCTTTGATCTCCTTTTTTTCTGATGCATTTTAGTTTCTTATTCATGGCTATTTTGCTAAGGAAGTGCTACTGTTTCAATCTTTTAGCCTGCCATAAATTCAAAATGCTATTTACTAATCGACTTTGCAATGTTCATTTGCCTCACTTTGATTTCATGATAACATGCTGCTGTATTTGCAAATTAAAATGTGTATGCACGTGGACTTTCTTAAATATGAAACAAAAATATTATCCTTATGTGAAAAGTACCTACTATGCATTGGTTTGCTGTGTATGCCTTTTAGGGTCACCATTTGCAAATGAATTTGCAACTTCTGGCTTCTTTTTTTATAACACCCTCCTTGGAAGGTGTGACTTAGGTTTGCTAATGCAGCCTGTTCTACAAAGGGTCCCCATTCCCACTTTCTATATCATTGTAGGCAAAGATGTTACTTTGTTATGGGATATTCTTTCTAAGGGGCATATCAACAATAACCGGCGATAATTATCGCTGAGCGCACTTAGCGCTCGGATAATTATCGCCGGCTAGCGCCGATTTTTATCGCTGAGATAGCGTGCTATTAGCAACGCTTATCTCAATAGCGATAAAAATCCTCACGCTAACTGGCTAACGTGAGATTATCGCTGGAAACCCAGCGATAATCTCACGTTACCTTGTTGATATGGACTCACAAACTTAGCCATGATATCCTCCTTCCATAGGATATCATGGCTAAGTCAGTCCTGAAGTAGGTGTTAGGAAAGTAGCGATAACAGGTGTTATCGCTACTTTTCCTGACGCTATGCTTCATAGCGTGGGGCTTGATGATAGGAGAAATGTCGCTTAGCGACATTTCTCCTATCATGTCAGGTCAGTAATGCCCACTTTGCATCTCATTAGAGATGGAAAGCTGCGCGTTAGAAATCCCCACGCTAAAGCAAGGTTTCACGTGTTAGCGTGACCTTGCTAATATAGCGATAAAATTATCGCCGCTTTTCGGCCGAAAAAGGCCGCTAAAGCGGCGATAATTTATTATCGCCTTGTTGTAAATATGCCCCTAGGACAGTTGGAAAAACCACACACAATGCCTCCGTAATAAAAAGACAAATTGTTGGCTTTGCCAATGCTTGCTGTACTGGTTGTCACTGTAGACATTATTGTAAAATTACCAGGCACTGATAAAAAAAAAAGCTCAATGCTGTGCATTTTAATGCCTTCAAGAATTTGCATGACTCACCTTCTCACCAAACTGTGCTAGAACTCTGCAGCTGGGCCAAATGTAAAAAGTAATAGGGAAAAAATGATTCTGCTTTACGCACACGCTGCACTGAAGAGCAGAGTAAGGAGGGCGGCCTAATTACCATGAAATCCCCACATCTTGTATTAATGAAATGCAGTCTAATTCATTTTCAAGCCTAGGTAAGATTTCTAATGAATAATGAAGCTCGACTAGTTTGAGGCTACATATGCCACATACCTTCCTTATATTGGTACTTCTAGTTTGTTATGCCTCTGTTTTCAGTTATTTCAGTTACATGAGCATTTTATAGACCGTATAAATAAAGACACATTTCATCTTTAATTTTGTTATCCATGCTTTCTGTAAATGTAAAGTAATTCCACCCATCCTTTTTTTAAAAATAAAATCAGTGGACATTTGTCTTGCCAAGCAAGAAGAAGAACAGAAAGATACATCTTGATCAATATATTTCTAAAATAAATGCAAGCAAAAACATTTTTAAATGGCGAATGGTTCAGCACTACTCATCTTGCTCATGAGCGACATCGATCTGGAGAAGCTGTATGACAGAATGAATAAAAACATACAAAACGCGGATATTTAACTATCAAAAATGGCATTTGGCTCTGACAGACCTTCCATTACAGCTGCAACAGACTTAGCATAAAACGAACAATACTAAAAGACGTCCGTGCAATTACCTTTAACCACATTCATCCTGTCAGTATCACCATGGCAATTGCGTTTTTAGTACATTACAGATTCAGAAACAGAGTGAGTTGCTTCCAGGTCATATGACAAAAACTCTTTCGAATTCAACTCAGTGGAAATCGATTTGCACCATTGCTGTGCCTTTTGCAAAACAGCATTGTGACAAATGGGAATGAAACGCAGAGCAACAAAAGGGACATTTTGATCTTCCTTTAGTTTGATGTGTCTAATATCACAATTGGATAAAAATATGATCTCCTTTTTTCAAACGTGAAATATTTCAAGCAGTAGCTATCTGATCAGATTTATTTTTAAGTTGGTAGCGAAAATCGTGCAGCTTGCTTGCTTCTCTTTAAATGTGGATTAGGAATTTTTTATCATAATTTCTGTGACTCTTAGGGGCATATCAACAACAACCGGCGATAATTATCGCTCAGCGCTCTTAGCGTGAGGATAATTATCGCCGGCTAGCGTGAATTTTTATCGCTGAGATAGCGTGCTATTAGCAACGCTTATCTCAATAGCGATAAAAATCTACACGCTGAGAGGCTAACGTGTGATTATCGCTGGAAACCCAGCGATAATCACACGTTACCTTGTTGATAGGGACAGGCAAACTTAGCCATGATATCCTCCTTCCATAGGATATCATGGCTAAGTCTGGAAATTAGCAGACATAAAAAAGCAGTGTTAACCGCGGTTAGCGCTGCTTTTTTTGTCTCTAACAGGGTTAGCGACATTCTTGATAATAGGAGAAATGTCGCTTAGCGACATTTCTCCTATTATTTTACTCTGGAACGCCCCCTTTGCATCTCATTAGAGATGCAAGGGGAAGCGTAGAGTAAAAGGGTGCTAACATGCAAATTTGCGTGTTAGCACCCTGTTGTTGATAGGCCGCTAGTTTTATCTCTGCTTTTTTGGCTTTTAAAGCCAAAAAAGCAGAGATAAATCCCATGTTGATATGCCCCAATCAACATGGGATTTATCTCTGCTTTTTTGGCTTTAAAAGCCAAAAAAGCAGAGATAAAACTAGCGCCCTATCAACAACAGGGTGCTAACACGCAAATTTGCATGTTAGCACCCTTTTACTCTACGCTTCCCCTTGCATCTCTAATGAGATGCAAAGGGGGCGTTCCAGAGTAAAATAATAGGAGAAATGTCGCTAAGCGACATTTCTCCTATTATCAAGAATGTCGCTAACCCTGTTAGAGACAAAAAAAGCAGCGCTAACCGCGGTTAACACTGCTTTTTTACGTCTGCTAATTTCCAGACTTAGCCATGATATCCTATGGAAGGAGGATATCATGGCTAAGTTTGCCTGTCCCTATCAACAAGGTAACGTGTGATTATCGCTGGGTTTCCAGCGATAATCACACGTTAGCCTCTTAGCGTGTAGATTTTTATCGCTATTGAGATAAGCGTTGCTAATAGCACGCTATCTCAGCGATAAAAATTCACGCTAGCCGGCGATAATTATCCTCACGCTAAGAGCGCTGAGCGATAATTATCGCCGGTTGTTGTTGATATGCCCCTAAATTCGTTCATTACGATAGATTTCTTACGCGTGATTTCACAATCCGTTTTCTCAATGTTTGACCTCGTGCCGACAGATTTCTGTAAAAGGTACTGGGGAAAAACCTATTTGTTTAAATGTGAATTACACATGCTGCAAAGTTTACAGTGCAGAGGGCTTTGTTCTTCTGTGTTTTGCACCAGTTACAATTTCTTGTTGCATTGCAGATTGTTGGTGTCATGCCCAAACTACGCACAGATTAAGCCCTACAATACCATTTAAGAAGTGCATACTGCTTTACACACATGTAGGTAACAATACTTCAAAATAAATTATTGAGCAGTTGTTTTTGATGCAGTTCGTAGCAGTGCATATTAAAATGTTTCAGTTTTTGAACACTTTCAAGAAATCTCTTTTAAACCTGGCTACATCCTTTGATGCGGATCAAAAAGTACGATCAATGTTGCATTGGACTAGGGGTGACTCATGGATCTTTGTGAGCACATCAGGTAGCTGCATCTCCCAGCTAGTTTCCAGCAAGAAAGGAAAAAGTGTCAATTCAACCCAAAAGAAGTATTGGCAAAGCCACCAGGTCTTGCTTTAAAGTACTAACTCGTGTACATGCAGGCATGCACAAAAGCACATTGAAGCAAGACATATTGGCTTTGCCAATGTTGAGGAACAAAATAGAAAAAAAGAATTGTACTCTGTGCAGAATGTGTATAGGAGATGAGGAATTGATTGTGGCAAATAGTGTGGTTAGTGAGTGTACTTTTCATTTGCAATAAAGTCGCTCATTGCCAAGCTGCGTCTACCTTGCAATCCAGATCCAACAGGAGCGAAGTAAGCTTCAAGAGAACAGGTGATGAAGTCAAGGCAGACGTGGTAATTTTTTCAAAAACCTTTATCCGTGTTCTTTATTTCTCAGTTGTAATTCCTTATTACAAGAAAACCGCTCACCCAGCGCGTTTCGTTCCCAAGTGTGAGACCTACATCAGGGCTTACAAAGTTATATAAACAGTCCTAGTTCAAAAGGGAATAGATAATGCTATATAAGATCCAGAGCGTACACTGAGGAATGGTGCCTCTCAGTATCATCCAAAGCATCAAAATGAGAAGAAGTAGTACCTCATATCGCCCAAGGTATACCTTGATAAGCCATGGTCATGTAGTCCACCGTCGGTCATTGTACCGGCATAGTAAGATCTCTGAACCCACAGCCAACCTCACTCTAATACCATGTGGGTTGGAAATAGTACCAATAGAGGGGAAATGGGACAAGAGAGGGAAACAGAGACACTGAATATTGTCAAACTGCTTGGTGGCACAGTTGGACTTGATCTGCTCTGCAGGAGCACTCATTTCTAGACAAGAGAAGACTTTTAGTATGACTGGGGTGATGACAATGGCACCCAACTTTTTATATCAGATCTGATATACTTGTTGGCAGTCTCTATATTTCCCACTCTCTGCTCTGGGAGGACACATAATATTTCGATTCAGATGCAAAATAATTAAAACTGATATAGTAACTACAAAAACCACTCTGAGCTATTATGTATCGTTTGATAGAAAAGCAGTTGTCACTATTTGCTAATAGACTTCAGACGGTCTGATTACATTCAGTGTAATGATTGATAGTTTAACATGGAAAACAATAGTTTATATCAGTTGGGTCATCCAAACTCGTTAACAGTCTAATTCTTTTACTAATCACTACCTTATTAACATGTTAGAAATAGTTTAGGTCAGATGTGATTCCACAGGCTTCTGTTTTTAAAGCGATGTTAATGAACATTGAGTTCACAATTCGGATGTATGTCTCTTTGTAGAATTAGAAAGTGCAAGTAAGTTTGTGATTCAAATTAATAACTCTTTTCAAAACTAGCGTAGTGCAGAATGCTGGTTTATACCCGGATGGCGGACACTTTGTGAAAACTAGCAAAGTAGAAAACACAAGTTAATCTTCTACTACTAGGCTCCTTATGAAAACTAACAAAGTACAAGATACAAGTTTGTAGTTTAGTGGACAAATCCTGAAAAGATAACCAAGTCTATATCCTTGTATGAGTGGGGGTGCCCAAGGTATACTACTCTGACTGCAAGATGTCTTTGTTGACTTCCCTTAATAATGGGTTACAACACCATCTTCTACAAGGCAATTACTGACTGCTGCAACTATGTATCATGATTGTCTAGCAAAAATGCCATGGTTCACGAGTAGCTCCTACTCTGAATGTTTAAGATGACCACCACCATCTGCACGTTCTGTGAGAGTACTGAGGCTACATGGGGCATACAGTCCTTCGCAGAGTAACTCATGTGTTTAGCATAGTGCATCTATGTGCAGGGTAGAGCTTCAGTCCAGGTAGCATCCACACTCTTCATCCCTCTCCGTTCTCATCCGGCTTTGAATACATGTGTGTTTAAGGGATTTGGAGTAGTGGGTCGCCTATGACCGAATGTAGAAGTAGGAGACTCTGGTAAGTCAAATGTTTTTGTTAAAAAGAGGGATGATACAGTGACAGCATGAGGCACTAGATAAATATTCCTTTGATCAGAGCTGAAGCCCACTCTATCTATATTTTTAAGCATTGGTAACAAGCGGTCAGGCAGACAGTTGCACTGTCAAGCCAGACCCAAAACAACGATTTCCTAAGTGATGATGTTAATGTGAATGAGGTGTTTCGGGAGGGAGAGGACTTTGATTTCCTCTCACTATGACTGTTGTTTTCTTTTGAATAATTTCCAATTAGATTTATATAGACATTTATACAATGGCTATAACTACGCCATTATACAGAGAAAAATAGAAAGAGAAAGAAGACTAAGGAAATGGAATCCCAATGTTTCACGGTGACTGTTTCATCACTTTGTCGCATCACATTATGATAATTATCCGATCTTCAAGGCAAAACATTAGCAGATATAAAATGGGATACAAACTCTCTCTCACCGCATACAGACTGCCATGCGCTTGATGACCAATATATTTAAAGACTAACAATAACATGGATCTTAAAGAGTGTGGAGATCTTCAAAACATAGTTAGTTTTCTTCTAAGATTGTTAAGGTCCACCAGATAATATGATATGGGAAAGTAGAAACCGGGGGGGGGGGGGGGAGTATAGAATGAAGCGGTACATTCAGGATGGCTCTTACCTATAGAGCATCAAATAGAATCAGGAAAATAGTCTAGAACCCAAAAAGGGGTTTAACAAAGTCCCAATAGTCTGAGTCGGTCCCTCAAGTATAGACACATTGTGGGTTCAAGTTTATTGGTGTGTTCCTTTTCTTACAGTTGGTAGCTTATGTCAGTAGGAGAAGGAAAATGTTCCATAAATATTTCAGTGGTTGATCATTTAGGGCCAGATGTACACAGCTTTTTCCAGTCACAAATGGCCCGATTTGCAGAATCGGGCCATTTGAAACAGCAAAAAAGTTTTTTTCAATGTACAAAAGGCAAAATGCGATTCGGTAACTTGTTACCGAACCACAATTTGCATTTACTACGAAATACTGATTCAGCATTTGGAAGGGACGTGCCTTCCAATTACCGAATCAGAATGGTATGTATTAATATTTTGCAACAAATTCCAGTTAAAAAACAGTAATACTCTTCCACCAGTTTAAAACTGGTGGTAACCCATTTGCAAAGGGGAAGAGGTCCCCTGGGGACCACTTACTTTTTGAGAATTAAAAAAAAAAAAGATTTTAAGAGCGGCATTGGTCCCACGGGCCACTGCCTTCTCTTAAAAAATGAAACTGCAAAGTTTCATTTATTCTTTTCAAACACATCCCATTTTCCTTCAAGGAAAACAGGCTGCATTGAAAAAAAAAGATTGATTTATAAAAATGCAATCACAGACATGGTGGTTTGCTGACCTCAGCAGGCCACCATCCCTGTGATGGGTGTGATTCCTAATGGGTCACACATTGCGACCTTCTTCATTCATATGCATGAGGTAGGTCTATTTTCGAACCACTGGAAATCACTAATAAAACTCAAAAGAGTTTCATACATTAGGAATACCGGTTTTCTAATTGCAATTCGGAGAGAATCGCAATTTGAAAATCAGTATTCCTCATGTTAGTACAACTGGCCCCTAGTCTGTAGATCAATCTTTTATATGCGGCCATTGCAGATACAGCTTCAATCCACTACCTATGTGTGGGAGGTGTTGCAGATTTCCAGTTCCGCAGTATGTCCACCACCTTTCTGAGTGGACAGTTATCCCGGGAATATCTTGGACGTCAAGTAATATCACCAGTACCAGAAAGGTTCAATGGGTAATATCTTTGTTGCTTTCATTGTTTGCCTGATGTCTCACAAGAAGAGAACCTATTATTGGGCAGGGCCTGAGGATATGCATCACATAACCTCAGGGCTGCTCCAAGAATTGAAAGACAGATTTTCTAAGTGCAATTTGTACTAAACTTCATGCAAGCTTCTCTCATTACTTTGTCAAGGTGGCTCGATGAATTATTCCACTCTTTACCAGTGTATTACTTCTGTATACAGGTCGAAAAGAGAGTTTGAAGTGATCAATCTCTTGGTTTTATATATAGCTTGCTAATACATGTTTCATATAGACCTGACTAACTTTTTTATTGGTGCTCCATTTTCAGAAATATTCATGGATGAATGACGTCAACAGTACACATGCGGGCTTACCTATTTTAGTAAGCAATTAACTTGATCTGGAGGTTCTGGATTAATTTGAATGTTCCATCAGTCAGTAGGTGTTAGACATGTCATATTTAGAGTGGCCTTCCCCCAAGTGTTTTGCCTGCTTACCTCCTCTTTTTCTGTATCTTTTTGTTGACCTTAGGACTCTGAGCACTTTACCACTGCTAAACAGTGCTAAAGTGCATGTGCTTCTCCCCTAAACATGATGGGGCCGATTCACAGAACTAACTTAGGAGACAATCCTAATATTACTACTTTTGGTATTCACAGAAGTTAGGATTTTGTCTTAAGTTTGTCTTAAGACAAACTTAAGACAGACTTAAGACAAACTTAAGACAAACATAAGACAGACTTAAGACAAACTTAAGACAGACTTAAGACAGACTTAAGACAGACTTAAGACAAACGTAAGACAAAATCCTAACTTAAGTCTGTCTTAAGTCTGTCTTAAGTCTGTATTAAGTTTGTCTTAAGTCTGTCTTAAGTTTGTCTTAAGTTTGTCTTAAGTCTGTCTTAAGTCTGTCTTAAGCTTGTCTTAAGTCTGTCTTAAGTTTGACAAACTTAAGACAAAATCCTAACTTCTGTGAATACCAAAAGTAGTACGTTTATAATTTTGTCTTAAGTTAGTTCTGTGAATCGGGCCCCCAAACATTGTTGAATACAAAATTGACATATTTAGATTACTTGTAAGTCTCTTGTAGAGTGGTATACTATGTACCCAGGACCTGTAATCTAAATGCTATTAGTGAGACTGCAGCACTGGTCGTGCCACCACACAATTAGCATTTCTAATCTGTCTCGGGCCTGCCATAGCAAGGCCTGCGTGTGCAGTTTAATGCCACTTCAACTTGGCATTTAAAACCACTTGCCAAGCCTTAAACTACCCTTTTATTACACATCAGTCACCCCTAAGGTAGGCCCTAGGTAGAACAAAGGACAGGGTGCTGTGTAATGTAACTAAAAGGTAGGGCATGTACTTTTAAGTGTTACACATCCTGATAGTGACAAACAGCTACATTAGTTTTAAATTGCTGTGAGGCCTGCTCCTCTCATATGCTAGCATTGGGAATTCTTTAAAGCACGTTTAAGCTGTAAGTCCTGTTTAGAAAAGAGTAGCTGCATCAGGTTTCATATCTTTGGATTGTAATGATAAATCCTCTTTACAGGTAAAGTTAGATTTAACAGTACTGTTTTAGAAATGCCACTTTTAGAAAGTGTATTTATCTTAATTAAGAGTGATCCAATTTAGGACCTAGGGGGCTGGGATCAATACATTCTGTGTGTCTAAGTGTACCCCCTATACCATCAATACTAGAACATTTTAAATAGAGAAACGTCTCATCTTCATTTCTCTGATAGTCAACATATGACAACAGTGGCTTTTTGTAAATCGTAAAAGGTGTAGACTGACGTTACCATGTGAAAATGTTAATACAACAGCGTTACCCCCAAAGCAAGAGAAGACAAGGGTTTATGTGTATACTTTGATATTGTTTTTCTAATAAAGGACCTATTAAATGTAATTTATAAAGCAAGTATGTACACATAAAAACATAAATCACACAAAAGCAACAAAATCAAGATCAAATCAAACAACAAAAATTGACTATTTTTTACTTTCGTGAAACAGTGTTATGCATTTTGTGTATTAAATCAAATCAAAGCAAACAAAAATTAACAGCTGTGTCCTATAATATTAGTTAACTAGTGGTGCATAAATTGACACTCTGAGGTATAGTCTAAATGGTACTAGGTGGCTTTTTCTTTGGTGGTCAAAGATCTTTAGCTACTACTCGGGAATGTCAATATTCACATTGCCGTTTTGATGAATTAATTTGTTCCTTTGTGATTGTTGATAACTCCTGGCTACACCAATATGTACGCTGATGTGTTTGTACCTTCCTAATGGGCCTTTAACATTGTCAGTAAAGTCCTTCTTCAGGGTTTGTAGACTTTTATTGGGAAATGTTCACATGGGATGATCCTACAGCTTCATGGTCCTAGTAAGTCCAGTATCTGCCCTGGACCATCTCTTTCAATAGGTGGAAGAATTCATTCGCAGGAACCCTTAAACTCTCGGGACGTATTGGATCTGGTAACTGTTCCCAGTTACTGCCACAAAGGTACCACACCCCTTATAAGAGCATGTCCTGAGAGAACGGCAGTCTGTCAGTTTGTCTGTGTGCACGGTGAGTTGAAGTGGACATGTCTGTGCTCTTACTGCTCTGTGTGCCTTGCAACCTGTCTCCAATACCCATCTGGGGTAGGTGACAGCTACACTTTGTACATTCCCTCTAGAAAGCCACAAACACAGTAAGAGTGGGCATGACAGAGAACTCATTTGCATTCATCTGCATTTTGGTAGCTCCTCCAGGGCAGGAAGAGAGAAGAGAACTGACACACCTGAAAAACTGTGTCCTGTTTCCTACACAAAGGGCTCATTATCCCCTACTGATAGTCTGCAGCCATGGTTGGGATGAAAGTGGGACCCTTGCACTTCAAGGGCCTGCTTTGAAGCCACCCCCACTGCAAAGGCACAACTGGGTATAAGTACTGGCGCTCTGACCATACCAAGACATTACACTACTGGACCTGTGAAGAACTCTGCCAGGAGTAAAGACTGCTGTGTTACAAGGATTGCTGCTCTGCTTGACTGATGTTCTAGAAGAGCTGATTTTCTGTTTTGCTTTGCTGCCCTGCTGCCTGCTGATCTCTGCCCTGCTGAGTACAAGGACTGAACCCATCTTACTTGACCCCAGAGTGACTCCAAGGGCTTGCTGGCTTGTCCCCTGTTCTGAAGTCTCAGGGGCCTCAAAGACATCCTTCAACTCTGCAACAGCACCTGGACTCTGCCATCTGTGAGTTCTGCCCTGCCAAGTGGTGCCAATCCAGTCCTGGGCCCTTGAAAGGTAATTTCTGCTCTCCAGAACCATAAAAATTGACGCAATGACAAGTTTGCACCAGTCGGAACAATTGCATTGCTTTTTGACACCGATGGATGAGCTGATTGACGACATCGCTTTGATGGACTGCATGGCTTGACAACAACAGACAGCGCAGCTCGATGATGACGCAGTGTATGCATAGTAAGGGAGTTCTTCAACGACACCTTTATCTCCTGCCCAGATCGGAAACTACGCATAAAATCTTTGACATCGATACGTGCTACAAAGTACTTTTTAAGCGGGACCCTTGTAGCTGGCCTCCCCTCAATCGCGGTCGGCCTGAACTTTGGATTTACCCTGGTCCAGTGGGACCTAAAGTAACCCCTAAGTGCTATACATTATAAGCACTACGTTTTGATTTAATCTTCAAAAATTCATAACTCTGGTTCTACTTATTGTTTTTTTTGTTGTTTTGGTCTAGTTTTACTCATAGATTTATTGTCTGTTTTTCTAAACTTGTGTGTTTTATTTTTGTGGTGTTTTCACTGTGTTACTGTGTGTGTTCCACAAATACTCTACACATTGCCTCTTTATATTAGCCTGACTGCTCTCTACAATGCTACCAGAGGGTGAGCACAGGTTATCTTTTAGTGTGCATCTAACTTACACTTACTATAGTGGTGGTTCATGCTTGTACAGGGTGCATACTCTGACAACCAGAAACCCCATTTCTCACAGTAGGTGAGTAAGATGCAATATTTCTTTGGTAGGCCACTGAGCCTAATGGAATGGTTTATCTTCTAATGAAAACTCAGCATTGTTTCATTTTGGGGCATTGAGAAGGGTGAAGCCATGTTGATTCAAAGTATAATAGCATGTATTTGTGTCTCTGGTATGTTGTTGCTTCCTGTATGTTACTTGTGATCCTTAACAGTCATTTTGTATATATTTTCCAAGAATACCCAGTCAAGTTTTTCTAGAACATCACTGAAGTAAAATGTACCTTGTGTGTTATATAGTACAACTTGATGTTAAGCAGACGGAGACCCCCAGAGGTGTGGTGGTGGCAAAGAGCTTAATGGAGCTGGTGTGATTTTTGATGATCCAATGTAGTGTTTGATATCTCAATCAATCTAATGGAGAAGGTTATGGGGGATAGTACGTTGTATCATAGTAAATATGTGTTAAGAACGAGTTACCACCACCATTTTGATAGTTTGAACTCTGCCCCATATGGATAGAAGGAGGTGATTCCATTTCAGAAATTCTGTGCTCATTTGTTCAGTTAAAGCTGCAGTGTTGTCCTGTCCCATTTGAATCCGGCATCTACTCCCTCGTATGCCATAATATTTTAGCTTGATATTGACCCATTGCATAGACTGAGAAGCCTGCTAATAATCTCTCCGTAGTGGTTTCTGTGATTTTAGTCACTGACTTGGCCTTACTCTTAGACTAATGTATTTTGTATTATGAGAAAGATTAAAAAGGGGCCATAACTTCCATCAGTGATGAAATCCGGAGGTTAGGGTGAGTAGGACATCATGACACTATAACACCAGCTTAAGTGTAGGAATGCAATTTAAATCTGCTGTTTTTCCGAATTGCTATTGCTACCTGTTCTACAGGTAGCATAAGTAGTAGAGACAAAAATGGGTTTCCTTGCCAGGCTCCCCTACCTATCTGGAGTTTGTTACAGTTCAATATTGCTGCGGAGTCTTTTTACAGCAATTTGGCCATAGGCAAATATTTTGAGCCACTTCCCATCTTCTTAATGATTCTGAACAACTACAGGTGTGTTGTTTTCTAGGGGGAAACTTTTTCTGCCTATATTCATTGGGGTATCCCTTGCTTATCATCAAACTAGGCTGTTGCATAGGGCACTAAGTTCAAATGGGAACTACAATCAAAACTATTAAATGGAAACTCTATGGTCGGGGCCTTTATTGACAGGATTGTTTAAGTGAGTATTGGTGGCAGCAAGTTTGGGGCCTCTTTTGGCCCCTTCACCAACTTCTCAAACTATTTTATTGTTTTATTTGTTATTTTAGTAGCCTTTGGACCTTTCTTACTCTGTATCTGCTTTATGATCTATTTTTCATAGAACCTCTCCAGACATGACCCAGTAATATTGCTAAATTGTCTTTTCCTACTAACTTACAAAGTGTTTGTGCCACAATAATACAGAAGGCACCATTCATGATATTGTTAATATTTACCATGTCATTACCTTATTGTGCACCATTATTTTTACATTGTTTTAGATAGGTGTAAAATGCATGCTGAAAAATGTAGCATTAAACTCAGACCCCTTTTTCTGTCCTCTTTCTGTTCCCCAGCCTGCCTCTCCAGAGGGGGCGAAACCATATGTAAATCAGTCTTGGTTTTGCTCCTAAAGAAACAGCCCAGCACGAACTACGAAGTCACATCTCTTCTTTAGAGGAACACATCAACTTGAAACCCAACATCAATATAGGTAGGGCCTGATTACGAATCAGCTGGATTGGAATTCCCTACCACCTTGAATTTCTCTCCACCTGATTAGGTCAGGCCCAGTTTTGATGCACCCAGGTGTCTGGGGTGTAGGAACACCGGACCCAGTTATACTGACCGGTAATTTCATTTGGTAAAATCACATAAGGTTTTGACTGTAACAGCAGCCAGACCTCATCCTAAGTCTCTGACGACATTTGTCTTTGTCCAGAGGGAAGCATGCAATGGTCCCTCCTCCTATTCTCCCCTTTTCAACCCCTACACTCCCAGCGCCCTCCCTCCCCTCCAAATCACAAGGAGGCATTTGCTTCCATTTACCACCATGTTAGAGCAGGTATAGATGAGATCATTAAACCCTTCAGAGTAAAAAGTATCCTGCTCGACTCTGCACAGTGAGATTTACTATGCCACGCAAAGCCATCTTGCATGGATCTGCGTAACTTAGTAAATATAGAGTAGCGCAAGGCAGAGCATGTCTCTGCCTTGCGTTTCTCTGCCCTGGGAGGGATGACCCCATGTGTCCACTCATGGTTTTTGCTCCAATGGCTGATTTACTGCCGTTGGTAAACCTGGAAATGTGTCAAAATGCTACCCTTTCCCAGATGAGGCATAACGAGGAGAAATATGTTGATTTCTTTTCGTTATGTTCCTCTTTCTACATGTGCTGCATTCTTCAGCACACATAGAAAGAGAAGAATGATTCAGAGTATTGTTTTTGTGCAGGAAGGTGTCCCTTCCTACACTAAAACAATTCTGTCCATAACACAGGCACCCTTGCAGGGTGCCTGTGTTATCGATAGTCTGTACTCAATGCGCCAAGTCAGGGGGAGAGCAGGAATCTTTCATATTTTAGTAGATATGAGGCAATCCTGCTCTCTCAGTGTCATGCAACGCAGCAAGTTGTCTTCCTGCATTGCCTGATTTGTTAGTACTTCTGCCCCAATGGTTTTAGGAGGTTTGTGGGAAGAATGATGGTGTGACCATGCATTATAAGGAATAATGAACCCTCTTGGGGTGTGCTAAAAGTATATTGCAAGCCCCCATGAAAGTTCTATGACCCATAAAAGAATTCACCCTCTGCCCTTATTCCTCCATATGATCACGAATGCTTGGCGGCTTGCAACACCCTCAGATTATATAGCATGGAGTACTATATCACTGTTAGTATGCCTTATGTGTGAAGCTATGCCGTATATGTTATAATTTAATGCAAACCTATAGTATCAAATGCAAAGACACTGTAAAAAGGTGATTAGAAGGGAGGCTTGATTCTTTAGGGTGGAGATGGACTGTTGCTTCATCGTGATATAGTGTTCTATAAAGAGGTGTGTCTTCTTCTCCTTCCTGAACTGGAGCATTAGCACTGACAGATGCAGAACTGTCATTCCAGAGTCCGTGTGCATAAATGGAGAAGGCCTGTTGCTTTATTTGTTTTATTTTTTTGCACTTCTTTTTCTTCTTTGTTGTATGAAGTCAGAATGAGTTGTGCTACATACTCAGTCAGTCAACAGCTTTATTTCGATTGTTACATCATAAAAGCGACAGATAAAAAAAGCACAATCGTTTAAAATTTTGTATCTAAAAACAAGGAAAACAAATACAGGTTTTTATACAAAAAAG
The DNA here is from genome assembly GCF_964204655.1 of Triturus cristatus. Classification (NCBI taxonomy): domain Eukaryota; kingdom Metazoa; phylum Chordata; class Amphibia; order Caudata; family Salamandridae; genus Triturus; species Triturus cristatus. The sequence continues at coordinate 690,009,851 of NC_140591.1, forward strand.
GAAAAGCGAGTTATCAAACAAATAAACAATTAAAAGTCATCAATTAAACAGTGATTAACAGCCGTTTTGCCCTGATTGACCAAGCCCATGACAGAAATTTCGAAAGGCTAAAAACATACAAGGGCCGGGTATCTGATATTAAAATTCGAAGTGCCACAGATGAATGCCTAGTGCCCAAGGCCCTACACACGGGCTTAAGCCACGTTTGCCTTGGGCTAACATAGGCCGGGCACGCAAAAAGAAAATGTTCAATTGTCTCTTTGGGAGTGCTACAGGAGGGACAAGATGCAACTGTCTGGTAGGGCGGTTTCCAGCAAGATGTTAGGGCACGCACAGGGAGGGAACCCACTCTAAATCTAAGATAAAGGGCCCGATCATATGGCTTCCAGACCAAATCCAGGTAGGGCTCCAAACAGGGTGAGTCCTTATGCACTAAAAATTCTTCTGTGAGTCTACCATGAGAAGGATCCGTGGAAATTCTGCTTCTAACCCAATTCCAATATAAGGTTTTCAAGGCTGCTTTCGGAGGGGAAGACCTGTTTTCCCAAGCTTCACTAAGGCCTAGTTTGCCAAGCATAGACTTGACATCAGTAAGCCATCTGATCCTACACCAGCCTACCATCGACATCACCTCTGCTAGGCCTTTAGCATACTTGGCGAGTTCGGGGACGCGCCATACCCTAGCCCATAAAAGCAGTGGACGCAGTTTTTCTACGTCACTAATTTGCTGGCAACCAAGGTCCAAAAAGAGGGGTAGCGTGGGTGTACTCTGCGGGAGAGACATAATACATTTTAAAAACTTATTCTCACACCTAGTTAGGACGCTGATGTTAGAGGTACCCCAAAGTTCAGCGCCATACAAAGCGGAACTAACTCCCTTTGCCCTGTAGATATCCAGAACAGGGGCAATGGGCTTGGTTGAAGAAGATCTCTGCTCTCTAACAAGTGCCCCTATAACCCTTTTGTGATTAAGAGACATTTTTAGTAAATGAGGGGTCCACTGCATGGAATCTGTAATACGGAACCCTTGATAGTCAAAAACAGTGACCCTTTCCAGAGGGGTTTCACTAAGAACAGGGGGTCGGCCTAATTTTTTGGGGGGGTTTATTACCAGGTACTTTGTTTTATTTGTGTTTATTATTAGGCCCCGTTGGTCACAGAAGGTCTGAAAGTTGTTTAAAAGTCTCTGGAGACCCGCCGAGCTTTTTGAGATTAGAAGCGTATCATCGGCAAAGAGAAGGGTGGGAATTCTCTCCCCTGCCAATGATGGTGCGTCCGAAGGTTGTTTGTGTAGATGGTCCACAACCCCATTCACATAAAGTGAAAAAAGGGTTGGAGCCAGGACACAGCCCTGACGCACCCCTTTTGCCACTGAGATCCTGCTAGTTTTTTGGCCATCGGTACCCCAACGTACCTGCGCATAATTGCCATCATGCAGGCGCACTAAGATGGAGAGGATGTTTAGTGGAATCCCCATTTCAGCTAACACGCCCCATAACTGTTCTCTGGGCACAAGGTCGAAGGCAGTCTTCAGGTCGATAAATGCCAAATAAAGACTGCCTCCGCCTATCACTACCACCTTCCAATATAGTAGTAAGAGCCTGAAGGCCTGCTCTATCGTGCCCGTTCCAGCCCTGAAACCAGCCTGATAGTCCGACAGAATCTCTTCGTCCTTAATCCATTGGAGGATTCTTTCTAGGAGCACCTTTCCCACAACCTTCTGGGTTGAATCCAATAGACTTATTGGTCGGTAGTTGGCAGGGTCGTCCCTCCGGCCTTTCTTAAAGATAGGGACAACCTCTGCCCCCTTCCAAGATTCGGGAATGGCTGCTCCTTTGTCGATTGCACTAATCAGAAGGTGAATAAGCTTCCCCCACCTCTGCAGGTTTGAACGCAGCAGATCCCCCGGAACTCCGTCGGGTCCCGCTGCTTTCTGTGGCACAATACTCCTAATTGCGTGTTCTACTTCTTTAATTGTAAATGGGGAAACCATTTAATTTCTCGTGGGTACTAAGGGTCCGTAGGATGCGGGGGGGGCAGATGCCTCTTGAAGATTCGAATACAAGTTAGTGAAATGTTCGAACCAGGCCTGACCAGTTATGTTGCACGTTATAAAGTTACTATCAGGTCTGTTCCTTTCCCTAATAGTATTCCAAAAACGGGCTGCATCCCGCCCAGTGCTTGCTTCTCTTAGAGTTTGCCAGTATTCGTCTTCCCATTCCTTTTTTGCAATCCCAATCACTCGTTTGTAATCTGCTCTAGCCTGCAGCACAAGGGGCTGCGATTTTGTCCTAACAGCTTGAATAAGGCACGCCTTCAATTCTCTGCATTTTGACGTATACCACCCCTGCTTATCTTTTGACCTGGGGTGGCCATCCGGCCTACCTACACGTACTTGCGCCTTGAAAAGATTACCAATCGAATTGATGGTCTCCTGGAACATCAGCGTAATCCTGGGTATAGCAGAATGATCTAAGGAGATTGTTGCCATCTCACTTAGTGTAGCTTCCAAAAATTGATCTATGGCCTGTAATTTTGGTGCGTCAGAGGCTACTTTCCGCCATTTGAGACGCCTACCGCAATTAGGCAGAGTGACATCCGATGTTGACCTTTTGGCTGGTGATAAGGTTGGGGTACTATGATTTAACCATAGGTGCCTTAGGGAAAGCGAAAGGAAATTATGATCGCTATCTATGGTAGGTACTACAGCCATATCCACAACAGACTGCCAAAGGTCAAAATCAAGCAAGATGTAGTCGATCCGGGAAGAATGGTTAGCCCTGTTGTATGTATGACTGCCCAATGGGTCAGAGGTGGTTCTTCCATTAACGGCTCGCAGGCCGTGCTCCAGGGTCATAGAATTTAACTGGATCGCCCTCTCTGTCCATCTCTTTATCGGCTCAACAGATAATGCTGGGATACCCCTCCTCACATCATCCTCTACCACACCCAGAATATCTTCTGCGGCAAGTGGTTCGAACGTGCAATTCAAGTCTCCTGCAATCATAACTTGGGCATCCTCACCACACTCATCTAAAACTTTCTCCAGTAATACTATAGTGGGGGAAAAAGAGCTACCTCTAGTACCTCTGGCATACACATTCAGAATCTCTAGGTGCCCCCTAAATCCTGGGCCTTTCAGTGAGATTCTAAGGATGTCCATTGAGCCACTATACTTCTGAGTAATACTACACCCCAAAGAGATATCCACCCAGATGAGGAGTCCCCCCGAAGGCCGGCCCCTCCCAGATGGTGACTGAAGGGCAGGCAGATAATATGTGGAATATCCAACTTTGTAAACAGGTTCAAGGCTCCAAGTTTCCTGGAAGATGCAGATACAGTGCTGTTCTACCTGTGAGTGCCATTCGGGGAGGTCCAGATTCCTACAAATGCCCGCTATATTCCAACACATAACCCCCATCATCGGTCCATTGCCATCGGACCCTCCCTGTACATGTACAGAATTCTTTATACAAGAAGCACTAGTGTCGTCTGAATTCACAACCTCCGCTACCACTAATGGATTGCTTAGTGTGGATCGATTAGGAGAATGGATGGCCACTGGAGAGTACAATCCCTGGTCGGGTATCAGCGTCTTAGGGGTGTTACCACAGTCAGCCAAACCCTCCATTTCCATGGAGGCAGGTATAGAATACCCTAGGGGCCCTGACTGTCAATCACAATCGCTCATACCCGAGAGGGTATTAAATCTATTTGACACATCCAAGGGGGTCAGTGGGCCTGTTGTACCTCTCCATCTAGGACCACAATGACTCTGTGGAATATTATGCCACCCAACAGATCTGTTAGGAGCCAAGGGGTACAATGCATGGGGCACAGGCCAGTTGCTTCGGGGTGCAGGATGATGACTAGGTCTATCACAAGCTAAGATCCCAGGATTTACTGGGGGACCTACCAGGGGTCTTGGATAGAAATACGTTAGGTCGTAGGGAGTGATAAGATTATTTCCACTCCCCGGGAACCAGTTTAATATATGCCTAACAACTCCCTGCCCTCTGAAGTTGACAATAATAATATCTCCCTGTAGGTCCTTAACCCTGCGACCTAGCCACGGGAGGCGCCGAACATGCAAGAACTCGCCATCGATATTACAGGGGAGAGGTCTATTCAGGGCCAACCAATGCATAACTTTGTGCTTTAGCTGGAAGAAACCCTCTCTTGTACCTTCTGCTAGCGCGGGAACTCCAGTAAGGACTACCACTTATGGTACTGATTCAGGGGGTAGCTCAACTGTACGCCCATTATACTCTGTGGTCACTGCTTGCGCATTACATACCCCTCTATTGCTATCAGGTTTTGGGTGGAGAATACTGTGCCCCCCCACAGCTACTCTATCGTCATTCTGTGCAGCCTGCTCAATAGTTTTAGGCGGAGCCTTCTGCTTAACACTAATGGTGGATTTAGTGGTTTTATTTGCCTCTTTGCTGCGAGTAGTACTAATAGCAGCAAGTGCTGCGGGAGCTGGAGAGGGCAGTACCGATTTCTCAAAAGTTTTTAACAACCCAGTATTGGCAGCAATGGTTTGCTCTAGGGTCCCTAACCTTTGTTCCAACCTGTCTAGTGTTTGTTTGATAGGGAACATAAGGGATTTGATTAGCTGTTCTATGCCACCTAGGAGAGCAGGAGATACTACCTCATTCCCCGTAGGTTGTGCCTGTAGGGATGTGGTTGCTGGCTTATCTAAGGACAATACAAGAGATTTAGACGGTTTACCAAAGTCTGAGTGACTAATTTTGGCTTTAGGTTGCTCACCCCCCCTCTTTCTCCTTTTACTAAGAGGGGGCCCCAGCACCTTAGAAGTTGCTTTTTTCCTAGCTCTATTCACATGTGCGGTCCCTACAACTATAGGACGTGGCTCATGATGAATCTCCACCACTGTGGTTGGGCCTCTAACAGGGAGTACAGGAATAAGAGACAAAGGAGCAGTTATGTCAGGTACAGGAGATTTTTCGCGAAAGAGTACGGGAGTGCTGTCTAATTGAGACGCATCAGGGCCTTTGGATAAGCTAAGGATACTCAGAGGAGGTGAAACAATCAATTGTAGGGGGTCTAAAGATGGGCGTCTACCCTTCATGGATTCAATCGAGCGACGACGCTCGATTCGTCGCTCAACCAGTGCTTGCTCCCTATCAGCTTCTAGTAAAGTCCTAGTAAAATAACCACCTAGGGTCCCTTGGTTCAGTGCCCCTGCTAACAGTGATATACCAACAGTGGGACTTGAAGCCATGATACTCCCTGACAGCTGTAATGACCACCAACAAACAATCCTGCTCGTGTGAAAGAGACACGGCCCAGCCCCGCCTCCCTCAGCCTCTGACGGCCTCAGACGGCCCGCCCTTTGCCCGGGCTTCGCCCCGGGCGCTCCCGTGCGCTCCCGCGCAGCGGGAACAGAGACCAGTAATAAGGTAAGTGGTGAGGAAGGGGCGGAGCAGGCAGGGAGAGCGACCCAGGTGTTGGGGGTCTCGACCTCACGCAGGGACTCCTGGTACTTTGAGTCCCTGCGGGTCAGCTCGCAGCCCTGGAGTTCCCCACACACACACCAACAACAGCAATGATGCCCCAGAGGTACTCACAGCACGCAGAGTCACCGCAAGAGGAGAAGAACGAAGCGGGACCCGCGCAGCGGTTCCGGTGAGGAGCAGCATTGGAAGCAGGTAAAATCCCAGTTCTGGTGGTCCAAGACAGCAGCGAGGACAGTTCTCTGGTCCCAGGCGAAACAAACGGTCCCAATGGTGCTACACAGCTGCAGGAACTTATTTGCTGAGGAAGGGGCGGGGCAGGCAGGGAGAGCGACCCAGGTGTTGCGGGACTCGACCTCACGCAGGGACTCCTGGTACTTTGAGTCCCTGCGGGTCAGCTCGCAGCCCTGGAGTTCCCCACACACACACCAACAACAGCAATGATGCCCCAGAGGTCCTCACAGCACGCAGAGTCACCGGAAGAGGGAAGAACGAAGCGGGACCCGCGCAGCGGGTCCGGCGAGGAGCAGCGTTGGAAGCAGGTAAAATCCCAGTTCTGGTGGTCCAAGACAGCAGCGAGGACAGTTCTCTGGTCCCAGGCGAAACAAACGGTCATACTATATTGCTCCATTGTCTCATTATGTATGCCTCCACAAGGAATTATAAGTGTGTCTTTGTAAACTACATGGCTGATAAGTTAAATGTGTTACGTAATGTTGGAGATAACAGCCTCATTATCTTGTTTTTTAATTTATGGATGGAGAGGAAATAAAATACTAAATTTTCAGTTACATAATACAGATTTAAATGCCCAAGGTCACATGTAGAATGTACAACATGCCGAAAATGAAGACAACAATGTCATGAAATTATTTCTCTCTAACAATATATACAAGGGGGCATGATAGTTTCTGCTTTTGACATGACGATTATTTATTAGTGGACTGGAAATTGGAAATTACTATGATGAATCATGACTTGCTGTCCAGATTATTGACAGCGATGATGCATGCCTACTTGTGCTTCTTGATCTAGCAATAGTCTTTAATTCCATCAATCATTCATTCCTCATCAATACTCTCAAACCTCATATAACTGCAGATGGTAATTCTGAAATTGTTTTGCATTAAATGATCACCGGGTTATGCTGGTGTGGGGAAGGGGGTATGTGTGCAAAGAACTGCATTGGGTAGAAGCCAAGAGTCCAAAGGTCACAATGGAAAAATGCAAAACACTGTCGGACACATTTACTAAAAGAGTCGCACAATGCAACGCAGCAAACAAAAGTGCTGTGCTGTGTTGAGTGAAAGTGAGGTAGCTCTCTCCTTTAGCACTTTCTTCCAAAGTGCACAGATCTTTACACCATAGTGCAAGGTGGTCTGTCTGCTGTCTAGCATAAGTTTTGCACTTGAAGGTTCCCCTTCCAGTACACATTACTATATTTGGACATATTTTAAAACATTTCTTACTTGGTGTGTGTGCCAAAAATATTTCTGAAGTGTTACGCCTGCCTTGATGGGGAGTACATTTCAGATGCAAATTCCTGTACCTTTTTAGTAGATACAGCTTTGCATCAAAATTACATTCATGAGTGGTTGCAAAGCAACACCCATGTACCACCCATTGGATGCCTCCATGAAGTGCTACTTTGCTTTACTTTAGGGCTATATTCCAGTGCAATTTGGGATTTACACTGGAAAATAAATCCTTTTTCAAGCAATGTTTCGGTTTGTCTCACTTTTTGTGACACTGAACCTACACAAAGTCTTGATAAATCTGGCCCTCAGTGTGTTCTGGTTCTCTGTAGCCCTAGATAAGGTATGAGGGACATGCTCCAAGCTGGACAAATGATGTGATGCTCCTAGTTCATTCATAAATGTTCACAATGTGATTGGGTGCTGGGTGTGAGTTAGATGAGTGTTCTATTTCCCTGTTGCTTCCCATGCATCTTCTGCAGGTCTTAAAGGGTCTGGGATGGGCTATGTAAGATGACTTAGAGCTGCTAAGAAAGTCACTAGGATATGCATGATGGAGTCAGGGGCTGCACCTTGCTGTTGCAGGTGGTGTTTTTCTCGCCATTATGGTGTTCTGTAGCCAATAGTATGCCTAAATGCCATGTCCCTGGCACATAGGCAACCGGATTGCTCCAAGCGCTTGGAAACATAGCCATAATAAGATGCAAGCCCAGGTATAAGTGAGTAAAGTATTCTACCTCACCCCACTGTTGCTGATGTTTCCCCTATTTCTTCAGTAATGTTACGTTCTAAACAGAGGTGGGACAAGGAGGGCTCTATGTTAAAATATAGTATTTCCATATGTATGCTAGTCCTGCTTCAATAATTTGGTATATACATGCTCCAGTAGGAGAGTGGTAGAAAAAAATATTATTTGCTTGTCTCTTGCGGTTCAAGTACAATGTTAAAGAAATTACCTGCGTGTATCCTCTACCCATATCCCCTCTCTCCCTCAATGTCAATTAATTGACCTTCTCTCAGAATACTCTCTCTCCAGTGCTTAATTTGTAAAACAATAAGTGCCAGGGCTCTCGTCAGGAGGCCACTGCAGCTTGCATCACACATCGCCCCTGCCATGCTGCCAGTGATAGTAACAAAACAACCTCTAACCATCACATTCTTACAATTGTGACAATTCAGAGTATTTCAGGCCCCCCCCAAAGCTATAAGAATGGCTTAGGCGGCAGATAGTAGACATTTTTAATATATATTGAATTAATAATTAACTGTTGTTGTGGTCATCTCTAAACTAGCCACACAGTGCCACCTTGTGGCAGACTGTCACAAGCCCCAGTGTTGACAATTGAGTGCCGGTGGTGAGCACCGGAAACCACCTGCTCAAATTAAGCACTGTCTCCCTCACTAAACTCCATGCTTCCTCAGTCATGCAGAATCAAGCACAACTTATGAGTTGCAATTCCTGCATCACTGCACTGCGAGCACCAACAGGCTCAGACTAAGGCTGAGCACACTCAGGCTAAGACACACCAGACCTCCCACCTCTCACTACATATTTTATCCAATCACACAAGCCACTATATCAACATCTCCTAAAATGGGTCCTACCAAGTATTTTTAACCTAGAAAGGATCTTGAACATCTGATATAGCGAAATCAGTAGGCTTAGGAACCACCCACCATTTATGCCACGAAGAAAGGAACAAAACAACTATGTATGTATTTCAAATCATGTCAAATACAGCTTTCAAACAACCATAGAAGTAGCCTGTTAAGTAGCCACTCATACACACCACATATGTAAAGAATATACATCAAAGTGATGCAATTCTTTTGAGAAGCACAGCACATAGACTCTGTATACTTTCAAGAAACAAATAAACAAGTATACACTAGCTTACAGACTACATGCTCCTTTCAGGTGCAAAGCAGCACCAAAACATATACATATCTGGAAAACTCCTTGTGTACATAAATTTCATAAAAGCTAAAACTGCCAAAAGCACAGGGGCTGTCCACTCCATATGAGCCCATGATGTAGAATTGTCATCCTGAATAGTGCAAATTGAGGTAACCAAACTCTCCATGCCTAAAACACAGTTTCCTAGAAGAGCTAATAGAAAGCATGTATGCCTTTTCTCTACAACTGACCCATGAAAATTCAGAATATTAGATTGCATTGCTGCATGGAGTTACCTTTATCATAAGTGAGTTTCTAAACATAAACTTTGAAAACATTGATTGCCCCCCACACACACATCGCCAAGAAGAATTACACAGAGTCCATTGGTGCGGCTCAAGCCACAGCAACCCTTAGAAACCTGGCCCTAATGAACTCTGTGTAATGCTTGTAGAGTTGAGAACATTTTTGTAAAGTTCTGTACAACACTTTCTGTATAGTTTAAGAATGTTTTATATACAGGGCACAAGTCGGGGAACACGCAGGTACACGGCGTCCACCCACTATTTTCACATGGTCGACGCCGCCCACCCTGCAAGAAGTTGGCCCCACTCAAATATGATGAACTGTCCCAGTGTAATTTTCAGACACCAGGACAGATTCAGCAGCACCTGCACGTTGTCTGCTTTAGTTTCCAGCAGCAATGTGCAGACTGCGAGGTGGGCTTTCATATTTCAGACTCCAGCTAGATCCATAAGAAAGGCCGAATTTAAGGGGCCATCAGGCCTCCTTTTGTTTCACTGTCCTGACTCCGAGCTATCTGAGCCTCACACTTGGATGAAAATGCAAGGGATGGGAAACAAAGGCACACAGCTTGTTGTTATTTTTTCACAAATACTTGAGAGGCATGCTTTTAACATTGTTCAATCTTTGATATGCATGCACTGCAGGAATGTCAGATGTGGTGTTTGGCTCCAGTATTTACACAAATAACAATATACCGCTATTTTGTTTTATTTCATTTATAGCGCTACTTATCCCAATACAGGGTGCCAGAGTGCTTTGCATCACACCTACACATTATACATTGACAATAAATCATTTAAATGTGTAAATCAATGTACAAAATGAGTTTCAAAAGACAGTGAGGGTTAGAAGGTGAACGAGTCACATGTTCTTCCTAGCTCACTGTGCTATATTAGAAGGTCTACAATTAATGAAGTGCAAGAAACTATAGGATTTCTGTGTTGAAAGCACTAACTCACCTAGCTACATAAAATAAAAGTCTGTCATCTGCATTTTAGATGATGTGCTTTGCAGTTCAAGCATTAACCCTCTACGCTACTTTGTCAAAACTTGACTAGAGAAAACACAGGTCTCTCCAGCAAATGCATTACCCTCCAAAGTTATTCTTACCATTATTATTCTTCCCTGGGATTTACTGGGCCCACAAAGATCTCTGCAGCAGGCTCCTTACTAATAACATAGTTTAAAATGCATACTTTGCGACCACTTAGGCAGGTTAGATTTCTGCTACCTGTCTCCTTGTTTTCAACTTCTTTTTGACAGACTTTTAAAAAAATAAGGCCCTTATTTAAAAGAGGCCTCACTTTTTATGACACTCCGGTGGTACATGATTCTCAATATTATCTTTGAGGCGAAGTAAAGCCACCCTGCGTGGCTGTGCATGACCTCATAGATGTGGAGTAACGCAAAGCAGCGTAAATTGCTCTGTTGCCTAACTCTACATCAAGGAGGCGTTTCATGGGCGTTGCAGTGTGTTTTCCCATTCAACACCCATGGGTTTTCGCACATTTCCAGAATTACAAAGATCTGTAAACCTGGGAATGCGTCAAAACTGTGCGCTTCCCCAGGGGAGGAGTAACTAGGTGAAATAAGTTTATTTCTCCTTGTTTTTTCCTCTTTCTATGTGTGCTGCATTTTGCAGTACACATAGAAAGAGGAAATAGGAAAACGCCTCCATTGATTGTTTTTGTGCAGGAAGTTACTACTTCCTGCACAAAAACAATCCTGCCAAATACGCAGACACCCCTGCGCCATGGTGCAAGGGTGCCTGCCTTGGTGCTAGGCACCAATTTGTGCACCTGCTCATGCACAAAGGACAGGAATGTTCTGTATTTCATTAAAACTGTGTATTCCTGTTGTTTCCATTTGAAGCAAGGCAGCGCTGCAAGAAGCCTTACGGCATTACCCTGTGCCAAAATGTTGTAAATGAGGCTCTCAATGTATAAATTGAGGTCCACATTTTGTGTCAGGGTTGCATCACTTTTTTGGTACAACCCAAATGAAAACTCTTATTTGTTAAATTGCATAATGCGCTCAAATGTACTTGTTATAGACATGCAAAACATGTGTGAAGTGTTAAGATCTGATGTCACTTCCTGTGAGGTCATGGTTAAGATGTCACTTCCTGTGATGCTGTGATGTCACGCTGTGATGTAACGCACCATGTTACTTGCATACTGCCTAACTTGGTTAGTCTCCTCACTTCTTTTTTAGTACTTGTGCCCTGTTTATATAGTATTTTAGGCTGTGGGTTATTTAGTAATTTAGGCTGCCTTTCACAGGGCTACCTCAAAGTCTTTTGGTGCCATAGCTGCGCCGCATTTTTGGGGCTTGTTCAGTTCTTCCCATAGTCACAACCAAATTATGAGGCGGGGTTAACTAAACTATACTGCAAGGTAAGGGGAAGTATGTAGCACTTACAGTAAAGAACTCTCCACATGCTGTGATAGATACCATCACACATCACATTGCTGATGACGGTAAATATTTCCTTACCAATGACGTTATGAATGACATTGTTATAAATATAGTGTATTTTGTTTGTTTTGATATGTTAACTTTATGATGTTGTGTTAAGTCCTGTTTTTTCGTGGCAAAAATAGTGAGAAATCATGAGGAAGCAATTTGGTGGGGAAGTGAGTTATGGTTCGTGCTTTCTTACTTAGGGCCAGATGTACAAACGGTTTGCAAGTCGCAAATTGCTCGCAAACCAATTTGCGACAAAAAAGTGGCTATTCGGTATGTACATATGCCATTCAGTATCCACAAAAAGTGATGCGACAAATTTGCTATTCGGTATTGTTAGCAACCAGTTTTTACGACTTGCAAATATAGTATTGATATTTGTGTTACAAACCGTATGTTCGGGGTGTTACAATTTGCGACTGGTTGCGAAAATTCCATTTGTACATGCAGTTGTCCACTGATTCCATTCAGGTGGTAATTGTGTGCAAACTATAAAAGCCGACCCAGAATTCATTAGGGGTTTCCACAATGGCTGCACTTTATGTGATTACAATGAGGAGGCGATTCCTGGCTTCCCAACAGAGGAGGAGGAGGAGGCAGAGACAGGAGAGGATCTTCAGAACCAGGCTTACCATATTGCAACAGACAGAGGAGCAAATATATGAAAAATACAGGCTGAGTAGTGCAGAGATGTTAGATTTTATAGATATTCTTAAACCACATCTAGAAAGCAGTACCCTGTGCAGCAGTTCCATCCCCATGCATGTGCAAGTGCTGTGCTCACTGCACCTTTTGGCCTCAGGTAGCTACCAATGGGTGATTGGTGGGGTGTCCCTAAGTGCATTGTTACATTTCTTTAGGAGGTTTTTTACAGGATTGCCGACTTCCCCCATATATTAGGGTGTGTAGATGGGCCACATGTTCCTATATGTCCTCCTACACATATTGAATATCTTTTTTTTCTGGAGTTTTATATAGCGTGAACTTGACCCGAAGGTATCAGAGCACTTTACATGAGCACCAGTCGCGTTACACAAAGATATATAAATTTTTGTTGGGCACTGGGAGATTGAGGGGCATATTAACAAGCCAGGCGATAAAATTATCGCCGCTTTAGCGGCAGAAAACTGCCGCTAAAGCGGCGATAATGGGCTTGATAATATGCTCTATGGAATTCTAATTGAAGCCCATGTTAGACGTCCTTCACATTTAACACGGGTTTCAATTGAAATTCCATAGAGCATATTATCAAGCCAATTATCGCCGTTTTAGCGACAGTTTTCTGCCGCTAAAGCGGCGATAATTTTATCGCCTGGCTTGTTAATATGCCCCTTGGTGATTTGCCCAGAATCACAGGATGTTGAGCGTTCCTGCCGAGACTTGAAACTGGTTCCTCAGCTTCAAGGTCGACCGCTCTAGCCGTGAGACCACATCGACCGTGTGGCTTTACAGCCACAGAAATGGGTAAAGGAAAAATACCCATTCCCTCACATCCAGGTGGTATGTGATGCCCATAATGTCCTTACAGATATAGTGGAGACACCGTCAGGATCACATAGCAACACATTACTTTGCAAGGTAAGTTATGTATAACACTGCACTCACTTAAATGATGTACGCATAGTCAATGTGCAAACTAAGGCAACCTTTAATGTCAGGCTGCTCTCTTCTGCTCGATTTTTAAATTGTCTGATTACCAAATGGAAAATACAACAGAATGTTGGTTACATCACCAAACAAATATTAGCCACATGAAAATGCCAACTTAAGATCATGTGTCCATCAATATTGTTTGCGGGTACTTCCAACATGCCCTGTCCCTACTTGGTCTCCAACAGGGTTATTACAGTGCAGGGCATCAGTGGCCAATATGCTGCTCACACTCGATATATCCTCACTATCCTGAGGTGTATCTCCAGTACCTCTTGCTACTTGTGTGGTCTAAAGCAGCTCAACAGTAGTCATGATCTACCCTAGGCCCCTTTGCAACATCACCACTTCAGTGTCCCATCTCCACCTGTAGTGTGACAGTTTGTCTAGTGAGACTTGTAGTCGAATTGGCCAAACGATGAATGTAATGACTAAGCCGGTCCCTAACTGCAGCAGCAATGTGATCACAATGTCTCTGAGGGGCACGGCCGGCCACCATTTGTTGGAATAAGACCTGTATGCCAGAGGTCAGGTTCATTAGAATGTTATTCATTGCGGCTAAATGTGTCTCAACATTATCGATCTAACAGTAATGCTCCGCTGCGAGTTATGCATGTTCCTGTTAATGATTTTCAACTGCTTGTTTTGCAGGCATTGATTTTGGAGCAGGGATGCCTCTAGGCCAATAAGCAACTGTGCGTTGGTATCATCCTCAACAGCTGCATGTGCCTCATGATGCCTTTTGCGCCCGTACCCTGGTACACACTGGTGCTGCCTCAAACTTGGCTGTGGAATGGGACTTCATGGCAGAGGGACATCATTGTCCTCCATTGCTATGGCCTCTGGTGACAGTGAATCAGTGAACATTCGGGTGGGGTGGTGCTTACATGACTCTCTATAGGGTTAGGTTCCTCAGCTGCCATGTTGGCATCATCCACTTCCTCCACACTGGTGCCCTCACTCTGTACCTGACGGAGATCTGTGGGACAAATGAGATATGTTATATTCACCTATATGATGTGTGGCCCAATAAATCTATATGACTCCTAAGCTGACTTTTTGACTACATCACCCATAATGCACTATCATTGTACAATACTTAACATTTAGAGAACAACCATGGACTATGTGGATTTGGACACAAATGTGTTGTCTAAGATGTATCAAAAGTAAATATTGAACACTTACTTTGCAAATGTTCCTGTCGCAGAATTGTCGTTGTTCACAAAACCCAGGACAGGTTCATCTCCAGTGTGGACCCCACCATGGTCTCATGTGCAGTGGGTGGTGGTACTGTTGGGGGGCTACCACCTGTTCCCTAGGATTCCTTGAATCATTTCACCACCTTTTCCTTTTTCCGCGACCTGAGATTTCATTTCATCTATGGAGTGGTGGCTGACTCCAATGACAGTGATTTTGGCTTAAATTTCCTCCCAGGTTTTCTTTTTTTGTGTGAGTCTGGCACTGTCATTGAGGCCCTTCCAAATAGGACATCATGGTTCGTACAGCACTTCTCTGTGAGTAGCTCCAACTCTTTTCTTCGCTGAAGGTGTTTTATCAGCAGGTTGGCTGGCCATGGCTGCAGCTTGGGCTGCTTTGAGCTTGTTGGGCCTGTGCTGTGTATGGCAACAGAACTCCTCCTCCACTTAGGCTGGTTCCAACGTAGGTTCTGTGAGGCACTTCCTGGTTCAGAGGTGATTACCCATGACCAGGAAGTGTTTTTTCCGTATTTGTGGTTTAGTTTCACAATTTGTGAGCCAATTTGCAATTTGCAATTTGCGACTCGAATCACAAAATAGCAAGTTGGCAACAAGTTGATTCGCAATTTTGGTAATCGCTAGTAGCGATTACAAAAATTGCAAATCGACTTTTTAATTACTCACTATTTTTGGACTCACATCGTACATACATGTGGATTCTGAATTTCCGAATTGCGATTCGCATTGATTTACAAATAGGAAATCGCAAATATTTAGTACGTACATGTGGCCCTAAATTCTTTATTACAATTTCATTTAAAAAAAAGAAAATCACAGAGGGTGGAGTCGAGTGGAGAACAGCCCCCATGAATTTACCTTGTCAGTCAGGCCCGCTCACTGTGACAACTCATTCTCAACTTTTACGCCCCAACATTATGAACTGTCACAAGTGCCACGCCCCAACATTATGAACTGTCACCAGTGCCACTGGGTCACAGGACTGAAATGACCATTTTTAAATGCCTCTCGCAAATCTATCGGTCGGGCCCTGACATGCTCACAGCACGACTGTGGCGATGCCATCTATCTGGGCATCCCCCAATATATAATACACCTCCTACATAGGATACAAAAATCTGCAGCCTGGCTGATTCACAGTCTTCCTGTTCGGTCTCCAATTTTGCACATCTAATTAATCTTCAATGACTATCTACCCAAAAGCGCGCCTTATTTAAAATCCTTTACTTTGCACACAAAACTTTATATAAGAAAGGCCCTTATATCAAAAGAAAGCTTTCTTTGCACTCTCCGAACCATGCCCTAAACTCTGCATATCTTTTCCAGGCGAACGTCCCGTATTTCCTGTGCCAAGTCATTGGGATGCTCTTTCTCCAATTTACATGCTAATAACTGGAACTCTGTTTCTGGCTCTCTATAAAAAATATTAGAATTCACAGTCTTTAAAAAATCTGCTTAAAAACGGTGGCCTCATTTGCGAGGAATTGGTGTAGGGCAGCGCCGCAAGTCGATTTGCTGAACTGCCCTACACCAATGTTAAAGGACAGGAATTCACCTTATTTATGAAATATGGTTCATTCCAGTCCTTTCCTCATGCGCTGGCACTCGATTTGCTGCCTACCATCAATGTAGACACCCATGCATCATGGTGCAAGGGTGCCTCTGTTGCAGGCAGGATTGTTTTTGTGCAGGAAGGGCACTTTCCTGCACAAAAACAATCACAAGAGGCATTTTCCTTGTTCTATGTGTGCTGTAGAATGAAAAGAGGAAAGAACGCGGGGAAATGAAAAATTTCTTCTCGTTACGCCTGCTCTGGGGAGGCAAAAGGTTTTGGTGCTGTCCCAGGTTTACATGATTTTGTAAATTTAGGCCTGCGCCAAAATCCATGGGTGTTGCATAGGAACACCCACTGCAAAGCACATGGAACGCCTCCGTGATGCAGAGTAAGACAAGGTAGCGCCCATCTATGAGGCCATGCAAAGCCGTGCAGGGCGGCTTTGTATAGCTTCATACATATGATTGAAAGGCCTGCACCACCGGAGCATCAAAAAAAGTGACGCTCCGGCAGCGCAGGCCACTTGTAAATAAGACCCTTTATTTTTTGAATCAGCTCTCTAGTACTTCAATTTGGGTGTTAGCTTTTCAGTGCCAAATCACTCCTTGTTGGTAACAGGTGCGCTATATAAAACAACATAGCATAAAATTGGCAAAACTATACTAAACTGTCATTGTGCATGTTATTGCTATTTTTCTGCCTCGTGTTATGTGTGAATTACAGTAGAAGACTACTGTCTACTTCTTTCATTTCCAACTTTGTATACTCTTACCCATAAATTTGTTAAACGTTTCTGTCCAGTTTCTTTGATTTTAATGTTTCTTGGAAATGTTTTTAAAATTTCCTGATGTGATCTAAGTAAAAATCTTGTCGGTTAAAGTGCATTTTCTTTAAGTTAATTCAAATAACATTAGTTGTATTTATATTTTCAAAATGTTGATGCCTGCTTTCCACTTTCTGCAATGAATACGTTGTTCTCTTTCCCTGTACAGTATTCTTAGAATTCTTGGAGTAAGAGTGTATCTTTTTAAGTGGAAAACAAGTATGTTTTAGTTTAAATATAAGTTTTACTTACTTGGTTAGGTTAGGTAGTTGTTGGGATATATATATTTATTTTTTAATGGTCTGGTCAGAGATTCCAGCTGAGTTTCCTCATCTTGTAGCATTTGTAATTTTTGAAGTTTTCAGTGGCTGATTATGGCGTCAGCAGTCTTGGGACCGCAGTACCGTTTGTGGTGGTCCCACCGCCACCTCCTCCATGGGGTCTGACTGCCTGTTTACGATGTGTGTGATCAGACCACCTCCAGACCGCCACCCCCGCCAAGATTGGAGCTTCCGTGGTGGTAACAGTATGGACAGCGGCAGTCAATGGTGGTAGTGCCGGCATGGGCACCGCCGTAGTAAATGTGGCCTACCTTTCTGCTGACCTTTAAATGGCAGGACCCCGCCTAAAAAGGGTCAGCGAAAGGTCAGGTAAAGTGCCACAAAAAGGGCCCCAGGGCAATTTAGCACACAGGGATTGTGGCTGCGGGCATGTGTTGTGCCCCCTATGCCTATATTGGAGTGCACACTGTTTGCCATGCATGACATGATGCATGGCAACAGTGTGCCTGACTTGCTGGAGGCACAGCAGTGGGGCAATCATTGGCTTCAAACTCTCTCTTAGAGTTGAAGCATACTGCCACAGTGGCTGCACCGCTGGCACAGAGCCAGCCCCACAATAAACTCATGATGTGGCGTTTGGGATGTTACCGGCTTGGCGGCATTCGCTCAACCGCTGTCTCAGTAGACTAGCTGTGTGCTAGACAAACTCGTAATAGGGTCCCTAGTTGTTTAAATTAGTGTGACTTTTATATTGTTGATTTATTTGTCCGATTTTATTGTTTAAAGTTATTTAGGCTTTTATACTATATATATATTGTTATTTAGTTTGTTATTTATGTGTTTGTAGTTAATGGGCATATTTTGGGGGGATGGTATTGTTATGATTTGATTGACTTATCTACTACCCGTGAGAATTTACCCACATGCCTGAATGACTCCTTGAACTGTCTGAGTTCCTTAGCTAATTTTTCCCTTTTGAGTTGGAATATTGCAGGCTTTCCAAATAAAAGGGGTGATGAGGCATTTTATAACCTTATAGGTAGATTTAAATTGATCTTTTTGCAGGAAACTTGGGACATTGATACTAATTTTCATTTAGATGGCCATTCCTCTTGTTTTGTTCCAGATACTTCATCACTTCGTGGGAGGGACAGAGGAGGCCTTTTGATCTCCTTGACCTTGGGCTGTTCAATCAAAGTGTTAAGCACAGATTCCCCTAGTATTGCCTCTATTTTGTTGCCATTTCCAAATTCGCCTTCTATAATTAAAATTAATGTTTACAATACTTTTTCTAAGATAGGGTGCCAAGGTCAAGGGCAAGCTTTGAAAATGTTTCTTGAATTTCTACCTAACTCAATGTTAGGCAATAGCTCTATTACTCTAGCCAGTGATTTTAACCTAAATTCATGTACCCAAGGGTGCCTGTCGCATCATTCCATCTTGGGTGACTCCCCCTTGGTGGCTATAAATTGTTTACACTTTTCTGAGGGGAATTTTATGAATTTGTTTTCGGGTGAGTTTCATCTAGTCTCTATTTTTTCTGCCTCAACTAATACCTAGTCTATTGAGGTTAGTCCCATTTTTGTTTATTGAGGTGCATCTAGTGTAATTGATTACATTTTTTTGTGTGCTCATCTATGGCATACTTTTTGCAATGTTTTGAGTTGTGTGGTGCTCTTTGAGTGACCACAATCCCCTTACGACCTCTTTTAGCTGGGATTCTAATAAAGCATTTTCTAAGTCCTCTAATATGGATGCTGTTGTTTCCCATTCCCTGGGTCGGCTTCCTAGATAGAAAAACGTCCTTCCCAAATGCTTCCTTCTATATTTATTTAAAGGTTGCTATCCTGAAACAGAGCTTTGTTTAAATAGTGATGCTTCTGATTTGGTTATGTTTAGCTCATTTCCTTTTATATGTGAAAACTTTAAGGGCCTTATTACGACTACGTCCCAGTATTATAAGTGTCGGTCTGACCGCCACTGAACTGCTGCTACCGCCGCAAATCAAAGATCCTGCAGCGGTCTGGCAGCGTTTGAGGCCAAATTATACTGGCGGTGCTGCAGTGGAACCACCAAGCATATTTTAGGTTGCCTCTCCACAACCCATTTCATGGCAATTTCACTCGCCCCTGTGCACAGGGGTGCATGCAGGGGGGCACATGTTGTGTTTTCCTGCAGATTTGCACCCCCGGTTCCTGCATGGGAAGGAATGCATGACATCGTGCATGCCTTCATGTCCAAGAATGTGCACTGGCAGTCCTGTGGCGATGCTGTTTAAGGCTTGCAATGAGCCTCTAAACAGCGCCGCCGCAGGACTGCCGTGCCGCCTGTGAGACCACAAAATTACTTGGAATCTGGCGGGCAGGCGGCGATTTTCGTTGGTCCTGGAGTGGGGCAGTGGCCTACTCCAGGACCGTTGAAACTCATAATCAGGCCCTAAATCTCTTCAGCCTATTAATTGCACTTGTGGGGTTTCTAAACCCTTGAAATGGTTCGATGCATATTGTTCCAAAACACACCGTCTTTTGATGGATGCTCTAAAGGCCATTTCTAGGGATATTTTAAGGGTTGTTTCTTGTCGTATAAAAGAATTCTTAATGAGCAGAATGCTTTTTTAATGCACAGGGGAAGTGTTATTGCTCTAGATTCTGAAAGATTATCAATTGTCTTCACTTGAAGCCTGTAGGTTATCTGATTTTGCTCTGTATAATTCTGCCTTAGCTGTGTTTTAAACACTTTAAGGTAATTTATGCTGAGCCTAACTCTACTACCATATTCCGCAACGTTCCTGGGCCTGAAGATTCTGTTTTTCCTGTTACCTTTTCATACAAAGAGGTGTGTGAGGCTTTACAGGTGCTTCTCTCAAGCAAGGCCCCAAGCCCTGACGGAGTTCCCATAGATGTTTTGAAATCTAATCTTGCACTCTGGTCTCCTATGATTAAGCTATATGTCAATGCAGTTGCTAAGCATTCCATTCCCAAGCTATTGTCTTATTCAATGATAATTCCTGTTTTTAAAAAGGGGGATTATCTTTCCCTAAGAGGCTTATTACGAGTTTGGCGGACCATCAAGTCTGTGGTGCACCCACCGGCCGGATTCCGAGTTGAATCCAGGGGAGGTCGGAGGAGCGGCAGCGGTGTCACGGCGGCAGTCTGTTAGGCTCATAGGAGAGCCTAACATTCAGACCGCTGCTATGACTGCACCTACAGCATGTTCCAGCATGGTGTGGCATGCACCATGTCATGCTTGCCACACAGTGCAGGAATATAGGTACACGTCTAGAGAACCACAACATGTGCCACCGCATGCACCCCCATGGGCAAATTCGCCCGAGGGCCCTGTTAGGGCCCCTTTACTTGAATGTCTGCCACCCTTTTCATGGCGGGCTCACAGCCATGAAATGGGCGGTGGAAATGCAACTCAGAACATGAATGCACAGCGGGATCCTGGATCCCGGCGGAGGCGACAGTCCTGTGGCAGTCCGACCGCCACTCTCTGAATACGGTGGACAGACCCATAGGTGTGTTGAGCCTCAAAGAAAACACTGACTTGATCATAAAACCAGCCGGCAAGGGCGGTGGTATTGTAGTTATGGACATTGATAAATACAACCAGGAAATCAAGAGACAACTGTCCAATGGATGCCACTACCGCCCACTATCCAAGGATCCCCTTCCAGACATTAAAATAAAAATCCAAAGGTGACCAAAGGTGACCAACCATGCCAGGACTCTGAACATTATCTCACAGAAAGAATTTCTGCACGCCAGTCATCTACGTCCTAACCAAAATACGGAAGGACATTACCAACCCATCCGACCGAACTATTGTCTCTGGATGCGGTTCCATTCTTGAACCTCTGGGAAAATACATTGACACAGCTATCAAATACTTTTTTACCATTGACGGACACTTTCGTGCGTGACAGCATGGACCTCATAAACACCATCGAGGACAAACCATTTGATATCAATGCTGAACTCATGGCAGGACTCAACATCGAGTCCATTTATACCAACATTCCCCATGATGAAGTTCTCAGTGTCATCCAAGACCTTCTAGAAACCAGGCCTAAACCTACTTTAATTCCCACAGAATTTATCATGGATCTACTTAGGATTTTCATGGAAAAAAATTATTTCCTATATCGAGACACCTTCTACCTCCAAATCAAGGGTGTATCTATGGTGGCTTACTTCACCCCTAACTTTGCAATCCTTTTTGTACACAACCTCTCAAAAACTCACATCCTAACTCCCAACAACCCCGTCCAGGACCGCATACTGTTGTGTCAATGGTACATAGGCGATATTCTACTATGGAAAGGTCCAACCGACACCATGGACGCCTTTCTGATTTGGCTTAACCAGTCTCAACCACACCTAAGATTCACCTCTGATTGCAGATCCCACGACCTCCCATTCCTTGACATCACTCTTCATGCTGAAGATGGCAAAATTGGTACCGCACTCTATAGGAAACCCACGGAACGCAACACTTTTCTGCACTACTCAAGTTATCATCCCCACAGTCTCCAAGATGGTCTCCCCTATGGACCATTTCTCCGTATCAGAAGAAATTGCAAGTGGTGCAAAGATTACTTTCGTGAAGCGGCCATGCTCACTAACAAACTTCTGCAGAAAGGCTATCCACCCCGTTTGGTTTCCCGAGCATTCAATAGGGCCTGGCATTGCCACCAAGAACAACTCCTCACCCCAAGAACAGACAAGAAAACACCCATACTTTTGTCACCACGTTCAGTCCCTACAGAAACCAAGTCAGCAAGATCATCAAGAAGAATTGGCCCTTATTCTGAACTCATGAACTCTTCCAGGAACAACCCGTTTTCATACAAAAGAGACGACAATCTTTCTAATCACCTAGTCCATGCCATCACATTTCCCACGAAACCCAACATCGAGGAATACATTACATCTGCATGGGGGCTCCCACCAATCATTGGACACCACAGATGTCAAAATTGTGTTGTTTGCTGCATCACAGTGAACCCGAAAGAATTCACTACCAACAACATGGCCCACCAATTGAAAACTTTCTCCAACTGCCGATCATCCAATATGATTTATGCCATACTGTGCCCATGCGATCTGGTCTACATTGGCCAAACTACACAAATGGTGAAACAGCGGATAATCTAGCATAAAAGCCAAATCCACTGCAAGGTCATGACCGCCCCTTTGGTGGCCAACTACGTAGAGCACGGCTTTCCAAACATTTCATGTTGGTGACACACTTTTTGGAGATGCATAAATTTGGGACACAGTAAGGCAGTGTAGTGAGCGGCCGTAGCAAGCGAGTCCGAACCACTTAAGGAAGAAAATTTTGAAATAAAAGTGGGCAAATGGTGCATTTTCAAGCAAATTTGAGACCCTGAGATTGAACACAGGCCCCTGCAGTGGATGCCTTCATCCACTGAGCCACCAGACCCGGCATACACACATCTCTCTTTCTCTCTCTGTCTCCCTCCCTTTCTCTCTCTCTTCCTCCCTCTCTCTGTCTCCCTCCCCCTCTCTCTCCCTCCCTCTATCTCTCTCTCTCTCTCTCCCTCCCTCTCTCCCTCTCTTGGTATCCCTCTGTCTCCCTCTGTCTCACTCACTCTGTCTGTCTCCCTCTCTCTCTCTAACTGTCTCCCTTTTTCTGTCTCCCTCCCTCTCCCTCTCTCTCTCTCCCTCTGTCTCCCTCTCGCTCTCCCCCTTTCTCCCTCTGTCTGTCTCCCTCTGTCTGTCTCCCTCTGTCTCCCTCCCTCTGTCTCCCTCCCTCTGTCTCCCTCTCTATGTCTTCCTCTCTCTCTGTCTCCCTCTCTCTCTTTCTCCCTCTCTCTTCCTCTGTCTCCCTCCCTCTCTCTCTGTCTCCCTCCCTCTGTCTCCCTCCCTCTGTCTGTCTCCCTCTCCTTCCCGCTGTCTCCACCTGACTCCCTCCCTCTGTCTCCCTCTCCTTCCCGCTGTCTCCACCTGACTCCCTCCCTCTGTCTCCCTATGCCTCCTTCCCTCTATCTCCCTCTCTCTCTGTCTCCCTCCCTCTGTCTTCCTCCTTCTATCTTCCTCTGTCTGTCTCCCTCTGTCTGTCACCCTCTGCCAACTCACCCCAGCTTCCCGGGCACACACACAGCTGCACCCGAGTACTTTGCAGGTCTTTAAATGACCATTTACTGAGAGACGTTATGCAATAGATGAGGCATAGTGAGAACAAAGATTTCAAAGGCATGCCTCTTAATTAGATGCAGTTATGTGCTAAGTGCCTGTTAATACCAGTGTCTTCCCACGACACACCCACCATTTGCAGGAGACACAGTACTGTGTCGGGACACACAGTTTGGAAAGCTCTGACGTAGAGAAACAACACAGTGAACTGGATATGAGGTGGCAGGTCATAGACCAACCCGCACTACCAACCAGGGGTGGCAATCTTCAACTTCTACTTAATAGGAGTGAATGCAAATGGATCACCAGATGCAACTCTGTGAACCATGGGTTGAACACCATACAACTTTAACACATATACATGTACTTCCTGTGAGCTACCACCCTCTTTTTTACCCCATGATGCCTGTTTGTTTTGATGGCATCGACCATAACAATTAGCTCTGTGTGGATTTCTTTACATATGTCACCAATCATGTCGACCTACGGGCTATAGATATGGCCCCCCTGTTATGCTTTGCCAACTTTCATACCTGTATATACTTGCACTGTTAAAAACATACTATTACGTTCCTGACTTTTCGCATTTAATGAACCTTTCTTGTACATTCTTGTTCCTTACTATGCTTACCACCATGTTCTTGATTTAATGTTTTTTTAAGATTTACTTTCTGTCCCTCTCCCCTCCGTCTTGTTCCCCTCCCTCCCCTCTCAGACTGACAATTTAGCTAAGCTCGGCCACTCGCCGGCTGTTTACCCCCCTCTGGCCCACCTCCCTCTCCGTCACAATGTAGACGTGCTGATCTCATCGCGCGCGCCGTCTTTTTGAACTCCCCGGTGCTGCTACTGATTCACAGATTGAATTAAAACCGATCAGTCCGTGACGGCTTCCTGAGGATCGGGAAACCGACCCAGGGGCAGTGTACAAGGACTCCGCCTTGCTACAGGCATCCACTGGTCTAACCCGTAACTGGTAACTCCTGCCTAACGGCGATAGATTTCTGCTGTCTTTATCCCTCACTCCTGGGTGGTTCATGGGCCCTTTTTTTCCTAAATACCGGTCCTTTTCTTTAATTTTTGGCCCGCCGGCCATCCCTCACCAGCTGCCCCTCTGTAGTGTCCTAGCAGGGACACGTTCTAGTGTTCCTATGTGTGTATCCCACTATACACCCACCCACCACAGACGTCACTGGGTCAGGTGACGCTGCTAATAAAAGGGCCGAGCGCATGTGCTCGAGGCCAGTTAACCCACTACCCCAGCCATGCGTCCTGTGTCATTCCTTTACATAGCATGAGGGCCTAGGGCCCCCAACATAACAATGGCGACGAGAGTGGTACTGCACCCCGTGTGTGCAGCCTTCGTTCTGCGAGCAGGTGGGGGAGAGAGGGCGAGCTGCCCGCAGTGAAGGCACCCTCCCCCCCCCTTGGGGAAGGCGCGACGCGCCGAGAAGCCTGCGGGGCGAAGCAGAGCCCGCAGCGTGACTGGTGGCGACCGGGAGCCCACCCCGCGCCTTAGGCGCTGGCCGCTGTGACTCTGGTGGAGGGGGAAGCGCCCCGAAGACAAGCGGACCGATCGGAGCCCACCCGCATCGGCCGCGACGCCGTGATTCTGCAGGCGGAGGTCGGGTGCCCCCATTGACCCTGCCGCTGTGCCCGGAGGTGCCCGCTAGGAATGGCAAGCCGAGCGGAGCCCACCCGCATCGGCTGCGGCCCCCGCAAGAAGCGTGAACCACGCGGTGCCCACCCGCGGAAAGGAAGAAGGGCCACTGGCCGAAATGTGAGGAGCCGCGCTGAGACGAAGACCAGGAGGGCGAAGGTGAGCCCTGGTTGTGAAGCACCGGCCAGAGGAGAGAGGTGCCAGCACCCCCCCCGCGGCCCGCGATGTGAGGAGGTCGGCTGCGGGAGGGGGCGGAAATGGTGTAGAAGCAAGTGCGGTGCCCACCCGCATTGACGGAGCTCACCCGAGTCCGGTACCTGCAGCACCACACCGAGTGAAGCGACACCAGCAGCCCCGCCCCCCCCCGCGCGGTCCGTGGAGCTTGGAGACCTGCTGCGGGGGCGGGACTAACTGAATGTAAAAGCGGAGCCCACCCGCAGCACAATACACCGGTTCTGCTGACGAACATAAAGTAAAAGCGGAGCCCACCCGCAGCACAATACGCCGGTTCTGCTCCTTCCCCCCCCCCGCGCAGCAGGAGAAGTGAGCGAGGCTGCCACGGGAGGGAGGGAGCTGCCCAGGGAACTGCATTTGGCCGCTCGAAATGATAAATAAATAAAAGCCGAAGCTGCGAGGAGCTCCGCGAGTGCACCCCTACCCCCTCCCTGCCGCGCGAGGACTGCAGGAAGATGCCGCGGGCAGGGAGGGTGATCCTAAATGCCAGGAATGGCCACCGCCGGCCATGAAGATATGCCCCACCTCGCCGGACCCCCAGCAGTGCTCACACAAGAGGCAAGTGGCACGCAGCGCCAAAAGTACACCAAAACTGTGCGCCTGATAGCACTGACTGCTGCAGAGTGATGCCTCTTCCTCTGAGCAGCCCACAAGCCTGTGCCCCCTGCCTCTAAAGAAAGTAAATGCAAAAAAAAAAAAGAGACTTACCTGCTGTCCAGCCCGTGTCCTGCACTCCACTGCTCTGCTGTTGGCTCCAGCCCTCTGCACTCTACCAGAGCCTGGGAAAATGGAGGAACAAGGAAGAACACGTTTACAGCAGAGAAGGTTGCTGCTGAAGGACGTGAAGAGCATACCCTGCACTGCCATCTAGTGGCCACTGGTGGTACTGCAGCAACAAAGAAACAAACAAGCATGCAGCAAGCCAAGGGAATCCAGCAGCCACAGGATACCGACGGATCGCAGCGCAAGGAAGAAGAGGCAGCAAGGCACGTACTGCAAGGTCTGACTGATGCGCGAGGGTGAGCGCACGGGAACGCGACGGAGGCGCACAGGAATGCGCCAGAAGCGCAGGAACACGACAGAAGTGCGAGGAAGAGGAGACAGTGTGCCACAGGGATGCAGCGACATCCCACAGCGATAAGGAGGAAGAAAGAAGAACGGTGTCAAGCCACATCCACCCCAGCAAGGACTGCGCTGTCGCCGCATCAAGTGGAGCGAACCCTCGAGCGACCTAAAGGACTCAGCGCAGATGTACCCCGGACGCGGAAAGTACACTGTAGCGCCTACAGGAGTGGAACCCACTGAAGAGGATGGGCGCAGCAAGTATCCGACACTGGCGGGCAAGGATGCAGAGGCACACCCAGTGGTGCCAAGAGGCCACCACAACACGAAATCACACGGAACAAGGAGCAACGCTACACTGAAGATGTACCACGACGGTACGAAGAGTAGCACGCACCAGCGCCTGACAAGGCAGCGGACACAGGTAGTCACACGACGTGACGTACCTCGTGAACACAGGTAGTCACACGACGTGACACACCTCGTGAAGCCGACCTGCCAAATGGTCGCACCACAAAGGCCAAGCCGACCTGCCAAACGGTCGCACCACAAAGGTCAAGCCGACCAGCCAAATGGTCGCACCACAAAGGCCAAGCCGACCTGCCAAATGATCGCACCACAGAAGCCAACTCGCCAGGAGTTGCACAAGGAGGTGACCGACGCACGGGTCAGTGAAGCTACAAAGCAAGAGGTCTGACGACAAGACCGAAAATATCCTGCCAGTGATCGGCAGCGCGGACCGTCAAGTGGTCCAAGAAGCTCAAGAAGAACCAAAGTAACTGGTGAAAAGGAGAAGATGAAGAGAAGGTCACGACCCTAACTCGGAATGCTGAGGAAGATGAAGAGAGTGTTCTCGGACGAGGACAAGACCAGGGGGAACACGTGCAGAGTGCGCGCGCTGCATGGAGAAGCCTGGCCAGCCCAAGAGGAGAACAGAAATGGTCCAGAGTAGGTCGTGAAGCGAAGGGAAAAAGATATCTGAGTGGCACGCTTGCCACTACAAGAAGAGAAGGAAGATGACATCGGAGTGGCACATCTGCCACTAAAAGAAAAAGGGGGAAGAAAGAGATCTGAGTGGCACGGTTGCCACTGCAACAAAAGAAGAAGTCAGAGTGACATGACACCCTCACGGAGAAAGAAATAGAGGAAAGAGAGAAGAGTGTGGCAAGACTACTCACACCTCAAAGACAAGGAAGGTGACAAGCGTCAGAACACACTGCGCAAGTCCTGAAGAACACCCGTGGCACGGAGAGAAGATCATCTGCTTGACGATGCTTTCAGCACACCTGGGATCTGCAGAGGTGAGAAGGCCGGACCATTCGGAACACCCACCTTTGGGGTCACGCGGACACTGGTCAATGCCAGCCGTGGTGACTCAGGGGCAAAGGCCTCAGGGATGCCAGTGAGAGAGAGTATCCCCGCGACGAGAGATGGTCATCAGCCGCCCTTCAGCAAAGGTCCCAGGAGGATGAAGACGTCGCGCGCAAAGACAGGAGCCAACAGCTACCCTCCAGGTCTGACTGCGGAATCTGAGGTGAGACCTGTCGTCTCCTCCGCACCCGCACTTATCGGCATGGGAGTAACACGATACAGGACACTCAACCCAGGCCAGATATGATGAAGAGGGCCTCGGGGATATCCCGTGGCAGGGGAACACCTGCGAGAGGGGCATCCTGGTGAGAGGGGTGTCTTGCGAATGACCCGTCTTTTTGCAAAACAGAACACACGCCACAGATAAAGAAAAGGACTGGACTAAAAGATGAACGGCAACATCTAGCGGTGAACCACAAGAACTCAACTGCGTTTGTCGCCAAGAAAGTAAAGCGAAGAAAAGACTGTGAGAACAACTTCAAGGCAGAGCCGTCAAACAGACTGGATCCATCGAGCACCCAGGCTGGTGCCACAGTGAACTGGTGATCGTCCGCGACAGGAAGAACATCGTCCGCGACAGGAAGAACATCGTCTGTGACTCCAGGCTGCTGAAGCGTGAGCGACTCTACGGAAGTTTGGTCACTGTATTACATCTGTGTATATATTTTCTTTCTCCCCTAGGTTGGACATTGACTCTGGGTTTTTGTTATTAAAAATTGGGAGGAATGTAGTGTCCTAGCAGGGACACGTTCTAGTGTTCCTATGTGTGTATCCCACTATACACCCACCCACCACAGACGTCACTGGGTCAGGTGACGCTGCTAATAAAAGGGCCGAGCGCACGTGCTCGAGGCCAGTTAACCCACTACCCCAGCCATGCGTCCTGTGTCATTCCTTTACATAGCATGAGGGCCTAGGGCCCCCAACATAACACCCCTCCTGACAGCTTCCTGTGGATCAGGGCTCCGACCCAGGTTGCCACTCCTTGACCCTGCCTGCCTTCAGGCTACCATCAATTCTCCAAGCCTGTTGGTAAGTCTGTCACCCGCTCTTGCCGCCCTTTGTGCTGCCAGTTTCTGCAGTTTGGGCCCCCACCCCGGGCACTTAAGTATTAATTCCAGGCCCTTCTGCTTTTTCAGCCTCCGTCTCATCCGAATTCTACCTTGACCGGGTGAGCTTGGAATCTTTTCACCACCTCATGACGCTCTTTCGAGCCCCGGATTCCACTCATTGATCGACTCAATTCTCTTGTAGGGGGCTCCTACACAGTAGGACTCTTCCCACGAGCTCCTACGGGATTCAATCCGGACCCTCTTTCATCACCACATCTCCCTCCTCACCCATTCCTCTTGGTAAGTGCACAACAAGGTATAAAACTACGTGCCTGTGTCCCTACCTAACTCCTTTTAACTGGTGCTCCTCCTTTTCTCGCAGCTCCGTTCCATGCACGATTGGCATCCTCTGCGGCGGGTTCAAGCCTGGCTGATCCACCGTTACCCTTCTTCTTCTTCTCCTTACCGCACTCAGGTAATTTCTAACTGAGCCCCCACCTCTGTCCTCTCTGTCCTCCTCATTTCCAGACCTCATTCTCCTTATCCCTTTCTTGTACAGCAACTTCATTTAGTAACCTGGGCCTGATGATGATCCTAAATCGCTAGGATCGAAACCCCGTTGACATAAAAGCACAACTTCTGGCACCCTTTACCATGGTTCACTAAAATGCCTAAATCAGTAAAATTCATGTAAACAATTACCTGCGAACTAGGAATTCCTTTGTATATATTTGTCACGTTTTCACTCTGCGCCATCGCTGTTTTCACTTGTCACCTGCGCCGTCCACTTTTGAGTGTCACAAGCACTTGTGTGCACAAAGTCTTTCGGATTACTTACGTATTAATTACTTACAGTGCTGCTACAACTGTTCCCAATTTTTCCGTACCCTTCCCTTTTCTTACTTGTCCTGCAAATTTCTTGCATTCATCCAAATACATGATGCCTTGGGCACATTCAAACGAACTATGAGTCTCCCTACCTTCCTTCCTTTCAATGTTTTATGCATGCCTAATTACCAATCTTTTAAATAATACCGGTTGAGATATTGTTGTTTGTTTACATCTTTTGTGGACTAAACACACTCTGTGAGCAATCATTTTACTTTTGCGCAGCACTATACGACGCTTGCTGGAGTGTAGTTAATTTATATATTTTTTTAATATTTACTTACTTACAATAGATGAGAAGGATGTAGAACAAAGCGTGTGGGTCTGGAGGGAGAGAACTTTAGATTAACAAAAGGTTTCACTGGGAAGAAAGGACATTAAAGTGAAGGGACAAGCGTGCAGTAAAGTAAAAATGTACAATTTGCCCCAAAAAGTGTGTAGGCATACTCTTTTGTGTTAACAAAAGACTTGGATGTTTGCGAATACTGTGCATGACACGTGACTGACTTGGCTTGAGCCCTACTGCCTTTTACATGCACTCTGTCTGTATAATAGTCTCCCTATGCTCTTGCAGACCTTACACATCTGATAATCCCTGTACACAATGGGTTCAAATCCTGACTGGCCTTTCATACTTTAAATGTCGATGAAATAAGTGCAATTGATATTGAGTATTAATACCATATTTTATCAGTCAGCAAGACGAGAGAGATCCTCGCGTGCACACATACTCCCTCCAAAGACTTCCATTATGCTATAGACCAGCCCTTCTCAGCTCTGCAATAAGAAACATATTCTTGACTAGCTTCTTTTACCTCAGGCTCCTCCTTTCATCTCATCCATGAAGAGGAATAGGGGCATATCAGCAAGGCGAGGCGATCGAATTATCGCCGCTTTTGCGGCCGTTTTCGGCCGAAAAGCGGCGATAATTTTATCGCCTAATTAGCAAGCTCACGCTAACGCATGAAAACTTGCTCTCTAATGAAATGCAAAGTGGGCGTTCCTGACCTGACATGACAGGAGAAATGTCGCTAAGCGACATTTCTCCTATCATCAAGCCCCACGCTATAAAGCATAGCGGCATGAAAAGTAGCGATAACCCCTGTTATCGCTACTTTCCTTACGCCTGCTTCAGGACTGACTTAGCCATGATATCCTATGGAAGGGGGATATCATGGCTAAGTATGTGGGGCCCTATCAACAAGCTAACGCCACATTGCGTGAGATTATCGCTGGGTTTCCGGCGATAATCTCACGTTAGGCAGTTAGCGTGAGGATTTTTATCACTTTTGAGATAAGCGTTGCTAATAGCACGCTATTACAGCGATAAAAATCCACGCTAGCCGGCGATAATTATCCTAGCATTAAGTGCACTGAGCGATTATTATCGCCGGTTGTTGCTGATATGCCCCATAATCTCTAGTAGCAGATGAGGTGCTCTTTCTGTCGGTAATTCCACAAAATGTCTGCACCCCATTGTAAACCGCGCTAGACATTCCCTCAGTGTGCGGTACATTAAAGGGTTACACATCAGGGGGCAGATTTACAAGAAAGTGACGCATCTGTAAAGATGCGTCACTTTCTCTGCGCCACTTCGAGAAACCCTCGCGCCACTATGGATGCGCCGTATTTACAATACGGCGCACCATGGCGCAAGGATTGACAGATGCGTCAGAAATTCTGACGCATCTGTTGACGCAAAAGTCACTCATTGCTGGAGTCGTGTCGCAAGCACGACGCAACTCCAGCAATGTAAGGGGATGCCTATCCTCATTGTGCTGTGTCACTCCTTATGCCTGCTTCAAGCAGGCGTAAGAATTTGACGCAGTGGCGTCCTAGAAGTGGTGCAGTGAAATCTTGTAGATTTCACTGCGTCACTTCCACGAGGTTTTTTTGCGTTGGAACGCCCACCCTGCAGACATTATACCTGACACAGGTATAATGTGGCGCAGGGCTTTACAACGTGACTCATCTCCCTAGATGCGTCACGTTGTAAATGAGCCGTATTTTTACGCTACTGCTGCGTCACAAAAAGTGACGCAACTGTGGCGCAAAAATGATGCAAGGGGCTTGTAAATCTGCACCCAGGTTCTTAAAATCCCTCAAAATAGTAGGAGACCTCATTGGATTAATGTGCTGCTGCAGAGATTTTCGTGTACCCTGAAGGTCACAAGTTGAGTCTAATGAGGCCACCTGAGCGCCACGTGTTTCACGTTTGTTCAAGTGAATGCGTTTGATCCGTGTATGATAACATCTGTTATTATGCGCACAATGATGGTGCACTTTATAACATATTGGCTTCATAAGGGGCCCTCACCCCTATTTGAGTCTGTCCTTTCACTTGTTTTTAAATTGCTCCCAGCGTGTTCGATGACAGGTATTTTTCCAGTTTTCTGCATAAAGTCTCGGCCCAAGAATGACCTTGTTTTGGGCCAGCAGAGCGACAGTAGCTTCTGTTTTTAATTGCATCCCCAGTCCACGTTTCAGAATATGCACATTGTCTTTCCAAAATAGATTTCCATCTGACGAGGTTCTTTTATTCACTATTTTCTTCTGTCTTCTCAGCTCAACGCACTGATTGAGTCATAGTTCCATACACCACAAATTTTTGGTCAGCCAAGAAGGCAATCAAACAACAATTGGAGAGGGAGGGACTGAGAGTGGGTTAGGAAAAAAGGATTAGGTCCAGAACCAATACTCCCAAAAATAGACGTTTTCTCACAATGTGGTATCTGTTCCTTAAAGATAAGAAGAATCAGAGATCAAACTCGATCACTGAAAAGGTGAAAGGAGGAGGGGGAATAATGAAAAGGAGTCTCTGTGCGTGAGATGGTTCTACCCTAAGGGATCTCTCCTATTGGATAGTGGTGCCCTCCCATCCCGTGCGGGTGTCATGCTTCATCATAGGGCGTTGCTCCTTGTGGGGGTGGCGCTGCAGTCCCCCACGGGCCCCGCAGGAGGGTTCTTTGTCAGAGATCTTTTTGTAAAAAACGCCGCAGTTGTGCATGTGGGTTTGAGGGACTCAGAAAAAAGGGGAAGTGATGGTGGTGTAAGTGATTGTGTCTTAAAATACCCTTCGGAACCGTGGGTTCAATTTTATTCGTCTGTCCGAGGGTAGAATTAAAAGTAACAAGACAGGGACTTAGAAGAACCTCTATTAATAGATGGCATAGAGGACGGGATATTACTCCGTTGTTCCTAGGGCCGTGTGTGACAAAGGTGTGCACTGGTCAATATGTTTCGCGCCTTCAACGGGTCCCTACTGGATCCCTTCGCGCTTCGTCAGGACCAAAGAAAAAAGTGAAAGAAAAATAAGTGTGTAGGGAGAAGAGTAAAGCACTCTTTAATCCCTAAAGTACTTTTTGTCAGGTCTTTATGCATGCAAATTTTGCACCGCGGGACTGTACGTGGTCTGTCCCAACCTTGACCTATGGAGATAGAAGGGAGAGAAAAAAGGGAGGGAAAATAAACACACAAACAGAGACTTAAAAACATGATTATAGTTCACACTGTATCTCAAGTGAGAAAAGAAAAACGGATACAGGCTGTCATGTAGTGCGCTTATCATCAGACAACAACCACAGACAGGAGTGAGTCTTTCATCCTGAAGCAGATGTATATACACATGAAACTGTATAGTTAGTGACTAAGCCTTATAGTTATAAACCAGATAATGTGGTGTAAATTAGCCCGAGGACCAAAGTCGCCTCTGTGGATTCATAATTGATTGATTCATGCAGTGCGGCGCACAGTTCAATATCAATTAAAAAAAAGGGGGAGAACGACTTGTCCGCTAAAAGCGTGGGCGTGCAACCGTACCAACACAAAGTTCTGAACATGTAACAAGAGTAAAGTACCCCAGGAGGAAGGAGAAGTGCCCCCTCGCGAGTTCGTCCAGCAGTGGGGGTGGTTTACTGTGAAGGTAAAACATGGTGATAGTTACAGCGATTCATTGTAAACATACCTTCTAAATCTTGGCGTGCAGGAACAATGGAGTAATACTTACTTAAGTCACCCCCGCTTCAAGTATATTAACCTGCCCAGCCGAAAGCGAACTCCGGAGTAGTTGTGCCCAGAGTCGCTGCAGTGTTAAGAGTGGATTAATGGCGGAAGTCTCTCCCACAGGGGGGCGTGTCCCTTCGGAACAGGGAAGAGTTCCTAAGGAGACGTGTTGGGAAACTATGGTGGCCATCTTGGGTTGGGACTCGTAAAGGAGTCAAAGTAAATAAAACGGGTTTTCTCTAATTTATTGGCAATCGCCGATGTATGTAAAGGAGACTTATGGCATATTAAAAATTTAATAATGTAATAACGAGGTATTGTTGAAGTGTGGCCATATTCGACCTGGTGAATATTGTTATATTATCAACTTATAAACACATGGATGCAGCAATGATTATGTAAGAAAAATACCTAAAGAGCACTACTCAATAAGGATCGTGAAAAAAGGGGGGCGTTGGGTAACAAGTGTGTAACTATAAGGAAAGGCAAAGTTGTAATAGCCTAGACCTAAAAGTTACAGGGAGACAACTATAAGTAAAAGTGAGTCATGAACTATTGTTATCTCTGTTGTTCTGGTCGCCTGAGCAGTTCTGATGGCGGAAACAACACATCATTCAAAAAAGGACACGGTTCTAGGTTGTGTGGAAACTTCTACTAGGGATAGGTACTCTGTGTATTAGGTAACAAGCTCAGACCACGGTATATCGTCGTTTAGTCCTTGGGTATGACTTTTCAGGCGGAACACCCAGCGTTGTTCTTGTTTGAATAGAGTGGTACTGGTCCAGTTCGGGTTGGACTCTATAATGGTCCACCTCAAGTCAGTTATCGTGTGTTGTTTCTCTATAAAATGGTTCTGGAGTTTTGTACTCATTTTTTTGCACCTTATTGTGCTCTTATGTTCCCCGATACGAATCTTTATCGGTCTGGTGGTCATCCCCACATAGTGTTTATCACAAGGACAGGTGATAAGGTAGACACAATTCTTTGTGTTGCAGTTCGTGTGGCGTTTCTGTACCCAAGGTTTTGTAAGTCCTAGATCTAGGCTCTTTGATTGGGTAGTTAAAGGGCATATGGAACATGACCCACAGGGGTAGTGTCCTACAACCGGTGGTAAAGACCATAATGTCGGTTGTTTACTCATGGTGTGTCTGGGACGTGTATGGACAAGAAGATCTTTTAAATTCTGGGTCCTCTTGAACGCAAAGAGCGGTACTGGTCCATGTTCAAAAGAACCTGCAGTCAAAATTCTCCAATGTTTTTTGATTGTTTTTTTAATACTGTTGGAATTGGGCGTAAAGGTTGTGACACAGGTGAGGGTTTCATTCTCTTTTTTGTCTTTTCTGTCCTCGACCTCTAGTAGGGCTTCTCTGGGATTGTTCCTAGCTCATTTCTGAGCTCTGTTGATGGATTGTATCGGGTAGTGGCAATCCTTAAGATTGCGTGAGAGGATGGAGGGTTATTTCTCATATTCACAGGTTGTGTTGCAATTCCGTCGTAATCGTAGGAACTGTCCTACTGGAACATTGTCTCTCAGTGCCTTGGGATGATGGCTTTCATATAGTAAAAGGCTGTTTCTGTCTGTAGATTTGCGGTAGTTGGTGGTAAATAATGTACCATTGTGTAGAGTTATCCGAAGGTCTAAAAATGGTATGCTCTCTCCTGAGCTAGACCCAGTGAATTTCAAGAAAGGATCAAGTGTGTTAAGCCAAGTAAAAAAAGTTTCACAAAGATCCACATCTCCTGTCCAAAAGAGTAGGATGTCGTCAATATATCGGAGCCACGTCATGATGTTCTCTTTATATGGATTGTTCTCGGTCATGATAAACCGTTCTCCGAAGTTGGCCATGTACATGCATGCCAGGCTCGGTGCGAATGTACTACCCATGCTGGTACCTTGTACCTGATGGTACAGCTGGTTCTTGAAGGCAAAGAAATTCTCTTTTAATGCTAGTGATGCTAGATCGCATATGAAGGAGACGGGTGTATTGTGAGTCCATGGGTGTGTTCTCCGTAACATGGTCTCCATGACCTCCAGACTCGCTTCCTGTGGAATGTTCGTATATAGGGCCTCTACATCTAAGGTGGCTAGGAGGGTGATGGCACCTGGGTTTCCATATTGTTCAATGATGTTCAATACTTCTGTGGTATCCCTGTGGTAGGTGGGGGTTCTCGTCACGATGGGTCCGAGAAAAAAGTCACAGAACTTACTGAGCGGTTCGAGGAGGGAGTTACATGTTCAGAACTTTCTGTTGGTACGGTTGCACGCCCACGCTTTTAGCAGACAAGTCGTTCTCCCCCTTTTTTTAATTGATATTGAACTGTGCGCCGCACTGCATGAATCAAAACAAATTATGAATCCACAGAGGCGACTTTGATCCTCGGGCTAATTTACACCAAATTATCTGGTTTATAACTATAAGGCTTAGTCACTAACTGTACATTTTCATGTGTATATACATCTGCTTCAGGATGAAAGACTCACTCCTGTCTGTGGTTGTTGTCTGATGATAAGCGCACTACATGACAGCCTGTATCCGTTTTTCTTTTCTCACTTGAGATACAGTGTGAACTATAATCATGTTTTTAAGTCTCTGTTTGTGTGTTTATTTTCCCTCCCTTTTTTCTCTCCCTCCTATCTCCATAGGTCAAGGTTGGGACAGACCACGTACAGTCCCGCGGTGCAAAATTTGCATGCATAAAGACCTGACAAAAAGTACTTTAGGGATTAAAGAGTGCTTTACTCTTCTCCCTACACACTTTTTTTCTTTCACTTTTTTCTTTGGTCCTGACGAAGCGCGAAGGGATCCAGGAGGGACCCGTTGAAGGTGCGAAACATGTTGACCAGTGCACACCTTTGTCACACACGGCCCTAGGAACAACGGAGTAATATCCCGTCCTCTATGCCATCTATTAATAGAGATTCTTCTAAGGCCCTGTCTTGTTACTTTTAATTCTACCCTCGGACAGACAAATAAAA
The DNA here is from genome assembly GCF_964204655.1 of Triturus cristatus. NCBI lineage: Eukaryota > Metazoa > Chordata > Amphibia > Caudata > Salamandridae > Triturus > Triturus cristatus. The sequence goes on from NC_140591.1 coordinate 690,046,405, forward strand.
TTGAACCCCCGGTTCCGAAGGGTATGTTAAGACACAATCACTTACACCACCATCACTTCCCATTTTTTCTGAGTCCCTGAAACCCACATGCACAACTGCGGCGTTTTTTACAAAAAGATCTCTGACAAAGAACCCTACTGCGGGGCCCGTGGGGGACTGCAGCACCACCCCCACGAGGAGCCTCATTTGCGCCGCCGTTGCGTCACTACTGTGACGCAGCGGCGGCGTCAACCATGCGCCACGTTGTGCCCTAATTACAACGTGAAGCATCTAGGAGATGCGTCACGTTGTAAAGCCCTGCGCCACATGAAACCTGCGTCAGGTTTCATGTGGGTGTTCCGGCGCAGGGGGGGGGGGGGCGTTCCGTCGCAGGAACGCCTTGGAAAAGTGCCTGAGTGAAATCTACAAGATTTCACTAAGTCACTTTTCTGACGCCGCTGCGTCAAACCCTTGTGCCTGCTTGAAGCAGGCGTAAGGCTTGATGCACCATGTTGTACATAGGCAAGGTTGGAACAGTGCTGGAGTTGCGTCCCGCCCGTGACACAAATCCAGCACTGCGCCAACCTTATGCCGGCAGATGCGACACGCATCTGTTTATCCTTGCGCCACGGTGCGCGGCATTGCAAATGCGGCGCATCTGTGGTGGCGCAAGGGTAAACTTGCGTGACGCATTTTTCCTGGCGCATCCCTGCTGATTTGCAGGGATGCGCAAGGAAACGTAAATCTGCACCACATTTCTTATATTTGAGACAGGCAGATCATTAATTTATTAGGCGTGGGTGACAGTAAACTCCGCTACACGGCCGTTGGTTGAGTTTTGCAGAACTCTGCATTCCAAGCGAAGCGCGAAGTTGCAAATTATTCGCCAACTCTGCAGTCGGAGCAGAGTTTACCGCCCAGGCTTAAATATCTGCTCGCTCATAAAAACAAATGAACTACCTTTTTATGGAACATGTATTTTTTGGATGTTACTGTTGGTATTGCATGCTTTTTCATATTTAATGAACATCAAGGGTAAGTTGTTAATGATGTTATGCAGCCACATCGGAGGAGGGTATGATTGAAAACTGATGTAGTTTTATGTGTTTTTATACTGACTACAGTTGGTTTTCTGCTGCTATTTTTCTTTTCTCACCTTTTTTGATATTGCGGGCCACTTTTGGAGCAGAGTGGTGTACCGCCGGCCAGGGCGTGTCACCCTTGCCTTTAATTTTGGTTAGCGGTCTAGTCTTTTTCTCTGCCTATAAAACAATGATGCAAGCATGACCGCGCAGCCACATCGGGGGAGGGTGTGACTGAAAACTGATGTACTTTTATATGTTTTTCTACTGAGTACATTTGGTTTTCTGCTGCTATTTTCTTTTATCACCTTTTTTGACATCACATGCAATGATGCAAGCGGGACTGCGCGCCAAAGGCAATCCAGTCTGCGCCCGTCCATGCACTGGCCTCGCACAGCACCAGCGATTTTGCTGAAATTGTTACTGGTGGTATTGAGCGGGCGCAGCCCAGTCGCTATTACTCCAGAGATTATTTATTGGACATTGGCAAGCGATTTGCACCATCTGGGGTAAAACTCTCTTACAGCAAGTTAAGTCCCCTGTACCTCGGGCGGTAAACCTGGCCCCTTTAAATACATCACTAAATTGTGGACTGCTTAATGTGAGGTCCCTAGCTAAACATACAAAAGAAATTGGCATTTTATTGAGTCCTCATAGCCTGCATGCACTTTTTTAAATGGAAACTTGGACCTGTCCTGATATGCTGATTAACCTTGGTCTAGTGTGCCCTACTGGATGTAAGATTATCCATAAACTGCAGAAGGACAGGATTGGAGGGGTTGTGGAAATTATTTTCAAAGATAAGTGGACCTTTGTTTTCCTTAGCCTGGATGACCTGGTTGGGCCTGACCTACTAGGTTTCTCTCTTAGGGATGGGGAAGGATATCTGTGTTCCGGTATTCCATGCTATCGTCCACCAGGGTCATCATGTGTGTATCTCCCGGCCCTCCTAGACCTCTTTGCTATTATGTTGTTAACTCACTCCAAGTTTGTTATACTGGGTGACTTTAATTTTTAGGTGGATAAATATCCCACCCCAGCTTCAAGAGACCTGTAATATTTGTGTAGCACCTTGGGCCCGGATCAACTGGTGCAGGCACCAACTCACTAGGGGGGCCACACACTAGATCTTACTTTCTCCACGGCTGAGTTAGCGACCGTTGACAATATTATACCCTGCTGCTGGACTAATCACTTATTGGTGGTTTACGCACTCTTAGGCAGAGAAACATGTAGAGTCAAAGGTAATCGTGCCAATAAACGGCTTGGCAGGGCCTGGAACAAACTTAGGGGGCCTTGCTTTGATAACTTTGCTTCACTCCCGTTCCTGACTAATGACACAGGGGCTCTGTGGAAGATAAGCTTTTGATTTTAGAGACTCACCTCTCTGACACCCTAGATCAACTTATCCCTTTTAAGGAAATACATTTTGACCGTAAAATCTCTTCCCCCTGGTTAATGATCTATTAAGCTCACTCAAACAACAGTGTAAAAATCTTGAAAGGAAATGGCACACCGAAGAGGAAAGAATACCCCTTAAGGAGTCTCTGAATGACTATAAGTTGGGCATTATGAAGGCCAAGGTGGATTACTATGCTAATGCCATCCTGGCCGCCAACAAGAGCACCAAGAAGTTGTTTGATATTATGAGGTAAATGTCTTACCCTGAATGCCTGAGCCAAGCCATTGTGCCTTCGCAAAGTCATTGTTACAATCTGGCAAAGTACTTTGAGGACAAGATTATTACTAGCTTAGAAGGCATACATTCTGCTACTCCGGCAAAGGCCACCTCAGAAGCTCAGAGAAATAGCTCTTACATATTGTCACCCAATGAGGGGTCCCAATCAGCAGTGGGCAAGTTTGATTGCTTCAAATCTATATCTATAGAGGGCTTTCATTCTTTAGCTATGACTATTTCATCTGACTCACCCCTGGATGTTCTGCCAGCTAAAATCTGGAAAAAACACATGGACACTCAGTTTCCCCTGCTGAGGTCAATTTGCAATCTTCCCCTGCAATCAGGCATGATACCACTTGCATGGAGAAATACCATAGTCACGCCTATTCTGAAAAAGTAATCTCTTGATCAAGTGGTCATGAGTAACTATAGACTCATTTTCCTATTGCCTTGTCCAGCCAAAATTGTGGAACTCAATGTCAGCAGGCTCTTAGTTCAACATTTAGAAAAATACAACCATCTGGAAGATCAATTTGGATTCAGGCCGAGCCATGGCACTGAATCAGGTTTGATCATGGACATGGATTAGCTAAGGATGCGTGTCGATGAAGGGCACTCACCGGTCCTGATTTTACTAGACCTCTCGGTCACTTTCAACACTGTGTGTCATGTTACCCTCTTAGCTTGGCTGGAGTCTATTGGAGTCTGTGGACCCGCATTTCAATGGTGCCACTCATTTTTGTAAAAAAGAAGTCAATCAGTGGCTCTTCCTCCCATCACTCCCAGGTCAGGGCCATCAACCAGGGAGTGCCACAATGCTCTGCCATCAGCCCAATTCTATTCAACATCTGTATGGCTCTGTTGATTAGACTTATCAAATCGTATAAAGTGACCCTGGTTAACTATGCTGATGATACTCAGTTTATTGTTTCTCTAGTCAATAATCAGACACTCTCTTTCTTTCATGATTGCATGATTGACATCACTCCGTCGCTTAGGTGCAATTCACTGGAGCTACTTTACTGCACTGCCCCTAATATCCCGAAGACATTTGCCCCCAATTTTTGGCCTGGATCGCTTAATGGGCCTGCAGCTCCTGTTAACACAGTGCAGAATTTGGGAGTTACCTTTGATGATAAACTCAGCATGGAAAGCCATGTAAATAAAACTGCGGCAACTTGCTTTGCGCTCTGAAAAACGCTTTGGAAGATCTTGCCAATGCTTCCATCCTTTTCTAGAGTCTTGGTTGTCTGTAGTGTTGGGTTCATCTGTTTGGACTACTGCAATGCTCTTCTCTTGGATGCTCCAGATTGCCTCCTGCATGGCCTGTCATGGGTGCAGATAGAAGCTGCTAAACTTGCTCTGAACAGACCTCGGAGAGCTTCTGCATTTCTGGCCCTTAAGGAGCTACACTGGTTACCACTTAGGCATAGAATACATTTCAAATCTTTTTGCCTGGCCTTTAAAGCCTTTCATGAGCTAGGCCCTGTTCCCTTGCAAAAGAGATTGAAAAGATATATAAGGGTGGGTGCAGTGCTCCGCTCCGCCCACGGAGTGTGCGTAGTACTGCCCACTTTGCGCTGCGCAAAGTAGGCATAGCAGGGGCAGACTACGCACACCCCGCGGCAAAGCAGAGTTGCCCGCCACCCGCCTCCCTCCCGCCCTCATTTTACAATTATTAGAAACATTAGATAAAGAAAAACTACTTACCTGAACTGCCGCGTCCCGGGGCTCCATCTTGCTGCTTCCTGGATAGCTTCCCCCTCACGAATGCGCATGTGCGGGCTCCCGCGCATGCGCATTCGTGAGAAAGAAGATATCCAGGAAACAGCAAGATGGAGCCCCGGGACGCGGAAGCTCAGGTAAGTAATTTTTCTTTATCTAATGTTTCTAGTAATTGTAAAATGAGGGCGGGAGGGAGGCGAGTGGCGCGTAGTGGGACTACGCAAAGTATGTGGGTGGGCGTAGATTTGCCCCCACTCCGTATTGCTTCACGTAGCCTCACTACACCCACTACGCCCAGGGCTGAAGATATATACCTAATAGATCTTTCCACTCTGCATCCGCTAATCTGTTTTGCGCACCCAAGTTTAGTAAATGTGGGCAGGGTGCCAGGACTTTTATGGTTCAAGAAACTAAGCTCTGGAATTCAGTACCTCCCTTCCTAAGAGCAATGACTGACCTATTAACCCCTTGCCTGCTCATGACGGAACCACTCCGTCATGAGCCACGGGCGCCGTGTGCTCACGACGGAGTGGTTCCATCATGCTGCGGCTGTTGGCGGCCGCTCCGGCCATGCGGCACTGATTCCCCGCCTGTGCGGGCGAACACTGCAAGTGGGCGGAGTCGTGACGGAACCACTCCGTCATGAGCACAGCGCGCCCGTGGCTCATGACGGAGTGGTTCCGTCACGAGCATAGCGGCGCCGCTAACACCCCGAACCCCCCCAGCGCTGCGGCAAAATTCGTGCCACGGTGAAGGGGTTAAAGTTTAGGAAGGCAATCAAGACCTGGCTTTTTCCAAAATAACGGGTACGGAGCTGCTCCTTCTTTAGAGCTCTGAATCATTTTATCTTATCACCTTCCTTTGCCTTTCATCTATCTCCTTTAACCGTTTTGGCCAGCGCCAGGATACCAGTGGGTGACAGAGCGCTTTACAAATAATATAATTATATTAATAATAATAACAATTAGGGGTGGGCGGAATTTGCGAAATCCACTTTCGCAAATGATCGCAAAAATGTTAAAAATTATCGCAAACACGCGGAAATATCGCGAAGATGTAGAAGTTTTTTTCCCGCATGTTCGCGAGATTTTCTGCATGGTTGCGGCTCGCCAACTTATCCATGTGGTTGCTCCGGGCGCGGCCATCTTGTTTTCAGTTGTCTCGCGGTGCATGATCGCGAGAAGAAAGACATGATTGCGCGACGCATGACGTCACTGCGGGCGGAAACTGTCGCGAGACAGTGCAAATGGCTAAAAACAATACAACATCTCATGGAGAACGCGACTGTATCAAGAAAACTTGTCGGCGAACGCAGGGATTCAGGTAAGGCGATCGCGCGAGAATGTATTATTTTACAGCGCGAGCAAGAAACAAATTATCGCCAAGCTGCGGAATGCAGAAATTTTGACATTTTCGCGCTTTCCGCGGAACGCGAAAATGTCAAATTATCGCAATTTCCGCGAACGGAACGAAATTTTAGCCCAGGCCTAATAACAATAATAATAATATGTAAAGATGATGATTTATTTGATTGTCATATGTTTGAAGGATCCTGCTATTTCTGTTTTCAGGACATATGTCTTAATAAACTTAGGGCCTTATTATGTGTTTGGTGGCCTGACTACAGTAGGATCACATCTGCCCCCTCCAGCAGCCCGCAGCGCTGGTGGTCCAAAGGCCTTCATATTACGAGTTGACCACGGGGCCAGTGGTGTGGTGGTGGGGATTTTGCAGTGGTGGTGAGTACTATTACCAAATATATCGATGCCTGTGTGTGCATTTTGCCTGCATATCTGTTGGATGCACAAATATGCATGATATACGTGGGACAATACCATATATCCATTACTGAGGTTCAACCCATATGTCGACAGTCCTGGCAATGGGAATATGGTACGAAAAGGACTCACCTGTAGATTGCCCAACACTGGGTCATAATCCTTGTGGTGTAGATACTGCTGTGACAGGGGACCTGAAGAAAGGTATCCAAGTTGGAAACTGTCTGGAAGAAGAAGAAAGGAGTGGGTACGCACCCCAAATCCTTTGTCACCGCCAACTTGAAGCTGGTGGTCGGACCGCTGTGGTCTGCTTTGTGGAACAGGTAACTCATAATACGCACAGTGGTGAAGCTCCCCTGTACCGCCCTATGGGGACTGCCTATCCCCAATCGTGAATCTTGCCGTCTCCTGGCAGTTTCGGCAGTCCAGCAACAGTCTTCGTAAAGCAAATCTGCCAAACCCGTAATATGGCAGTCAACCCACTGAGCTCCCTGCGCTTAGACTGCTACCACTGATACAGTGGTTCACGGGACCGCCAAACTCATAATAAGGCACATAATATTATCCTATCGGGTCTTAGGGCACTTTTTAGTGAAAAGTTTTAAAAGTCCAATATTGTAGGGTGAGGCAGGAGCAGCACCTCCAGCACCACTTCCAAGGGTCCAGGACCTGAGGGCACCACTTGGGGGGGAGAGGGGTGGGGATATGACTCACTCTAACAGAGGCCAGGTGCAGAGTTCAAGGTCTAAGGAGTTTGTTATGTCTCTGTAGCTCACACAGGAGGCCAGCCAACTAGCCCTCGGATTCACTTCTGGTTATCTTACTTTCAATGAAATGGTCCAATTCTCCTTAATGCAGCAAGGCAGACCTTCAAGCAGCAGGGCAGGCAGCCCTCTGGGAACCACAGGGCAGTCCTCCAGGGGTCTAGCCAGTCCTTCTGATATCTTCCACCGGTCCAGGAGTATACTGAAGAGGTGTTCTGAAGATCCAATATTTATACATGGTGTTAACCTTTGAAGTGGAGTACTTCGCTCACATCTGGCTCTGGAAAGTTATTCCTTCCTCCAGCCAAGCCTCCAAGAAGTCTGGGAGGACACAATACTAGTGTCAAGTTCCTTTGTGTGAACTGCAGGCAAGCCCTTTGAAGGGGGGTGTAAATGGGGTAGGGAACAATTCCGCCCGAACCATCCTGGCAGGATGACCCATCCTTGTTCCCTTTTGTCCTACCTTCTGGGGGGGAACATGGAAAGCCCAACAGTAGACCTATTCACATTCATGTGACTCAGGACACTGGTATAGGGCCTAGGCACAGAGGGTTAGGGCAGAAAAATGCCAATTTTCTGAAGGTGAAACCACTAGAGGGGTTAGGCCAGTAGGACAAGGGTCAGGTAGGGCCGTAATACTTATCAAATACAAAAAGGGGTACCTGACTCCTTCAATACTTCTGCTTTATCTCTTTTTAGCATCAATCAAACCAATGCCTTTTTTTGTTTGACTAGGTTATTTATTAAACCATACCATTTGAGAATATTTTCATGTATTTTTTAGCGCAATTCAAAAGTATGAAAAGAAGAAACACATACATTTCAGATGACATAAACAAACAATACATTGAACAATTCACAAATTACATTCATAAACAAAACATTAAAGTGTGCCATTACTTATGTACAATAATTCAAAAAGGTGGTTTTTTTTTTACACCATTTCATTTAACACACAGCAAACCTTGGGGCTTTCAATTAAACCAAACTCAAGGAAATGCCTAACAAAGGGAACTACTTTCTGCATATAGAAAGGAATTAATTTTTCAGGCCGGTTCAATCAACAGCACAAGTATAGTATTTAACAGTTCCGCAGTGTTTCATAATGCCAATGCGTTTCAAGGCACAGGCTTAAGGTACTGTGCCTATCAGCAGGACTTATTCATGGATATTCACGAAATTCTGCAAAATAAATGATGCAAAAAATCAGGCGTGAGTGGCGCTCGACTTTTGGTGTCCTTACAGATAAACATGTAATGACTTTCAACTTCAGTTTAAGTAACAAGCCCCATTGACCGATCTCAAAGTCGACACAGACCAGCTACATTGTTGCCTCGATGAAGGCGAACTGATGATTTCAACTAAGTTTCATCAGGTAATTCTTGTCCAGCCGGATCCTGTTGGAGAGCAGGATCCCTGGTGAAAGGCACAGTACCCTAAGCCTGTGCTTTAAAACGCGTTGACATTCTGAAACACTGAGGAACTGTTAAATACTATACTTTTGCTTTTGAAGGAACCGGACTGAAAAATACATTCTCTTCTATATGCAGAAAGTAGTTCCCTTTGTAAGGCATTTTCTTGAGTTTGATTTAATTGAAAGCCCGAAGGTTTGCCGTGTGTTAAATGAAATGGTGTAAAAAAACAACGCCTTTTTGAATTATTGTACCTAAGTGATGGCACACTTTAATGTTTTGTTTATGAATGTAATTTGTGAACTTTGCAATGTATTTTTTGTTTATGTCATCTGAAATGTATGTGTTTCTTCTTTTCATACTTTTGAATTTCGATAAAAAAACATGAAAATATTCTCAAATGAAATGGTTTAATAAATAACCCAATCAAACAAAAAGGCATTGGTTTGATTGATGCTATAAAGAGATAAAGCAGAAGTATTGAAGGAGTCAGGTACCCCTTTCTGTATTTGATACATTTTCTGAAGGTGGCATTTTCAGAATTGTGACTTAAAATCCGACTTTACCATTAAAGAAGATTTGAAATTGGTACTCATTTGAATGGGGATATGTAATGGGCTTAGTTGGTAGACATCCAGAACGCATTGAGGTCATCACTATGGGTTATGGAATGTGAAAGATTTAAGCTTCAGGGAGAAGATAGTCAGGAGTTTGACAAATCAGTTCTGTTGTAGTTTTATGGTGATGCCAACTGTAATCAATGTACATATTTTGCTATATTCAAGCTTGAACACCTTCTCAGGGGTAGTAAGCATTATAATAAATACAATTTATAATTGCAATTACAGTTAGAACTCATGCGTTTACAACAATTCAAACGTTGACTTGCATATCAAAGATATATTTTTAAAAGCTAAAGAACAAAATATAAAACTGAGTTAATTAAAAAGTAGTTTTGAATGGTTTTGAGCTGTTCCTTGTCTGCATGAACATCTATGGCACACAATGGTATTACTTGCAAACCAGCCTTACGTCTGCTTCCTCCAGTTAATGCAGTATCAATGGGGTATTAATAACTATAATGTAAGTAGAGGATATTGCCTAGTCAAGAGCGAAAAAAAGCACAACTCTTTCAAAAGCACTTTCAGCTTTTATCAGAATTTAGTCTGGAAATATTTTAGCATTAAAAACGCAGGTGTCTTCAAGCAAAGTAACCATATAAAAAGCGTGCAAATCCCCCTGAAAGGTATGAGATACGTGCAAAGTAATAAAGAACATAAAAATCTCTTTGGAAAAAAACATGAGTTTTATTTTGTGGTGTACAGGAACAAGGAAGAATGTTTGGTCGGACCATGAACTCACAAAGCTAATTAGTGTATTACACTATTTGAAAAGATCCTCTCATTACAACTTCTTCTTTCAAAGAGAGTTAACACCTTTTCTTCTGCATAGAGCAGTTATTTGCATTAATGTTCTTCTGCAAAAAGCTTTCACAGCTATTTTCTAAATTGGACCATGTCTTTTTTTGAAAGAGGCAGGATAGCGCACAAACGCTTTGGTAGAGGGATTTTGTCCTCTTGTATTTAACCCCTTGATTTCTGAGGTGTATGTGCATGACAGTGGCACCTATTTTCCCAATGTTTGCCAGATCTCATTTTAACATTCAAAGGACTTTTCTCGCCATAGGTGGCTTGTTTCCTTGACTTTTATGTACATTATTAGCGGTTACTGTTGACAATTATTATCAATGTGCTAATACGTCGGGAAGGCACCAAGAACTTAAAATAATCATATACCCATGAGTAATTGAGTACTCAATATAAAATGGGTTCATAATATATTTTGGGTCAAAAATCTAAGGGGTATTTTATTATTTTCTGACAACACCGATTAGCATTAAACAAGCACCCATTGGGTAACAGAGTCCAAATAAGCCGAAAAATATATTATTTCTGATGAGAAGGACGTGCTGGACACATCTAAGAAATCTGCGGAAGCAACCATTGCAACCATGCACTGCACGCACCGTTCTGCGGCTTTGCTTTACTTTTGTTGCTGCTACACTTTGGACTGACTGGCTGCTATCCATCTTGTACTGAACTGATACTCCCACAAATGTAATTGCTGGATATCTCTGCATTATGATCTGAACATTGGACACACCCCGTTTATTCCCCAATTGTTTTACTTCCTTCTATCCCTACTTATGTTTTGTATCTATTTCATACTTGTATACAACCTGTTAACCCACTAAAGCGCTCTGATACCCTAACGGGTCACGTTCGCACTCTATAAAACACTAAATAAATAAACCATGATATATCATATTAATGTATGTGCGGTGAATGCCCCAAAAAATTGACAAATTGCATCACTAGCTGTAGTTATTTTCAACATTTCTTCTGTTTAATAAGTAAACAGTCTGTAATACGTAGAATTTCTATTTCCCTCAATACATCACACTTCAGATTCCCTTGTGAGTTTTGAAACCAAGTCACCCTCACCAGTATTTCTATTTTACACACCTTTCTGCAACCTTTCTGTGTCCTGATGTAAGGGTATCTGCACCGTAAAACAGTTCACCTCAGAATGTTTGTAAAAGCACAAACATGATTGCTACTTTCAATTACAGGGATTAGAGATACCTGAACTCGGTGATTGTAAGACTTGGGCTGGAGGGACTTTCCTGTAAAGACTCATTGTGCAAGCACCCAATACTCAGCCCACCCTACATCTCAGCGAAGCTGCTATTAAAATAATGAGTACTTTAGTCAGTGCCCACAGTGTTGCTACTATGTTTTTATCTACCAACACTGCCCAGCACTATCCAGTTATTATTCCTTTGTTTATCATTTTTCTACAAAGTTGATCGCTGCCTGTTTGCTATCTACTAAGAAAAATTCCACATCAATTTAGAAAAATAGAGTACATTTTTATAAATTATTTGATACCGAACTCCCCAAAAAATCACTCAGTAGAACCAAATTCAAGAATTTTTAAAGTTTAAGGAGAGTGCCTAAAAGATCAAAGCCCCAAATGCAGACATGTAGTCGCGAGAGACAAGGTGAAGGTAAAACAATATGGCCAACCATGATGGAGCGTGAGTTGGATATAAGAAGTGGATTAGGCCCTTTTGACGCTTACCTTCGGACTTAGAAGAAAGTTCAGCAAAAATTGTCTGAGAAGGTAAACTTCAGCTGGGAAAGGCTGCAGGCAGTGTCCGAGGAGAAGGCATCGTCGTCAAGGAGCCGCTGTATGAAGTCCCAGTACAGATTTCCATGCTCAGACATAGGGCCCAATTTAGGTCTTGGCAGGACTCCCATCGTCCCTCCACAGGGGAGTTTACAAGTACTCCACCAAGCTGACGGAATCCTGTCTGCCATATTTAGATGTGTGCTGGCTGAATCTCCGTCCGCGTCGAAGAAGTGTTTTTTTTCACGTGAGATGCTCACCTTTGCGGCGGACACCTTTGCTGGCTAACAGTACTCCATTGCCGTCAGGGTGGTGGGATTGCACAAAGCATATTTAGATTTCTCAGTTGTGCTGGCGTTGTTCTAGCCGCGGAGTGATGGAGAGATTCTGTTGCAGGACGCGTTCAACATTGTACTATTACTGTGACTTTTAGATGGATGCTAAAATCATACACCTGATGTGCTTTGCCTAATTATTTTCATCGGCATACCACCCTATAAAACACACTCCATTTCAGAACCTGATCATTTGCCATTCCACTGCAGCACAACATTGTCAAGCAGAACGTTTGTCAATAAAGTCAGGTTCCTTTTTTTTGCTTTCTTTGTTTCTTGTCACTTTTTTTCCTCTTTCAGTTCTTTACTTGTGGGTCATAAAATGTATTTCATTATTTATTTAGCTAATGGCAGGAAGGAGAAATGCCTGTTTTGCAGAGAGTCAGTCATGGTGGATGAAATTATTAGAGTAGAGCCACAATTGTTTGGAGCCCAAGTCCAATATACAACCACAGCCCACAAAAGGCAAATGTGGACCAGAATAGTTGACAGAGTGAATTCTGTAGCAAACAACCTGAACACACATAGGAAATTATGAAGAGGTGAAACAACCTACGGGGGAGAGTGCATTCTCTGGCCTCCAAGCATCACCTGGAGGCCCAGATGACTGGTGGTGGTTCTCCAGCCCCCCTTACAACGTTTTCCTTGGGAGGAGAAGGTCTTGCAGTTCCTACATCCTGAAGGCTTGACAGGAATCCCTGGTGGAGTGGAGACTGGTAAATTATACTTTTGAACATGTCACTAAACCTAAATGTCATTTTTGCTTTTAATTTAGCTGTTGCTAATGTGTTTTGCAACTTTTGGAAACATAGAAACCTATATATATTGCTATCATTTTTCTTTGTCGTTTGTCTGAACGTGTTATCTTATATTTAAGATTACAGATTTCAATCTCCATTACATTTCACATGATGTAATGGTGCTTGTAAGTGTTTTTACACCAAATAACACAGTTCAAAAATGTGTTTTATATTGTAAATACCTGTTCTATTTGTACTGCATATTTACACTAGATATGTTTAAATTACAATTTTGTAAGTGTTATGAATGTTAAATTGAAATGACTACAACTACCATGATACCTTATATTAGGTTTGTGAAAATAATATTGCAATGTCTTTGTGCTCGGTTCCTCTTTTTTATCATAATTTTCACATATATCTGTTTCATGCTGTGTTTTGAAATGTTTATGTGTTTAATTTCGTATGTTTTCATATGCTTGTTATTTCATTGAAATGAAGTTATTTATATCAGAAATTAAAGTTTGTTGACTTTAAAATATTAAGGTATGTAATTTTGCATGCTGAATATAAGTGTACGTTGTAAAAGAAATGTACTCTGCAATATCTATATGATGACTAAGGCGATAGATCCTTCTAAATTGTCAGATAATTAGCCTGCTAGGCCTTGGAAAAGTTTCTTTCACAATTATCCTCTCTACTGTGTTGTGTTGAATCTTTGGTATATATCATGTATACTTTGGGGCATATCAGCAAGGGCCGGCGATAAATATCGCTCAGCGTGCTTAGCGCAAGGGTAATTATCGCTGGCTAGCGCTGAATTTTATCGCTGAGATAGCGTGCTATCAGCAACGCTTATCTCAACAGCGATGAAATTCCAGGCGCAAGCTGCCAAATGTCAGATTATCGCTGGAAATCCAGCGATAATCACACAACATTTGGTGATAGCTTGTTGATAGGGCAGGGCAGACTCAGCCATGATATCCACCTTCCATTGGATATCATGGCTAAGTCAGATGAAAAGCAGGCGTAAGGAAAGTAGCGATAACCGTGGTTAGCACTACTTTTCTTATCGCTATGCTTGTTAGTGTGCCCATTGATAATTTGAGATATGTCAGTTGGCGACATTTCTCCAGTTATTTTGGGACGGAACGCCCACTTTGCATCTCATTAGAGATGCAAAGCTGGGCGTTAAGGGAAAGGGCGCTAAGGCAAGGATTCACGCGATACCGGGACCTTGCTGATAAAGCGATAATACTATCGCCGCTTTTTGGCCGAAAACGGCCGCAAAAGTGGCGATAATTTTATAGCGCCGCCTTGATGATATGCCCCTTTGTGTGTAATTTAAACTGTTTGTGTATTTTGTTATACCACTGAAAGGAGCAATCATTATAGTAAAATCATTTTTCCTTTTAGGTTGCTTTTATTAGCTTCAAACTCATTTGATGTATAATTCATTCTTTAACAATGTAATTTTTTAAAAATTCATAATAGGTTCAAAACCCAGAGTCCATGGACAATCATCTGCCACTGAGGATAGCTGAAATCCAGACCAGGAACAAACCTTCAGTGAGGACTTCACTTCTGCAAGTCTTTATGACGAGGAGCTGCCTGGTCCATCTGGTCTGCCTGGGCATACCACTCCAGTGAGTCTCACTTGACCCACACCTACACCCCAGACGTTATTACACCACAGCCTATGGATATCTGCACTTCCTGTGTCCAAACCAATATCATCCCAACCTTATGTCCCCCAGTCCTGCCTGCTGCTGATCGAACACCAACACCACTTCCAGTTCAGCCAAGAACCAGTGGGATGGGGCACACTGAGTCAAGGCCAAGGTGGTGGGGATTTGGATAGTGGAAGGGAATCTGTGGGCCAGCAAAGTACGGCCACTGGGTTCACTGTCACCCAGGCCACCATTGGTCAAGTCTTAGGATCCCTCCATCAGTCCCAAGACATAATGGGCCAGGTCCCGACAGAGTTCAGAGAAATGAAGCACTTACAAAGGGAGCACAATGTACAGATGGAGATCTGAAATCCAATGTGGGCTCCCTGACTGTGGTGCTGCATGATATTTTTTCCTACATGTTCAGGGCTTTCCCAGCAACATGTTCTCCTTTCTGCGGTCCAACAACATCTGAGATAACTAGATCTGTCTCAGCCACAGGAATGGAGGCCCTGGCACAGGAGGAAACAGCTGCATCCACCTCAGTCCCTGCAACTGTGGATCCACCAGCCCCCCTCAGGAGAAGACGTTCAGCTGACTAGCGGGACAGGATGGCAAGACCTCCACCACCACCAGCAAGAAATGCAGAACCTAATTTCCTCCAGTGTGAGACTACCATTCACTCCGTGGACTAGTTTCTGGATACATTTACCTTTTCCATGTTAGTTGTATTTTGGATATTGGATTTCAAGCAATTTAAGCTCTTCCGTATTAGTTTCATTTACCATAATTGAATTATGATATTTTTTGTTTGTTTCTTTATTAACATCTTGCTTTAGTTCATTTTGTTTTATTGAATGAAAAAATAAAATAACAAAAAAAGACTTGTTATTTTTTTTCTCAATTTGTTTACTTTTTGTAATTCCATCATACATTTTAAAACGTTACATGAAAAAGACTGTTTAATCATAAATAAATTGCATGTAGATGACAAAAATTAGCAAAAACCACAAATCACAAACTAGGCTATGTTTTAATTGGACTAAAGAGATGTTACTCATACTCTCGCAATACATTAAAACCCATGCATATTCCAAAATTGTCATGCAATATTTTATTGACAGTTCCAGACCTTGCCACCATGGAAGAACGGGAAATAAGCCAAAAAGTTATATTAAATAGCCAAACTCTTGTCGACGGATGTCATCAGCTGGAGCCAGATCTTCTGATCACAATAGTAAACAAACATCAATAACATCAATATTGAAAATAATGGCAGTACTCCCTTTGGTGGCCACAAGATCATTCCAATACACTTTTGCAGTATCTGGTCACAACTACAGCCAACTTTAAGTGGTGTGCTCCAGTGATGAAATTCATCAACAGCTTCATACAGTTAACACAAATTGTGGATTTTGTCTATGTGAAGGGACATTTGTATGCTTTGGGAGGGCTACCACATGTGGTCAGAGCCATTTAAGCGAAACGCCAATGGAAAAGACGGAAGAGAGGTCCTGAAATTAGAAAACAACTACAACCAAAATAAAGAAGACGAAGAAGCAAATGGTCTGTCCAGACAAAATCTGGAGACCTTTTTCCTCAACCTGACACCAACTACATCATTGTAGTGAATCAATCAGACAACACGTGTCCCTGAAAAGAACATCTGGCCCTGAAGAAGACCTTCCAGAACACTTACATGAGGTCCACATTTGAAGGTCGAAACGCGTCGGCGTACCATATTTAAAGGCCAAGAGTATATCATAACTATTGGAAGGTGCACGGTTGGCACCAGGCTGAAAGCACTTGTAAAGGTGCACCAATAAAAATGATGTCATAATATCTCTGACCTTTCCAGGACCATAGAGTAATACAAATATTTTAAACTATAGGAGGACATTACAGTGGTTTGTCCCAGAATGTAATTAAGTGGACACAAAATATTGGACACACTAATTTGTTGACAAGTTACTACTTTTTTATGTTAATATATTACAGAACGATTTATGTTTGTTATGCATATTTGTGGCTGCTATTCTATACAAAACTAGAAGTGAGCATCCAGGTGATGCATATGTGTGATTCCATGTTGTGGTATATGTGTTCTATGTGATATGTAGACATGACATGTTATTTGCTGAATTCTTTTGACTAAAAATGTCTACATATACATGTCTGTCTTTGTAACATTTACGTTTATAATTGACTTTGAATACAATGATTGAAAAGAAGTCTTAGAGTATAAATGCCTATCAATTGTGAGGTACTGCTAAATTAACAAACTAGATGATGGGTGTTTGGAAAATAAGTGTATATTGCAAAGATATAAGATTCAATCAAGGTTAAATAGAAAACCACAAAGGATAGTATTGTTGATCCTTTAGTTTTGAATTATACCAATTGATGGTCTGTGAGGCATCCCTTTACAGACATGATATTTTGATTTCAGCCTCCACAGTCCTGAACAGAATCACTCCCCATTTAGGAAACTCAGTGCCATTTAAGCAGCACATATTGCCTTGGTGGCAACAATCAACAGAAAACAAGTCTAATGCAATGTTTACATTTGCAATGAAATCACTAAGCAAGTTGTCTTTGTACAAGATATGTACTTCCAAAGTGTGTGTGTCTTTCACAGGATCAACCCATGTTCCCTTTGTACTACATATCAGCAGCATATAACTGAAAATGTCACAACGTTGAAATGTCCAAATGAAGATGACATGGTGAAGAAACCTAAACAGATTAAAGCAAAAAAATTATATTTTGTATGACATTACAAAATAGACATAATACGAATGACAAATTGTGAGGAGAAGTTCTCTCCAAATAATCACAGATAAACAATGTAAATAAACACAGTAGTCCAAGTATCAAAACTTAGACCAACAAACATCTTTGCCTTCTATTTACCTTAACTTGTCCTTTCTTAAAAATGTCTAGCAAGACTTTTATTCTCATTAGATTAAAAGTTGGCTTCAATTGTAATGTAATAGTATGTGAATTTACACTTACACTCATGTGAAGAAGTTGTCACTAACATCTTGACGTAAGTCAATTTCTTCCTCTTCACCACTATCATCTTCATGTGGCATTTCCACAGCCTCACCGGGTTGCTCATTATGGTATTCTTCCTCTGCAATGTACGGGATGTTTCATCTCAGGGCTATGTTGAGTAATAAGCTGCATGACATAGTGATTGTGCACACATTATCGGGTGAGTCGAGGAGCTGGAGTTGCTGGTTATAAAGGTCATGTCCCTGTACATGTGTCAGCTGTATGGCTCACCAAAGGAACAGGTACATATCTAAAATGAATATGTTATTCTGACTAACTTGTTTAATTTTAAACACAGGCTAGATTGTCCCATTTTGTTCCTGAGTAATTGAAGTGAGTTTTCAGTTCCCAGTAGGTAGTTATAGTTAGGACCTTGTTCCTCTTCAAAAAGCGTTCTTTCTTTTGCCAATATCATTGGCGCAGTTTGACGAATCTTCGCAAAAGTTTCCAAACTAATGACAAGCTCAGGTCAGCTCCTGTCTTGAAAAGTTTTGGGGTGATTAGTCAAGTGGGGGCTGAGAAAAAATGGGGCCCCAAAACACGTTTTCTCCATGTTATTTTCCATAGGAATTTTGGAACAGGCTTAGCCCGAACTGCTGAATGGAATTACATCATAAATGGCAAAAAGGTAGCTCTTGGTTCAGAAAGTGCCTTTTCTTTAAATGGTATAAATCCATTCAGCAGTTCCTGAGAAATTCAATAAATTAAAATATCAATATCTGAGCACTGAGGAGAAGCCGCGAATCCTCCCGAGCACGAGCTTAATTCTGGTGGCTGCTAACACTCCAAACCAGAACGTGTTGACAGCAATCTTGTGACTCAGTAGAACCGAGTCACAAGAAAAAAAAAAGTTAGAAATGAAGTAAAGGGGGCGGTCCCTGGGGCTGCGGTGGGCAATGTGGCCCCCCGCAGCCCCAGGGACCGCCACCTCCCCGGGGCTTTTTTTAAATTAAAGGTGTGGCGGACTGGTCCTGCTCCTCCCCACACTGCCCCGGGGACCACCAGCTCCCCGGGGCTTTGCACATATGTTGGACGGGGATCACGTGGCCCCCCTCATGGAGCCCTCAGTGGCCCTGGGGACTGCTGCCCTCAGGGCTGGCTCCTGCAATGTCCGAGGGTACTCACCCCCAGGACATTGCCGTTTGCTATGTTAGGGCGGGAGCACAGCTCCTGCCCTAGCAAACTCCTGCTTTGCTTCTTGTCAGCGAGAGCAGGTAACCAAGAGGCAAAGCAGAATTGCTTTTGGGCAAGGAGAGCTGCATGTTGGCAGATCCCCTTGCCCAAAAGAAATACCGGCTCCCACAGGAGGTGGAGAGCCAGCTGCGACCATGAGGACATTGGGGCTCCCCCCACGGTTACCAACTTGAAGGCCGGCCACGCAGCTCCCCTCCCTAATTAAAAAAAAAAAAGGTCCCCGAGACCAATAGTGGCCCAGGAAAGGGGGGACATGCAGACCCCTCCATAATTTTTCTTTAAAGCTTTGTCCATGCACCGGGTAATGGGGTCCCCGGGGCCAAAACTGGCCTCAGGAAGGGGACCATTCTCTTGCCTCTTTCTGCAATTCTCTTGCTTGCTTCTGCACCTCTCTTCTGTCTTTCTGCACCTCACTTGCTTCATTCTGCACCCTTATTGCCTCTTTCTGCACCCCAGTTCCCTCTTTCTGCACGGCTCTTGCCTCTTTCTGTACTTCTGTTGCTTTTTTCTGCACTTCTCTTGCTCTTTTTGCACCTTTTGCACCTCTTTCAGCACATCTTTTGATTCTTTCTGCACTTCTCTTCCTTCTTTCTGCACCCATCCTGCCTCTTTCTGTACCTCTCTTGCCTCTTTGTGCACCTCTCCTACCTTTTTCTGCACCCCTCTTGTACCTTTTTGCACCTCTGTTGGTTATTTCTGCACTGCTCTTGCTTCTTTCTGCACCTCTCTTGCCTCCTTCTGCACTTCTCTTGCTTGTTTCTGCAACACTCTTGCATCTTTCTGCACCTCTTTCCTCTTTCTGCACCCCTCCTGCCTATTTCTGCACTTCTCTTGCTTCTTTATATACCTCTCTTGCCTCTTTCTGCTCCTCCCTTGCCTCTTTGTGTATTTCTCTTGCCTGTTTCTGCCCTTCCCTTGCCACTTTCTGTACCTCTCCTGCTTCTTTCTGCACCTCTCTTGCCTCTTTCTGCACTTCTCTTGCTTCTTCCTGCACCCCCTTGCTTCTTTCTGCACCCTTCTTCCGTTTTTGCATCCCTCTTGCCTCTTTCTGCTGTTCTCTTGCCATTTTCTGCACCTCTCTTGCCTCTTTCTGCACCTCAGTTGCCTCTTTCTGCATTTCTCTTGCTTCTTTCCACACCTCGGTTGCCTCTTTCAGCAATTCTCTTGCCTCTTACTGCATTTCTTTTACTTGTTTCTGCACCTTTCTTGTATCTTTATGCACCTCTGTTGCCTCTTTCTATACATCACTTGATTCTTTCTGCCCCCTTCTGCCTAGTTCTGTACCTCTCTTGCCTCTTTGTGCACCTCTCCTATCTCTTTCTGCACTTCTCTTGCCTCTTTCACCACCTCTGTTGCTTCTTTATGCACTTCTGTTCCTTCTTTCTGCACCCCTCCTGCCTCTTTCTGTACCTCTCTTGCCTCTTGGCACACCTCTTCTACCTTTTTTTGTACTGCTCTTGCTTCTTTTTGTACCTCTGGTGGTTCTTTCTGAACTTCTCCTCCTTCTTTCTGCACCCTTCCTGATTCTTTCTGTACCTCTCTTGTCTCTTTGTGCTCCTCTCCTACCTACCTTTTTCCTCACCCCGCTTGCCTCTTTTTGTACCTCTGTTGGTTATTTATGCACTGCTCTTGCTTCTTTCTGCACCTCACTTGTCTCTTTCTGTACTTCCCTTGCTTCTTTCTACACCTCTGTTGCTTCATTCAGCAATTCTCTTGCCTCTTTCTGTACTTCTCTTCCTTCTTTCTGCACCCCTCCTGCCTCTTTCTGTACCTCTCTTGCCTCTCTGTGCACCTCTCCTACCTTTTTCTGAATTCTTCTTGCCTCTTTTTGCACCTTTGTTGGTTCATTCTGCACTGCTCTTGCTTCTTTCTGCACCCCTCTTGCCTCTTTCTGCACAACTCTTTTCTCTTTCTGCACCTCTCTTGCCTCTTTCTGCACCCATGTTCCCTCTTTCTGCACCTTTCCTGCCTGTTTCTGCACCTCTCTTGCCTCTTTCTGTACCTATGTTGGTTCTTTCTGCACTTCTCTTGATCTTTCTGCACCCTTTGTGCCTCTTTCAGCACTTCTCTTGCTTCTTTGCACACATCTGTTGCTTCTTTCAGCAATTCTCTTGCCTCTTTCTGCACTTCTCTTCCTTCTTTCTGCACCACTGTTGCCTCTTTGTGCACCTCTATTGCCTCTTTCTGCACTTCACTTGCTTCTTTCGGAACCTCTCTTGCCTGTTTTGGTAACTGTGTTGCTTCTTTCTGTACTTCTCTTGCCTATTTCTGCACCTCTGACTTAGAGGTGGTTTTAATACCCTTGCCCTATTATGTACATGGGCCTTACAGGGGAGGTCATGCCAATCACAGGGTATCCCAACCGATAGTGTACCCTAGTGTATGTAGGTGTTTTCGCTGTATTCTAAGTGTCTTTCAGCATAGCACTGGCTCTGGGCCTGGGTAGTCTGAGTCAGTTACAACCAGTACCAGTCAGCAAAAGTTGGGGCACAGGAAGACTTTGCAACAAGGCCTCTTTCTGCACCTCTGTTGATTGTTTCTGCATATCTCTTGCTTATTTTTGCACCTTTCTTCGTCTTTCTAGAATTCTGTTGCCTCTGTCTGCATTTCTCTTGCTTTTTTCAGTGCTTTTCTTCCTTTTTCTGCACATGTCCTACCTCTGTAGGCATAGTTAGAAATCAGCATTTAAAAAATCTTTGAAATGCACTGAAAAAAACATAGGTTTCACCTACGTTATAGTTAGGAATTAGCATTTAAAAAACCTTAGCAATTCACTGAAAAAACCATAGGTTTGAGGGACGTTATAGTTAGAAATTTTCATTTCAAAAACCTTAGAAATTCACTGAATCCCCATATGTTTCAGGGACGTTATAGTTAGAAATTAGCATTTCAAAAACCTTTGAAATGCGCTGAAAAAAACATAGGGTTCAGGGACGTTATAGTTAGAAATTAGCATTTAAAAAACCTTAGAAATTCACTGAAAAAAACACAGGTTTCAAGGACGAAATAGTTAGTTGGAAATTTCACTCGTACATAATCAGAGAAATTCGGACTTTATACTTAGTTGCGCTAACTATACCTCGTGCCCCCGCAATGCACTGCTGAAGGCGTCACATATTACATCAGTCATGACATGGTCATTAACATCACTGATGATATCAGTGATGACATTATCCACGTGACAATCTGATGCACCTCCTCAAACCCTAATATCACCTTTGATGCACCCACTTTAAAATACAGACTACCATTTTTGAAACCATAGACACATCAATACCAGTTACTACATACCCACTCACTGATTCCTAGGTCTACACACACATCTACTCATCACCAATACAGTCACTCATACATTCAGTCACTCATTCAATACAGCATTATCATATGCACTCATATACCTATACAGACACTCACACACCACCACTCATCCATAGAGTTACTCACACATCTAGTCAGTCATGCAAAGAATCAATCACACTCCCATTCACTCACCTATATATTTATATACACACCACCTCACTTATTCATACAGACACTAGCACATACTTACTCTCTTATACAATCACGTATACAAGCACATACTCATCCATACAGCCACTCTCATACTCACTCACCTCTAGTCACATATACTGCCTTTTACATATGTAGTTACTCACACATGTACCTCTGAGAAATCCATTCACTAATCAACACACCCATACACACACTCCCCCACCCATACAGTCCTTCAGAGACACACTCTTGAACCCAAACACCCAGTGAATCACCCACTCACACATCAATGCACAGAGTCACACACCCCCATCCACCCAAACAGATACTCAGGGACCCATACAGATAGTCAGACAACCAATCAATATCCCACATAGACACTCATGTAGCTACTCACCAACCCATGCAGCTGCTTACACACCAACTTACGGACTGATACACACATTCATACAGATTAGTCACTAACCCATACATTTAGTAGGAGAGGTTTAGTCACTCACTTATACAGTCAGTCACACACCTACTAAATCATCCATTCAAACACGCATACACCCACTCATTCTTTAATATCTTTAATACACATTGGCATATATATATATATATATATATATATATATATATATATATATATATATATATATATATATATATATATATATTCCACAAACACAGGTGCCTGCTATGAAGGAAGCCTCGCAAGAAGGTAAGTTTTCAGCCACGTTTATTCAAGGAGGAAAGCAGCGTGGAGGAAGTACAGCTAACAGCAGCATGAAGTATATATATATCCAAAACCAAGTTTCGTTAGCCTTCCAAAGCTGGTAACGCACTCCAAGCCAAAGGATTTTTCAAAATGCTTTATTCCACCATGCTTGACAAACCGGTTTCGGTCATGACGACCTTTCTCAATGTCAAAAGTCCATTTACCATCAATCTCTTAAATACACAGATGTTAAAGGATATAGAGAGAGGATTTCCATGTTCAGATACATAAACATAAAAGAAGGGCCTCAGTGCTTCTAAATTGCAACACAGTGGCCATCTTAAAGATACTCTTTACTGGTCATTGGGATATTTAACCAAAATAAATTCATTGGTGTTTTGACTGAAAAGAAGGGGCATTAAACATTTGTACATTTATACAATGTTAACATCCACTCTGATTGTTGTTGTTATAATACCAACATTTTTTATAAACAGTGTTTAAGTTATTAAGCCCTGAATGGGCTAAGACTTATAGTTTTTCATTTTTCTTTTTACAGTCAAGCCATGTAATAGAATATAAAACAACTAACATCGTCATGTATTGTGTTTCAAAGGATGGAAGAGAACAGCATGGGAGACAGAAATGATTCTAACATATAATAACAAATCAATCATGAAATTAATTGAGTTGAAAAAAGCGTCACATCATCTCATTCAGTTCATTTAAGTAAGTAAATAGCAAATGCTGTACAGTTGTTCCCAAATTTTACTTTTGTGGTAAAAACCTGAAAAAATAAATACTGATTTCGAAGGAACAAAACAGTAAAGGTTGGGGGACGGACTGGGAGAAAAACTCACAAAACTGTCACAGATTGTTGGACCCAGAAAAAACTGCCCAAAAGGTTACATTCCTTTTTCTACATTAACCTATGTGTACCCATAGTTCTTCCTCACTATTTAGACCAAAGGGTGCCAAGGTTCTCAATTCTAGAATGTACCTTGATTCTAGTTGGCGTAGTGTTTTAACCCTGTCGCCTCCTCTTTGCTTTAGTGGAATTTGGTCAAGGCAGAAGTAACTTAGTTTCCGGCTATCACTTTGATGACGCAAGGCAAAGTGTCGTGCAACTGGATAATTTTTGTCGTTGTTGGTAATTGCACGCATGTGCTCCAACACTCTCTTTTTAGCTGGATGTACCGTGCTTCCAATGTATAGCAAGCTGCAAGGACAACTCAAACAATATATTACAAAGTTTGAGTTGCAATTTAGAAATTTTAGAATTAATTTCTCGGTAGGTCTACCTGGGACTTTGTAACCTTTAGTTTTCTTGCTGTTTTTGCAAGCTTTGCATTTGGAACAGGGAAAGAAACCTTTGATTTCATTTCTGCTTTTCTTAGTTTTATCAAAGTGACTGTGTACCAATAGGTCCTGTAGAGACGTGTTCTTTCTGTATGTAATACTAGGATACTGGGGCAGTTGTTTCCCTATGATCGTATCTGCCTGTAGGATTTTCCAATGACGGTTAATAATTTGACGGATTTGCGGAGAATTTTTTGAAAACGTCAAAATTAACCGAGTTGTGTCATCTTGTGTCTCATCATGTTTTGCAGTTAACAGTAGATTCCTCTCTTTCTCATCTGCTCTTTTTTCTGCTGCTTTCAATACTTTGCTTGGATAACCCCTTGCACTAAAGCGTTTAATGGCTTCTTTCTTTGATTTCTGATAGTTTGTGTCTAGTGTGCTATTACGTTTAATCCTTAATAGTTCCCCATAGGGGATGCTGTTCACTAGACTTCTTGGATGTTGGCTAGTAAAATGCAAGGTGGCATTACCTGCAGTGGTTTTTCGGTATAATTTGGTCATTAATTGCCCCTCGCTAACATACACCAATAAATCTAGAAAGGCCTCTTGTGAATTGCTGATATTACTGGTAAAGTGCAGGTTGTAAATATTATT
The DNA here is from genome assembly GCF_964204655.1 of Triturus cristatus. Lineage (NCBI taxonomy): Eukaryota > Metazoa > Chordata > Amphibia > Caudata > Salamandridae > Triturus > Triturus cristatus. The sequence continues at coordinate 690,071,159 of NC_140591.1, forward strand.
ATTCAAGATGTCAAGATACGTAAGGAATTCTGGTTGTGACCCTTTCCAGACGATGAAAATATCGTCGATGTATCTGGTCCAGACAGCTATCTTGTTCATCCAGGGCTCGTTGGTCCCGTACCAGGCCACGTGCTTCTCCCACCAACCCACGAAAAGATTCGCATAGCTGGGGGCGAAGCACGTGCCCATAGCGGTACCTTGTATTTGGATGTACAGCTGGTTGCCAAATAGGAAGATATTATTGTACAGGCAAAAAGTCATAAATTCCAAAATCATTTGATTATGTTCCGCATATTGTACGGATCTAGATTTCAAGAAAGTTTCGTCTGCTTCTAAGCCCTGTACATGGTTAATACTAGTGTAAAGGCTGGTTATATCCATGGTGACTAATATATAGTTCTCCTCCCATGGTATGTCAGCAATTTGTTTGATGAAGTCAGATGTATCTTTAACATATGATACTAAATTACATACGAACGGACTCAGTGCGGTATCAATCAATATTGAGGGGTTTTCAAGGAGGCTTCCTTTGGAGGACACGATAGGCCTCCCAGGAGGGTTCTTACTGTCTTTGTGCAGCTTGGGGATGTGGTAGAAAGTAGGTATGGTGGGATGATCTGTTTTGATAAATTCAAACTCATCTTGATGTAAAATCCCCTTGTCCCGCCATTTATTTATCAGCTGATAAAATTCTAAGACACTCTCATTGTATTGCTGTCTAGAAATTTTATTATAACAGTCCACATCACTGAGTTGTCTAAGGGCTTCCAACTCATACAGTTCTTTATACTGGACAACTACATTGCCGCCCTTATCTGAGGGCTTTATTTCCAGGGATTTGTCTTGCTGCAAAGATTTAATAGCCTCACGTTGTTTTATTGAAACGTTGTGCAGTTGCACCTCTTCTCGATTGGATACTGTTCTCAATTTGTCTAGATCTTGAATAACCATCTCTTGGAAACTGTCAATCATATCAAACCCTGTTTTAGGGATAAATTTTGATTTCTTTTTTAAGAGACTCTTGCCTCCAATTTGCGTTAGTTCCATATCTTTGATTAATGTAAGTTCTCCGCCCAGTGCCTCCTCCTGACTTCCTGTTAGGTCCTCTGCCAAGATATTCATGGTCTGTAATGTAGTCAAATCCGCCACTGTCAATGAACCGGATACGGAATTAGCTTCATCCGTCATCGGTGATGGTTGTGATTGTCTGCCACGGAACATTTTTCTAAGTTTCAATTTTCTTATAAACTTGTAAAGGTCTATCCTTGTTTGGGGATAGTCCCACTGATTGGTTGGGCAAAAGGTAAGTCCTTTCTTCAACACTTGTATTTGCATGTCCGTGAGCTTAGTGTGTGACAGATTAACTACTGTTAAGTCGGACTCTAGTTCTGGTATGCCCCCCTCTTCTTCCTGCTCCTCGTTAGTCTCGGTGTATACTGCTGTTTCTGGCCTCCTTTTGTGCTTCTTTCCCCCACGTCTTGTTTTCCTTTTTCTGGGGGTTTTGGTCTTTGTGTATTAAATCTCCATGATTTTTGGATCACTTGAAACTCGTCGCAAAAATTTGCCGATGTTGGTGGATCTTCTTGTAATGGCTCGGTATGGCTTGTTACTAGCTCTGATCTTCCGCCGCTTGCTCCTTCTGTTTCGGAATGGTCTGTTTCCAATTCCGATTCCGAGGTAACCTGTACTTGGGGATTCTTGCCCTTAGCCTCCTGTATCGCTTTTCTTGGCTGATCAAATTTCTTGGCGAAGGTTAGAATTCTCCCACTCTCGTAGTCGCGCTGATCCCTTGCGAATTTTTCATGCTTCCTGCGTCTTATGACATCTTCATATTTTACCAGACGCGATTTCATTTGTGATTTTAAGTTTGCTGCTGTTTCCTTTGCTGAATCCTGTGCAATTATATCTTCAAGGCGTTGAATCTCCTCGAGCAGTTTGCTTCTGTCACTAACTGCATACTTAATAAGGATTTCTACCATCCCAACCGCTGATTTTGTGGTATGTTGAATCCATTCAACCAATAGATTTGGATCCGGATTCTCGTAGGAGGGTACAGTGTAAATCCTCAGCCCTCGAGGAATGCGCTCTGCTTCAAGATAACGGCGTAGAGAGGTAGCCTCCCACCATTTGCGGATTTCTTTTTCGTACGTTCGTTCCAAAAAAAAAAATATATATATATTATATATATATATATATATATATATATATATATATATGTATATATATATATACGTATATATATATATATATATATATATTCACTGAAAAAAACATAGGTTTTACAGACGTTATAGTTAGGAATTAGCATTTTAAAAACCTTAGAAATTCACAAAAAAAAACATAGGTTTCAGGGACGTTATAGTTAGTTGAACATTTGACTCATATAAAACCAGAGAAATGTGCCTGTTATAGTTAGTTGGGCTAACTATAACTCGCGCGCCCGCAATGCACTGCTGATGACATCACATATTACATTACTCATGACATGGATCAGTGACATCACTGATGACATCACTGATGACATCTCAAATGACATCACTGATGGCATCACTCATGACATCATCCACGTGACAATCTGATGCACACACTGATGCTCTAATATAAACTTTGATACACTCATTCTAAAATGCTGACTACTATTTTTGAAACCATACACAAAGAATGCCATATACAACATAGCACTCACTATTTCCTAGGTCTACACACACATCCAGTCACTTATACATGTAGTTACTCATCAATAGAGGACTATAATATGCACTCATACATCTATACATGCAGTCACACACTGCCACTCATCCATAGAGTTACTCACACACCTAGTCAGTAATGCAAAGAATGAATCACATACCCATTTAATCATGTATACAGTTATACACACCAACTTCGTTATTTTTAGACATACCACATCACTTATTTATACAGATACTAACACATATTTACTGTGTTATACAATCACTGCTAGAAGCAGACACTTATTTATACACCCACTCTTGAAATAACTCAGTCTCACGTATACTCATTTATATACTCCAACACTCACATATAGTGGCTTAAACCATATGTAGTTAGTCACAGATATACCACTGAGACATTTATTCACTCACCAACACACCCATACAGCCCTTTCCGGATGCACTTTTTAATTCATACAACCACTGAATCACCCACTCAGACATCTATGCACAGACTAATACACCCACCCACCCACACAGACACTCAGGGACCCATACAGATACTCAGACAACAAATCAATAACGTATATAGAGACTCATGTATGTATTCAGCAACCCATGCAGTTGTTTACACACCAATGGAGAGACTAATACAGACTTTTACACAGTTTAGTCACTAACCCATGCATTCAGTAAGACACGTTCAATCACTCACTTACACAGTCAGTCACACACATACAAAATAATTCCTTTAGGCACTTGTAAATGCATTCATTCTTCAATACACCTTGCCATTATCTACTGGCAGTCGCCAGTTGATAGTTTTAGTTAGGACCTATTTTCCATAGGAAATCCGCAACATTCTATTCCCCGTAAGTCTAGCGCCGGTTGACGAACCTCGCAAAATTTTCCAAACTTTTGGCCAGCTCCACTCCGCTCCTACCCTGAAAGTTTTGCGGTGATCTGTCAAGCGGGGGCCGAGAAAAAAAGGGGGGTCCCAAAACGCGTTTTCCCCATGCAATTTCCCATAGGATCTGTTGTCGCAGCTACAGCCCGAACCGCTGAACGGAATGACACCAAATTTGGCAAAGAGGTAGTCCTCAGTTCGGACTCATGCCTTTTTCATATATGGTGTGAATCTGTTCAGTAGTTCCTGAGAAAATTAGGGTAAAAAAGTTAGTGATATCTATGGCCGGGGAGGATCCGCGGACCATACCCGCACCGTAGGCGCACCCTCCCCGAACCGAGCGCGCACCCTTCCGATCGCACACTGAATGCTAATTGGCTGTCGAGTGTCTCTCTACATTCGAAACCAGGAACTGTTGACGGCCATTTTCTGCCTCGGTAGAAGCGAGCCTGAAGAAGCAAGGGGAATAAGTGTGTAAAACATATAAAGGGGGCAGAGTGGAAATACTCTGACCCTCTAGAGGTGCTTAGGGGGTCCCAGAAGGACACCCAGGGGCCCCCTTTAAAAAAAAAAAAACAGGGAAATACGCGCACGGTGCGCGCATCCTATCGCGTTGGATGCACGGATTCTCTCGCGGTGGGTGCGCGGATCCACGGCAACGGTTTTTGAAAAACGACAAGAAATCATTGGTTGTATGACAACTTTCTACACTGAAAGGTAGGGTGTATATTTCTTTTTGTTAAAGGTATGATTGTTATTGGTTAACAAAAACAGATTGTAAGGAACATTATATATGATAAGCTGATATGTTGAAAAGTCAAGCACACTTCCTGTCTTGTGTAGGAACATTGTGACCTGTGAGCTCAGTGCAATGTTCCATGACCTGTTTCTATGGTAACAGGCAGAAGGCAGATTGGGGGAAGGGTTGAAATGTATTTCAGTTGGAAAGGGTTGAAATGTTTAACCAATAGAAATGTGTGTTTGCTTTTGAGTTTATGTGCCAAGGATTGTGATTTGATGTTTACATGTATATGTGTGGGAAATGAAAGGGAAACTTTTCCGTTCTTTGCTTTTGCTGAGAGGTGCACAGTGCAGAGATTCTGTAAAAGAAAATATGGTGAGTGATTGATATACTTCTTAATCTACAAAAGAACTTGAAAGAGGAGTTATTTCATTGTGAGGGGATGTATGTAGACTATTTTGATTTTAATCAGACTAATGTATTTTTCCTGCTAAAGTGTAGGGAGTACTTTTTTTCTCTACAATGTGTGTGCATGTAGAAACCATTCTGTGATAAGCATTTGTGTTTTTCATGTGTTTGTAGACAGATAACTGTGCTGTTTTTATATTTTGGTAGAATTAGAAACCAGTCATTGTTTATGAATTTGTGAAATGAGTTATGTTATGTTTTTATACTAAAATGTAGTCCTACTTCTAGATGAAGAAATGTGTTTTGGTATAGTGCAGGGGATATTGTTGTTTGTCTAGAATCACACAGTGAGTCTGTGTGAATTTGGGAACCACTGTGAGAGAAGCATTTGGTAACATTGTGTATTTGCTGACAGATAACTGTTTTAACTTGTCATGTTGTGAAGTTTTAGTAGCCTAGAAGACAGTTATGGCTTATGATTTGATTAAATGAGTCAGGCTTTGACAGAAAAGTGCAGTCCTGAAATATGTAGATTGTGTGCAGTTCCCTTACCACTTGCACTGTAGTGAATGAGTATTGGTAAACTCCTAGGGATAGTGGTGCATGTCTAGAATCACAGTGTGAGTTAGTGTGTATTTGGGATCAGTGTGAGAGAAGCATTTGGTGATATCATGTATTTGCTTACAAATAACTTTTTAAAACCTGTCATGTTGTGAAGTTTTAGTAGCATTAGAATCCAGTCTTTGCTTATGCGTTGAATAAATGAGTCATACTTTGACACTGATGTGGTGTACTTAAATATGTAGATTGTGTTCAGTACCAATAACTCTTCCAGACTAGTGAATGAGTTTTGGTAAACTCCTATGATAGTGTTGATTGTCTAAAATCACACTGTGAGTCTGTGTGCATTTGGGTAAGGATTGTGAGAGAAGCATTTGGTAACCTCGTGTATTTGCTGACAGATAACTGTTTTAAAACCAGTCATGTTGTCAAGTTTTAGTAGCATTAGAAGGCAGTTTTTGCTTATGCTTTGATTAAATGAGTCAGGCTTTGACTCAAAAGTGCAGTCCTGAAATATGTAGATTGTGTGCAGTTCCCTTACCACTTGCACTGTAGTGAATGAGTTTTGGTAAACTCATAGGGATAGTGGTGCTTGTCTAGAATCAAACTGTGAGTTGGTGTGTATTTGGGATCAGTGTGAGAGAATCATTTGGTAACATCATGTATTTGCTGATAGATAACTGTTTTAAAACCTGTCATGTTGTGAAGTTTTAGTAGCATTAGAATCCAGTCTTTGCTTATATGTTGATTAAATGAGTCAGGCATTGACATTAAAGTGTAGTCGTGAAATATGTAGATTGTGTGCAGTTCCTTTACCACTTCCACTGTAGTGAATGACTTTTGGTAAACTCCTAGTGATAGTGTTGTTTGTCTAGAATCACACTGTGAGTCTGTGTGCATTTGGGAACCACTGTGAGAGAAGTGTTTGGTAACATCGTGTATTTGCTGACAGATAAGTGTTTTAAAACATGTCATGTTGTCAAGTTTTAGTAGCATTAGAAGACAGTTATGGCTTATGCTTTCATTATATGAGTCAGGCATTGACAGTAAATTGCAGTTGTGAAATATGTAGATTGTGTGCAGTTCCCTTACCACTTGCACTGTAGTGAATGAGTTTTGGTAAACTCCTAGGGATAGTGGTGCTTGTCTAGAATCACACTGTGAGGTAGTGTGTATTTAGGATCACTGTGAGAGAAGCATTTGGTAACATCATGTATTTGATGACAGATAAGTGTTTTAAAACCTGTCATGTTGTGAAGTTTTAGTAGGATTAGAATCCAGTCTTTGCTTATGCGTTGTCATGGTTTTTTATTTATTTATTTTTTTAATTTTTTATTGAAATTGATTGGTGTCATACATATTTAAAATTCGAAATACAAAATATAGAATAACAAAACCCAGAAATATCTCATAAAGCCAACCCTGCTTTCAACGACTGGTATTAGCATATAGTTGGCTTACAGTTTTCCAAAATCAAAAGACAAGAAAATTACAATTTATTCAAAAAATGTCCACCAAATTTTTTCAAATTTTCTTCCCCCCCAATCCTCAAAGCATAACTTCGCTCACTTATCTTTACTCTTCGCATTTTGAGTAGCCATTCATGCATGGATGGAGTCTGATTTGTACGCCAGTTTTGAAGTAACAACGATCTGGCAACTGCCATGCAAATATAAACCAATTTAGCGAATGATTCAGATAAATTAAGGTACGGATCGAAACCATAAAGCATCAGTTTAACATATAGAAATATCCGGATATGATAATTAGAACGTAAGAAAGCAAAAATGTCTTCCCAAAATGCTTTCACCATACTACAATCAATTATTACGTGTGTCCAATTAACTGGGGCGAAGTTCAAGCATCGTAAACAATTTGGTATATAGTTACTGTACATTTTGGCAATTGCCGCCGGCGTGCGATACAAAAGCCATTTTTCAAAAAATAACATTCTGCGCCAGTTAGCTCCCCTTAATGTGGAGAAATTAAATTTATTAATAGTCCGCCACGTATTCAATGATAAAACATGATTTTCTTGTTACCGCCATTTTTTGACAGCTTTAGAGCCCAGATCGCCTTGTCTGGACTGAGCTATATAACGTTTCCACTCTCCGGGTTTCCTTATCAAAGTATTATTAAAAAAAAGATCATTGTTTAATGAAGAAATCTGAGTGAACGATGTGGGAGCATACTGTTGCAGGGATTGATAGATTTTATTATAAGACCCGGCTAACAAAAAATTTCCTGAAATTAATAATTGCATCTCCGGCGGGGTTATCCACCTTGTATGTTGTAAAAAATTGCACACTTTGCTAAATCCAGCTTTAGTCCAATAGCCCATTAAATCAGAGCCAGCCCCCCGCCCTCTAAATGAAAGTAAATTGGTCAACAAAGAGGAAGAATTAAAAAGAGAGAGAGAATATCTTCTAAGCATGGCCGTACGCTTCCTAAAAAATCATGCAATTATTTTATACCTTACCAGTTTAGGAGATTTAGGAACTTGAAGAGGGGAAGGTATTTGACTTTCCGAAAAAATTAAATCAAAGAAAAAACTAATGTATACGTTTGGATTTAGAATTGGGACTTTAAATCGGGTCAAATACTGAGCAAAGTAAGCACTGTAGTATTCTCTGATGTTTGGAAGTGCAAGGCCTCCATTGTCTAAATCCTCATAAAGAGTACTCAATGCAATACGAGGCGTTTTATGTGCCCACAAAAAGCGCGAAAATATAGATTCAATTTTAGTAAAAAATGTGCCTGAGAGAAAGCAAGGAATCGTTGAGAACAAAAAATTAAACAGCGGTAAAATACACATTTTTATCAAAGCAACTCTGCCCAAGATTGATAACGGTAGTTTATTCCAGCGAGTTAGCATTGAGCAAACTTTTTGAAGAAGGGGATCAAAATTCAGACTATATAGAGATCTTTAACTGAATATGTAAAGAAAACCCCAAGATATCTTTTAGGTTTATTATTGATACAGCCCCTTAAGTCCGGATATAATTCAGGATTATGATTGCCACAGACTAGGGGTGGGCGGAATTTGCGAAATCCACTTTCGCAAATTATCGCGAAAATGTTTAAAATTATCGCAAACAAGTGGAAATATCGCGAAGATGCATCTTGTTTTGAGTTGTCTCGCGGTGCATGATCGCAAGAAGAAAGACGTGATCGCGCGATGCATGATGTCACTGCGGGCGCGAACTGTCGCGAGACAGCGAAATGGCTAAAAACAATCCAACATCTCATGGAGAACGCGACCGGATCAAGAAAACTTGTCGGCGAATGCAGGGATTCAGGTAAGGCGATCGCGTGCGTGCGAGAATGTATTATTTTACAGCGCGAGCAAGAAACAAATTATCGCCAAGCTGCGGAAAGCGGAAATTTCGACATTTTCGCGCTCTCCGCGGAACGGGAAAATGTCAAATTATCGCAATTTCGGCGAACGGAACGAAATTTTTGCCCAGGCCTACCACAGACCAATATTTCTATCTTCTTTTTGTTAATCCGATAGCTCCCAAAAGTCTCAAATTCCTCAAAAAACTGAAATGCTCGAACTTGAGACTGCAAATCGGATTTAATGAGTAGCATGATATCATCAGCGTAAAGTTTTATATTTAACATTAATGGAATCGGAGGCGAGATCTCTGCACACTTCTGAATTGCAATTGCAAGGGGTTCGATAAAGAAAGCAAAAAGAATCGGTGATAAGGGACAGCCCTGACGTGTTCCCCGATTAACTGAGACTGATCCTACCGTTTGTGAGTTAATAATAATATTTGCTTTTGCACCCGTGTAAAGATTCCGAATGAAATTAATAATATTTGGCGGAATATGAAAGTGTTGCAAAATAAAAAAAAGTGTCTCCCAAACCACCAAATCAAAAGCTTTTTCCGCATCAAATAACAGAATTAATGCTGGAATCCTCCGTGTCTCAAAATAATCCAGGGCTTCCGACAAATAATGGGTATTGGTCATCAATTGTCTACCGGCAATAAAGCCATTTTGGTCTTCGTGAATCAAATCCGTAGAAATATAATTAAATCGAATTGCCAGTAGTTTAGTAACGATCTTATAATCCGAATTTAAAAGGGTGATTGGACGGTATGAATTAGGATCTCTAGCATCTTTCCCCTTCTTCAAAAAGCTGACTACGGTGCCCTCGCGGAACGAGTCTGGAATAGGAGCTCCTGCCAACATAGAATTAAGCAGTTGTATAAAAATGTTGGAAAAGGCAGGGAAAAAAACTTTTAAAAATTCCGCGGGTAACCCATCTGGACCAGAGGCTTTCCCCGATGGAAGTTCTTTCACTACCGACTCTACCTCTTCCAAAGAGAATCCACTTGCCATGTTTCATTGCTCGGATTGGGAGAGGGAAGGAATCACAGCTTTCCTCAAAAAAACATTTAATTTTTGCTGGTTTATTTTATGCTGATGGCTATATATTTTTTGATAATGACAGTGCATTATCTTACCTATCCCATCCGAGTCAGTTGTGTATTGATGAGTAACAGGGCAATTTAAACCCCGAATTAAATTGGAAGCTACTTGTTCTTTAGCCTGCCAGGCTAAAAATCTACCCGTAAAATTGCTTTCTTCGTAGACTTTCTGGTATTGACTACGAAAGAACGCCTCTCCTCGCTCATATAAATATGTACTGAATTCGCGTTTGGCTTCATTTAATTGATCTTTAATATTTCTTGAAGGATTTTGTTGTCTTCGAACACTAAGAACCTGTATACGATGTTCCAATGAGTTTTTGATAGCCCTAGCTGCGGTCGATGTGGCGGCATCTTTCCCAATAATGATTCCCCGAATAAAAGCCTCTCATAGTGTAGAGGTGGTTCGCTCCCCCCTTACTCAGGATGCCATATCTAAGCAAGATAGATTTATGGATGTGCTAAAAGGGGCTAAACCATTTCCTCTTTTTGATAAAAAAAATGTAGCACTTTGTCAGGGCACTTCCGCTCAAATATCTTCCTCTTCCTCAACCACTCAACCCCCAGACTTACTGCATAAGCCTAATCTTTCGGCATCCTCTACAATTTTGACATCTCTGCTCAAAGAAAATTCTTTGGTACCCTCTGTGAAAAATACGGATGCCGCTCAGAAAGGGGTTCTGATTTCGGAAAATATGGACATGGTTACACCTTTGGCTGATAAGCTATCAAATACTTTTGCTGACTTAGTTTCTAATGTTAACCCCCTTAGTCCTCTGCTAGATCTGGACACTGAGACTGTGGGGGGAATTCAGATGTCAGTCATAGATATGTTGAATTTAATTCTTGATGAGGTCCGCGAATTAAAGAGGTTTCAAAAATCTGAGTTGACTTTGATTAATCAGTGATTGGAAAAAATTGGGGACCTTTTCTCTACATTCAATGAGGTTAAAAAACATGCGAGTAGGATTTCTTTCACTACACGCTCCCTAGAAACCAAATTGGATGACTTGGAGAGCTATAATCGTTGATCGAACCTTCGCATTGTGGGGGTTCCGGAAGGCCTTGAAGGATCCAGTACGCTGCAATGGGCTACCTCCTTTCTAAAACAAAAAGTGATCGCCAATCATGAGGGCGATCTGACAATTACGCGCGCACATTGAGTTCCTGCCCAGCCTTTTCTAAATTCCTCTCTTCCTCGAACAATTTTATTAAACTTCTCAGACATACGGATCAAAGAGACTATTCTTTCTACGGCGATTCAGCAAAGACAATTCTTTGTTAACGAAACTGCAAAATGTCGTATTTTTTCCGATATGTCTGCCTCTGCTGCACGGAGAAGAAAAGAGTTTGTCCAAATGTTACAGTTGTTTAAAGCCAAAGGGGCCCAAGCTACGACAGCGCAACAATCTAAGCTTAAAGTCTTAGTGAAAGGCAAATTCTTTATGATATCCGACATAGCAGCAGCACATGATCTGCTTAAGGAGATTTTGGCCTCTAAAACAAGTTAGAATATGAGGGGTTTATGAAGGGTCGTTTATATGGCTACAGGATATTATAGGTCTTTATGTTGGTAGGGGTTAATTAATTGGACGGCTGGGGGGGCGGGTAGAGCATGAAGGAGTACGGGGACCCAGGGGGTCCAGGGGTGCTAACAGGTCACCCCAATGAAGTGAGGTAGGTTCCTATGGTCTGCGTGGGAGGAGGGTGAGGAAGTAGGGCCACTGGAGGATTGGGTTCAGGGGGATGAGGGTGGTGATGGGTGGGATAAAACAAAAAATGAAATTGATGGTGTCGGGTTATGTTTATTTACCTATGTTTTGATTCAAAGTGCCAGAGTGTATACAATGGGTAAGGGGAGGTCTGATGATAACTGTCTTCAATTAGTTAAATTAAGATTTCAATGTCTAATAAGGAGAGCTTGAAATTGTTTTCCCTTAATGTTAATGGTTTAAATAATATTAAGAAAAGGCGAGCTGTAGAAATGTGGATTAAGGCTGAAAATCCCTCCGTAATTCTGTTACAGGAGACTCATATTCCCTCTTTTAAGATAGATGAGTTCTCAATGTTCAAATCATGGGCTTCGTTTCGGTGTTTCGCATCATGTGATGATAAATAAGAATATACATGCTGAAATTATTCAATCAGAAGAGGGAGGCTCAGGACGTTGGTGCTTGGTCTCATGTAGAGTCAAAAGTAGACAGAGACCCTTTATTTTTGTAAGCTGTTATGGACCACTAAATGATGATTCCAATATGTATAAAGATATGTTCCAATCCTTAATAATGGTGTCAGGGGACATTGTGATCGGTGGCGATTTCAATGTTTTGATGGATCCCAAATTGGACTCAACGTCTCAATCAACAAAACAACTCAAACCTAAAGTTTCCCAGACTATTTCTAATTATAAAAGATTATTGGATCTTTCTGATCATTGGCGTCTAGATAATCCCTCTAAAAGAGAATATACTTGCTGGTCAGGCAGATTTAAGTCTTCATCTCGTATTGATTTTTTTCTGGCCTCACGTAAACTTAGGCCTGGCTATTATAATACGGTGCACAATGTATTCTCCGACCACGCTATGCTCATCAGGGAATTCATTCTCGGGGATACTAGAAGGTCTCTTAAAAGATGGGTTCTTAATAAATTGTATCTCAATGATGAAAAATGGGTATCCGAATTAAAAGTCGAGATTAGAGAATTCATAATTCGTAATACTGGAACCGCTCCTCTTAGTATTATCTGGGATGCCTTAAAGGAGCCATGCTTTGACACTGATGTGCTGTACTTAAATATGTAGATTGTGTGCAGTACCATTAACTCTTCCAGACTAGTGAATGAGTTTTGGTAAACTCCTAGGATAGTGTTGCTTGTCTAAAATCACACTGTGAGTCTGTGTGCATTTGGGTAAGGATTGTGAGAGAAGCATTTGGTAACATCGTGAATTTGCTGACAGATACCTGTTTTAAAACCGGTCATGTTGTGAAGTTTTAGTAGCATTAGAAGCCAGTCTTTGCTTATGCTTTGATTATATGAGTCAGGCTTTGACATAAAAGCGCAGTCCTGAAATATGAAGATTGAGTGCAGTTCCCTTACCACTTCCACAGTAGTGAATGATTTTTGGTAAACTCCTAGGTATAGTGGTTGTTGTCTAGAATCACACTGTGAGTCTGTGTGCATTTGAGAACCACTGTGAAAGAAGCATTTGGTAACATTGTGTATTTGCTGACAGATAACTAATTTAAAACCTCTCATGTTGTCAAGTTTTAGTAGCATTAGAAGCAAGTCTTTGCTTATGCATTGATAAAATGAGTCAGGGTTTGACACTAAGCTGCAGTACCATGTACTATTCTGTTCACTGTGGCAGAACTGAAAATTTAAAAGTTTTACCTAAGCACTGTCCTAGAAATAGTCTGGTTATTTAGTCAGTTTCTAAGTATCAAATAGATTGCTTCAAATGTCTATGCAGTATGCATGTAGTGTTCTAGCATTACTATACACTTGTCTTTTACACCTTCAATTCCCTAGTCAGTATCCATACACTTTCAGGAAACATCCTGTCACTTCCTTTGCAGTTCTCTAGAGACCCATTCAACAGCATGTACTAATCCATTCTCTGTGCCAAAACCCAAACACTTCTAAATTCACCAAGACACTCTCTTTCCAGTACTCTAATGATTCAGTCACAGCCTAAGTATTCATGCACTGAGCCAGGTCTTAACACAGGGTCTTCTTCAAACTCCTATCCACTATGCATGCAGTCCTCTTACCATCTACACACTTGTCTTTCACACCTTCCATTCCCCAGTCAGTATCCGTTCACTTCCAGCAAACACCCTGTCACTCCACTTGCACTCCTCTAGTGACCCATTCAGCATCATGTACTAATCCATTCACTGCGCCAAACCCTAATAAATTCACCCAGGCACTCTCCTTGCAGTACTCTAATCATTCAGTCAGTACCCAAGTACTCATCCATTGACCCAGGCCTTAGTATATGGACTGCTTCAAACCCTTATCCACTATGCATGCTGTCCTCTAACCACCTACACAATTGTCTTTCACACCTTCAATTCCCTAGTCAGTATCCATACACTTCCAGGAAATACCCTGTCACTCCCTTTGCAGTCCTCTAGTGACCCATTCAGCACCATGTACTAATCCATTCACTGTGCTAAAACCCAAACACGTATAAATTCACCAATATACTATCTTTTCAGTACTCTAATCATTCAGTCAGTGTCTAAGTATTCATACACTGAGCCAGGCCTTAGCACATGGACTGCTTCAAACCCCTATGCACTATGCATGCAGTCTTCTAACCACCTAGACACTTGTCTTTCACACTTTCAATTTCCTAGTCAGTATCCATACAGTCCAGCACTTGTCACTGCCTTTGCACTCCTCTAGTGACCCATTCAGTACCAAGTACTAATCCATTCCCTGTGCGAAAAGCCTAGCACTTATAAATTCACCTAGGCACTCTCCTTGCTGTATTCTAATCATTCTTTCAGTACCCAAGTAGTCATGCAGTGAGCCAGGCCTTAGCACATGGACTGCTTTAAATGCCTATGCAGTATGGATGCAGTCCTCTAATCACCTACACAGTTGTGTTTCACACCTTCAATTCCCTAGTTAGTATTCGTACTCTTCTAGCAAACACCCTGTCACTCACCCAGTGTGTCTCCTTATAGTACTGTAATCATTTAGTCAGTTAGTATGTAGTCTTTTAGTGAGGTAGGCTTTAGGGCATGAACTGCTTCAAAGTAGTATGCACTATGCATGTAGTGTTTTAACGATTGTCACACTTGTGGTTCAGGGCTATAGTTTCTTAGTCAGTTTTTATATAAAATGGCTTTGTACAGTAATGGAATAGTATACATTTGAAAGTTATGAATATACATTTATTTTTGATTCTTTTTTACAGAACAGGAGTGTTTCTCATCTGTTTGCACTCTTCTCATGCAAGATTGTTTGGATGAAGGGTCCTTAGGTGTTTCATCATATATGCTGTGCCGCACGAGTATTTTTTGTTAGGATCCCCTCGTAACAGAACTCTTTAGCAAATCTTGCGAGTGATGAAGGTGGCATTGGTCTTTGTTTTCCCCTTGGAAAAAGTAAAAAATGTCCTCACCACTGAAGAAAAAGGTTGTGGGCGTGGTGCCTTCTGCAAAAATAATTCCTCAGATTCGGTAAATATTTTAAAGCGGCAACATTTACAGTTTTTGTAAGTTAAACTTATAACATTTTGTTAGCTGTATGCATTTTATATATCTGTGATTTGTTTCTTGTGGTATTTTGTTTAGAATACCATGCTGTTTTTTTTTAACAATCTTTCTGATTTTCCAGGTCTGTCGTCGACATCCGTGGTTCCCACATGAGTGTTTGGCCTTGTTGTTTTGTATTATTGTTGTTACATTTTGTTTATTAGTTTATTGTTTATATTTATGTTAATAAAAAATAAAGTTTGAAAATAGTTTATCGTTTATATATTTATTATTAGAAAAAATAAAGTTTGAAAAAAAAATTAATAACGTTTTTGGTTGTTCTCTTAACTGCTGTGTGACTCTTTCTTGTTCTTATTACTGTTATTTGATGGAGTCCACCATGGTGTTAAATTTTGGGGCACTTATCGCTGGAATACTGGTTATATCTGCAGTTTGCACCAACTTCTGAATAGTGTGTTAGATTTATCTCAACTTTACTTCCGTTAAAGTGCTGATAATGAAATGGAGAGTAGCCGTTCCCGTGCAAAAAGACACGAGGTGCACCTTTCCGATTTATTCCAAATACTAAAGTCCTGTATTGAATTGCACTGAGGTATTGACTGCACTTACAGTGTACACACAAAATCTATTAAGAAATCTCATTGTATTTATATTGATTGGGAATAGTGCGTCAGGTGCTGGATCTTGACGAGATACACTGCTCAGTTCGTATATTGTTGTGCACACGAAAAAAATCACATCACAACTTTCACACCAATTGCAATGCGAAACAAATTCCGGCGATAAGACACGTTAGCACCAGGGATTTTACACCTGCTTTCTGCTGGTGTTAAGCAGGACAACTACCTGCACCATGAAAGGGAACACAGCCAAGAGCCACACCAGAACACCCACAGGTGTCATAGAGTCAATGAGAATGATACAGGAATACCCATGAGGGACAGAAGACTCATCTCAACAACTCCAGGACCGCCAATGCCCCCCAAACCCACATCTGAGCAAGTGTGTCCCTGTGGTCATTGTCTTAGCATGATAGGCATGAGCCCTGCAACATCACAGTGTGCTGTCACCTCAGCATTGACAGTGAGCCTGGATGTGTAGCTACGCACGCATCCCCCTGCATGCACAACTGGCGTGTGCTGGTCTGGGGTACACAGGTCAGTGCAGGGGTGTGCCTATCCGGCAAGGGGAACGGGGTGTCTCGGACATGTCCGTGTACAGGAAGTGCGGTAAGTGTGTCTCTGTGTTCTGGTGTGGCCTGTTACAAGAGCCGCAGCAGTCGATGTTGTAAAGTGGCATGCACCACCTCCAAACGGCACTGTGATGTTGTAGTTGGAATGTAGCAGGACATGCGCAAATAGGCATTACAATGGTGTGCCGTACGAGTGCACGAGATACAACAGCGCACCGTACAAAAGTGTGGGGGCTCGTGGGAGGGAGGAGCAGCTGTTTGGCAGCATAACACACAGTGAACTCGAGCATGTGCCACATGCTGGGCATCTCATCCATGATGACCACGGTCGCAGACATCCCACAACACCAACGACTGGCCTTTGTACACATACTGTATGAATACAGCGTGGTTTTCACTTGTATGCTCGTTCAGTGGTGTGATGTTGGAGGGTTGTGTGACTTGTGCGCCTTGTTGGTGTGTTTCATTTTGGCCATTGTTAGTCTATATGTGTGTTGTACTTAATTGTGCATGTGTGCCATTCTGCCCATCTCCCCCCTCCCCCCACTCCCTGCTTCTTCCTCTTCCTAGTGCTGTTGTGTCTATAATTTTGTTGCTGCACACATAAATACATGTAAAGAATAAATTTGAATAGTTCCTTGATTCTTTTAGGTTTCAAAACTTCTCTATTGGTTTCTTTTTAATTTTCCATATGAACTGTTTTTTTAATATTCAACAACACATTGAAATCAGAAGTGCAACGTATTCTATCAACACACTTTCTAGAACATTCTACAACACGTGCAGGTTAAAAGTTCATACATTTTTAAAAACTTACCGATATTTTTTTGTAACATTTTCTTGACTATTTAACGACACGCGCAGGTTAAAAGTTGACGATTGTTTTAAGTTTGAACAGTGCCTTCCAAATGCAAGTAGGAGGTGTGGTTGAGCTGAGCAAATTTTATCCTATGATATGTACTCCACGTTGAAACTGCTTTTTCTTAACCAATCACAAAGATGCTTTTCCACAAAACTACTGTGCACCCTACTTTTAAAAAAGAATGCTTTTCATGATATCTTTAGAGATAAGTTATAGATAGGAATTAGCATTTAAAAAACCTTTGAAATTCACTGAAAAAAACATAGGTTGCATGCACGTTATAGTTAGGAATTGGCATTTAAAAAACCTTTGAAATTCACTGAAAAAACCATAGGTTTCAGGCACGTTATAGTTAGGAATTAGCATTTAAAAAACCTTAGAAATTCTCTGAAAAAACCATAGGTTTCAGGGGCGTTATAGTTAGCTGGACATTTCCCTCATCAGTGATGTCATTTGAGATGTCATCAGTGATGTCATCAGTGATGTCACTGACCATGTCATGAGTGATGTAATATGTGACGTCATCAGCAGTGCATTGCGGGGGCGCGAGTCATAGTTAGCTGAACTAACTATAACAGGGGAATTTCTAGGGTTTTGTACGAGGGAAATGTCCAGCTAACTATAACGCCCCTGAAACCTATGGTTTTTTCAGTGAATATATATATAAAACATATTTACATTTTATAGAAACACATATTCGCTGGATGATGTCATGAGTGATGTCATCAGTGATGTCATTTGAGATGTCATCAGTGATGTCATCAGTGATGTCACTGACCATGTCATGAGTGATGTAATATGTGACATCATCAGCAGTGCATTGCGGGGGTTATAGTTAGCTCAACTAACTATAACAAGCGAATTTCTCTGGTTTTATATGAGTTAAATGTTCAATTAACTATAACGTCCCTGAAACCTATGTTTTTTTTGTGAATATATTTATATATATATTCACTGACAAAGCCATAGGTTTCAGGCATGTTATAGTTAGGAATTGGCATTTAAAAAACCTTAGAAATTCACTGAAAAAACCATAGGTTTCAGGGGCGTTATAGTTAGCTGGACATTTCCCTCCAAAAACGTTTTTCTTCAGTGGTGTGGAAATTTTTTACTTTTCCCGAGGGGCAGAATAAGACCAATGCCACCTGGTCACATGCAAGATTTGCAAAAGAGTCCTATCGAGAGGGTATCCTAACAAGAAATACTCTTGCGGCACGGCAAGTATGATGAAGCACATGAGGACCCTTCATCCAAACAATCTTGCAAAAGAAGAGTCACATTTGCTAGTTTTTTTTTTTATTATTGTTCCCTGAAGTTCATTGTTTGGTTTCTCCAGTTTTTTTTGTTGTTTCTTTTTCAGAAAAACCAAAAAAATTACAAAATTGTTAGAAAACCCCCCAAAAAAGTATAAAAGAAGAAAGAAGAAAAAAAAAGTTCTTGTAAGAACTAACTTTCCTGGTTTAAAAAAAGAGCTAAATTTCTTTGTTAGTGTGTGAAAGTTTAGATGAATGTATCTGTAGTACGTAATTGACTGAATTAATGCATTAGTAGCGTATGGTGAATGTATAAGTGCAGAACTATAAGGAAGTGCTGCAGCATCACACAGTAACCTCTTTAACTGCAGTGTGCTGTAGTACTTCCGCAGCACAGGGATGCAACATATGTACATAAATATGTTGCAAATCTATGCTTCTCCCTGGACGGCTGCTTGAACTGCAGCCATGTGGTGACACAGGCACCCTTGCACCATAGTGCAAGGATATCTGTGTCATGTGCTGTTTGTTTTTCCACAGGAAGACACACCTTCCTGCACAAAAACAATGAGAAAATGCATTTTTCTCCTCCAATGTATGCTGAACATTTCAGCATGCATTGAAGATATAAAAATGTGCAGAAATAAAACAATTCTCTTTGTTGTGCTTTCCTACACCAATTTTAGAATGGTGCACCATTCACACACATATCGAGATTTATGATAAATCTAGACATGTGTCTTGTTCTATGAGTATTAAGTGCAATCATGCACAACAACACTTATAGAACACCCTTTCAACACAAAGTGGTCTAAATGATGAGGTTGTATTTACATGGAGTATAAAAAGTGCACAGAGTGCCATTTCCTCTAAGTGTAAATATAAAAGAGTATCTTGCACAATAACTATGTTACAAAAAGTGACATATTTCCGTTTTTAAATTTCCTTGCGAATGATAGAAGGTAAGCACAGAGTTTTGTCTGCATAGATGTTCAAAGAAGAATGATTGAAATGATTGCGGTCCTTCAACAGCTAAAAAGGTGAAATATTATGAACCCCACAAATCTCTTTTTTTGCAGGTCACATGATATCTGATTATGGTCAGATTTCAAAACTACATAAACAGAGTGTTTTTAGAAACGTGTTTCAACTTTGTAGCTTCTTGCAGGCCTCTTCATTCTGCATATTGAGACTTAGTTAAACTTACCTTCACAGTAATAGGAATAAAAAATGGTATTCATTTTTTGCTGTTTTTCATTCAAATATAAATTCTTAAAAATTGCTTATTTTAAAATTTGGATCTGTGAAAGAAAGAAAAAAAAATTATAACATATAATAATACTTTTTTTACAACACAACATAATTTCCACAAAGTAATTTGTTTGCCTTTTTTGCTGTTCTCAGAATATATTGAATTTCACTCGAAATAGTGATTTCAATGGTACTCATCACTTAACAGCGGGCAAAAAAAAAACAATCAGAAAGATTGTTAAAAAAAACAGCATACTATTCTCAGTAAAATACCAGAAAAGACAAATCATACATATATGAAATGCTTACAGATTACAAAATGTTATAACTTTAACTTATAAAAACTGTAAATGTTGCCGCATTAAAATAATCACCGAATAAATGACCACCAAAAAGACCATAATTCAAAAATATACCTTTCCTTGAGGCCAAATGGTATTTTTGCACTTCTTCTTTATGTGAATTGTCTAATGGTAGTCCTATTAAATTATAATAATAAATTCCTCAGAGAGTGAATTATCTTCCTAAAACTTTGGCTTTAAAAATATTAGGTAGGAATTTTGTAATTCCCTAGGCAAACGCTGTTTGAAAACCAACTGGGCATCATTACAAAGTGTCCAGCCTTTGTCACATTTTAGATAGGCAGTGTAATGTCCAGATGTGGTGGAAGGACCATCATGGAAAATTATTGCAATTGCTACAAAAGTCCTTCCTGATATTGATAGTTGTGCTGCTACAAATTGTTTTATTAAAGTATCCAGATTTCTTCCATCAGCTGTACAACGTTGCATCATTAAAATTATGTATTTTCCATATTTTGTTAAGAATAATGTGGATAACATTTCTGATTTACATTGGCTACACTCCATGTTTTGAATTGCACCTTTCACTAATTTATTGAAAGACACTGATTTACAGTCTGGTACTGTTAAAAACAGAAATCTCTCGGTGTCTACATTGGTGCTACATGTATACATGCAATTTTCACAATAATTGTTCCCATTTGTAAGAAAGGCCAAAAATGGTAACCATATACATTAAAAATTCCTGAGCATCTTGTTGGATATTATGTGTAAATTGTGTAGAACCAGAACACACATCCAAAAGATTACGAACATCTGAAACAGATTGTATTTTACTTCTATCTGTTGTCAATTTTTCATAAACAGAATGCAACAGAGAACAAGTTCTTTTTTCCCGATTCTGCATAATTTGTGCTTGCAAACCTTCCAGATAAAAAACAACATTGACCACTACATTAGCATAGCAGTTGACACCAGAACTATTTTCAAACTGATAACCAACAATCTCTTCAACATTGTCCATTTTCTTTTTACCTGCAATCACAACATTATCTTGTTCTTTTCCCTTCTTGACATCTTCAGTACAGATATTCTCTAACCTTCTATTTCGACCAACCACACGCTTTTCAAATACAGGATATTGACCTAAATTGGGAGCATACACCCTTCTTAACCTATTATACTCTTTTACACAGTTTGCATCTGCAGTAACCTTTGTCTCATCAAAATCAATCAAAAACAAACCAGATATTGTTTTGACTCGCGACAAAGCAACATATGCCATACCCTCTTTAAATACAGTAGATCCAATGTTCACCAATGCACTGTCTACACTTAATCCTTGAGATTTATGAATAGTCACTGCATATGCCAGAGAAAATGGAAATTGTTTCCTACGGACATACAAATCTTTAACTAGCAAAAAACAACCTGAACAACGACCAATTTCTTTAACTTCATCAATCTGATCAAATCTAGGGGCAGATCTATATTGGAGATGCGCCACTTTTATGCCGCCGTTGCGTCACTTTTGTGACGCAGCGGCGGTGTAAACCCTGCGCCACGTTGCGCCATATTTACATCGTGACGCATCTATGGAGATGCGTCACGATGTAAAGCCCTGCGCCACGTAAAACCTGCGTCAGGTTTCACGTGGGCGTGTCGACAGAGGGAGGGGGGGTGTTCTGTCGCAGGAACGCCCCTGAAAAGTGACTCAGTCAAATCTATAAGATTTGACTGAGTCACTTTCCCAACGCTGATGCGCCAAAACCCTGCGCCTGCTTGAAGCAGGCGTAAGGCTTGACGCACCATGTTAGGGATAGGGTAGGTTGGAACAGTGCTGGAGTTGCGTCGCACTTGCGACGCAACTGAAGCACTGCGCCAACCTTACGCCATCGGATGTGTCACTCATCTGTTTATTCCTGCGCCATGATGCGCCGCATTGTAAATGCGGCGCATCATGTGTGGCGCAAGGGTAAACTTGCGTGACGCATCATTCCTGGCGCATCCTTGCTGATTTGCAGGGATGCGCCAGGAAACATAAATCTGCCCCTTAATTTTTAAATATTCAATTCCTTCTTTTTTCTGATAATTCACAAAATCCACCACTTTGCCCATTGCACCATTAACTAAACCTTTCTCTACATCCAAATTACGCCTTAAAATTACCCGACAGTTTACACACACATACAGTGTCTTTTCCATACCAGCAGTTTTAGATATTTTTTTTCTAAACAATCTAGTTTTGATCTCAATTTACCCGTCAAAATAATAGTGTTTCCTTCATGTAGTATTTTATTGATGGCTTCCATTTTTGCAATTTCTTCATTTTCTAATTTTAATAATTCTTCGTTGAATTTTGAACACTCACGCAGATTAAGCAAATCACTGACTTATTTTTAGCAATTTCCACGTACACTTTTGCAGCAACTGCATTTTCATTTGGAAAGACATTGCAAATAATCGACTCTCCAAAGCTTCTTTCCCTTTTTTTGAAAGAATTCCAATTCTTATATCTTGAAGAATACTTCCATATTCAGCATCATTTGCCTGTCGCATATTTGTTGTCAGTTCTTTGTATTCAAAATTACTCCAAATGTTCACATTACCAACACTGCCAAGAGACTTTCTGGTATCTTCATGGGCAAGTGTTTTAAATACCGGTTGCCCTTTTACCGGTGTCAGTTGCAGTAGATATCCAAAAACTATGATGTATTTTCCTCCAAATAACACGTCATACTCTGTTTTAAGAATTTGCTGCATTATTGAATGCACAAAGGCAAGCATCAAGTTTGAAACCATGCTCACCTCATCAATATTGAGAAGTTTCATTTTCTTCAGCACTCTTGAAACTTCACAACAAGCTTCTCCAGATAGCTTGTGGTATTCCAATTTGTTCCCATGCTCTACTGGCAAACGATGTAAAGTAATTGCTTTAATGTTATGTGCTGCCAACCCAGTTGGAGCAGTGACAACACAAGAAAAATGCGACTCAGTTGTTTTTTGCAGATAACTTGTAATTACTTTAATTAAGAAACTCTTTCCTGTTTCAGCTTGACCACTCATATACATTTGGATAGGTTGAAATGATGTACATGAGCACACCCTCTTTTCATGAGGTAATCCATGGTCAATCTGCTCTTCCACTTGCTGATATATTTGTTTCTGTTCAACATTTAGTTGCTCTTCCAAGTTTCCTAACTGTATTGCATCTTCTTGTGCTTGATACATTGCTGTTTCCACCTCATTCATTGCAATCGCTGCTTCATTTTCAACAATTGGTTGTCCTAGTGGATCTTGACTCAGTGCACCAGAACTTTGACTGTCTTGAGAACTGTCTCTAGCAATCTCAGCTGCAATTGTAGCTTCTTGATCAATTTCATCATTCAACATTTTCACATAATTTGCGAAAGCACTGCATTGTATGCTATCTTTACAAGCATTAAATGAATCTTCATAGCTGGGAAAATCTCCAAGTAATTCCAGTTCAGAACGCCATTTTTTGAACATTTGCAAAAGGGCTAAATAGTCAAATTCCCTTTTGTCGACAGTGTCACAACTCAGTTTTCTGTGATTAATTAAATTTAGTTTCCTTTGTTTCACCAAACATGCTTCAGAACCAATCACTCCATATTTTCCATTGTTGATGTTCTCTGTAATATTCCATTTAAAAGTGTAGTTTTGCAGCACTTCATAGAAACACATGTTCTCAAGATGATGACTTCTCTTTGGATAGTATGTGTCCAACATATTGGTTTTCAAAATATCTGTAAATTCAGGGTCATTTTCTGCTAAATATTCAATTTCTTGAACAGATTTCAGTACCCGATTTCGCATTCCTGCAAGACCTAGACTCACCCAAATGATTCTTCTACTTTTGGAATATAGACTTGCAGATGATAACCGATCTGAATACTCATATGCTCTAATTTCACGATGCAATAACATCTTCAAACTGAAACTGTATAATTTCTTACTTAGAGTCTTCTGGTGAGAAATCTCTTCCCACATTTCTTTCAATTCAGTCTTTTCTGATTTAGTAATGTAAGACGTTACATATCGAGCAACAGCAATGGAATTGTCCGCAACATACTGAATATCCATGTTAGCGTTCCTCATGGATAAAATAACTGGATTGTAGTCATTTATGTATTTTGATTCTTCGCTTCTTCTTAAGTTGTAGGTGTTTTTCTGAGACTTTCTTGTGATGGTATGTCGTACAGCTGACATAAAACTGTTCACTATTCCTTTGGCTAATACAGGACGTGAAAATCCAAAACGACATTTGGTATAGAACTTATCCTTTGACTTGTACTTTCGTCAACAGTATTTTCCACACCTATGGCTTTGAAATCGTAAGACTTGTTGTTTTAAGTTTTTCTCTTCTCTGGTATTTGGAAGAGCACATGTAGCATAATCTTCAATGAAAGACAAAACAGCTTCATCTGAATCTGTTCCAAATTTGGGGGCGTCCTTGACCCATAACAACATATGTATGTGAGGAGCCCCTCTTGCTTGATACTTCTTTCTCCAAAAGAAATCCACAACTTCTCCAAGAGGAGGATTCTTTTTATTGCAGATAAAAGACATCATAGCTTCGAATCTATGATTGAAATATCTGCATACATTGACAGGATCCAAAGAGCACAATTCTCCAGTTGTCTTGTATTCAATATTTTTTATATTGGAATTTGCCTCTCGAAGAAATTCAAGTAAATCATCCCAAGCATACTCAGCACAGCTTAGTGTAACAAACCATGTAGGAGTTCCCAAGTTCCGTAGCATGCATTTCAGTTTTCCATGTCAACGGTACCAATATTAATTAGTCCCACACTGAGATGCCATCAGATTAATCAACTGAGATTCTAAATGATCATCTCTCTGATGCACTTTATCCATAAAATCCTTTGCAGTTACATTTTGAAGATGCATTCCAGTTTTTAAAATGTGATTTACTGCATATGAAAGTCCAGACAAGTCACTTTCAAACAGAAGATGAAACATATAAGAGATACATTGTCGAAATCTTGGATCTTCTGCATATAATCTTGTTGTCCGATATTCAGATGCAGGAATCTGCACAGGACGTTCATCATATCGTCCACCTTTTCCTGTTGGAAACAACGAGCTTCCAAGCTCTCTTCCCATACACTCATGGGACTTCCTGTTGCTTTTTTCATTTGAAACAACTCAATTGTATTCCCCATTACCTCATTGGAATGAAGTGGATGTACACTGTAATGTTCATAGATCTCTTCACATCTGGACATGTCCACTTTTTCAAGTTGTCCACTATCTTCTGCTAAATCTATTTCTTCTTCTCCAACAAACACATTTCTATAGTACTCATTATTTTTTAACAGATACAATGATGCCTTTTGCACTTTTCTAACATCCACTAACTCTTGCCAGATTTTCTTATTCTTAGTAGGAACACCATTAACTAGAATGACTAGTGGCTCATTTTCTGCATGATCTACACCAATAGTTTCAACATTTTTCCTTAAATCTAATGGTAAATACACAACTCTTCCTTTCAATCCTTTTTGCAACTCTGATGGAGGTAATTTACTTGTTTTGGGCTCCATACGAACAATAGCCTGAAACGGGTGAACACATTGTATCAGAATAGACTCATACGTATTTAAATCTATCAGCTCTGGAGGAATAGCAACCAACTCTAGATTATTATGAACAGCTCTAGCAGGCATTTTATTCTCATCTAATTTATTATAACAATATTTGCAAATACGCTGCTCACATCCCAAATCAAAACAATCCTCTACCAACAAATAGGTCGCAAATTCCATCCACTTATCATTATCTTCTATTTCACTTTTTGAATACAGATTGACACCCGTAGTCTGATTTTTATAGTGACTTCGCCGACAACAAATACAAGAAACATTTGGTCTTTCACCTGAAATTACCTTAAACTTTGTGATTTCATCCTCAAATTTTTCTGTAATTACAGGTTCTACATTGTCTTCAACATTTTGTTCTACTAATGTGTCAGTTTCTTCACTCTCTTGCTGAGGCCCAAAGTAACAAAACTCAATATCCTCACAGACCTGCTTCACTTCTGAAACTGACCCATGCAAAAGAGCACTGTTCAACTCACTTAACTTTAGTGCTGGACTTTTTGCATAATACAACCTTCTCACTAACTTCCGCATTAGAGGACTATGTACTGCCAGCATTCTGAAATGGTGAAAAACAGTTTCACAAACTTTCCTAGAAAGACAAGCCAGAGAATGACCATGCAAACCAGTATGTTTTCTCACTCTGCAAGGGTCTAGTCCTTGCAACAGCTTAATCTTTTGTTTTACACTTTTTTTAGTATCGACTCGTAAAAAACGACATAATTTTTCAATGGATTCCCATTATACACTACAAAAACTACTGCAATCCCAAGTGTACACAGGGTTTTTAGCACGTCTCCCTAAAACTTCATCAGCTATCACTTCTTCTGCATTTCTTTCAACCATTTTCTCTTTCTCCATTGGACAACCATCACTAACCTCATAACCTCTACCACTGGTGTCAACTGCATACCAGAATTTTTCACTTAGTGAATAACTCTCTTCATTAAAAAAAGGCTCTGAACTAGAACTGTGTTTCCATTCTCCCAAAAAAATCACCATTTTTTTTTTATTAATAACTCTTTTCCTCCTACTTTTGGCCTTCATTACATATATTGGTTTATCAAGTGATCGAATTGTGTTTAACAGTAAAATAAACAGTTTCCTTTTTACATCAAAAGCCTTTTCCACAAATCTTTCAATATGCTTCTTCTTTTTATAAAATAAAGCTCTCTTTTTATATTTCTTCACATCTTTCAGCAAATTATGCACTACTCTCTTGTAAAATATCTTTTGCGTAATTCCTTATACTGATTTTGTCTTCTTTTACCATACTTTATCTCCTTTGACTGAACATTTGCTCTTTTAATTTTCCTCTTATTTTGATTTTTTTTCTTACTTAAAAAAATCTCTGAAGTTGCAGCATTCTCTACATTCTGTTTGCTCCTACAAACATTTTTAATAAATTGCTTCATGATCTTACCAGAAGATTTTTTTCCTTTTAGCCACATTATCTTGTTCATTCAATACTTGTGGTTGATGTTTCTTGGTGAATTTATAAGTGTTTGGGTTTTGGCACAGTGAATGGATTACTACATGGTGCTGAATGGGTCACTAGAAGACTGCAAAGGGAGTGACAGGGTGTTTCCTGGAAGTGTATGGATACTGACTAGGGAATCGAAGGTGTGAACAACAACTGTGTAGGTGGTTAGAGAACTACATGCATACTGCATAGACATTTGAAGCAGTCTATTTGGTAATGAATGGTTCACAACATAAGTACTTAGAAACTGACTAAATCATCAGACTACTTCTGGGACAGTGCCTGGGTAAAATTTTTTAATTTTCAGTTCTGGTGCATTGAAGACAATACTACATGGTACGGCACTTGAGTGTCAAAGCATGACTCATTTTATAAACGGATAAGCAAACACTGGCTTCTAATGCTACTAAAACTTGACAACATGACAGGTTTTATAATAGTTATCTGTCAGCAAATACACGATGTTACCAAACGCTTCTCTCACAGTGGTTCCCAAATGCACACAGACTCACAGTGTGATTCTAGACAAGCACCACTATCCCTAGGAGTTTACCAAAACTCATTCACTACACTGGAAGTGGTAAGGGAACTGCACACAATCTACACATTTCACAACTACACTTTACTGTCAATACCTAACTCATTTAATGGAAGCATAAGCCATAACTGTCTTCTAATGCTACTAAAACTTCACAACATGACATGTTTTAAAACATTTATCTGTAAGCAAATACACGATGTTACCAAACGCTTCTTCCACAGTGGTTCCCAAATGTACACAGACTCACAGTGTGATTCTAGACAAGCACCACTATCCCTAGGAGTTTACCAAACTCATTCACTACAGTGGAAGAGGTAAGGGAACTGCACACAATCTACATATTTCACAACTGCACTTTAGTGTCAGTGCCTGACTCATTTAATCAACACATAAACAAAGACTGGCTTCTAATGCTACTAAAACTTGACAACATGACAGGTTTTAAAACAGTTATCTGTCAGCAAATACACAATGTTACCAAACGCTTCTCTCACAGTGTGATTCTAGACAAGCACCACTATCCCTAGGAGTTTACCAAAACTCATTCACTTCACTTCAAGTGGTAAGGGAACTGCACACAATCTACATATTTCACGACTACACTTTACTGTCAATACCTGACTCATTTAATGAAAGCATAAGCCATAACTGTCTTCAAATGCTACTAAAACTTCACAACATGACATGTTTTAAAACAGTTATCTGTCAGCAAACACACGATGTTACCAAACGCTTCTCTCACAGTGGTTCCCAAATGTACACAGACTCACAGTGTGATTCTAGACAAGCACCACTATCCCTAGGAGTTTACCAAAACTCATTCACTACAGTGGAAGAGGTAAGGGAACTGCACACAATCTACATATTTCACTACTGCACTTTAGTGTCAATGCGTGCCTCATTTAATCAACGCATAAGCAAAGACTAGCTTCTAATGCTACTAAAACTTGACAACATAACAGGTTTTAAAACAGTTATCTGTCAGCAAATACACGATGTTACCAAACGCTTCTCTCACAGTGGTTCCCAAATGCACACAGACTCACAGTGTGATTCTAGACAAGCACCACTATCCCTAGGAGTTTAGCAAAACTCATTCACTACAGTGGAAGTGGTAAGGGAACTGCACACAATCTACATATTTCACGACTGCACTTTAGTGTCAATGCCTGACTCATTTAATCAACGCATAAGCAATGACTGGCTTCTAATGCTACTAAAACTTGACAACATGACAGGATTTAAAATAGTTATCTGTCAGCAAATACACAATGTTATCATATGCTTCTCTCACATTGGTTCCCAAATGCACACAGACTCACAGTTTGATTCTAGAAAACAACCACTATCCCTACGAGTTTACCAAACCTTATTAACTACTATGGAAGTGGTAAGGGAACTGCACACAATGTGCATATTTCAAAAGTGCACTTTTGTATCAAAGCCTGACTCATTTAATCAACGCATAAGCAAAGACTGGCTTCTAATGCTACTAAAACTTGACAACATGACAGGTTTTAAAAGAGTTATCTGTCAGCAAAAACAAGATATTACTAAATGCTTCTCTCAAAGTGGTTCCCAAATGCACACAGGCTCTCTGTGTGATTCTAGACAAACAACACTATCCCTTGCACTAAACCAAAATACATTTCTTCATCTACAAGGAGTACTACATTTTACTGCAGAAACATAACTCATTTCACAAATTCATAAACAATGACTGGTTTCTAATTCTACCAAAATATAAAAACTGCATAGTTATCTGTCTACAAACACATGAAAAAAACAAATCCTTATCACAAAATGGTTTCTACATGCACACACACTGTCAATAAGATTGTAGAGAAAAAAAAGTACTCCCTACACTTTAGCAGAATAAATACATTACTCTGATTAAAATAAAAATAGTCTACATACATCCCCTCACAATTAAATAACTCACCTTTCAAGATGTTTTGTAGATTAAGAAGTATATCATTCACACACCAGATATCAGTCACACACCAGATTTTCTTATACAGAATCTCTGCACTGTGCACCTGTCAGCAGAACCAAAGAATGGCAAAGTTTCCCTCTCATTTTCCACACATATACATGTAAACATCAAATCACATTCCTTCCCACATAAATTCAAAAGCAATCACACATTTCTATTGGTTAAACCTTTCAACCCTTTCCAAATGACATAAACTTCAAGCCTTCCCCCAATCTGCCTTCCGCCCGTTACCATAGAAACAGGTCATGGAACACTGTACTGAGCACACAGGTCACAATTTCATCACACACAATGTTGCTAATCAAAACAGCAAGTGTGCTTGACTTCTCAACATATCAGCTTATCATATATAATGTTCCTCACAATCAGTTTTTGTTAACCAATAAGAATCATGCGTTTAAAAAACAGAAATATGCACCCTACCTTTCAGTGTAGAAGGTTGTTAAACAACCAATGAGTTCTTGTCTTTTTTCAAAATTGCATCTTAGCCACCATTTTAGAAACATCTTACTTTCCAAACTGCCATTTCATTTACAGAGACCATCTGAGTGCATCCAGACCTCCTTACAAGATGCTTACAGTGTGGATTGTGGGACACAGCTACATTTTCTGGAGCCAAAGGTATGCAGAAAACAAAGGCATTCACAAAGACCTAGGTTTGCCAAATGTAGACATTAAATGGATTGGACAGAGAGGGTTGATTGCCATTGGATAAATCCTTCATGCAAATCCAACACCCTGACCTCATAATAGTGCACTGTGGTGGCAATGTCCTAGGCACTTTGACTGGGGTAGGTCTGGAAATGCTTATGAAGGACACCTTTGGAGAACTGATTTCACTTTTCCCTAAAACTGCCTTTGTGTACTCTAACATATGCCAAAGGCAGAAATGGAACTGGTCCGATCATTTTTGTCCACAGATTGAGAAAGCTAGGAAACATGTGAATAAATCTGTTTCTGCTTTTCTCTGAGACTACAGAATGGGGTCCATTTACAATAACAATCTGTGCTTTCATATGCAAGAGATGTATAGGAGAGATGGAGTACACTTTACTGATGAAGGAAACAGAGTCTTCCTCAACAACTTTAGACTCTGTATAGGTACTTACTTATAAGTACCAAAAACTCTCAATGAACACAACGGCTCTTTTTAGAGCCACTCAAGAACAAAACACTTAAGCTTAATCTTTATCTCCCAACAATTTCATTTTTTTCCCCTTGTATCCGCGAGAGGATCCGTGCATCCAACGCGATAGGATGCGCGCACCATGCGCGCATTTCGCCTTTTTTTTTTTTAAAAAGGGGGGCCCCAGGAGGTCCTTCTGGGACCCCCTAAGCACCTCTAGAGGGTCAGAGTATTTCCACTCTGCCCCTTTATATGTTTTACACACTTATTCCCCTTGCTTCTTCAGCCTCGCTTCTACCGAGGCAGAAAATGGCCGCCAACAGTTCCTGGTTTTGAATGTAGAGAGACACTCGACAGCCAATTAGCATTCAACGCGCGATCGGTAGGGTGCGTGCTCGGTTCGGGGAGGGTGCGCGTACGGTGCGGGTAGGGTCCGCGGATCCTCCCCAGCCATAGATATTACTAACTTTTTTACCCTAATTTTCTCAGGAACTACTGAACAGATTCACACCATTTATGCAAAAGGCACGAGTCTGAACTGAGGACTACCTCTTTGCCAAATTTGGTGTCATTCCGTTCAGCGGTTCGGGCTGTAGCTGCGACAACAGATCCTATGGGAAATTGCATGGGGAAAACGCGGTTTGGGACCCCCCTTTTTTCTTGACCCCCGCTTGACGAATTACCACAAAACTTTCAGGGTAGGAGCGGAGCGGAGCTGGCCAAAAGTTTGGAAAATTTCGTGAAGATTCGTCAATCGGCGCCAGACTTATTGGGAATAGAATGTTGCGGATTTCCTATGGAAAATAGGTCCTAACTATAACTATCTACTGGCGACCGCCAGTAGATAATATATATATATATATATATATATATATATATATATATATATATATATATATATATATATATATATATCACCAACAAATCCACTGCGTCTCACTTTCCCGGTTTCAGGACGAAAGAAGGCACTGGAGCCGAGGCCACAAATCAAAGGTGTGTTTATTAACACTAGGTCCGACGCGTTTCGGAGTTCACACACACTCCTTTATCACGGGCCCGTGATAAAGGAGTGTGTGTGAACTCCGAAACGCGTCGGACCTAGTGTTAATAAACACACCTTTGATTTGTGGCCTCGGCTCCAGTGCCTTCTTTCGTCCTGAAACCGGGAAAGTGAGACGCAGTGGATTTGTTGGTGATATTAGGGGGTGGCTACCCCTGCCGTGTGCCCGCCGTACAAGTGGCTTGGGAAAAGCCAGCGTCTTGTGGATATATATATATATATATATATATATATATATATATATATATATATATATATCAGGAAACTATTCCAGCCCAGCCACTTGCAAACACAGGCGAGGAAAGTCTGGCAAGGACCTCTTGAATACGCTCAAAGAATCAGGAACCAATAGGAATTCGGTGCAAATGCAGGCTTATTCTGCATTAATATATTCAGCATGTTCATCGGACATAGTCTCCGCCATAGGCGCGTTTCGCTCGCATCCGCGAGCTTGATCACATGACGCGCTTGGGGACAACCTTAGCTAAATTACAGCATATGCACTAGTTCCTTTAGAAAGTGACTACTACGTGCATGAATCTAGATAACAGACTTCTAAAAAATGGTAAAATTGCCTTGAAACTACCGACAGTACTGCAATAAATATTGGGTCAAATATGAACTCTACTTTAAAATCATGTAAAGTCAAATGATTTTCGCTGCAAACACACAAGAGCATTTTGTAAAATAGCCATATTATAAACTCATCGTAAAAATACTAAATCAACATGCTATGTGTCCCTATTTGTAAATGAACTCATCGTCAATAATACGAAATTAACATGTTGTGGGTCCCTTTTTGTTGTAAATAAACCACAAATGTTAACAAAGAGCAATGCAGATAGACCTCATCTATATACATATGCAAATAGTTGTGCTGCAAATATGACAATCAGCATGTAATTGGCTAACAATATATCTATATGCAACAACCATGATAGAGATACTCATAATCGAGTAAGAAACACTGGGGAAGAATGACGGGGCAAGTGCCATTGGTAATGATCAACAGTAGAACAGCAACAATAAAGCAGCAACTGTCATTACATAAAATGCAAGTGCAAAATAGAATGTGAGTGCAAAATAGGATGGTAACATATCCACTGCTGAATCATTTGCATATGTGAATACTCCCCAAAACATTGGTCTTATCTCAATGAGCAATAACAACTAGCAGCTTTAGCAGAATGTGCAACAAAAGCGCATAAAAAGAATAATGATTACATCAGTGAGAATTCCCATCATAATATCAAAATTCTAAATCAGTGTGCAAATGAGCAAAGAAAAAAGTCAGCTTAATCACATATGCAAAAGGACGCAAATAGGGTTTGATCATAGCAGCAAAAGGGTAACTTATCGTAATCAAAATCTATATAACGATATACAAATTAGATTTGTATGATGGTAAATTCCAATCTTAAACCAATGTGCAAAAATGGCCATTAAATAGTAAATAGCAGCAAAAAGAGAACAGATTGGAAGAGAGCTGTCAGGTCTATCAATAAGCATAAAATACCAAGAAGTCAAGAAAGTGATATAGTGCATTGTGCAAAAACAACTTAAAAACATTTAATGTGTTGATTGCGGGAGGCAGCTGGCAAAATCTGTTCAAGCCTGAACAGATATACCTAGAAATACATTCAATAAACCAATTCATAGATACAATAGAAAGTTGATGGTACGGACTTAAATGAAGTCAATTCAAAGATAAAAAGTCAGAAAGACACCAGTTTGATATTGCATCATATCATAAACAACTGGAATGTTAGAGACATTTGGACATCAATTCCAAAACAAAGATCAGCAAGACAAAGATCCAATGGAGAAACGCAGACAGCATGTTTAGAGAAAGTTGTGTAAATCCTCGCTGTTGTTAAGGCCATTAGGCATCTTTGTATCTAGGGACAGGATGAAGTGGGTCTCCAATTGACGGAGAGTGTTTTCACGATTACCACCTCTCACGAAAATGGGGACAGCCCCTAAAACAGTATGTTCAAGATCCTTGAGTTTGTTGTTATGGACCATTTTGAAATGCCTCGCCACCGGATAGTTGGGGTCTGAATTGATGATTGCCCTGACATGCTGTAGAATGCTCTTATGTACAGAGAGCTTAGTGCTTCCAATGTACTCAAGACCACAAGTACAGCGCAATTTGTAGATCGCAAATTCTGTATGGCAAGTTAAATAGTCCTGAGTAGGAACTCTTTTATTGTCAAATGCCGTAGTATAATCAGTGCTATTAGTTGCAAACGTACACGCCCGACAGGAGTTACACTTAAAGAAGCCCTTTTTGGTCAACCAAGTTGTTTTTGGAATGATTTCTGGGCTTGATTTAACAAGGGCATCCCTCATAGAGGGTGCCCTTCTAAAGGTAATTGCCGGTAATTCTGGCAAAATAGATTTGAGTGTCATGTCGGTTAGTACAATAGGCCACTGAGTGTAAATCATATTGCGTATCTGTTTCTCTTGCTGACTATAAGTGGTGACAAATCTCACATTGGTTACATCTGTCTCGAAGTTATGTTGGAAAGATGATGTCAAATGTGCTTTTTTTACAGTCAAGAGGTCTACCCTAGGCAGCAGATTGGCCTTAGTAAGTGCTGAGTTCAAGATTTCTCTATAATAACCTCGATCGAGGAAATAAACAAAAGCTTCTAATTGGCATCTCTATATATATTACCTACTGGCTGTTGCCAGTAAGTAGTTATAGTTAGGACCTAGTTTCCATAGGAAAAGCGTTTTTTCTTTTCCCAAACTCTTTGGCGCCAGTTGACGAACTTCATGAATTTTTCAAAACTAGTGACCCGCTCCGGTCAGCTCATTTCTTGAAAGTTTCGGGGTGATTCGTTAGGAGGGGGCTGAGAAAAAAGGGGGGTCCAAAACGGGTTTTCCCAATGTTATTTTGCATAGGAAAGTTTAGACAAAGCTACAGCCCGAACTGCTGAACAGTATTACACCAAATTTGACAAAAAGGTAGCCCTTTGTTCTGAAAGAGCCCTTTTTTAAAAATGGTGTAAATCCGTTCAGTAGTTCCTAAGAAATTAGAAAAAGTTTCGATATCTATGGCCGCGGTGGGTTTGTGAACCCGCTCAAGCACGAGCTTCACTGTGATTGGCTGCCAACACTCCAAACCAAGAAGTGTTGGCAGCCATCTTGTGACTCGGTAGAACCGAGTCACAAGACAACACTGAAACACAGTGAAAAAACAAGAAAAGGGGGCAGAGTAGAAACACCCTGACCCCCTAGGCCTGCTGAGGGGGTCCCCCAGGGCCCAAAAAAGCATTTAAAAAATACAAAATCGGCCAAATTTGCACTAGGGTCGCAAATCCGGCCGAGAAAAATATGAAACGCTAGCTCCCGTGCTTTGTTGTATTTAAGCCCACCGGGAGGGCCAGGTCCTGGGAGCACTGAAAAAAATGTGTGGGGGGTCCCAAACCCCACTCCCTGCCCCGGGGACAACCACCTCCCCTGGGCTCTTAATTTAATTAAAAACAATGTGTGAGGGGGCTCAATCCCCCACACACACTCTGGGGACCACCACCTCCCCGGGGCTTTTCAAATTTAACACGGGAAGGGCATGCGGGCCCCCGCAGCCCCGGGGAACGCCACCACACCGGGGCTCAGATAAAAATTAAAAAAAATGTGTGCGGAGGGCACGAGCCCCCACACGCCCTGGGTACCACCACCTCCATGAGGCACTGTATATTTAAATTTTGGGGGTCCATTACAGACCCCAAGCCCTGAGGACTACCACTTCCCCGGAGCCAGAATTGGCCTGGGAGGGAGGCTACGCGGCCCAACCCAAGGATTTTTTTTTTAAAACACCAGCCCTGCCCCGGGGGATGGGGTCCCTGGGGCCATAATTGGCCTGAGGAGGGGGTCCATGCGGCCCCCCTCCAAAAAATAAAAATAAAAAGGATGGTCAGGCCCCAGGGATAGGGTCCCCGGGACCATAATTGGCCTTTGGAGAGGTGCCGGCAGGGCTAGGGTTCAAAAACTACAGCTAGTCACTTTGCCAAAAAGGGGTCATTTTTCACTGCAAAATTGAGGTGTGACCACGTTGCGTTTTGCGCTGTTTCCTGTCGCGGGCACTAGGCCGACCCGCACAAGTGAGGTACCATTTTTCTCGTAGGACTTTGGGGAACGCGGGGTGGGTGGAAATTTGTGGATCCACGCAGATTCCAGAACTTTCCATCACAGAAATGTGTGGAAAATGTGTTTTTTTTGTCATTTTTTTACGTTTGCAAGGGATTCTGGGTAACAGACCATGGTGGGAGGCAGTCAAGTCACCCCATCCTGGATTCCCCTGGGTGTCTAATTTTCAAAAATGTATAGGTTTGCTAGGTTTCCCTAGGTGCCGGCAGGGCTAGGGTTCAAAAACTACAGCTAGTCACTTTGCCACAAAGGGGTCATTTTTCACTGCAAAATTGAGGTGTGACCACATTGCGTTTTGCGCCGTTTCCTGTCGCGGGCACTAGGCCGACCCGCACAAGTGAGGTACCATTTTTCTCGTAGGACTTTGGGGAATGCGGGGTGGGTGGAAATTTGTGGATCCACGCAGATTCCAGAACTTTCTATCCCAGAAATGTGGGGAAAATGTGGTTTTTTTTGTCATTTTTTTACGTTTGCAAGGGATTCTGGGTAACAGACCATGGTGGGAGGCAGTCAAGTCACCCCATCCTGGATTCCCCTGGGTGTCTAGTTTTCAAAAATGTATAGGTTTGCTAGGTTTCCCTAGGTGCCGGCAGGGCTAGGGTTCAAAAACTACAGCTAGTCACTTTGCCAAAAAAGGGTCATTTTTCACTGCAAAATTGAGGTGTGACCATGTTGCGTTTTGCGCCGTTTCCTGTCGCGGGCACTAGGCCGACCCGCACAAGTGAGGTACCATTTTTCTCGTAGGACTTTGGGGAACGCGGGGTGGGTGGAAATTTGTAGATCCACGCAGATTCCAGAACTTTCCATCCCAGAAATGTGGGGAAAATGTGTTTTTTTTGTCATTTTTTTACGTTTGCAAGGGATTCTGGGTAACAAACCATGGTGGGTGGCAGTCAAGTCACCCCATCCTGGATTCCCCTGGGTGTCTAGTTTTCAAAAATGTATAGGTTTGCTAGGTTTCCCTATGTGCCGGCAGGGCTAGGGTTAAAAAACTACAGCTAGTCACTTTGCCAAAAAGGGGTCATTTTTCACTGCAAAATTGAGGTGTGACCACATTGCGTTTTGCGCCGTTTCCTGTCGCGGGCACTAGGCCGACCCGCACAAGTGAGGTACCATTTTTCTCGTAGGACTTTGGGGAACGCGGGGTGGGTGGAAATTTGTGGATCCACGCAGATTCCAGAACTTTCCATCACAGAAATGTGGGGAAAATGTGTTTTTTTTGTCATTTTTTTACGTTTGCAAGGGATTCTGGGTAACAGACCATGGTGGGAGGCAGTCAAGTCACACCATTCTGGATTCCCCTGGGTGTCTAGTTTTCAAAAATGTATAGGTTTGCTAGGTTTCCCTAGGTGCCGGCAGGGCTAGGGTTCAAAAACTACAGCTAGTCACTTTGCCAAAAAGGGGTCATTTTTCACTGCAAAATTGAGGTGTAACCACGTTGCGTTTTGCGCCGTTTCCTGTCGCGGGCACTAGGCCGACCCGCACAAGTGAGGTACCATTTTTCTCGTAGGACTTTGGGGAACGCGGGGTGGGTGGAAATTTGTGGATCCACGCAGATTCCAGAACTTTCCATCACAGAAATGTGTGGAAAATGTGTTTTTTTTGTCATTTTTTTACGTTTGCAAGGGATTCTGGGTAACAGACCATGGTGGGAGGCAGTCAAGTCACCCCATCCTGGATTCCCCTGGGTGTCTAGTTTTCAAAAATGTATAGGTTTGCTAGGTTTCCCTAGGTGCCGGCAGGGCTAGGGTTCAAAAACTACAGCTAGTCACTTTGCCAAAAAAGGGTCATTTTTCACTGCAAAATTGTGGTGTGACCACGTTGCGTTTTGCGCCATTTCTTGTCCCGGGCACTAGGCCGACCCGCACAAGAGAGGTACCATTTTTCTCGGAGGACTTTGGGGAACGCGGGGTGGGTGGAAATTTGTGGATCCACGCAGATTCCAGAACTTTCCATCCCAGAAATGTGGGGAAAATGTGTTTTTTTTGTCAATTTTTTACGTTTGCAAGGGATTCTGGGTAACAGACCATGGTGGGAGGCAGTCAAGTCACCCCATCCTGGATTCCCCTGGGTGTCTAATTTTCAAAAATGTATAGGTTTGCTAGGTTTCCCTAGGTGCCGGCAGGGCTAGGGTTCAAAAACTACAGCTAGTCACTTTGCCACAAAGGGGTCATTTTTCACTGCAAAATTGAGGTGTGACCACATTGCGTTTTGCGCCGTTTCCTGTCGCGGGCACTAGGCCGACCCGCACAAGTGAGGTACCATTTTTCTCGTAGGACTTTGGGGAATGCGGGGTGGGTGGAAATTTGTGGATCCACGCAGATTCCAGAACTTTCTATCCCAGAAATGTGGGGAAAATGTGGTTTTTTTTGTCATTTTTTTACGTTTGCAAGGGATTCTGGGTAACAGACCATGGTGGGAGGCAGTCAAGTCACCCCATCCTGGATTCCCCTGGGTGTCTAGTTTTCAAAAATGTATAGGTTTGCTAGGTTTCCCTAGGTGCCGGCAGGGCTAGGGTTCAAAAACTACAGCTAGTCACTTTGCCAAAAAAGGGTCATTTTTCACTGCAAAATTGAGGTGTGACCATGTTGCGTTTTGCGCCGTTTCCTGTCGCGGGCACTAGGCCGACCCGCACAAGTGAGGTACCATTTTTCTCGTAGGACTTTGGGGAACGCGGGGTGGGTGGAAATTTGTAGATCCACGCAGATTCCAGAACTTTCCATCCCAGAAATGTGGGGAAAATGTGTTTTTTTTGTCATTTTTTTACGTTTGCAAGGGATTCTGGGTAACAAACCATGGTGGGTGGCAGTCAAGTCACCCCATCCTGGATTCCCCTGGGTGTCTAGTTTTCAAAAATGTATAGGTTTGCTAGGTTTCCCTATGTGCCGGCAGGGCTAGGGTTAAAAAACTACAGCTAGTCACTTTGCCAAAAAGGGGTCATTTTTCACTGCAAAATTGAGGTGTGACCACATTGCGTTTTGCGCCGTTTCCTGTCGCGGGCACTAGGCCGACCCGCACAAGTGAGGTACCATTTTTCTCGTAGGACTTTGGGGAACGCGGGGTGGGTGGAAATTTGTGGATCCACGCAGATTCCAGAACTTTCTATCCCAGAAATGTGGGGAAAATGTGGTTTTTTTTGTCATTTTTTTACGTTTGCAAGGGATTCTGGGTAACAGACCATGGTGGGAGGCAGTCAAGTCACCCCATCCTGGATTCCCCTGGGTGTTTAGTTTTCAAAAATGTATAGGTTTGCTAGGTTTCCCTAGGT
Source organism: Triturus cristatus (assembly GCF_964204655.1). Classification (NCBI taxonomy): domain Eukaryota; kingdom Metazoa; phylum Chordata; class Amphibia; order Caudata; family Salamandridae; genus Triturus; species Triturus cristatus. The sequence continues at coordinate 690,110,251 of NC_140591.1, forward strand.
GCCGGCAGGGCTAGGGTTCAAAAACTACAGCTAGTCACTTTGCCAAAAAAGGGTCATTTTTCACTGCAAAATTGAGGTGTGACCACGTTGTGTTTTGCGCCGTTTCCTGTCGCGGGCACTAGGCCGACCCGCACAAGTGAGGTACCATTTTTCTCGTAGGACTTTGGGGAACGCGGGGTGGGTGGAAATTTGTAGATCCACGCAGATTCCAGAACTTTCCATCCCAGAAATGTGGGGAAAATGTGGTTTTTTTGTCATTTTTTTACGTTTGCAAGGGATTCTGGGTAACAGACCATGGTGGGTGGCAGTCAAGTCACCCCATCCTGGATTCCCCTGGGTGTCTAGTTTTCAAAAATGTATAGGTTTGCTAGGTTTCCCTAGGTGCCGGCAGGGCTAGGGTTCAAAACTACAGCTAGTCACTTTGCCAAAAAGGGGTCATTTTTCACTGCAAAATTGAGGTGTGACCACGTTGCGTTTTGCGCCGTTTCCTGTCGCGGGCACTAGGCCGACCCGCACAAGTGAGGTACCATTTTTCTCGTAGGACTTTGGAGAACGCGGGGTGTGTGGAAATTTGTGGATCCACGCAGATTCCAGAACTTTCCATCCCAGAAATGTGGGGAAAATGTGTTTTTTTTGTCATTTTTTTTACGTTTGCAAGGGATTCTGGGTAACAGACCATGGTGGGAGGCAGTCAAGTCACCCCATCCTGGATTCCCCTGGGTGTCTAGTTTTCAAAACATGTATAGGTTTGCTAGGTTTCCCTAGGTGCCGGCAGGGCTAGGGTTCAAAAACTACAGCTAGTCACTTTGCCAAAAAGGGGTCATTTTTCACTGCAAAATTGAGGTGTAACCACGTTGCGTTTTGCGCCGTTTCCTGTCGCGGGCACTAGGCCGACCCGCACAAGTGAGGTACCATTTTTCTCGTAGGACTTTGGGGAACGCGGGGTGGGTGGAAATTTGTGGATCCACGCAGATTCCAGAACTTTCCATCCCAGAAATGTGGGGAAAATGTGGTTTTTTTGTCATTTTTGTACGTTTGCAAGGGATTCTGGGTAACAGACCATGGTGGGAGGCAGTCAAGTCACCCCATCCTAGATTCCCCTGGGTGTCTAGTTTTCAAAAATGTATAGGTTTGCTAGGTTTCCCTAGGTGCCGGCAGGGCTAGGGTTCAAAAACTACAGCTAGTCACTTTGCCAAAAAAGGGTCATTTTTCACTGCAAAATTGAGGTGTGACCATGTTGCGTTTTGCGCCGTTTCCTGCCGCGGGCACTAGGCCGACCCGCACAAGTGAGGTACCATTTTTCTCGTAGGACTTTGGGGAACGCGGGGTGGGTGGAAATTTGTGGATCCACGCAGATTCCAGAACTTTCCATCCCAGAAATGTGGGGAAAATGTGTTTTTTTTTGTCATTTTTTTACGTTTGCAAGGGATTCTGGGTAACTGACCATGGTGGGAGGCAGTCAAGTCACCCCATCCTGGATTCCCCTGCGTGTCTAGTTTTCAAAAATGTATAGGTTTGCTAGGTTTCCCTAGGTGCCGGCAGAGCTAGGGTTCAAAAACTACAGCTAGTCACTTTGCCAAAAAAGGGTCATTTTTCACTGCAAACTTGAGGTGTGACCACGTTGCGTTTTGCGCCGTTTCCTGTCGCGGGCACTAGGCCGACCCGCACAAGTGAGGTACCATTTTTCTCGTAGGACTTTGGGGAACGCGGGGTGGGTGGAAATTTGTGGATCCACGCAGATTCCAGAACTTTCCATCCCAGAAATGTGGGGAAAATGTGTTTTTTTTGTCATTTTTTTACGTTTGCAAGGGATTCTGGGTAACAGACCATGGTGGGTGGCAGTCAAGTCACCCCATCATGGATTCCCCTGGGTGTCTAGTTTTAAAAAATGTATAGGTTTGCTAGGTTTCCCTAGGTGCCGGCAGGGCTAGGGTTCAAAAACTACAGCTAGTCACTTTGCCAAAAAGGGGTCATTTTTCACTGCAAAATTGAGGTGTGACCACGTTGCGTTTTGCGCCGTTTCCTGTCGCGGGCAATAGGCCGACCCGCACAAGTGAGGTACCATTTTTCTCGTAGGACTTTTGGGAACACGGGGTGTGTGGAAATTTGTGGATCCACGCAGATTCCAGAACTTTCCATCCCATAAATGTGGGGAAAATGTGTTTTCTTTGTCATTTTTTTACGTTTGCAAGGGATTCTGGGTAACAGACCATGGTGGGAGGCAGTCAAGTCACCCCATCCTGGATTCCCCTGGGTGTCTAGTTTTCAAAACATGTATAGGTTTGCTAGGTTTCCCTAGGTGCCGGCAGGGCTAGGGTTCAAAAACTACAGCTAGTCACTTTGCCAAAAAGGGGTCCTTTTTCACTGCAAAATTGAGGTGTAACCACGTTGCGTTTTGCGCCGTTTCCTGTCGCGGGCACTAGGCCGACCCGCACAAGTGAGGTACCATTTTTCTCGTAGGACTTTGGGGAACGCGGGGTAGGTGGAAATTTGTGGATCCACGCAGATTCCAGAGCTTTCCATCCCAGAAATGTGGGGAAAATGTGTTTTTTGTCATTTTTTTACGTTTGCAAGGGATTCTGGGTAACAGACCATGGTGGGAGGCAGTCAAGTCACCCCATCCTGGATTCCCCTTGGTGTATAGTTTTCAAAAATGTATAGGTTTGCTAGGTTTCCCTAGGTGCCTGCAGGGCTAGAGTTCAAAAACTACAGCTAGTCACTTTGCCAAAAAAGGGTCATTTTTCACTGCAAAATTGAGGTGTGACCACGTTGCGTTTTGCGCCGTTTCCTGTCGCGGGCACTAGGCCGACCCGCACAAGTGAGGTACCATTTTTCTCGTAGGACTTTGGGGAACGCGGGGTGGGTGGAAATTTGTGGATCCACGCAGATTCCAGAACTTTCCATCCCAGAAATGTGGGGAAAATGTGTTTTTTTTGTCATTTTTTTATGTTTGCAAGGGATTCTGGGTAACAGACCATGGTGGGAGGCAGTCAAGTCACCCCATCCTGGATTTCCCTGGCTGTCTAGTTTTAAAAAATGTATAGGTTTGCTAGGTTTCCCTAGGTGCCGGCAGGGCTAGGGTTAAAAAACTACAGCTAGTCACTTTGCCAAAAAGGGGTCATTTTTCACTGCAAAATGGAGGTGTGACCACGTTGCGTTTTGCGCCGTTTCCTGTCGCGGGCACTAGGCCGACCCGCACAAGTGAGGTACCATTTTTCTCGTAGGACTTTGGGGAACGCGGGGTGTGTGGAAATTTGTGGATCCACGCAGATTCCAGAGCTTTCCATCCCAGAAATGTGGGGAAAATGTGTTTTATTTGTCATTTTTTTACGTTTGCAAGGGATTCTGGGTAACAGACCATGGTGGGAGGCAGTCAAGTCACCCTATCCTGGATTCCCCTGGGTGTCTAGTTTTCAAAAATGTATAGGTTTGCTAGGTTTCCCTAGGTGCCGGCAGGGCTAGGGTTCAAAAACTACAGCTAGTCACTTTGCCAAAAATGGGTCATTTTTCACTGCAAAATTGAGGTGTGACCACGTTGCGTTTTGCGCCGTTTCCTGTCGCGGGCACTAGGCCGACCCGCACAAGTGAGGTACCATTTTTCTCGTAGGACTTTGGGGAACGCGGGGTGTGTGGAAATTTGTGGATCCACGCAGATTCCAGAACTTTCCATCCCAGAAATGTGGGGAAAATGTGTTTTTTTTGTCATTTTTTTACGTTTGCAAGGGATTCTGGGTAACAGACCATGGTGGGAGGCAGTCAAGTCACCCCATCCTGGATTCCCCTGGCTGTCTAGTTTTCAAAAATGTATAGGTTTGCTAGGTTTCCCTAGGTGCCGGCAGGGCTACGGTTCAAAAACTACAGCTAGTCACTTTGCCAAAAAGGGGTCATTTTTCACTGCAAAATTGAGGTGTGACCATGTTGCGTTTTGCGCCGTTTCCTGTCGCGGGCACTAGGCCGACCCGCACAAGTGAGGTACCATTTTTCTTGTAGGACTTTGGGGAACGCGGGGTGGGTGGAAATTTGTGGATCCACGCAGATTCCAGAACTTTCCATCCCAGAAATGTGGGGAAAATGTGTTTTTTTTGTCATTTTTTTATGTTTGCAAGGGATTCTGGGTAACAGACCATGGTGGGAGGCAGTCAAGTCACCCCATCCTGGATTTCCCTGGGTGTCTAGTTTTTAAAAATGTATAGGTTTGCTAGGTTTCCCTAGGTGCCGGCAGGGCTAGGGTTCAAAAACTACAGCTAGACTCTTCGCAAAAAAAGTGTAAATTTTCAGTGTGAAAATGTGGTGTGTTCAGCTTAGGTTTTGAGCCACTTCCTGTCGTGGGCACTATGCCTACCCACACAAGTGAGGTACCATTTTTATTGGGAGACTTGGGGTAGTTCAAATTTGTATTGATTTTGGATGCATTTCTCCCTTCCAAATGAAAGACATTGTGTAAAAAAAAAGTCATTTTGAAAAATGACCAATAATTGTCATGCAAGTATGAGTATTCCCAATTTCGAAAATGTGCAAATATGCACTGTTTCTAAACTCTGTAATTTGTTTCCATTTCAGAAATACATAGGTGTCTTTCATACCAATTTTTCCATGTATACATTTTCCAACAATAATTGCTATATACCCGGAACAAAAAAAAAAAACATTACAAAATGCTGCTCAGTTTTTTAGTCTGGGTTCGTTGGGCTCTTGGTGAACCTACAAGTCCTATATATTCCCACAACCAGTAATGTCCAGCGAATGCAACGGTATATTGCTTTCAAAGAGCTGTCATAATTAGAAGAAGTTACAGGTGAAAAGGTTGACACAAAAGGCTGTTTTTTTCAACTAAATTTCAATTTATCCTACATTTAACTGTTTGTTTCTATAAAAAAACCTTGATGGATCTACACAAATGACCCCTTGCTAAATTCAGAATGTTGTCTTCTTTTCGAAAATGTATAGCTTTCCAGGATCCACTATTGCTTTTGTACCCATTTCTGCCACTAACTGGAAGGAGGTCAAAAGCACAAAAAATAGCAAAAATAGGCTATGTCCCAGAAAAATGCCAAAACTGTGTAAAAAATGTTGGGTTTCTGACAAAAGTCAAGTATCCCCGAAAACCTGGGAAAATGGTGATTTCAACCCCACAAACCCTTTTTTGCAGGGAAAAACCCAGATGCTTTTATTTGCAGCCCGTTTTTCCAATTTTTCCAAAAAAACCCAACATTTTGCTGTATTTTGGCTCTTTTCTGTGACCCCTCCAGGGGAATCCACAAACCCTGAGTACCTTTAGAATCCCCATGATGTTGGAAGAAAAGGACGCAAATTTGGCATGGCTACCTAATGCGGTCAATAGGTTACAGGGGCCTAAGCGCGCACTACCCCAAATAGCCAAAAAAAGGCCTGGCACAGGAGGGGGAAAAGGCCTGGCAGCGAAGGGGTTAAGTTGGGGGATTGACTCCCCTTGAATCCTGAGGGTCCCTGGGGGCCAACTAGCCACCAGGTACCTCCAGTAAGCACCACAGAGTTGCGTTGCAGAGAGGTGTAAAAATGGGCGTGGCCTCGGACAACCTCTCTGCACTGCAGCTCTGTGGCACTTAGCGGAGGTACCTGGTGGGCTAGTTGGCCCCCAGGGACCCTCTGGATTCAAGGGGACTTACTCCCCTAATTTAAAAAATGCCACAGGGAGCGTATGCACACCTGTCACATCAGGCCCCGCCCCCTCCCTGCACCACTGTGCAAACGCACCCACAGGTGCGTATTAGGTTGGAGAATTAATTCCCCTTCAAGCCTGAGGGTTTCTGGGGGCCAACTAGCCCACCAGGTACCTCCATTAAGCACCGCAGAGCTACATTGCAGAGAGGTGTTCCGAGGCCACGCCCCTTTTTACACCACTCTGCAAACACGGCTTCTGGTGCACTGCTGGTGGGCTGATGAGGTCCTCTTGAGTCCTGAGGACCTCAGGACATAAGTGGACTTCATCGTCCGAGCAGCAGTGCACCAGAAGCAGCGTTTGCAGCGTGGTGTAAAAAGGGGCATGGCCTAGGAACACCTCGCTGCAACGCAGCTCTGTGGCACTTACTGGCGGTACCTGGTGGGCTACTTGGCCACCAAGGACCTTTAGGATTTGAGGGGGCTTAATGGGATGTTATAGTTAGAAATTAGCATTTATAAAACCTTAGAAATTAAGTAAAAAAAATAGGATTGAGGCACATTATAATTAGAAATTTTCATTTAAAAAACCATTGAAATTTACTGAAAAAACCTTAGGTTTCAGGGACATTATAGTTAGAAATTAGCATTTAAAAAAACATTGAAATTCACTGACAAAAACCATAGGTTTCAGGCACGTTATAGTTAGAAATTAGCATTTAAAAAACCCTAGAAATTTACTGAAAAAACCATAGGTTTCAGGGACGTTATAGTTAATTGGACATTTCACTCTTACAAAACCATAGGAATTTCGCCGGTATAGTTAGTTCAGCTAACTATAACTCGCACCCCCGTAATGCACTGCTGATGACATCACATATTACATCATTCATGACATGGTCAGTGACATCACTGATGACATCACTGATGACATCTCAAATGACATCACTGATTACATCATCCACGTGAAAATATGATGCACCTCCTCATACTCTAATATAACCTTTGATACACCCACTCTAAAATACAGACTACCATTTTCGAAACCATCGACACACCAATACCAGTTACTACATACGCACTCACTGATTCCTAGGTCTACACACACATACACTCATTGACCCAAACAATCACTCATACATACAGCCACTCATCAATACAACACTATCATATGCACTCATACACCTATACAGACACTCACAGACTGCCACTCATCCATGGAGTTACTCACACACCTAGTCAGTCATGCAAAGAATCAATCACACTCCCATTTACTCACCTATACAGTTATACACACACCAGCTCACTTATTCATACAGATACTAACGCATACTTACTCTCTTATACAATCACTGATACAAGTACACACTTATCCATACAGCCACTCTCACAATCACTGACTCTCACATATAGTCATTTATATATTCCAACTCTCACATACAGTGCCTTTTACCTATATAGTTACTTGTACATGTACCACTGAGACATCCATTCACTCACCAATACACCCATACACACATTCACCCACCCATGCAGCTATACCCACATGCACTCTTGAACCCATACACCCAGTGAATCAACCACTAACACATCTATGCACAGAGTCACACACCTCCCACCCACCCACACACACACACTCAGTCTTCTATACAAATACTCAGGCAATCAATCAATAACCCATATAGACACTCATGTAGCTACTGACCAACCCATGCAGCAGCTTACACAACAACAGACAGACTGATACAGACATTCACACAGTTTAGTTACTAACCCATGCTTTCAGTAAGACACATTTAATCACTCACTTATACAGTCAGTCACACGCCTACTAAATCCTCCACCCAGACACTCACATACCCAGTGATCTTCAATACACCTTGGCAGATATATAAAACATATTTAAACTTTACAGAAACACAAAGTCACTGGATGATGTCATCACTGAAAGGTTTCAGAGACGTTATAATTAGCAATTAGCATTTAAAAAACCATAGAAATTCACTGAAAAAAACCATAGGTTTCAAGGACGTTATAGTTAGTTGGACATTTCACTTGTAAAAAACCAGAGAAATCCATCCGTTATAGTTAGTTGAGCTAACTATAACTTACGCCCCTGCAATGCACTGCTGATGATGTAACATATTACATCATTCATGACATGGTCAGTGACATTACTGATTACATCTAAATGACATCACTGATGACATCACTGATGACATCATCCAGGTACTCTATATTTCTGTAAACTTTAAATATGTCATATATATATGCCAAGGTGGATTGAAGTATGAGTGGGTGTCTGAGTTTCTGAATAGATTAGTTAGTAGGTGCGTGACTGACTGTATAAGTGAGTGATTAAACGTGTCTTACTGAATGCATTGGTTAGTGAGTAAACTGTGTAAATGTCTGTATCAGTCTGTCAGTTGGTTTGTAAGCGGCTGCATGGGTTGGTGAATAGCTACATGAGTGTCTATATAGGTTATTGATTGGTTGTCTGAGTATCTGTATGGGTGCCTGAGTATCTGGATGGGTGGTGGCGGGATATGTGACTCTGTGCATAGATGTGTGAGTGGGTAATTCACTGGATGTTAGGGTTTCAAGAGCGCATCTATGAAGGGCTGCATGGGTGGGTGAGTGTGTGTATGGGTGTGTTAGTGAGTAAATGGATGTTTGAGTGGTATATGTGTGAGTAACTACATATGTGAAAGGCAGAGTATGTGAGTGTTGGAGTATATAAATCACTATATCTGAGGGTGAGTGATTATGAGAGTAGCTTTATGGATGAGTGTGTGCTTGTATCAGTGATTGTATAAGAGGGTAAGTATTTGTTAGTATCTGTATGAATAAGTGAGGTGATGTGTGTATAACCGTATAGGTGAGTAAATGGGAGTGTGAATGATTCTGTACATGATTAACTAGTTGTGCGACTAACTCTAGGGATGAGTGGTGATGTGTGAGTATCTGTATAGGTGTTTGAGTGCAAATGATAGTGCTGTATTGATGAGTGATTGCATGTATGAGTGACTGTATGGGTGAATGAGTAGATGTGTGTGTAGACCTAGGAATCAGTAGGTAGGTATGTAGTAACTGGTATTGGTATGTCTATGGTTTCGAAAATGGTAGTCTGTATTTTAGAGTGGATGTATCAAAGGTTATATTAGGGTGTGAGGAGGTGCATCAGATTATCACGTGGATGATTTCATCAGTGATGTCATTAGTGATCTCATTAGTGATATCACTGACCATGCCATGAATGATGCAATATGTCACATCATCAGCAGTGCATTGTGGGGGCGCGAGTTATAGTTAGCTCAACTAACTATAACAGGCGAATTTCTCTGGTTTTGTACAAGGGAAATGTCCAACTAACTATAACGTCCCTGAAACCTATGTTTTTTTCAGTGAATTTCTATGGTTTTTTAAATGCTAGTTTCTAACTATAACTTCCCTGAAACCTATGGTTTTTTCAGTGAATTTCAAAGGTTTTTTAAATGATAATTTCTAACTATAATGTCCCTAAAATCTAAGGTTTTTTCAGTGAATTTCAAATGTTTTTAAATGATAATTTCTAACTATGCCTACAGAGGTAGGACATGTGAAGAAAGAGGAAGAAAGGCGCAGAAAGAAGCAAGAGAAATGCAGAAAGAGGCAACAGAAGTCCTGAAAGTCAAAGAAAAGTGCAGAAAGAAGCAATAGATATGCAGAAAGAACCAAACGATGTGCAGAAAAAGGCCTTGTTACAAAGTCATCCTGTGCCCCCAACTTTTTACTGACTGGTACTGGTGGTAACTGACTTTGACTAACCAGGCCCGGAGCCAGTGATATGCTGAAAGACACTTAGAATACAGTGAAAACACCTACATACACTAGGGTACACTATGGGTTGGGGTACCCCTGTGATTGACAGGACCTCCCCTTTCAGGCCCTAGTACCTAATAGGGCAGGGGGATTAAAACTACTTCTAACTCAGAGGTGCAGAAAGAGGCAAGAGAAGTGCAGAAAGAGAGTTGCACAAATAGGGAAGAGGGATTGAGAAAGAGGCAGGAGTGGTGCAGAAATAATTAACAGAGGTGCCGAAAGACGCAAGAGAGGTGCAGAAATAAGCAAGAGAAGTTATGTTATGTTGTGTTAGATCAATTTATAACGCGCACAGATACTCAGCAGAGTGTCCCGGCGCGAACTAAGAAAAGGAGCCAACGGCCAAAACATTATTGAAAGAGAAGGGTTTTTAACTTTTTTTTAAAGATCACAAAAGTGCAGAAGTGCAGAAAGAGCTAAGAGAATTGCTGAAAGAAGCAACAGAGGTTTAGAAAGAAGCAAGAGAAGTGCATAAAGAGGCAAGTGAGGAGCAGAAAAAAAGCAAGACCAGTGGAGAAAGAACCAGCAGAGGTGCTGAAAGAGGCGTGAAGGGTGCAGAAAGAGCAGGAGAAGTGCAGAAAGAGGCAACAGAGGTACAAAAAGAGGCAAGAGAGGTACAGAAACAGGCAGGAAATGTGCAGAAACAGGGTACAGGGGTGCAGAAAGAGGCAAGTAAGGTACAGAAAGAGGCAAGAGATCTGCAGAAAAAAGCAACAGAGGTGCTAAAAGAGGCAAGTGAGGTGCAGAAAGAGGCAAGAGGAGTGCATAAAGAAGAAAGAGAAGTGCAGAAAGAAGCAACAGAGGTGCTGAAAGAGGCACGAAGGGTGCAGAAAGAGGCAAGAGAAGTGCAGAAAGAACCAAGAGAAGTGCAGAAAGAAGCAACAGATGTGCAGAAGGAGCACAAGGGGTGTAGAAAGGAGGAAGAGAAGTGCAGAAAGAAGCAACAGAGGTGCAAAAAGAGGCAAGAGGGGTGTAGAAAAAGGTGGGAGAGGTGCACAAAGAAGCAAGAGAGAAGCAAGAGAAGTGCAGAAAGAGACACGTGAGATGCAGAAAGAAGCAAGAGCAGTTCAATAAGAACCAACAGAGGTTCAAAAAGAGGCAAGAGGGGTGCAGAAAATGGTAGGAGGGGTGCACAAAGAGGCAAGAGAGGTACAAAATGAGGCTGGATGGATGCAGAAATAAGGAAGAGAAGTGCAGAAAGAGGCAAGAGAATTGCTGAAAGAAGCAAGAGAGGTGTAGAAAGAAGCAATAGAAGTGCAGTAAGAGGCAAGTGGGGTGCAGCAAAAAGCAAAAGCAGTACAGAAAGAACCAACAGAGGTGCTGAAATAGGCGTGAAGGGTGCAGAAAGAGCAAGAGAAGTGCAGAAAGAGGCAACAGAGGTACAGAAAGAGGCAAGAGAGGTACAGAAACAGGTAGGAAATGTTCAGAAACAGGGAATAGGGGTGCAGAAAGAGGCAAGAGATCTGCAGAAAAAAGCAACAGAGGTGCAGAAAGAGGCAAATGAGGTGCAGAAAGAGGCAAGAGATCTGCAGAAAAAAGCAACAAAGGTGCTGAAAGAGGCAAGTGGGGTGCAGAAAGAATCAAGATAGGTGCAGAAAGAGGCAATTGAAGTGCAGAAAGAAGCAACAGAGGTGCAGAAAGAGGCAAGATGGGAGCATAAAGAAGGAAGAGAAGTGCAGAAAGAAACAACAGAGGTGCTGAAAAAGGCACAAAGCATGTAGAAAGAGGCAAGAGAAGTACAGAAAGAACCAAGAGAAGTGCAGAAAGAAGCAACAGAGGTGCAGTAGGAGGCACAAGAGGTGCAGAAAGAATGAAGATAAGTGCAGAAAGAAGCAACAGAGGTACTGAAAGAGGCACAAAGGGTGCAGGACAAGGCAAGAGAAGTGCAGAAAGAAGCAACAGAGGTGCAGAAAGAGGGAATAGAGGTGCAGAAAAAGGCAAATGAAGTGCAGAAAGAGGCAACAAAGGTGCAGAAAGACGCAAGAGAGGTGCAGAAACAAGGAAGAGAAGTGCAGAAAGAGGCAAGAGAATTGCTGAAAGAAGCAACAGAGGCGCAGAAAGAAGCAAGAGCAGTGGAGAAAGAACCAACAGAGGTGCAAGATGGGTGCAGATGAGGCAGGAGGGGTGCAAAAAGAAGGAAGAGAAGTGCAGAAAGAGGCAAGAGATTTGATGAAAGAAGCAACAGAGGTGTAGAAAGAAGCAAGAGAAGTGCAGAAAGAGGCAAGTGAGGTGCAAAAAGAAGCAAGAACAGTGTAGAAAGAACCAACAGAGGTGCAAAAAGAGGCAAGAGGGGTGCAGAAAAAGGTAGGAGGGATGCAGAGAGAGGCAAGAGAGGTATAGAAAGAAGGAAGAAAAGTGCAGAAAGAGGCAAGAGAATTGTTGGAAGAAGCAACAGAGGTGCTGAAAGAAGCAAGTGAGGTGCAGAAAGAGGTAATTGATCTGGCGAAAAAAGCAACAGAGGTGCTGAAAGAGGCAAGTGAGGTGCAGAAAGAAGCAAGATATGCAGAAAGAAGGAAAAGAAGTGCAGAAAGAAGTAACAGAGGTGCAGAAAGAGGTAAAAAGGGTGCAGAAAGACATAAGAGGGGTAGAGAAAAAGGCAAGAGATGTGCAGAAAGAGGGAAGAAGGGTGCAGAAAGAGGCAAGAGGGGTACAGAAAGAAGCAAATGAGGTGTAGAAAGAGGCAACAAATGTACTGAAAGAGGGAAGAGAGGTGCAGAAAGTAGAAGAGATTTGCAGAAAGAGGCAAGAGAAGTGCAGAAAAAGAAATGTGCAGAAAGAAGCAACAAAAATGCAGAAAGAGGCAAGAGAGGCGCAGAAGGAAGCAAGAGTGGCTTGCACACCATTAGTACCAATTTAACACCCACATTTAGCAATAAGTACCAGATGACCATTCTAGGTTTGGAAAGGGCCTTCCACCACGTTGTAACACTTGTTGCTGCATTTTTGGTAATGTTTGAGCCCTTTGAGCTAGAAACAAGGCTTTTTTTGTTTAAATCTGCAGATTAGGGAGCAGATGATGAATTATGTAGCTAATGCAGAAAATGTATAATTGTATGAAAGTCAGTGCAGCCAAACAGTCGCGTAATTTCAGTGGCCCTGCTCATACCTCTGACTAGGTCCACAAGTGCTCCACAGTGTTTCCTTCTGTTTTTGTCTCACTAAGTTCATAGTTGAGCTTCTATGGAAAAGAGGAAGACTAAACCTGAGGTTACCACTCCACGATACAGACTACCATACCACATAATTACTCTCCATAACACATATTCCCACTCTACATAATTCCCATACACTAAATACCACATATTTTCTATCCACATGATTTCACTGCACAACATACCACATAATTTCACTACACACAACGTACATCCACTCCACTCAAAGAACATTAGTAAAAAACTTTTACATTTACAGCGCCAATAGCTCTAACTCTCGCAAATGTGAAACCTATAACATTGCAAACACTTCTTTAACTAGTAGTCGCGTTTGTAGAGTTGTGGAGAAAGGGTGCTGGGCCTCTGACCAGCGATCAGGAATTTCGATGTGCAGGAATTACAGGAGGTACCAGAAGGGCTTCTTGGCCCCCAAAGTCCCTCAGGAGTAAAGTGGACTTCATCCCCCATCCCGTAGTCTGCCAGGAAGTGTGTTTGCAGAGTATTGGAGAAAGGGGGCATGGCCTCAGAAGACAATTTAGCAATCCTACTGTGTAGGACTTACTGGAGGTAACAAGAGGTGGACTTGACTCTCAAGAAAATTCTTAGGGGCAAACTACCCCTCTTGTTACCTCCAGTAAGTACCACACAGCAGGATTGCTAAGTTCTCATAACAGGCCATGCCCCTTTTGCCCACCACTCTGCAAACGCCCTCCCTGACGCGCTCTTCAATGGGGATTGAAGTCCCCTTCACTGCTGGGGGTCCTTAGGGTCCACCTAGCCTACCTTTTACCTCCAGTAAGCCCCTCACAGTGGGATTGCTGAGAGGTAGACACAGGCCATGCCCACTTTCTTCACCACTCTGCAAACGCACCTCCTGGCATGTTCTAAGTTGGGGGATTAAGTCCTCTTTCCTCCTGAGGGTCCCTAGGGGCCACCAAGACCTCCTGTTACCTCCAGTAAGCCCCATACTGCTGAATTGCTGAGAGTGGTCCAAGGCCACGCCCCCTTTTTACACCACTCTGCAAACGTGCCTCCTGGTGCACTGCTGCTTGGGGGATGGACAAAAGAGGACCAAATCGCTAATTTCTAACTATAACGTCTGTAAAACCTATAGTTTTTCAGTGAATTTAACGCTAATTTCTAACTATAATGTCCCTGAAACCTATGTTTTTTTAGTGAATTTCAAAGGTTTTTTAGATGTAATTTTCTAACTATAACATAGCAGTCGTGTTTGCAGAGTGGTGGAGAAAGGTGAGCGTGGCCTTCAAACACCTTTTAGCAATTCCACTGTGTGGGATTTAGCAGAGGTAACAGGAGGGATAGTTAGCCCCCAGCATCAACCTTGGGGGCCAACTATCCCTTTTATTAACTCCAGTAACTCCCACACAGCAGGATTGCTAACTTGCTATATTAGGCCCCACCCCCTCCCTGCACCACTGTGCAAACACGCCCTCTGGTGAGTTGTAAGTTGGAGGATTAAGTCCCCTTGAATTCTGAGGGTCCCTAGTTTCAACAGTTTGCACCCAGGCTCGCAGAGAGAGAGCTGCATGTGGGCTCGACTTGCAGAGGGGGAGCTACGGGCTGTCCATTCGCAAAGGTACAGCAGCGTACTGGCTCGCAGAGGTAGAGAGCTGCAAGCCGACGCAGCAGTGTACTGGCTCGCAGAGGTAGAGAGCTGAGAGCCGACGGACTGGCTTCTAAAGGCATAGCTGTGAGCTGGTGATGTGGGGAGAGGGAGCGTGAAAGGGGTATCTGACACACAGACAGAGCTCTGGTATATTAAATTGCCCCAGGACCTTTGTTTTATTTTCACTCGATGCGAGGCACAAGATGACTGCTAACACTTCCTGGTTTGAAGTGTTAGCAGTCAATCAGAGGCAAGCTCGTGCTCGGGAGTTATGCTCCGCCCAGATATATATATATATTTCCTTTAATATCTCAAAAACTACTGAACGGATTTACACCATTTCAACAAAAGCGTGCTTTCTGGACCAAGACCTTTCTCCCTGCCAAATTTGGTGTAATTCTGTTCAGCAGTTGAACCTGTAGCCTTGTCTAAAGTTTCCTATGGAAATTGCATGGATAAAACACGTTTGGGACCCTCCTTTTTTCTCAGTTCCCCCTTGACGAATCACCCCCAAACTTTCAAGATAGGAGCTAATCTGAAAGGAGGAACTTTTTGGAAAGTTTCGTAAACATTCGTCAAACAACGCTAAAGTTATAAACACATCAAAAAATGATTTTCCTATGGAAACTAGGTTCTAACTATAACTATCTACTGGCAACCACCAGTAGATAATATACACATATATATAATTTTATATATATATATACATATATTTATCCACAAAGTGTCTCCCATTCAGGCACACTGCACTCTCTTGACGGTGCGTTTCTGTAGATACGGCGGAGCCCTGCCGTTTTCAAACCAACACAATTTACCCAAGGGATGAATTCTACTCGCACTCTCGGGTGGAAATCGTTGTTGATTTATTCAGGCGGCAACGTTTCTTTAGCAAGCTCAACAACCCTACGCGTTTCGGTCTGTCCCCAGACCTTGATCCCGGGTACAAAGTGTTTACCGCAATACTCATGTTTTTAAAAAAGACATACATTGACCACATGATGTTACATCACATCCTTTTAGATAACACTTTGCATTATAGTATTTGTTGTGACATCTATACATGCAGTAAAAAGTGCAGTGAATCAGTGTAATAAACCGGTGACTTTTGTGTTTGAATATGTTACATTTCAATTGACCATGTCGAGTTATGTCAGATCCAGTTTTAAGAATTGTTGACCCCCATTTGATGATGATGTTTATTCTAATTTTCAGACTGTCAATGCCTAGTTTTGTAAGTATTATACCTTAGAACAAAACAACACGACACTCACGCCCCCTAGTGGGCAGTGTTACAACCTGACGTTAACCATCCTTTTGATAAAATGTTGACATTATTTGTCCATGATATATGGATACCTGCCCTCTAGTGGGCCTGGTTACATATTGGTTGTGAATTGTTTACCAAAAATCCTTTCAAGACATTTTATGGGGATCATTGCTGATTGTAATACTTACTATTCATGGTCTATCATAGTACTTTCATATTACCAATTTCTCCTATATGTAATCTAGTCAACTTTCAAACCTTTAAAAAGAGAGGCTGTGTTAAGTGTAGTGTGTGAAGCAAAAGGAGTGCAAAACAAACATTGAGAACCAAAAAATATAAAGGTGTGTAAAATAGTAAAATTAGATCATCACTTTGAATAGTAACTTTTTTTATGTGATAGGATGCAATATATGCACATATACATGATGGTCTATATTTACATTGCAGTATAGATTATTGCATTCATCTTGTCAGATTTATAGGTGTGAGTACATTTCCTCATCCTTGTTGAGCCCATTTATATATATATATATATATATATATATACACCTAAAGATACAAAAGTCTCGTAAATACGCTCTCAGGAAGGAAAGGCAAACACAGTAGTCCCAGTAACCAGTTTAATGCACACGACGCGTTTCGGCAAAAGCCTTGTTCACGTGTGAGGTGCTGTCAGTATCACACACTGATAAAGTTTGTCACGATCCAAAAGAGAAATAAACATAGGACAATTTACACAGTGTAGAATACAAGCACGGCGGCCATTATTGAATGGGTAAAATACCCTTCTATATATAAGGAAACAAAACCATCCCCTGGCATACGGTTCAGATATATTCAAATAATGTTCATTTACACCGAACCAACTATGTGTGGCCTGAGGAAGGAAAAACCAAATTAAATATGTCAAAAACAATGAATATACACTTGTGTTGGAAGCATACAATTACAACTAATAAAGCCCAGATAGGTATGCAAGGCTGGACGTGGTGATCACATAGTGTGCCTCAGTTAATAAACATATAACCTCTGTACAATGTTCTGCAAAATAACGAAGTAGGTACATGAATGTACCACTTAAACCAGATTAGGCAAATGTATGTGGCCGAACATGACAGAAGTGATAACAAATTAAATACAAGATATGTATAGTTATCAAATACAGTCCATGACTTATGTGGTAAAGTACGTAGTTATGTAAAAGTAGACACCTAGTGTGTACAAGTGTGACAGGGCCAGTCCATGTTTAGGAAGAAAACAGGAAAAGGTCTTACAAACACAATTGAAAAAGAAGGACATACTTGTCAGATAGATGTTTCCACAATAAAGAACTACATGGCCAACCTGGAACGTGTAAATATCAGTGGACATTACTGCTGACAGCATAGAATAAAGATGTGCCAAGCGTGTTATCATTCCGGATGAAAAGGGTAGGTTGCCCGTGCTGGTGAATACGTGAAATTGGGCCCCTTCCTTTTCTCCTGTGAAAAAGTAAAAAAAGAATACAAAAGACAGTTTAGAGTACGAAATGTTAAAAACAAATAACATTTGTTGCACATCCTAACAAGGAGTAGAGGAAGCAAGAAGGAATATATATACATAACAACAGTTAGACAGGTACTGAAAAGCCTGTCTCTACCCCAAAATAGCCTGTAGGAGAAAGGAGACATGTTATAGTCATACATACTAATATATACATCACATGGGATAAGGCAATGCCCTGTACCTTATGTCACAAAGGTAAACACTGTTATGAACTTTCTTTAAGGTGAATCGATAACTCCTCATCCATATTCAGACCCCATGGAGTTTTGTCTGAAAATCTATGATATATCTAGACTCCCGTTGTCGTAAAGAAAGTACCCTGTCCCCCCCTCTAGGATTTCTGGGGACATGTTCAAGGATGGTGAAACTTACATTAGAAACATTGGAATAATGCACTTCTTCAAAATGGCGTGCTACGGGGTACTTAGGGTCGTGATTGGTGATGGCTCTCAAATGTTCCAAGACCCTCTTTTTAGCTGGACAGGTGGTACTGCCAATGTACCATAATTTGCAAGGACATTCTATTGCGTAAATTACAAAGCTGGTACTACATGTTAGGAATTGTGTGATCTTTTTAGTTATGCCATTATAAGATAGGGTACCTCTGAACTTACTATACTTGCACGCCTTACAGTGGCCACATGGATAAAATCCAATTAGACCATGACTTGTGGTGGTGGGAGATTGAGTTATATCATTTCTGACAACCAGATCACGGATATTTTTGTTACGTCTGTAAGTGATGGTAGGTCTATTGGGAGTGCTGCTTCCCAGGACACTGTCATTTTTCAGAATATCCCAGTGTTTGACAAGTATGTGTTTGATTTTTTGTGAATCAGAATTGAATGTAAGAATCATCCTGGTGTTGTCCGAATCTTTATCAATGATGGGCTCTATGGGATCAGATAGAGTCTCTTTTCTCTCAATAAGTTCTGCCCGATCTTTGGCTTTCTTGAGAACCCAATTGGGATAACCCCTATATTTGAATCTTTCAATGATGTTGTCCCTTTCTTCTACATATGAGTTATCATTGTTACAGTTTCTTTTAGCCCTGAGCAGTTCCCCATAGGGTATGCTCCATTTCAACGCTTCTGGGTGGCTACTAAGAGCATGTAAAACACTGTTGCCCGCAGTAGCCTTCCGAAAAAGGGAAGTGCAGATCTGGCCCTGTTTGATTTCCAAGCAAACATCAAGGAAGTCCGTCCGTTCCGCACTGATGTTGCCTGTAAGTAAGATGTTATATTTGTTAGTATTGAGTTGCTTAATGAACCTTTCAGCATCCCCCTTAGTGCCATTCCAGATAATGAACAGGTCATCTATGTAGCGAAGCCACATGATGACCTGTTGGAAATCTTTTTTCAATGTGGTACTACCAAAGATCTCTTGTTCCCAAAAACCCATAAACAGATTAGCAAAGCTCGGCGCAAAGCACGAGCCCATAGCAGTACCATTGATCTGCCTGTAGAGGGCGCCATTGAATGAAAAAATGTTATTGTTAACACAAAAATGTATCATTTCCAAGAGCATCTTACTATGTTCTCGATATCTGAGCGGTCTCTGTTGTAAAAAATGCTCACATGCCTCCATCCCATGTTGATTGTCTATGATGGTGTAAAGTGAGTGTACGTCAAGAACAATGAACAAAAAGTTAGTGTTCCAACTCAGCTTGTCAATTTTGCAAAGAAAATCTTTTGTGTCTCTAAGATAGCTGGGCAGCTCAATAACAAAATCTCTCAGAAAATGATCAACGTATTTGGATTTATGTTCGCTGACACTGCCAATGGAGGAAACTATGGGGCGCCCAGGTGGTTTCGTGCTGTCTTTATGTAATTTGGGAAGTAGGTAGAGTATGGGAAGTTTGGGATGATCATTTTTTAAGTAGCAAAATTCTTCCCACACTAACAGTCTCTTATCTTTCCAGGTGACAAGTTTTTCCCATAAGTTGGTAATGCTAAGATCATAAATGTCTTGAGTGATGGGTGTATAGAATTTGATGTCATTCAACTGGCGTAAGGCTTCCTGTATGTAATCCTCTCTGTCCAAAATCACAATGTTGCCCCCTTTGTCAGCAGGGCGGATCACAATGCTAGTGTCATCATAAAGGGCTTTAAGTGCTTGTCTTTGACTGAATGACAAATTATAAAAGTTATCCCTAGAATGTTTCTTGTTTTTACGTCTTAACTCCATGAGTGCCTGAGTAGTGCAGTCATGGAAGGTATCTATGTTATCGTGGGATAACGTAGGTATGAAAGTAGATTTGACCCTGAATTCTGTCCTAGCCGATGCCCCTTGTTCCAGTTCCATATTCTCAAGGATTTGGGAAGTGGTGATATCGTCATTAGGGATCTCATTGGTATTGTCTAATGTGGCTAAGGCAATGAGAGTATCCACATCTCCAATGGTGAGATTATCATCAAACCTGATGGTATGTTGTTTGGCCGGAGTGTGATTAAGCCCTTTGAGTTTGTGCCATTTTTTTAATTTTAATTTTCTGATAAATTTGAACAGATCTATTCTAGCATCCGTATAGCTGAAGGGAGAAGAAGGACAAAAGGAAAGGCCAAGACATAGAGTTCTTTTATCCAAGTCACTAATGGGCCTACTAGACAGGTTAACCACTGTTTTGTTTACCATGTTCTTATCCATTAGTATTTTCTGTTGGAGCGTGTTCTCCGATTTCCCATGGCGCCCCTTCCTCTGTCTGTGCTCCCATCGTTGCTTGAGTCTCTTTTTTCTATTGCGTCGCTTCCTTGTCCTCTGCCCCGGCCCCGTCCTCGTCCTCTCGCTCTCGTGGGTGGATTGTCTCTCAGTTTCTGTCGATCTTTTCTCATCACCCGAAACTCGTCTAAAAAATTGATCTGTTTCTGAATGTGCTCTTCACTTGATGTATTTCCTTCTGACACGTCCGATTCTGTATCACTGATGACGGAATTATCTGTTGTTTTGTTGGTAGTCCCTGTCTGTATAGTCGAAGATGCCTCAGATCTGTAAAGGTGATCATATTTCTTACTAAAAGTCAGAATCCTGCCGCTTTCATAGTCCGCATAATTGCGGTTCATTTTTCTTTGTTTTCTTGCCTTTATCTCTTCCTCATATTTCGTGAGGCGTTCTTTCATAGACTCCAGTATATATAGACTATATATTTATAAAACCCTTTATTTACATACTAAGTAAAAATGTTTTTTGCTATTTGCATTATTCCACAAATCACTCAGCTTAGATCAGGTGTCTCCAATCATTTACCTTCAGAGTAGCTCTTAGCCTTGAGTTCATTTTTAAATAAGCACAAGGTCCTATTTTCCTGAATGCTTTTAAATGGAAGAAAATTGGAATGGAATTTTATCTTAATGATCAAGTTGACTCTACATTTCAATATTCTCCTATTTCAAAGAGTCACATTTACAAACAGCAGGCCTCTTACTCCCAGTGGCCAGTAGACACTGTGCCTTACGTATAATGGAAAAATAAAGTGATTTATTTTAAAAGAGAGAAATGTAAGGTGCAGACAAATGTTCCATATTATGAACTTGTTTGCAGACTAATTCTTTCACACATTATATTCCTCCCATTTTAAAAAAATGTGCGTTTGTGTTATACATGTAACGGTGCCACATATGGGAAAGGTATGTCCTGTAACTACATATGGCACAGGCTCTCAGTCACCGGTAAAAATCTATCCCATTCATACGAAGACATGTTCATACATCCCCAAAGAATGGGCTCACTGACACACATGGCAGCTTTTTCATAGTGCCCTTAGTTATAGTATTTTGTTCAAATCACAGTACTGGCTGTATGGATATTAGGCGTAAAGTCAATGAATCTGGGTGTGGGGGTGGGGGTGTCTAGTAACAATGCAGAAGTAGCTCTCACTACAGAAAATGTTAGAGACCCCTGGCCCGGATGTTGTCACTGGCCTGGATTAGTAAAATTAGGACATGACAAGGGATAAGGGTGGTACTCAACAGGTTACTGCAATTTTTATTTTATTTTATACAAATTAAAAAAGAAAATGCAATTGTAACGTTTGTACCATCTGCTTTTGATTTATTTCTCAAAATGGTGATACATCAAAACAAATAAACAAAAAGTCCCAAACATATTTTTTTCTTTCCTTTTACGTATCCAAACAAGTGAACACCGATACAAAAGAAGACCATTGGAAGTCCATTGCTAAGAAGGTGCGCGCCCTGGAGGTCTACAAGCAGCACAGCATCCACTGCAGAAACAGATGGGAGGACCTAAGATGCTGGACCAAAAAGTCAGCTGAAGTCCAGCTTAGCCAGACCTCCCAATATGGGAAGCATGTGTGCCATACCCTGACCTCGTTAATTGTCCGCATACTTGCTGTGGCCTATCCCCAGCTTGATGGGCAGTTGAGAGCCCAATAGCAGCATCAAGGGGATACGTTTTGTTTTACGTTTGTCATGTTAAATAACTATTTTTTGTTACAGCACAATGTATGGCATCAACATAAAGGTTGACACATGTCCAACGCTCAAGAAGAGTTCTTGGAAGGTGTACGTTTATCACAAGGTGTATGATGATGTTTTGTATATTAATTTACGAAAATTATACCACTATATTTCTGATCCCTACCAAAGGACTGTTTTGAGCAGACACATGTCTGCCTAAAAAACTAATATACATGAGTTTGTTTGATGTCAAAAGGGACTGTTGTACCAAATAGGTAACAAGGTATAACTGTGTTAGGTGTGATGCTCCATTACAATTGTGAATGATGTTAAGTTAGCCCTATTACAAGTAACATAGCATAAATTGCACTTATGATGCAGTGGAACGTCACATTGATGAGTTGGTATTATAAACAAATAATAGTGAGCATGTGAGACAAAATGAGTAGAAACATAGGATTAAATGGCTACTTTGTTTTATTGAAAACATATCACAAATATGTTTTGAATCAACAACCCTATTCGATTTATGTTAAAAGTAACAGATTTGCATGATGTCTTACTCCTTCACAAAAGTGCATGTAAGCCAGTCTGTTTTTTTAAAAAGAGAATTTGATAGGCATACATTTTGAGATAAAACAGACAGGACTGTGTACATTAAGTGCCTTAGTATGATTCCAGTCCGATGTGCATCCGACCAACATTGTTTCGGAATGGAAACCACCTGACTAGTAGTTGATGTTTCCATTCAACAAATTAGGATGTGACCCTCCATGAGGCAGTCGGAAACATCAATTTCTCTATTGTGGCTTGTGCTGCAGCTGGAAAAAGGCCGCAGCACAAGCCGCATTGGAAAAATTGATGTT
The DNA here is from genome assembly GCF_964204655.1 of Triturus cristatus. Taxonomy (NCBI): domain Eukaryota; kingdom Metazoa; phylum Chordata; class Amphibia; order Caudata; family Salamandridae; genus Triturus; species Triturus cristatus. The sequence continues at coordinate 690,132,621 of NC_140591.1, forward strand.
TTCAAACATCCATGCACCGTGTGCCAGGCATCATGTGGTGCCTGGCATGTCGGGTAGGGATGTTTGGGGGCACCACAGGTGCATGGCCCTGCTATCCTGACAGCCTTTATATGGTGGTCAGACCGTCATTGAAAGGGAGTCTGAAAGGAACATTGTAATCCCTACAGCGGTGCCTGAGCACCGCCCTATTGTAGGGTATTACATTCTCACCAAGAGTCGAATGGGTGCCTGTTGGTTGTGATCTCACCGACATAGTAATGAGGCATTTAGAGTCAGAGTAACACATACCCAAAAATATTTTTTAAATGCCCTTTGTTATGCCCAGATGATAAATCAATGCTGAACAAAAATAGAATACTTAAAAGAAATTTTGCAGATGGAATGTTCCGTCACATACATGTTGGAGTATCCTCTCTGGAAAACACAAAATCAGGCATAACTCAAGACTTATTACAAAATTGTAGAAACGCATCAATCTGTTGTATATTGCGATTTGCATTTTAATTTTTGATTTGAAAATTATTCATGAATCAGTGTTTGAAATTTTACTGTGATGGTGTACCAATTTTGCCTAAAGTGAAAGCCAGCATTCTTTTTAGATTTTTTCACAATGGTAAAACAAACTTGAAATAACTTAAGATATTTTGGAGCATAATGCAAAATTATTTCTGCTGTGGACTAAAGTGGATTAGAAATGTATCAAGCCATGTGTATTTACACATGCTATAGAAGTCATTTGAAATTCCCCCAAAAATATTTCTTAATTTCTATAACAGCATATGTAAATACATAGGGCATGATACACTAATAAGCAAATTCAATACTGAATACTATTTTTAACATTTGAAAAATACTTAAGTTACTTGAAGTAGGCGTTGCCATTGTGAAATGCCCAAAGAAAACAAGCTGTCAGTTTATATACAAAATAACAATGAACCTGCATTTTCTGCCTTGTACAGGCCCTGTACACAGGCAGTTTTGCTTTATATTATTTTTGTGACATACGTTTACCATTCAAAACAACAAATCAGAACCATTAAGAGGTGTTAAATCAGTTCCTGGAGAGAATTAAAAATGGTTAAGGGAAAAGATCATAAATGATATAGGAGCAAACATTTGAAATTATAATACTGGGACCAAATGGTTTCTGAAGATGTTAACGACATGCATAAGATAATGATAAAAATGATCCAAAGTTTGAAAGCCTTGAAGCAGGTAAAATCTGAAAGGTTAGAAAATGTTTTGATAAAAAATTTCATGATCAGTTCTATTTACACAGATACAATAAAAGTATTGTATATGTCGTTTCAGCATCTTCAGGAGGAGGCACAGGGGACATTGACCACAAAGGTGGGGAAGCTGCTGGCCACTGTGTTTTGGGTAGAGAGAACATAGACACTGATCAACGCAGTGGCACGGGGGTGAGGGGACTGAAACGGAGACCACCAGCTTGTCAACATCTTCGGAGGCTTCCACAACCAGTCACTAGTGGTGGTCGACTGTACAGGAACTGTACCAACTGCATCCTTATCCCCCACCCAGAGACTCATCTCCACCCTCCCTCTTGCACCCCCTCACCAGTTAACAAAACCCAACCCGCTAAAAGGGCTGGGGTCTCCTTTGCCACATACACCTCACCCACCTGTCCCTGTCACCCTGAAGAGGAGCTGCCCTTACAGTCAATGCTATAAAGTGAATCACAAAGAGGGATAATCTGAACCTATTTAGTGTCTGACAAAGCCCATGCATTCAATTGTTGCCTACTTTGTTTCCCAGAGAAAAGTATCCTACTGATATATATTTTATACTGGCCCTCCCTAAATCTCATTCATTTAGGTGCCACAACCCCAAAATCCTTTGTGTAATGCATCAGTTTTCATCAACCAGCTCAGTATTGTATTTGGAAGCCTTCAGTGCTGGGTTTGTAACAATGGCCTGTCAATAGTGCCACTATCATCCACATCCTTCACAAATTTCATGTTATAGCCAGTAAGGCCTTCCCTTGGGCTTTTTGAAGCCAGTCGGTCCATAATATAATGTATGCTCACTGAAGAGGCTGATTCTCGTTATCACCTACATATAGACGCAAAGGGAAAAAAGAAACAGAACTCTGATAGATCAACTTTTGTTTCATATTATAGGCGTATTATGAGCAGCAGTCTTACACATTCTTAGGATTTGCCTGTAAACTCTACAGAAGTGGACAGAGAAGAAATACCTTTTGGTGATTAGAGGCAAGTGCCTTTTCCGTGAATACAACACCATCAAATGCACAATTATGGCAGTTTGTGGAGGGGGTAGGTTAAGTGCCACTAGGCATGAATAGAAGACCAAATACACATTGAATTAAGAGCAGTTTAATGAACAGTTCATTACAGAGACACCTCATAATGAAGAATTGGAGTTGTGTTTAGGAAACTCTATAGAAGTGTCTCTAGTAACTTTCAGAAAAAATACTTACCTGAATACAACCACGTATATGTGATTTGAGAGAGCATCATTAGAAGTGAGGTATTCACAAGATCACATTGAAAACACTACTTATGCATTGTTACTAAGATTTTAACAAGAACATAGTTACAGTTTAGACATTAGGTGAGAAAAGCCTTTTGTAGTTGAAAAATATTGCAAAACGCAAATGCATGCCGGGGAAAATGTGTTACTACATAATGTATGACAAAAGACGTTCTAATGAGATGTGTCATTAGAGATAAACATAGTTTTAAATGTGTGATTCATTAATCATATCTGTTATACCATGGTGTGACCATACTGCCTTGCCTAGGGCTGCACATAAGCAAGTAGAATGTTTAACAATCGCTAAAGAAACTTTGTTCTAATCTCAATAGCTTTCACTTGTACTTGTCCATTCGGGTTGATAAGAACACTTTGCATTGTATATTTGATCTTAAACTACAACATAAAACCATAACAAATCTTTCAAATTGTTCATTAAAATACTATAAACACTTTGATAAAAGTTGAAGGTCCAAATTCAAAACCCTAAAACATATGACTTATTACATTGTTGTTGCTGGAAAACTACCATCCACTGTTACTATTTAAATCGGTACGACATTGGTTTAACTGCAGGAAAGGATATAAGGTTCATCGCCAGCACGCCTACATGCCAGCATTCTTACCCGCAATCTTGTCTCTCTGCTGGGCTGGGGAGAACGTGACGGGGGACTTGATTTCCAGCACCCTCTGCGCCTTTTCATGCGCTGAAAAAGTGCCAGCAGTCCCTGGAGTGTGGTTGATTGCCAACACGCCTGCACACCAGGATTCTTACCCACAATCTTGTCTCTCTGCTGGGCTGGGGAGATCGTGATGGGGACTCGATTTCCCAGCACCCCCTGCGCCTCTTCACGTGCTCAAAAAGCGCCAGCGGTCCCGCGGCTTGGACCGTGCCCGGGCCGCACTCGTGCGAATCCCAGGCCTATCATTGCCCAGAAGAGGCTGGACCACCCCCTTAACGCCTTGGCATTTAGCCACCCTGCATCACTTCAACTCTGTGATGGTTAAACGGAAGGCGAAATCAACTGAAGCAGGGGGCGAAATTATCAACACACTAGACTCTTTCCTTCTAAGAGTGGCGGATGTACTCTCTAAAGAGATTGAGATCACGGAGTGGCATCTTTCACTTGAGGAGGTAAGATCTGGCCTGACTTAAGTGGACCTGGCTAGTCACGTCAATTCCTGCAGTACTCGCTGGCAATACATCATCATCTGACATTGTTTCAGACACCCAATTAGAAGATAGCCCACCGATTGAACCCCTGGATAAAAAGAGAAGAGGGAGGGCGTCTGAGGTCTAAGGGTCGCCCTGCATCTGTCAGATGAACTATGCGAGAAATTTGAACAATCTTTTTCCCTTCTCCTGCAACCTCTCCTAACAAGACTGACACAAATAGAGGAATCTGTGTCTTTGTTATGTAACATTCTCCCCATTACTTCCATGGGAAGGGGGAAGGTGGGTCAGACACAAGCCCTTAGCTTTGATCATTCTAATCCACCGTTGTCTAGTGTGACTCACTCTGCCACTCCCACTGATTTAACTTTGGAGCCTGAACCAACATTAGGCTTTCCAAATATATCCATTGGTAGTGCTCCTAATATTAATCATCCTACTAAGAAAATCCATGTTCCTCCAACTGGGCCAGGACAGAGGTGTTACTCGCAGATTTTCCAGACTTCAAACATGTGTCTCTCCGCATTCCCCCCTGATGTGCCAGGGAGGGATGTTGCCACCGTTCTATCTTCAACATTTATAAGTAACGGTCGATCAGGTGGGTTTGTCCCCGGTGATCATCAAGGAGGTCACACTACTAATCAAGTGAACTCGACAGTCAAATCAGGAGTAAGACTGATTCTTCCACCAGCAGCCTGTCCCTTTGTTATAGTATTAATCCACAAAGTGCTGCACTGGCTTTTTAGATCTCGCCTGACCCAGCGCATGCGCTGGTCTGGCGAGACTTATTGAGAGGGCTCCAAAAAGTGCTACCAGGCAAGCCTAGAGCTACAGTGCATGTGCGCGGGCGGGCGTGCGCGCCGCGCTTTACCACGATTACTTTCACTTTCGCGGCCGCACGGCCGCTTTGATGTTTGATCGTGATTGCGATCACTTTCACTTTCACTTTCGCGGCCGCACGGCTGCTTGGCATAGCCAATAGGTCTCACTTTTGGGACCTTATAAGTATTTAGTTATGCAACTGTTGCATGGCTAAACACTTATAAGGTCCCAAAGGCGAGACCTATTGGCTATGCCAATGCTTGTGTTTGCGTTGCAGCAGGTTCTCAACCCGCTGAGCTAGCTTACTAGCTGATGTAAGGGAGGGCAGTAAAGGGCTGGCAGCTTCTATACACGTGCCCCGCTCTGACAGAGGCCTGGTTGTATGTTTCTGAAAGTGTGGCTGTTTCCTACGCTTCCGCATCACAACACACTTCAGTGCGGCTAAAAGTTCACCACAACATGATTGTAGCGCTAGCGCCCCTCTGAAACTCACTACTACACAACCAACGCCTACCACACAGGCAACAATAAGCACCTACTCTACCAGCCAAGCACAACAACACAGCCTCTATCGTCGCCTGAAAAGCGCTCAGGACGTCAACATTTGGATGAAGCGCTATACCAATTCTATCTGGCATTGCCCCATAAACACAATATGCGCTAAATCAATCCCCTCTAGACGCTGCAGTGAATATGAGGTACGCTTGTGAATAGTGCTTGATGGAAACCACTAGTGGGATAAACCTACCAATCAGAGGGCCTTACTCCTTGCACAGGGGGTGGAAGTGGACATGCAAATCAGTGTCCACACAATCTGTGAACGCATTCGAAAGGCCTCTATCGAATGATACAGACTGTCTATTCATTTACAATCTGGTTTTAATCGTAAAGCCTAGAAAAAGAGTAAAATGTTGTAAAAATAAAACAAGCAGGGCATTAGGGAAAGGGGAAGAAAACACGTCGTGAAACTTCAGGCCCTAGTCCCAGACATGTGGGTATCCAGGTTTACAGGTTATGATGTCCCTTTCACAGAAAACAACATTTCCACAGATGGCAAAATAGGGCATTACCACCACAGATTGTTAGCACTTATACGAGGAAGAATAAGAAAAATAATTATTTACGTATTAAAATACACTGTGCAGATCAAAATGAGCCTGCAATAGTCAGAATACCCGATTTACAGTTATGAAAAATGGGATACAAAATAAACAAGCATTGGCATAGCCAATAGGTCTCGCCTTTGGGACCTTATAAGTATTTACCCATGCAACAGTTGATGTTGTTGTACCAATGATATTGTGCTGCATAACTAAATACTTATAAGGTCCCAAAGGCGAGACCTATTGGCTATGCCAATGCTTGTTAAATATACAGGGGATATATTTAATTTGTATCTGTGAGAAGGTGGCCTGATATATGCTGTCCATTAGTTCTAGTGGGCACCTTGTATCAGTCCAAACAACCCCTTATGGTGATAGGTTAAAGACAACCTTTATTGAAAGCTATCCTAGTGGTAGCTATGGAGAGCAGCCTTCAGGCTAAGTCTTGAAGGAATGGATAGCAGCTTGCTTTACCAGTCTATGATCTCTTGAATGATCAAATGAAAGAACAACCACACCAGGGATATATTCAAAATATATTTATTTAAGATAAAACACACCCCTCTAGTCTCTTTATGAGACTGGAGTTCAAAGTACTTCGTTTACAAGTGAGCAAGCATTAGTAATAGCACAAATACACGTTTGGGCCCTAGGGGCGTACCAAACCATATACCAAAAAAGTGGTATAAGAACCACGACTGGAATAGACACTAGGCCTATAGCCTCTAGAATCGCTGGGACCCTAAGGAACCACCTAAGGTAGTGACACAGGGGACCCACGGGGACTGTATGCAGTGTGTAAACACAATCGCAGGTTCCCATTATCTTTGATGGGCAATGTCGTGGTTGGAAATTTAAATTTAAAGATTAGGGACACTTCTAATCGAGTCTGGGCCAAACCCTTTTGGACTTAAGAAGTTCTCGGGCTAGCATCCATGTGAGCACTGGAGTACTCGAGTTACCTCACCCAGGGAAGCCGGGTGCATAGGTGTCTTTTGGTGTCGGGTCGCGTCGTTGATTTCAATGGAAGCCTGCAAAGAACTGCTGCCGCCGGGACAAGGAGAAGTGTCTGAAGAGATCCAAGCCTGGATCTAGGATGGAAGGAACCTGAAAGCAGAGGGGACAGAGTCTGGGTCACTTGCCAGTTACTGAGGGCAGGATGGACCAATGCCCACAGATGTCGGGTGCTTCAGGTGAGTTGATGGGTGTCTTGACTCTTCAGCCATGAGGTCCAGGAGGCGTCGACAAAGTCCACGAGCCGGATTCAAGCTGTCCCACAAAGTCTGTCGAGTGATGCAGTGTCGGCGACCAGAATGGACCCAACAAGCCTTGGCAACAGCAAGTCACTGGAATGTAGAGAAAGGACTGCGGCGCAGGCCAGCAAGGTCTGAGGGACTCACCCAGCAAGGGTAAGTCAGGGCACGTCTGGAGCAACCCAAGTAGAAAAGGAGTTGCCTTTGTGGGGACCGGCTAGCCAACGGGCTTGTGATCGCGAAGGAGCCTCAAGCAATCACACTTGAACCTGGCCCACAGGTCACTCGTGGAGTGGAGGCCAACAATATTCAGTGCAGGAGGTGCTCAAAGCTGGGGCTACTCGGAGCCCAAAGCACAACTTTGAGGAGGACCAGGAAGAAAGTGTTGCTGCAAAAGTTCACGGTGTCCAGTGGTCACAGTTCCACATCACCCACGATAGTCATAGGTCTCAGCTTTGCTGTGGACTCAGGGTAGCCGCAAAGAAGTCTGGAAATCCACCTCTGGTGATGCAAAGACTTCAGCCTCCGGCGGGAGCTTCAGCGATGCAGACCGGTCAGTTGCTTCTTTGGTGCCTGCCAAGCAGGGGAGTCACTCCTTGACCCCAAGGGAGATTTCTTCAGTCTTCTAGTCAGGATAGGACGTCGAAGGTCCAGGATGTGCCTTGCAAAGTTTCGTCCAGGGTAATCTAAAGTCCTAGGGACTGGATTCCTATACTTATAGTAAGTTTAGGGGATGGACTAACTCTAAGGCCCCACCTATGGGTGGGCCAGGAAAGGGGGGTGGTTACACCCATTTCCTTTGTCCAGTTGCACGCCAGAGCAGGGGCAGGTAGCCCCTGCAACCAGTTTGAACTGGGCTATGCACAGGGACACCAAACGTGCCCCCAGTGCAGGACTTCAAAGCACCAAAGAGTGCTCCCGCCCAGCCCCAATGCACATCTGCCTGTCTGGGGAGGTGGTTACACCTCCCTTCGACAGGAAACCTATTGTCCAGGCCTCCCCTGCCGGAGTTTCGGTCAGCAGCAGGAGGCCAGACCCGTGTCTGTGGCAGAGGCATCCATTTTCTGATGCCAGGGCTCAGGAAAGTCCTACCGGGTTTAGCCAGTGTGAACATGCCTCTCCCTTTAGAAGGGTGGAATGCTACTCCCGCCGCCAGAACTGGCTGGGGGGGGGGGGGGTAGTATTCCAAAGCGTTTGACACCAAACATGACATGTTTTGATGCAGCCATCCCAAACTTAGCATTTACCGCGAGGTTATAATGCACTTAAGAGTATATGGTATGGCTGTATCACACAACAGCCATAAGGAAGTATTTCCGAAAGCTACAGTGGGTCTCAGCTCATGCTTGGGCACCCTCTCACATAAAACCAAGCACTCTGCCTTCAGGATTGTCAAGGCCTGCCATAGGAGTGGCTTATAGGTTTATATGTGTCGGTATATCGTAGCGATATAGGTAGCCTAAACCACTGTAAGGGGTGCAAGCACACCCTTACCCAGGCTGCAGTAGCAGACCTGTGGTGCCATTTTGGAGTGCTTCCCAGGGGTGGCATAATACATGCTTCAGCCCCTAGTAGGCCTCTGGGGTACCTATGCCCTAGGTACATAGTATACCATATACTAGGGGCTTATAAGGCACTCCAGAATCCAATGAGATATGTACCTATTGTACATGGAAACCATTTTAGAGAGGAAGCAGCTAGGCTGTGGTCCTGATTAGCAGGGCCACAGCCAGACTAAGGTCAAAAAACAATAAAACACCAGCAAAAAGCGGGGGTACACATGTGAAGCAGATCCTACTCTCCTATAGTATCAACATCTCATTAGGGCCAAGAGAGTAAATTGGGTAGGAAATGGCCCAAAAGTTATAGGATGGGATTGCATTGTTATTAATTTTAATAACCAGCATCTGTTAGGTGGCCTTATGAGAATACTAACAGGCACTCCCTCTTTTCACTCTGAGATTTGTGCTCTTCCATTGGGTTTCTTTTATAAACCTCGTAGACCATTGCAACCTGCACACTCCAAAGCAAACCTCTCTCACTTTCCTTACTGTCCATCTAGTTTATACCTTCCTCAAACAACTTTACCTCTATTATTTAGTAATAAATTTACTTTATTGAAGGACATAGTCGAATGTGATTGACTTGCAGACCCATATATAATACTGCCTAATGATCATCATATATTATTGCCTAATGGAATAGCTGTGGCTCCATTGTCCCCTCTAAAACTTCAAATAAATTCAAGTACACAGATTGATAGCTCCTCCCTGCCTCAGAGCCCGGCTTGCACGGGAAACACTCTGGAGTTCGCCAAAGTCATCTCTTGGAACATCGCGGGGTATAACTATAAAAAGAATAATCCTGACTGGTTATCCTTGTTAATGGGCTATGATATTTTGTGTCTTCAGGAGATTCGGGAAATTAATCAGGTCCATTTAAATGGTTATTGTTCATTTCACACACCCGCTATACCATCAACTGGTGGTCGCTCAAGGGGAGGCTTACTAACATTATTCTCTAATACACTTCCCTTAAAGGTAAAAACATTTTTACATACATCACCATATTATCACAGCACCTTTGCAAGTCTTATAAAGATAGAACCGGAAATCTTATAAACTTTTACAATAATAATTTTGGTGGTAATCAAGCAGTAATCTTGGACCCTCTGAAAAAAGACATTGCTAGATTGGAGAAATCATACCATAAATCCTGTGATATAGTCTGGATGGGTGATTTTAACCCCCAACCCTGCAATAGGGTTAACTCACCAGCATATGGGCAAGTAGAAGTAGTTGGGGCTCCCCTTCCCCATTTTAGCCATAACGATTATGGTGATTCCCTTAACAGGCGATTAATAGTTAACAACCTTGTAATGAGCAACCCAGTTGATACTGTAGTCGGACAACTAGACTTCACATTTTCCACTCGCTCCTACTTTTCAACCCTGACCATGTATTAGTCTCAGACCCAATAAGGTAGTCTTTTACCCAAATTACGACCACATTTTATGCTTTCAGTGATCACGCTGCAATCACGTTTCTTATTTCATCATTACAAAATAAGAAACCTTGTGTTAACTTACCAATCACACCTGTGATTGCAAGGGAAAATGGGGTTGTTTTGAAGTGGGAAAAGGTGGACACTGTGAAGTTTGTTGGAAATATAGTGTCCAAACGGGCACCAGAGCTAACGATCTGCTTAGACCCAACGATAAATAATAAAATACCACCAGCTTTTGAGCAAATTTTATTGGAAATTAAAAACATTCTGTTACAGTTCATAATTAATGGCCATCGCAAGGGTCCCTCTTGGTTTGATGATGAGTGAGCAAAAACACTTAAAAACCTTCATATGGCCTTGAAGTCAAAACCTAGAGACCAGAATCTGGTTAAGTCCTTGCGACAGTGGTATAAAAAAGCAAGGCTAACAAGGCTAATGTTTTTGAACGAGGATATGTGGGAAAGGTTGCAAAGGGCTGCTGGATTAAATAGTTCTCAGGATTTCTGGTGTTTAATCAATGCCCCTTTTTTGAGAGACGAAAACATGATGACTACAGATACTCATGTGGATCGGGAGGCGTTGGTTACATATTGTGAAGGACTGTTTTGTAACTCACAGGAGGCAACTGTCCAATCCCCCTCCCCCTCTGTCATCATCTAGTTTAGGAGACATGGTGCTCTTTACTCTGGAAGAAACAAGACATGCTCTTAACCAGAGCAAAAGAATGAAGGTACGTGGACCCGATGGCATCCCTATTGATTTCTTTCTAGACAATCAAAACCTTTGGGTGCCACTCCTTACAATCGTCTTCAATAAAATTGTCCGAACAGGTGCTCCGTCGTCTTGGAAGACGACTTTGATTGTACCTATCTACAAGGGGGATAAGGCAGTCCCAAAGAACTATAGGTCCATATCCTAATTGGACCCTGTAGGATAGTAGGATCTGCTTCACATGAGTACCCCCACTTTTTGCTGGTGTTTCACTGTTTTTCGACCTTAGTCTAGCTGTGGCCCTGCTAATCAGGACCACAGCCTAGCTGCTTCCTCTCTAAAATGGTTTGCATGTACATTAGGTACATATCTAATTGGATTCTGGAGTGCCTTATAAGCCCCTAGTATATGGTATACTATGTACCTAGGGCATAGGTACCTCAGAGGCCTACCAGGGGCTGAAGCATGTATTATGCCACCCCTGGGAAGCACTCCAAAATGGCACCACAGGTCTGCTACTGCAGCCTTGGTAAGGGTGTGCTTGCACCCCTTACTGTGGTATAGGCTACCTATATCACTATCATAGCACACACATATAAAACCTATAAGTCACTCCTATGGCAGGCCTTAACAATTCTGAAGGCAGAGTGCTTGGTTTTTATGTGAGAGGGTGCCTCTGCATGAGCAGAGCCCCTCTGCAGCATTTGGAGTATCTCCTCTGATGCTGTTTGTAGTGCAGCCTGACCATATACTCTTAAGTGCATTATAACCTCGCGGTAAATGCTAACTTTGGGATGGCTGCACAGAAACATGTTGTGTTTGGTGTCAAACTCTTTGGAATACTACCCCACTGCCAGTTCTGGTGGGGGGGGGTAGCATTCCACCCTTCTAGAGGGAGAGACATGTTCACACTGGTCTAACCCGGTAGGACTTTCTTGAGCCCTGGCATCACAAAATGGATGCCTCTGCCACAGACACCGGTCTGGCCTCCTGCTGCTGACCAAATCCCCAGCAGGGGAGGCCTGGACAATAGGTTTCCTGTCCCAGGGAGGTGTAACCACCTCCCCAGAAAGGCAGATGTGTATTGGGGCTGGGAGGGAGCACTCTCTGGTGCTTTGAAGTCCTGCACTGGGGGCACACTTGGTGTCCCTGTGCATAGTCCAGTTCAAACCAGTTGCAGGGGCTACCTGCCCCTGCTCTGATGCAAAACTGGACAAAGGAAATGGGTGTAACCACCCCTCTTTCCAAACCCTCCCATAGGTGGTCCCTAGAGTATGTTCAACCCCCAAACTTTGTATAAGTATGGGAACCCAGTCCTTGCGACTTTAGATTACCCTGGACGAAACTCTGCAATAAATATCCTGGAACTTCGATGTTCTATCCTGACTAGAAGACTGAAGAAATCTCCCTTGGGGTCAAGGAGTGACTCCCCTGCTTGGCAGGCACCTAAGAAGCAACTGCATCGCTGAAGCTCTCGCCGGACGCCGAAGTCTTTGCATCACCAGAGATAGATTTCCCCGAGGCTACCCTGAGCCCACAGCAAAGTTGAGGCCAGCAACACTATTTTCTGCGACTCCCTCGAAGTGGTGCTTTGGGCTCCGAATAGCCCCAGCCTTGAGCACCTCCTGCACCGAAGATTGCTGGCCTCCACTCCATGAGTGACCCGTGGGCCAGTTGCAAGGGCGACCGCTCAAGGTTCCTTTGCGATCGCTAGCCCGTTGGCTAGTAGGTCCCACCGAAGGCAACTCCTCTTTTACTTGGGCTTTTCTGGTTGCTCCAGATGTGCCCTGACTTACCCTTGCTGGGTGAGTCCCTCAGACCTTGCTGGTCGGCACGCAGTCCTTTCTCTGATTTCCAGTGACTTGCCGTTGCCAAGGCTTGTTGGGTCCATTCTGGTCGCCGACACCGCAGCACTCAACAGACTTCGTGGGACAGCTTGAATCCAGCTCGTGGACTTCGTCGATGCCTCCTGGACCTCGTGGCTGAAGAGTCAAGATACCCATCATCTCACATGAAGCACCCGACATCTGTGGGCATTGGTCCATCCTGTCCTCGGTCACTGGCAAGTTACCCAGACTCTGTCCCCTCTGCTTTCAGGTTCCTTCCATCCTAGATTCAGGCTTGGATCTCTTCGGACACTTCTCCTCTTCACGGCAGCAGCAGTCCTTCGCCAGCTTCCATTGGAGTCGACGACGCGACCCGACACCAAAAGACACCTATGCACCCGGCTTCCCTGGGTGAGGTAACTCGAGTACTCAGGTGCTCCCATGGGTGCTAGCCCTAGAACTTCCTAAGTTCAAAAGGGTTTGGCCCTGACTCGATTCTAAGTGTCCCTATTCGTTAATTTTCCAACCGCGACATTGCCCATTGAAGCTAACAGGAACCCGCGGTTGTGTTTACACACTGCACACAGTCCCCGTGGGTCCCCTGTGTCACTACCTTGGGTGGTTCCTTGGGGTCCCAGCGATTCTACAGGCTCTAGGCCTTTTGTCTAGTTCAGTCGTGGTTCTTATACCAATGTATTGGTATATGGTTTGGTACGCCCCTAGGGCCCAAACGTGTATTTGTGTTATTACTGTTGATTGCTAACTTGTAAATTAGGTACTTTGAACTCCAGTCTCATAAAGAGACTAGAAGGGTGTGTTTTAACCTAAATACATATATTTTGAATATATACCTGGTGTGGTTGTCCTTTCATTTGATCATTCAAGAGATTATAGACTGGTAAAACAAACTGCTTTACATTCCTTCAAGTCTTAGCCTGAAGGCTGCTCTCCATAGCTACCACTAGGATAGCTTTCAATAAAGGCTGTCTTTAACCAATTTACCATAAGGGGTTGTTTGGACTGATACAAGGTGCCCACTACAACTAGTGGACAACATATACATAGAGGAGTATGCAAAATGTATTAACAATTTGGACATGAAAATTAACTACACCAAGCCCTGTGTCCTTGTGGCAGGTCCAAAGCAGCAGAAACAAGCTCAAATGTACATTGAAGGGTTAAAGCTAGATGTTGTAGATTCTTTTAAATACCTAGGGATGCTCTTTGATAGAGATAATAAGTGGGGAAATATGGTCTCCAACATAGGATTATTGATAGAAAAAATATTAGGGCCCTTTTTACATTTGTGAAAACAATTGGGACCAAGCCAATCAAAGTGATAAAAAAGGTTTATGTGGCGAAAACATTATCTGCAGCCTCTGATGACCTCTTATGGCACAGCTGTCTTGGGCATTTCTGATACCTCTAACTCCAGCGCATAGATCATGGTTTCTTGAAAAACTTGCCATTTCTTCCCCAATCAATGTATAATTATAATTGTCACATGGAGCTGAGCATTCCTTATATTACTGATAAGATTTGTATTGCCCCTATCTCGATGTGGCATTCAGTTTGGCGTAAAGAAACCCTTTCACTGACTTGATATATTCTAAATGACGCCCTGAAATTAGATGGTGTAAGTAAAATAAGATGGCTAAGATATATCAAGTCTAACCTCCCGGCCGTTGGCCTACACAACCTCTATGAGGATTCGAAGTTGTGCCTGTCAATATCTAAGAAAGAGCTGAAATGTGCTTATTGGCCCATTTCGATGGGAGGCGGTATGACTCTAACGTTAAACTGCCCACAGTCAGACAATATCACGCTGCACCTAGCATAACTAACACAAAATTCTCTTATTCATCATTTGTCACGAATGTCCAACTCATTTTAATGATACTTTTCTTATGTTAGGCCACCCATCTAAAACCTACGCGATCACTGCACTTCCACCTTGTCCCTGTGACAAGCAAACCACTCAGAATAACCTGCACTTTGTATATTTTTGCAAATGTTATATTAATGAAAGAAAACGATACATTGTCCTCCTTATTCGGAACATTTATTTTAGACAATGTTGTGTAGCACTATATTATCTTCAGTCACTGTCTGATCCCATTACATGTTTTTTCATGGCCTCGTTGTTCCTATCTGTTTTAGGTACAAGGAGATTAAATCGTTATCCTGATATCTAAAATGTAATTCAAGACGTTGGTTTGTATAATATTCGTGTGTATATGTATGAATCACAGTTTTTTAGCTTATGACTATTTTTAAACTAAAACATTTTATTGCTTGTTTTAATTATTGATGCATATCTGTTTGTAGAATATTTTTTATGCCGATACTGTATCAGCAAAATAAAGTTATTTTGACTGACTGACTGATAAAAGATTGGAATTATATTACTTTTACTACCAATCATGTTTCAACTTAATGCAAGGCAGAAGACCATGTAAAAACAGTATTTCCCAAACCGTGGGTCATTCACGAGCAGATTTTTGAGTGGTCGGGAAAGTCCAAGCAATAAAAAAGATGCCTTTAATTTTTGTGTTTATTTTGTCGCATTTGCTGGTGAGACAGCGGTCAAGTGTCAGGCTGCCTTCTGACAAATTGTGGCTTATTCTTTTACCACGGGATTGGTGTTCACCTTTCTTCCTTTGACTGTAAATTGAGGGGAGATTCTAAAGTGAATTATGGGTCAATCTTACTGGAGTACAGGGACTGTGAGTGGACAGTCTGTGGGATGCTGTTTTTTGTAGCACACAACAAAACGTAAATACATGTAACTGAACTGTATGCATTCATCATTTAGGAAAGCAAAAATGAAGCACATTTTTTGTAACTGTGAAGTATGCTGGGATCAGAGATTTTAATAGGATCAAAAAATCATGGTATTTTATTTGGTGCTGTGCAAATCATACATTTCCACAGAAACCTTTTTTCCATGCATTTTCATTTGTGTGGTATATAGTTTTACAGTAAAACTGTATGCCTGTTCAAATTTAGTGGCCATTTCAATGGAAAATGTGTCACCTGTAAATGACTATGTGCTACCACACCATCATTAGTTACATTAAAAAAATCGTCCCTACTCACGTCCATTAAAGGTAGTGGAGGACACGGATGTTTGTCTTTTTAAAAAGTGTCTCATGGTTCCAAAACGTTTGGGGACCACTACTCTAAAACCCCAAAAATTGGACTCATCAAGTCCTTCTGTGTTTTAAAATATATTTGTTACTGTTATGCCTTTAAACAAGACATCCGAAATACAAATTCCGCTGATTTAATGCAGAGTCACCAAATCACACAAATCCAGTAGTTGGAATGTAACACATCAGTGAAGTCATTTGAGATGTCATCAGTGATGTCATCTGTGATGTCACTGACCATGTCATGAGTGATGTAATATGTGACATCATCAGCAGTGCATTACGGGGGCGTGAGTTATAGTTAGCTCAACTAACTATAACGGCCACATTTATCTGGTTTTGTACAAGTGAAATGTCCAACTATAACCTCCCAGAAACCGGTGTTTTTTTCAGTGAATTTCTAAGGGTTTTTAAATGCTAATTTCTAACTATAACGTCCCTGAAACCTATGTTTTTTCAGTGAATTTAAATGGTGTTTTAAATGAAAATTTCTAAGGATGCCTATAAGGGTAGAACCTATTTCGAAAGGGGAAGTAAGGCGCAGAAAGAAGCAAGAGAAGTGCAGAAATAGGGAAGAGAGGTGCGAGGGCCAACAGGGGTGCAGAAAGAAGGAGAGGTACAGAAAGAGGCAAAAGAGTGCAGAAAGAAGCAACAGAGGTACAGAAAGAGGCAAGAGGGATGCAGAAAAAGGAGAGAAAAGTACAGAAAGAAGCAAAAGAGGTGCAGAAAGAGGCAAGAGGGGTGCGGAAAGAGGCAAGAGCAGTGCAGAAAGAACCAAGAGATGTGCAGAAAGAGGCAAGAGAGGTGCAGAAAGAGGCAAGAGATGTGCAGAAAAAGGGAAGAAGGGTGCAGAAAGAAGCAAGAGAAGTGCAGAAAGAGGCAAATGAGGTGCAGAAGGAGGCAAGAGAGTTGCAGAAATGGGAAAAAGCGGTGCAGAAAAAGGGAATACGTGTGCAGACAGAGGCAAGAGAGGTGCAGAAAGAAGGAAGAAGTGTACAGAAAGAGGCAAGAGGGAAGCAGAAATTTGCAACAGAATTGGAGAAAGAAGCAAGAGCAGTACAGAAAGAACCAACAGAGGTGCAGAAAGAGGCAAGAGGGGTACAGAAAGAGGCAAGAAAAGTGCAGAAAGAAGCAAAAGGGGTACGGAAAGAGGTAGGAGAACTGCAGAAAAAGGCAAGAGAGGAACAGAAAGAGGCAGGAGAGGTGTACAAAGAAGCAAACGGGGTACAGCAAGAGGCAGGAGGGGTGCAGAAAGAGGCAAGAGAAGTGCAGAAAGAAGCAACAGAGGTGCCGAAAGAGGCAAGAGAGATGCAGAAAGAGGCAAGTGAGGTACAGAAGGAGGCAAGAGAACTGCAGAAAGAGGTAAGAGTGTTGCAGGAACAGGAAAAAGGGGTGCAGAAAAAGGGAACAGGTGTGCAGACAGAGGCAAGAGAGGTGCAGAAAGAGGGAAGCAGAAATTCGCAACAGAGGTGCAGAAAGAAGTAATAGCAGTGCAGAAAGAACCAACATAGGTGCAAAAAGAGGCAAGAGGGGTACAGAAAGAGGCAAGAAAAGTGCATAAAGAAGCAAAAGAGGTGCAGAAAGAGGTAAGACAACTGCAGAAAAAGGCAAGAGAGGTACAGAAAGAGGCCATAGAGGTGTACACAGAGGCAAAAGGGGTAGAGAAAGAAGGAAGAGAGGTGCAGAAAGAGGCAAGAGAAGTGCAGAAAGAAGCAACAGAGGTGCTGAAAGAGGCAAGAGGGGTGCAGAAAGAGGCAAGAGAAGTTCAGAAAGAAGCAACGGACGTGCCGAAAGAGGCAAGAGAGGTGCAGAAACAGGCAAGTGAGGTGCAGCATGAACAAACAGGAGTACAGAAATGTATAAAAGAGGTGCAGAAAGAAGCAAGAGCAGTGTAAAAGAACCAAGAGAAGTGCAGCAAGAGGGGTGCAGAAAGAGGCAAGAGGGCTACAGAAATTTGCAACAGAGGTGCAAAAAGAGGCAAGAGGGGTGCAGAAAGAGGTAGGAGGGTTGCACAAACAGGCAAGAGGGGTACACAAAGAGGAAGGAAGGGTGCAGAAAGAAGGAAGAGAAGTGCAGAAAGAAGCAGCAGAGGTGCTGAAAGAGGGGCAAAGGGTGCAGAAAGAGGCAAGAGAAGTGCAGAAAGAAGAAACAGGTACATAAAGAGGTAAAAGAGGTGTGGAAACAGGCAGAAAAGGTGCAGAAAAAGGGAACAGGGGAGCAGAAAGAGGCAAGAGAGGTGCAGAAAGTGGGGAGAGGGGTGCAGAAAGAGGCCACAGGGGTGCAAAAAGAAGCAAGCGAGGTACAGAAAGAGGCAACAGAGCTGCCGAAAAATATAAGAGAGGTGCAGAAACAAGCAAGAGAAGTGCAGGAAGAGGCAGGAGAATTGCTGAAAGAAGCAACAGAGGTGTAGAAAGTAGCAAGAGAAGTGCAAAAAGAGCCAAGTGGGGTGCAGAAAATGGCAAGAGAACAGCAGAAAGAGGCAAGAGGGATGCAAAAAAGGGAAGAAGGGTACAGAAAGAAAAAGAGAGGTACAGAAAGAAGCCAGAGAAGTACAGAAATAAGCAAGAATGGTGCAGAAAGAGGGAAGATGAGTGCAGAAAGAGGCAACAGGGGTGTAGAAAGAAGCAAGAGAGGTGCAGACAGAGTCAAAAGAAGTGCAGAAAGAAGCAACATAGGTGCAGAAAGAGGCAAGAGGGGTGCAAAAAAAGGCAAGAGGAGTGCAGAAAGAACCAAGAGATGTACAGAAACAGGCAAAAGAGGTGCTGAAAGATGCAAAAGATGTGCAGAAAAAGGATGCAGAAAGAAGCAAGAGAAGTGCAGAAAGAGGCAAGTCAGGTACAGAAAGAGGCAAGAGAACTGCAGAAAGAGGCAAGGGACTTGCAGAAACAGGCAAAAGGGGTGCAGAAAGAGGGAATAGGTGTGCAGCCAGAGGCAAGGGGGGTGCAGAAAGAGGCAAAAGAAGCACAGAAATAAGCAACACAGGTGTAGAAAGAGGCAAGAAGGGTGCAGAAATAGGCAAGAGAAGTGAAGAAAGAACCAAGAGATGTACAGAAAGCAGCAAGAGATGTGTAGAAAGAGGCAAGAGATGTGCAGATAAAGGGAGGAAGGGTGCAGAAAGAAGCAAATGAAGTGCAGAAAGAGGCAAGTGAGGTACAGAAGGAGGCAAGAGAACTACAGAAACAGGCAAAAGGGATGCAGAAAGAGGGAACAGGTGTGCAGACAGAGGCAAGAGAGGTGCAGAAAGAGGGATGAGGGGTATCGAAAGAGGCAAGAGGGAAGCAGAAATTTGCAACTGAGGTGCAGAGAGAAGCAAGAACAGTGCAGAAATAAGCAACATAGGTGTAGAAAGAGGCAAATGGGGTACAGAAAGATGCAAAAAAGTTCAGAAAGAAGCAAAAGAGGTGCAGAAAGTGGCAAAGGAATGGCAGAAAAAGACAGGAGAGGTGCAGAAAGAGGCAGGAAAGTTGCACAAAGAGGCAAAAGGGGTACAGAAAGAGGCAAGTGGGGTGCAGAAAGAAGCAAGAGGAGTGCAGAAAGAAGCAACAGAGGTGCTGAAAGAGGCAAGAGGGGTGGGGAAAGAGGCAAGAGAAGTGCACAAAGAAGCAACAGAAGTGCCGAAAGAGGCAAGAGAGCTGCAGAAACAGACAAGAAAGGTGCAGAGAGAGGGAACAGGGGTGCAGAAATTTATAAAGGGAGGTACAGAAAGAAGCAAGAGCAGTGCAAAATAACTAACAGATGTGCAGAAAGAGGAAAGAGGGGTACAGAAAGAAGCAAGTGAGGTACAGAAAGAGGCAAGAGAGGTGCAGAAAGTGGAAGGGATGAGCAGAGAGAGGCAAAAGAAGTGAAGAAAAAAAAGAAAAGTGCAGAAAGAAGCACCAGAAATGCAGTAAGAGGCAAGAGAGTCGCAGAAAGAAGCAAGAGTTTTTTTGCACACCATTAGTACCAATTTAATACCCACATTTAGCAGTAAGTAACAGGTGACCATTCTAGGTTTGCAGAGGGCCTTCCAACATGCTGTAACACTTGTCGCTGTATTGTTGGTAACGTTTGAGCCCTTTGAGCGAGAAACAAGGTTTTCTTTGTTCAAATCTGAAGATTATGTAGCAGATGATAGATTATGTGGCAAAGGCGGAAAATGTATAATTGTGCAAAAGTTGGTGCAGCCAAACAGTCGCATAAATGCAGTGGCCCTGCTCCTACCACTGACTTGGTCCAGAAGTGCTCCTCAGTGGTTCCTTCTTTTTTTGTCTCAATGAGTTTATAGTTTAGCTTTTCTGGAAACGAGGAAGACTAACGCTGAGATTACAACTCTACAACACAGACTGCCATACCACATAATTACTCTCCTTAACACATAATACCACTCTACTCAATTCCTATACACTAATTACCACATACTTTCTATCCACATCAAAGTCAAAGTCTATCCACATACTTTCACTGCACATCATACCACATAATTCCACTACACACACTACATCCATTTCACTCCAAGAAACATTAGTAAAATGCTTTTACATTTACAATGCCAATAGCTCTAACTCTTGTAAGTGTGAAACCTATTACATTGTTAATGCTTCTTTAACTAATAGTCTAATTTGCAGAGATGTGGAGAAAGGGGGCTGGGCCTCCGACCAGTGCTCAGGAATCCTGCTGTGTGGAACTTACAGAAGGTACCAGGAGGGTTTCTTGGCTTCCAAAGTCCCTCAAGAGTAAAGTAGACTTTAACTAGTGGAGTACAACTAGTACTGTACCAGGAGGTGTGTTTGCAGAGTGGTGGAGTAAGGTAAGTGTGGCCTCCGAAGACCTCTTAGCAATCCCACTGTGTGGGACTTAGTGGAGGTAACAGGAGGGGCAGTTGGCCCCCAAGGACAAGCTTGGGGGCAAACTCCCCTCCTATTACCTACAGTAAGTTCCACAAAGCAGGATTGCTAAGTTCTCATTTCCCACCACTCTACAAACGCACTCCCTGACGCGCTATTGGATGGGGATTAAAGTCCACTTAGCTGCTGGGGGTTCTTAGGGGCCAACTAGCCTACCTGATACCTCCTGTATGCCCCAGATAGTGGGACTGCTGACAGGTGGACATAGGCCATACCCCCTTTCTCCACCACTCTGCAAATGCACCTCCTGGCACACTCCTGGTTTGGGGATGAAGTCCCCTTGCCTCCTGAGGGTCTCTGAGGGCCAACTAGCCCACCAGGTACCTCCAGTAATCCCCACACCACTGGATTGCTGAGAGTGGTCTGAGGCCATGCCCCCTTTTTACACCACACTGCAAACGCGCCTCCTGGTGCTCTGCTGCTCAGGGATGAAGTCTACTTGTGTCTTGAGGTCCTCTGGACACAAGAGGACCTCATTGCCCCACCAGCAGTGCGCCAAAATGCACGTTTGCGTAAATCGTGTAAAAAGGGGCATGGCCTCGGACCACTTTTTGGCAAGCCCACTGTGTGTGGCCTACTGGAGGTAAGAGATGGGCTAGTTGGCCCCTATGGACTATCAGTACGGTATGTTCCGTTATTCCCTGACCCTTTTGGGCCCCAGAGACCCCATCCGCCAAGGCCTGGCAAGCCTTTCCTTTTTTTTATTTTGGAGGGGGCCCCCTCCTGAGGCCAATTATGGCCCCAGGGACCCCATCCCCCGGGGCCTGACCAGGCTTTATTTAAAAAAAAAATTAGTTTGGAGGGGTACCACGCAGCCCCTCTCATGAGAACAATTATGGCCCCATTGCTGAAGCCGGCCGTGGGTGGTGGTTGTCCCCAGGGCCAAGGAGGGCTCCAGGAGGGGGCCCCCCTCCCACAGACTTAAAGTCCTATGGACGTGGTGGTCCCCGGGGTCCACAACAGACCCCCGCCCTAAATAAAGGTAGCCCCAGGGAGTTGGTGATCTCCTGAGCAGTGTGGGGTGGGGCAGAGACCCCCACAATTTCTTTAATTGCATTTAAGCCCCGGGGACTTGGTGGGCCCCGGAGCTTGGGGGGGTCTGCGAGGACCCCCACCCACAATTAAAGAAAGCCCCAGGTAAGTGGTGTTCCCAGGGCTTGGGGGGCCTGCAAGGCCACCTGCCCAGAATTAAAGAAAGTCCATGGGGAGGTGGTGGTTCCTGGGGCTGCGGGGGGCATGAGCCCCCTACGCATTTAATGTTAAAATAGCCCCAGGGAGGTGGCAGTCCCCGGGGCTGTGGGGGCCTGCGTGGCCCCCACATATATTTGCATATTGCCCCCAGGATCTGGCCCACCCGGGGGCTTATTGAAACGAAGTGCGATAGGCCGGGTTTCTTTTTTTTTTTTTTTGCCAGATTCACGCACCCAGGTTTCTTATGAGCCATATTTACAAAAATACAGCGCACCCCTGAGTTTCCCCTAGCACTGGTGCTAAAGAGGCTGCTAGCACCAGCGCAGGCACCCTAGCACCATTTTGCTAAGGTACCTGTGCTGCCTGGATAATTGTTTATGTGTAGGAAGGGACACCTTCCTGCACATAAACAGTCTTAACAGGCGATTTGCTGTATCCATGTGTGCTACAGAATGCAGCATATGTGAAAAGAGTAATATAGGAGGAGAAATAAAACATTTCTCCTCGTATTGCCTGTTTAAGACTTGGGTGCCGATCACGATCCTGCAAAAACCGGGTACGAACCGTCGGACGGAGCACAATCTCCGCCCGACGCGTACCCGGTCGTCAATTTTCACAAACAAGGAATTACGATTCGCACGGGTACACCATCACCGTACGAATCGTAAAAAAGCCCGACCGAACCAAAAAACACCTACCAATGCGATCCGGGAAAGCGCCGACCTGACGTCGGGACGCTCGCAGCCAGCCATTCACGACCCAGGAATCACGATTCGCACCGACGTCACCCCGCACGGTGAATATTCTGCGGCAGCCAAAAACTGCCGGGAAATCAGGACGACGCGAACAAGGACCACCAGTACGCGACGGACAGACAGGACGACGCGAACAAGGAGGACCAGTACGTGACGGACACACAGGACGACGCCACCAAGGAGGACCCGTACGCGACAGGACGACGCGATCAAGGAGGACCCGTACGCGACAGGACGACGCGAGCAAGGAGTACCAGTACGCGACGGACAGACATGGACCCGAACATACGAGTCATCCCTGCCCTCATAGCAGTACACCTCCTCTACAGGTTACGACGCAGACGCCGCAGAAGGTCAGAATAACTAAGGGAGGGGGGAAAGTGGGGTGGGGTGGGGGTGGCACGACCAGGGCAGGCCACAAAACAACCACATAAGTCACACACCACACATGGCCTGGACATACCTGACTCCCATGCCCTGGTCACCACGAGGGGGTGGGGGCGTGTCCTGATAAGCCAGCGACCGCCACAACGGAAGTCCGTCACCACGCGAACCGGCAACACAACCAGACAGGTACGTCCCGTACCCACGCCTGAAGAGCATGGGTACGAGTCGGACCACGCCCACACACGTCACCCCCAACAATGGCGGGACGGATCGCACCCACGTGGCAAAGGCCTGGGTACGGGCCGCACAAACATCACATAGCGTGGGGACGGATATGTACGGACCCTACCCCCAACCCGTATGCAAGGAGCGTACCCCCCAGCCCAACAGTGTAAGTACGACCCGTACCCCCACCCGCGTATGCATGGAGCGTACCCCCCAGCCCAACAGTGTAAGTACGACTCGAACCCTCACCCACGTATGCAAGGAGCGTACCCCCCAGCCCAACAGTGTAAGTACGACCCGTACCCCCACCCGCGTATGCAAGGAGCGTACCCCCCAGCCCAACAGTGTTAATACGACCCGTACCCCCACCCGCGTATGCATGGAGCGTACCCCCCATGCCAACAGTGTAAGTACGACCCGTACCCCCACCCGCGTATGCAAGGAGCGTACCCCCCAGCCCAACAGTGTAAGTACGACCCGTACCCCCACCCGCGTATGCAAGGAGCGTACCCCCCATGCCAACAGTGTAAGTACGTCCCGTACCCCCACCCGCGTATGCAAGGAGCGTACCCCCCAGCCCAACAGTGTAAGTACGACCCGTACCCCCACCCGCGTATGCATGGAGCGTACCCCCCAGCCCAACAGTGTAAGTACGACCCGTACCCCCACCCGCGTATGCATGGAGCGTACCCCCCATGCCAACAGTGTAAGTACGACCCGTACCCCCACCCGCGTATGCATGGAGCGTACCCCCCATGCCAACAGTGTAAGTACGACTCGAACCCTCACCCGCGTATGCAAGGAGCGTACCCCCCAGCCCAACAGTGTAAGTACGACCCGTACCCCCACCCGCGTATGCAAGGAGCGTACCCCCCAGCTCAACAGTGTAAGTACGACCCGTACCCCCACCCGCGTATGCATGGAGCGTACCCCCCATGCCAACAGTGTAAGTACGACTCGAACCCTCACCCGCGTATGCAAGGAGCGTACCCCCCAGCCCAACAGTGTAAGTACGACCCGTACCCCCACCCGCGTATGCAAGGAGCGTACCCCCCAGCCCAACAGTGTAAGTACGACCCGTACCCCCACCCGCGTATGCATGGAGCGTACCCCCCATGCCAACAGTGCAAGTACGACTCGAACCCTCACCCGCGTATGCAAGGAGCGTACCCCCCAGCCCAACAGTGTAAGTACGACCCGTACCCCCACCCGCGTATGCATGGAGCGTACCCCCACCACACCAGTGTAAGTAGACTCGTACCCTCACCTCGAATGCATTGAGCGTACCCCCACCGTGTATGTTCCAAGCGTACATATCCTGAAATCGGAGGTGTGTGTGCAGAGTCCACCCAGCAGTGCCCTGAGACAGGAGGGGTGTGTGCAGAGTCCTCCCAGCAGTGCCCTGAGACAGGAGGGGTGGGTGCCTATCACTCCCAGCAGTGCCCTGAGACAGGAGGGGTGTGTGCAGAGTCCTCCCAGCAGTGCCCTGAGACAGGAGGGGTGGGTGCCTATCACTCCCAGCAGTGCCCTGAGACAGGAGGGGTGGGTGTGGAGTCCTCCCAGCAGTGCCCTGAGACAGGAGGGGTGTGTGCAGAGTCCTCCCAGCAGTGCCCTGAGACAGGAGGGGTGGGTGCCTATCACTCCCAGCAGTGCCCTGAGACAGGAGGGGTGTGTGCAGAGTCCTCCCAGCAGTGCCCTGAGACAGGAGGGGTGTGTGCAGAGTCCTCCCAGCAGTGCCCTGAGACAGGAGGGGTGGGTGCCTATCACTCCCAGCAGCGCCCTGAGACAGGAGGGGTGTGTGCAGAGTCCTCCCAGCAGTGCCCTGAGACAGGAGGGGTGTGTGCAGAGTCCTCCCAGCAGTGCCCTGAGACAGGAGGGGTGGGTGCCTATCACTCCCAGCAGTGCCCTGAGACAGGAGGGGTGTGTGCAGAGTCCTCCCAGCAGTGCCCTGAGACAGGAGGGGTGGGTGCCTATCACTCCCAGCAGTGCCCTGAGACAGGAGGGGTGTGTGCAGAGTCCTCCCAGCAGTGCCCTGAGACAGGAGGGGTGGGTGCCTATCACTCCCAGCAGTGCCCTGAGACAGGAGGGGTGGGTGTGGAGTCCTCCCAGCAGTGCCCTGAGACAGGAGGGGTGTAACACATGTGTGTGAGGCCAGAATTATCCACATGCATACTGGCTACAAGGGAACATGTCCCCATGAACTCATGTCAACAGACTCCACACACAAGTACAGTGATCACCAAGGATGCCACGATTGTTGCAGGTGGACACATGGCCCTGCATGCATGGCCAAAGTAGAAGGGCTCCGTCACACACACAGCTCATGTAGACACAGCTCTGCGCTAAACATTGGGAACACCCTGCAGGGAAGAAAGCCGGGTACACAGAGGAAGGAATACACCCTGGGACAAGTGCACCATGCAGTAACTGCTTACATGAACAAAGAAAGTTAGCCAACACCTTGTGATGGCACACAGATCCCAGGGTCCCACCAATGAGCAGTACACTACTACACATCCCACACACCAAAACCCTTACACACCACCCAAAACCATGTAGCAGCCCCACCAACACCAATACCAGCATAGCAGTAGTGTGATAATGAAAATAAAAGTAAGCTTTATTCAGCATGAGCACAATGTCTGTGGATCGCAGGCAGTTCAATCTTCACAAAGCCCATAGGGCAGTCAATGATTCTCAGCTGGATGGGGGACACAGTGGGATGCGTGTCCCCTACCTTGCCTGCACAGTCAAATGGCATCATCTTCCACACTGTGGAGGGCATCAGGGGGGGGGAAGCAACAGGCACCGCAGGGACATCAGGGCAAAGGGGCGGCGTTGTGGGTGCATGGATGGAGGACTCCACCACAGGGGGTGGGGCAGGGCCAAAGGCGGAGGCCAGGATGGCACTACACACCTTTGCAAGGTCCTCCAGGGAGTCCCCTGCACCCGAAGGGACCTCAGGCCCCAAGGAGGGGGGGGGTCAGAGGGATGGGTCGCAGCGCCACTGGGGGAGGGTGGAGACAGGGGGGGAGACTCAACCACCCTGACCGGGGACCTCCTTGACCGCTTGCGTGGTGGTGTAACCGTGGGGCTCAGGGACAGAGCGGCCATGAAGGAGTCCTTGGGGGAGATGTGGCCAGGAGAGCTGAGGGGAGGGGATTTGGAGGGAGTGGACTGGGTGGAATGCGGACTCCCACTATGGCTGCGTGTCACACGTTTGCCCCCCGACCCAGTGGGTGTGCCTACCTCACCCTGTGTGTGCGTGTCAGGAGGAGTGCGGTGGACCTTCCCTGCTGGTGTGGTGCCCGTGTCCGTTGATGTGGGTGCATGCCGACATCTGGGTGTACGTGGGACAGGCATGGGAGTGGGAAGTGTGGATGGGGCAGGGGTAGGTGGGGGGAGGTCGCGCTGCAGGAGACCCACTGCTGCAGTCAGTGTGGAGTCGATGGACCTCAGCAAGTTGCGTTGGTCAGCCTGCGATGAATGAATGCCCTCCAAGAAAGCCTCGATGTTGGTGAGGGTTTTGCCGTGGGCATGGAGGACATTAAGGATCGCAGCCTGACCAACCTGCAGTTGCCGCTGGATGTCCACAGACTCTGCATTGGCGGCAGCAGTGGAGACAGGGGCAGGGGGTGCGGTGCCTGGCAGGACGGAGACATGCTGTGACCGGGCACGCTGGGAAGGGACACAAGCAAGTGGGAGGCGGCTGATGGAAACTGAGGGGGCGGTGCGAGGTGTTGTTCCGCTGTCAGCTGCTGGTGCAGCCTCCGCCCACTCGGAGACATCGTCCTCGGACCTGTCAGCTTCGTAGTCTGATGTGCCAGTCGACAGGTCCTCGGCCACACTCTCCTCCGCCTCTGTCCCACTCGATGTGCCAGACCCGATGTCACGGCTGGCACTGGTGCTCGGTCCCTCCGCCTGGTCTGTGTCCATGTCTCCCTCTGTGTCCCCCGACGATGCTGTGGGCAGGGTGGAGAGACAGAAATTAATCAGACACCTGTACACATCTGTCACATGAGTCCAATCTACATAGGTAACATTGCATAGCCTGAAAAGGAAGATCCCTAACATCTACTGAACAGGGTACCGATGTAGGGCATGAAACACACAGTTGGTTGAGCCACCATGCCACTGAAATACCATGGAGAGCATGAGACAATAGCTAAAGACAGGAAACGGAGTCTGACATAGCACCCAGGCCCTGGGGACAATCCAGCACTGCATCTGCACCACACAGCGTTGGCGAAAATACCGATGACCAGGGACCATATCCATGAACTTGAGACACATGCTGCATAGGTAATGCTGAAAACATGCCCAACATGACTCGGTCACTGCACATTGCGTGTGTGTCCAGACACATCACACACTGCCCAGACCCGGCAAGTGGAAATCAGGATTTGACACATAGGCATTGCCCGCCCCAACAAGACCCTACACGAGGCAAATTGTTGAGACACAGGTGGCACCAACATCTCATAGTCTGGGTGATACACACAGGGGCAGGCAAAAAGCAAGATTGGACGCCAAACAGCCAAGGTGCGCCTGTACAAATAATGAGGTACCAGTGCCCATCCTCAGATGAGTATAACAAGACACACAGGCACTGGCAACTGTGAGTATGAAGAAGGACAATCAGGTCAGGCTGCACAGTGGACACCTGTACAAAATAGCACGTCTATATACATGGTGACAGGGGACAATGGCACAGAGCACAACCTACGCTGTAGACACTGAGATTGGCCACGTTTATGATGACACATACACCACTGAGGAAAAGGTGCCCCAGGGGACAGTAGTGGGCACGCAACTACATGCTACTGAATGGTAATGACTGCAACACACGTCACCATCCCTGCACTATGTGTATCGCACACTCATGCACATCATGTCACAGGCCACTACATAGGACATGCGCGCTGTAAGGCATGACACATGAGAGACCAACTCCCATGTCTGGAGTCAGCATCAGTGCCAACTGACATGGAACCCACATGCAGTGAACTTGACAGTGCACAGGCAAGGTCCCACAACCTGTTACACACCACCCCCACACATGATGCTACAGTCATTGTTCTCGTGGACAAAGCGCCACCCTACATTACCTTGTGAAGGAGTGACTACACACAGACCAGGGAGCACATTGCAAGGAGGGGAAGGGTGGCAGGGGCACAGCGCTATACTGGGGCAAACAGGATCTGCACAGCACCCTTAAACCCTGCCAGTGAATTCATGCTACTGTGCCCTTACAAATGCCGGTGACACACAACAAACACACATGTACCTACCCCCTTCCGGCTGCTGCATCGCCTGTAAGCGCCTCTCCAGGTCTGGAAAGACCACCGGCAGCACACGCCTGTGGAGGTGGCTCAGACGGCGGCGGCCGCGGTTCTTGTGGCTCTCAGGTGAGTCCCCCAGCAGGAGCCGTGCAATCCTCCGCGTCCAGCACCGGATATCCTGCCAGCGTTTCCTCACCTGGGGCAGGCTCCGCCTCCGACCATCCACACCCCTCACGGCACTGACGGCGGTCAGCCAGATCTGCTCCTTGGCAGTGGCGCCTACCTGTGAGGAGGAACAAGTGACACCACATCAATACACCAGCCACATGTCACAGAGAGACATATGGGTACAAATTAGCTGGTTACAACAAGGCATGTCATGCAGCCAACGCATTGCACCTTTGTCATAGGGACATCATCCCCTGGTGAGGGAAAAAGCAGTACGTGCCACAGTGGGTACACAGGTGGAATGATGGCAATGTCACAATCAATGATCAAGGCTCACACTGTGCATCACACCCACCCCTCCTGTCTCAGGGCACTGCTGTGAGTGATAGGCCCCCACCCCTCCTGTCTCAGGGCACTGCTGGGAGTGATAGGCCCCCACCCCTCCTGTCTCAGGGCACTGCTGTGAGTGATAGGCCCCCACCCCTCCTGTCTCAGGGCACTGCTGGGAGACATCAGGCACCCCCCCCCTGGGACCCCCCCGACAGTACATGGCATGTGTGTTACACCTGGACGCAATGGCAGAAGTCACAGTCACAACATAGGGACAGTCTGTGGCAGTGGCCTATGCACTCACCTGATACCCTGGTCGCCCATACAGCATGGAGTACTGTGGGAGGATCACATCCAGCAGAGCCATGTTCTCCTCCAGGGTGAATGGCTGTGTCCTCTCCACAGCCCTTGACATGGTTCCAGGGAATCAGTCGCAGCAGCTGGGTCGACGAATGCAAAGATGTGCAGGCAAGTGCTCCCTCATGGGACCTGGCTGCCTTATATGTGCCCTTCTGCCCAGTCTCATGCACAGGAGTACAGAGTGATTGGTCACTCACATTTGCATCCTATGTTTCCACCAATCACTTCAAACCTAGCAGTCTGTGGGTTCTCTATCGGTTTCATTCTCCTGCATGATGTCAGCCCCACAAACACATTGCAACAAAGTAGAAGAATTCCAACTGACTTCTGCTGTGCACCTTCCAGAACAATTTCGAATTTTGAACTTGGTCTCCATGACAACCAGCATGCATGTAGGCCTTAATACTTGTCCCCTATGTAATTTGGAGCATCACACACAGGTACGATGCGTTTCGGGGCCCTAGGGCACCCCAAATGCATGGCAACGGCCCGTACATGCATGCCTACGCTCTCCATCACTATGGGTCTGCACGCGTATGCGTACTCGTAGTGTTACGGACCGTACACACGCATGTACGCTCTCCATCACTATGGGTCTGCACGCGTATGCGTACCCGTAGTGTTACGGACCGTACACACGCATGTACGCTCTCTATCACTATGGGTCTGCACGCGTATGCGTACCCTTAGTGTTACGGACCGTACACACGCATGTACGCTCTCCATCACTATGGGTCTGCACGCGTATGCGTACCCGTAGTGTTACGGACCGTACACACGCATGTACGCTCTCTATCACTATGGGTCTGCACGCGTATGCGTACCCGTAGTGTTACGGACCGTACACACGCATGTACGCTCTCTATCACTATGGGTCTGCACGCGTATGCGTACTCCTAGTGATAGTGAGCGTACATGCGAGTGTACGGTCCGTACCACTACGGGTACGCATACGCGTGCAGACCCATAGTGATAGTGAGCGTAGATGCGAGTGTACGGTCCGTACCACTACGGGTACGCATACGCGTGCAGACCCATAGTGATAGTGAGCGTAGATGCGAGTGTACGGTCCGTACCACTACGGGTACGCATACGCGTGCAGACCCATAGTGATAGTGAGCGTAGATGCGAGTGTACGGTCCGTACCACTACGGGTACGCATACGCGTGCAGACCCATAGTGATAGGGCCGTACACACGCATCTACGCTCACTATCACTATGGGTCTGCACGCGTATGCGTACCCGTAGTGCTACGGACCGTACAAATGCCTGTACGCTCGCCATCACGATGGGTACACATACGGCAGCACTCCCACAGTGATTTGGGAACATGCACAGGCCCTCTCAGCAGCAGTACGGCGGTTTTTACACATCACTGTGGTGATAGGCGACACACATGTAGGAATAGGGCGGACATACTTGTCCATGGATGGACATACTTGTCCAGGAATGGACATCAAGGCATCGTCTGTGCATTACTACATGTGTGGGGCACAGGTGTCACAGGCTGTGATGTGGAACATGCCTCCTGAGTGGAGAAGGCACCAGATGTATGATGAGATGTGTACATGTGTACTGTGTGAGGGTGCAATGTGTGCCAGGCATGCCCTTGACTCCTTTGACATGTGTGCATGTGGGACTGCGCACTTGGGGTGAGCGTCACTGGCATGGCACGGACACCAACACACGGAAGTGTCCCATGATGCCCGGTACAGGGGTCATGACACATGACTTGTCACTACCCACAGTGCACAATGTGACTATGTCATATATGTGTCCGGGATTTACATCAGGTTGATGTTGTAGCACCCTCAAAAGCTGCAGCCGTTGCAGCAACCAATCAATCAATCAATCAAAGACATTTCTAGAGCGCGCTACATACCCGTAGGGTCTCAAGGCGCTGGGGGGGGGGTGCCGCTACTGCTCGAACAGCCAGGTCTTCAGCTTCTTCCTGAAGGAGAGGTGGTCGTGGGTCAGGCGCAGGTCGGTCGGGAGGGAGTTCCAGGTCTTGGCGGCCAGGTAGGAGAAGGACCTTCCTCCTGTAGTCGCTCTTCGGATGCGGGGGACGGCGGCGAGGGCGTGGCTGGCGGATCGGAGGTGGCGTTTGGGAGCGTAGAAGTTGACTCGGCTGTTGAGGTAGCTCGGGCCTTGGTCGTGTAGGGCTTTGTGAGCGTGGGTGAGGAGGCGGAAGGTGACTCTCTTGCTGACGGGGAGCCAGTGGAGGTCTCTCAGATGTCCGGAGATGTGGCTGGTTCGTGGGATGTCGAGGATGAGTCTGGCTGAGGCGTTTTGGATCCGCTGGAGTCTCTTCTTGAGCTTGGCGGTGGTGCCGGCGTAGAGGGCGTTGCCGTAGTCCAGTCGGCTGGTGACGAGGGCCTGGGTGACGGTCTTCCTGGTCTCTGTGGGGATCCACCAGAAGATCTTCCGTTGCATGCGTAGGATGTTGAAGCATGACGAGGAGACGGCGTTGACTTGCCTGGTCATGGAGAGGGAGGAGTCCAGGATGAAGCCCAGGTTGCGTGCATGGTCTGTCGGTTTGGGTGCGGTGCCCAGGGCGGGAGGCCACCAGGAGTCGTCCCAGGCGGAGGGTGAGGAGCCCAGGATGAGGACCTCCGTCTTGTCTGAGTTCAGCTTCAGGCGGCTGGTCGTCATCCACTCGGCTACCTCTTTCATCCCTTCTTGTAGGTTGGCTTTGGCGGCGGCGGGGTCGTTGGTCAGGGAGAGGATCAGCTGGGTGTCGTCGGCGTAGGAGATTATGCTGAGGTTGTGTTTGCGTACGATGGCCGCGAGGGGGCTCATGTAGACGTTGAAGAGGGTGGGGCTCAGAGACGATCCTTGGGGGACGCCGCAGATGACTTCGGAGGCCTCTGACTTGTATGGTGGTAGGCGGACTCTCTGTGTTCTACCGCCGAGGAAGGAGATGATCCATTCTAGCGCCTTGTCCTGGATTCCGATGTTGCTGAGGCGCCGTACTAGGGTGCGGTGGCAGACCGTGTCGAAAGCCGCGGAGAGGTCTAGGAGGATGAGGGCCGCTGTTTCTCCATTGTCCATCAGGGCTCGGATGTCATCGGTGGCGGCGATGAGGGCGGTCTCGGTGCTGTGATTGGCTCGGAAGCCGGACTGAGAGGGGTCGAGGGATCCGTTTGTCTCGAGGAAGGCGGCCATCTGCTTGTTGACGGTCTTCTCGATGACTTTGGCTGGAAACGGGAGAAGCGAGATGGGGCGGTAATTCTTGAGGTCGGTGGGGTCCGCTGTTGGTTTCTTGAGTAGGGCGCTGAGTTCGGCGTGCTTCCAGCTCTCCGGGAAGGTGGCGGTGTAGAAGGATGTGTTGATGATGTCTCGCAGGTGGGGTGCGATGACAGCGTCAGCCTTGTTGAAGACGTGGTGAGGGCAGGGGTCAGTCGGTGATCCGGAGTGGATGGAGTTCATCGTGCGGATGGTGTCTTCGGTACTGATCGGGGTCCAGGCATGGAGGGTGGTGGTGGGGGGTGGTTGTTCGGTCATGCTGTGCGTTGGTTGGTTGTCGAAGCTGCTGTGTATGTCTGTGATCTTGTTGTGGAAGTATGAGGCGAGGGAGTTGCAGAGGTCTTGCGATGGGGTGATGTCGTTGTTTCCTGCGCTGGGGTTGGAAAGCTCTTTCACGATGTTGAAGAGTTCCTTGCAGTTGTGTGCGTTGTTGTCCAGCCGGTCCTTGAATGCTGTTTTCTTGGCGGCGCGGATCAGCTGGTGGTGCTTCCGGGTAGCAAGCTTGAAGGAGGTCCTGTTGTCCGGTGTCGGTTCCCTTTTCCAGACTTTCTCGAGGGCTCGGCAGTTCTTCTTGGAGCTCTTGAGTTCGTCGGTGAACCATGGGGCCTTCTTGCTGCCGGGTCTGCTGGGCGGGGTCCTCAGCGGGGCGAGTTCGTCCGCGCAGTTGCTGATCCACTTCGTGAGGTTGTCGGCGGCCTGGCTGGGGTTTGCTGAGCTGGCAGGAGGGTGCTGGCTCAGGGAGGTGGCGAGCTGGTCTGCTGTGATCTTGTTCCAGCTTCTGCGGGCGGCCTGTTGTTGGTGATGGTGGGTCGGCGTTCTCTTGAAGGTGAAGTGGACGCAGCTGTGGTCCGTCCAGTGAAGCTCTGTGGCGTGGCTGAAGTCGATGTCTGGGCTGGATGAGAAGACGGCGTCGAGAGTGTGTCCGGCAAGGTGGGTGGGGGTGGACACCAGTTGCTTGAGTCCCAGGTTGGCGAGGTTGTCGAGCAGGGTGCTGGTGTCGCGGTCGTTGTTGTTCTCCAGGTGGAAGTTGAGGTCTCCCAGGAGGATGTCGTCAGCGGAGGGGAGGGCAAGCGGGCTGACGAAGTCGGCGATGTCCTCGCTGAATTGGGTGCGTGGTCCAGGGGGTCGGTAGATCACGGTGCCTCTGAGGGTGGTGGTCGGGTTGGTGTGGATCTGGAAGTGCAGGTGTTCGGCGCTGGTCAGGGTGTTGTCGGTGCTGGTCGTGAGACGGATGGTGTTCTTGTGGATGATGGCGATGCCTCCTCCCATCTGGTTGGTGTTTCGGTCCCTCCGGACGATCTTGTAGCCCTCTGGGATGGCGATGGCGATGTCGGGAGCTGAAGAGGCGTTCATCCAGGTCTCCGTGAGGAAGGCAACGTCAGGGGCTGTGGCGTCGAGGAGGTTCCAGAGTTCGATGGCGTGTCTGTGGACGGAGCGGGTGTTGAGCAGGATGCACTTGAGGTGGGTACTGCTGGTGTTCGGCTTGGTGGGTGCGGGGCAGGATCGGATGCATGAGAACTTGCAGGCGTGGCAGCTGAAAGGTCCGTTGGTACGTCCAGGAGTGGCTTGATGGCATGTGGCTGTGTGTAGATTGTCATTGCACACTGTTCCCAACACCATGCCACATGTGTTATCGGATGTGAGGTGCACATGTATGCATGGGACACGGAGTAGCGTGACAAGGCCATGTCAGCAAACTCACAAGGAATGTGTGGTGAGTCATGACATGTGCACCTTCATGGCAAGGTGTGTGGGCTGGACTAGTGTAATGTCATGTGACCTGTGGCTCCAGTGTCCCGCTACCAGTCTCTGCAATCGGCATCATACTTCTGCTGATGTGTGGGTGTATGTCACTCCTGTCTTGCGTCGGGCAGTGCACTTGCACTGGGACACAGCTATTTCCATGGCGTGGCATGGGGAGGTTCTCAATCACCGTGTGTAGCTGGGTCTTGGAAGGAGTGTCACCTTGCATCCATACGTGTCCTGGGCATGTAGCACATGCCTGACTCCCTATGTGGCATGTGTGTATTGCCAGATTTACATGTGCTCAGTAGACATGAGTTGTTCTCGTAGTGCACTCACTCTTCCTTGTCACTTCCAAATTACTGCAGAGCGCCTCCTGTTGCCCGAAGAATTCCAGACTTGGCTACCATGCAGGAGAATGACAGGATCCGGCTCTACCGCTTCACCCAACCGTTGATTCTGGAGCTGACGGCGAGACTGGCACCACACCTGCAACCGCAGCACAGGTATCCTACGGCACTGACACCCCAGCTGAAGGTAATGGCTGCCCTACATTTTCTGGCCACGGGTACCTTCCAAAATACCATAGCTCATGTTGGTGGCATGTCCCAGAGCATGTTCAGCGGTGTGCTGCATGATTTCTTGGAGGCCATGTTGATTCACCTGGATGACTTCATCAAGTTCCCAACCCCTGAACAGATGACTGAGGTCAAGCGTGGATTCTATGCCCTGGGAGGGATGCCCCATGTCATTGGGTCCATAGATGGGACACATGTAGGTTTGGTACCACCACACGCACGGGAGGTGGCGTACCGCAATCGGAAGCACTACCACTCCATCAATGCCCTTGTGGTGTGTCTGTCCAATATGGTGATTTCACATGTCTGTGCTCGTTTCCCAGGATCAGCACACGATGCCTACATCATGAGGCGTAGCGGGATGCCTGATATGATGATGCAGCTGCGCAACGAACGGGCATGTGTTGTTGGTGGGTACAGTCTGTCTGTCCTGTATTCTGTATAGCCGACCAGCACGACCGCTACACCAGTTCTAACGATGTCCATGTGCTTCCCATGTAGGGGACGCTGGCTATCCCAACATGCCTTGGCTGCTGACACCTCTCCGCAACCCCATCACGCCGGCCCAGCTCCGCTATAACACCGCCCATGGCCAGACAAGGCGAGTGATAGAGAGGACGTTTGGCATGCTGAAGAGCCGATTCCGGTGCCTCCACAAGACCGGCGGTGCACTCCCTTATGCCCCGGCGAAGGTCTGCAAGATCTTCATGGTCTGCTGCATGCTGCACAACATGGCAGTTGAAAGAGCTGTGCCACTCATCCTGAATCAACATGACGAGGACCATCCACCCGTGGAGGACGAAGGGCTTGGCAATGGGGCTAGTGATGTGGAGGATGTGGAGCCGCAAGAGGACATCCGGACTCGGCTCATACGCGACTTCTTTGCTTAGTGGTGAGTACCAGGGTCTGAGTGTGCACGCATTGGTCCCCGTGTGGCATGCGTTGTGATGTGTGTCTCCACCTGCATGTATGGCACGTGGGTCAGAGGTGTGTGTGGGTGTGTCACTGGAGTGATGGTGGCAGTGATGGTAGTATTTCCCCAGTCATAATTGTGACCTAGCATGTTGTCATCCATACATGTGTCGAGTAACTGCACATGCAAGTGGCTGTGCTTTTTGTGGCTGACTTCTTGTGTGTCTCTCTTCCCCAGGTACCTGCGCATGCCGTTTGCTGGTTGCATTGTTGTGGCACTGCTATTCCTCATGGATATGACATCGTGGGCTGACTCAGCGTTACAGGCACGGACACGTTTGGAAGTCTCCATGGGGTAAGGGATGCATCTGGGGTTATTGGGTGTGGCAGTTGTTCACGATGTGTGCACACTGGCCCGGTCGGGGTTTGGTTCCTCTGCAGACATGTGGCATCCCCATGG
The DNA here is from genome assembly GCF_964204655.1 of Triturus cristatus. Taxonomy (NCBI): domain Eukaryota; kingdom Metazoa; phylum Chordata; class Amphibia; order Caudata; family Salamandridae; genus Triturus; species Triturus cristatus. Next base: position 690,168,706 of record NC_140591.1, read on the forward strand.
GACACGACATGCAGCTGGGTACACCTGAATAGATGGGCTGCCTGGTTGTCAGTCATCAGTGATGGGATAGTGGATTGTGATGATGGCATCAATGTGTGTGACACTGCCCTCGGACATATACGGTTAACATTGTCTTGACATGGCGTGGGACTTCCACATCAGCGGATGTATGGTGTATGGCAGGCTCTCCGTGAGCAGCTGTGGGTGTTTAGCTGTTAGCCGACGCTTGTGTGCCAGTTCCCTGGCTATCACGCATTTGTGCTGCAGAAGGGGGGTGCCAGTGTTGGAGCCACATGTTACTCCACATGATGTGTTCATGTGTACTTCAAGTTGCCTCTGCAATCCCAAAAACATGACTAATAAAGGTGTCCCTATGCCTCCAAGGTGCCTCTTCTCAGTCAATGCTGGTGTGTTGGCACGGTGCATCCTGCATGTCTGGCATGGTATTCCCTGATTGTGGCTATGTGTCAATGTTTCGAGTGGCAAGATGCAAGCTGTGTGTGTGTGCTGAGACTGTGTATTGGGCATGATGTCCATGACTGTGTGGGTATTGTGACATGTGCCATCCCCATGCATCCAACGTTGTCCATGACCCCATTCTCTGCATCCACCGGACTCAAGCTTGCAGGACATGGTTCTGCCACCTGTCTACACATACCTGGGTGCCCCCCAGGACACGGGCCAGGATCCCTGACCTCTGCGCATGACTGTTGCTGTACTCAATGTGTCTGTCAGCACGGTTGTTCGGCCACCCCCTCAGCTGGTTCTGACCATCACGGGTGTGTATGGTGCTCCATGTCTGTCTTGCCTAATAAACTGTGACCCATGTGTCCTGTGCCAGACTCAGGCCCCAGGGTGTGGATGGTTGAAGTGAACAGATGACTCAGGCATGTTTAGACTGTACAAGACACATGTTAGGTAATAATGCTACCAGCAGGCATCTACTCTTAATAGTGTGATTTATTATTGGGGGGGGGGACAAAGTGAGGGGCTTTCCGGGATTAGGGAATCCAAAGTTCAGTAGGGGAGTTGGTGTCCTTGCCATTGGAAATCCTCAGAGTCCATGCCACAGTCTTTGTCAACATTGGTCAGCCAGTGACCAGCAGGGCCATGTGGCAGAGAATGTCTCTTGATGCTGTGATGCTGTTGCTCCAGTGGGCCAGGTGCCAGGCCAGGTGTCCTGGGAGATGGTGATGTAGCAGCCACCCTCACGGTCCTTTCCGTGGACGACCCGGCTTCCTGCGGGGAACCTCAGCAGCACGCCGTGACGACGTCTGGGATGCTCCGTCGGATGTTTCCTCCTCCTCCTCATGATCCCTCCCTGTGGGTGGTGATGTTCTCCGCCTTCTGGCACAGGGAGGGTCGGCCATGGTGTCGGCCATCCGACGGAGTTCAGCGTGAATCCCCTGGGACGCCGTCACTTGCTCAGCCTGTCTGTCCTCCATCCTCCGTTGGTGTAGCTGTAGACAGGCTATTAGCTCCGCATGTTGCTGGGCCTGCTGGACCTTGATCCCCTCGAGGACGGACACAACCTGGGCCATGCCCGTGGTGTCCTGCCGGTATGAGTCCAGGATGTTACGGACATGGGAAAATACCGGATCCCCAGCCAACTGGTCAGGCTCGCGCCTCCGCCGTCCTCCACTCCCACCACCCCTGCCCACTTGCGTCTGGCCTGCACTTGTGGGAACATCGGGTCTCCGGGACCCCTGAGGGGTGGCATTGGCGTTGTCGCCTGCCTCCTCCTGGGTGCCCGGGACACCGTGTCCCTCCTGGCGAGCCTGGCTGCATTGTGGTGTTGGGGCAGGGATCCTGGGTGTCTCCTGGGATGCGGCAGGAGTGGGGGTGGTGGTTGGCATGGTTGTACCTGACGCAGGTGCTGCAGGTGGTTGGACACCAGAGGGGCCAGGTCGGTCGGGGTCGTCCGCAGAGTGGTGAGAGTGGTCGCTGCCGGTGGGATCGGTCTCCTGCAGATCCGGGTCCTGTGAGTGTTCCCCCCCCAGTGTTGGGGGGTGCAGCACGACGTTGACCTGTGTGTGAGAGAGAAAATGTTAATTTTGATCCATGCAACATCCATGTTTCATCCGTTACAAAGTTGGCACATTTCCTCTTGGAATTAGGATCTGTCTTGCATTCCACTCACAGTGCACTTGTGCATGGGTGTGTCCCTTGGGCACCAATTTGGCCCCTTTAACTATGTGTGGCACAGTCTTACTTGCTGCGTCAAGTGTGACTGCAGTCAGCAGTGGAGTGTGCATGTGTGGCGAGCCATGCATTTGCGCCTTCCTTGTAGCACTGTACATGTGCACATGGAGTGGATCCACACACTTATATGATGCAGGTGGCTGTCCTTGTGCTCGTGTACAGGTTGTGACATGGCCCTGCGTTTTGCCATGATGAAGAGGGGGGGTTCTGGCACTGGCCACCCTTGTCTACATGCACGCAGTCCACCTGCTGACGAGCAGACATTCCCACACACCAAAGGACTGATTTGCTCTCCCTGTGTCTCCCTCCTTCTCTGTCCCCCTCTCCCTCCCTCTCTGTCCCCCTCTCCCTCCCTCTGTGTGTCAGCCTCCTCCCTCTGTCCATCTTCCTGTGTCTCCCTCCCTCTCTGTCCCCCTCTCCCTCCCTCTCTGTCCCCCTCTCCCTCCCTCTGTGTGTCAGCCTCCTCCCTCTGTCCGTCTCCCTCCCTCTCAGTCCCCCTCTCCCTCCCTCTGTGTCCCCCTCTCCCTCCCTCCGTGTGTCACCCTCTGTCACCTTGGCCCAGATTCCTGGGCACACACTGTTAGCAGATCTTTGAGTGGCCCTTGGCCTGTTGATGTGAGTTTGTTTCTGATCTCCAGGCACCCATTTTGTCTGCTGTGTGTCTGTGCGCTGCTGCTGTGGTGGTGTGTGCTGCCACTCTTTCACAATGTTGGCTGTTCATTAGCTGCTGTCATGTGCAAAACAGTGCCTTCACCCCCATGTGTTGATGCAAGGCGTCCGCCATTTGCTGGCAAGTCATTCCTGTGTTGGGACACAGTGTTTGTCTAGCTGTGACCTAGGCCATATGGGCAGAGGGCATTGTTGTCTGCTTTGGAGTCGCACTATGTGATTCTTGGTGCCCAGCCTCCCGCCATCCGGGTTACCGTGTCATGTGTTGTTGTCTTCTGTGGCCTGTGACTTGACATTGTCCAGCTGGGTGCATGGGGCATGGTGGCAGCAGTGGCATGTGCCTGCTCATGGAGTGTGGTTGAGTCATGCGATGGCTTGTGGTGGTTGCGTGCCTGTTATTAATTTTGGTTGTGGTTGCAGTTCCCCCCATGTGAGGTGCGTTGTTTGTGTACTCACCCGGGTCTCGGAGTCCTTCTACTCCTTCAACTGCCTCCACCGGCAGTATGGCCATCACCCTCTCCTCCCAGGGATGGTACTGTACGGCTCTGCGGGAGGGCCCTCCTCCGGTGGCGTTGGCCTGGTCGTGTTTCTCCTGCCTCTTGGCTCTGACCCTCCTCCGCAGATCGTACCACCTGTTCTGGCAATCCTGCTTGGTCCTCCTGGTGTCCGCAACAGCATTCACAGCATCGACGATGGTCTGCCACATGGCTGTTTTGGCTGCCTGGCTGGTGCTTCTGACCAATGTTCCAAAGATCTGTGGCTCGACTCTGAGGATTTGATCAACAAGGACCTCCAACTCTCGGTGACTGAACTTTGGATTCTTGGTAGTGGGCATGGTGAGGGATGTGGGTGGGGATGGTGTGGGTGTGGGGGGTGTGTGGATGTTGGGGGGGGTGTGGATGGTTGTGTGTGTGTGTGAATGTGATGAGAGGGTGTTTGTGAGGGTGGTCGTGTGAAGGTGTGCAAGTGTAAGATGTGGCGTTGCTTGTAGTCTGGTTCTGTGGTGTCTGGCAGCAGTGAGTCTGTTGCAAAGGCTCATGGTTTGTGTGTGTGGGCCCTTTTCATTGGTCCATGGGTGGGTGTGGCAGTGTTTGAATTTTGGGTGGGTGTGTTATAAGGAGTGGTGGTGTATTGGGCCTCTGTTTGTTTTTGACAGTTGCAGGTCAGTGATTGTGTTATTTTAGTGGTTGTTGGCCATGTTTAGTGGCTGTGTGCCTTTCGAATGGTGTATTCTTGTGTTGTTTTGTTTTGTCCTTGTTGTGTACGTGCGTTTTGAGCGTGTGTACGGTGTGTACATGGGCCATTTGGTTGTACGATTATGTCCTTGTGTGTGGCTTTGTACGACTCGTACATGCGGTTGTGATGTTGGGGCATGGGGTGCGCTCCGTACTTAGGAGGTTGTGTTGGGGGTGCGCCAGGAACGTACTGGGGTGTAGGTACACGGGGGTATGACACGTACTGGGGTGGGGGTGGGGCTCGAACGTACTGGGGTGTACATAGACGGTGGTACGACACGTACAGGGGTGGGGGGGTGTACATTGACGGTGGTACGACACGTACTGGGGTGGGGGGGTGTACATTGATGGTGGTACGACACGTACTGGGGTGGGGGTGTGGCTCGAACGTACTGGGGTGTAGGTACACGGGGGGTACGACACGTACTGGGGTGGGGGTGTGACTGGAACGTACTGGGGTGTACATAGACGGTGGTACGACACGTACAGGGGTGGGGGGGTGTACATTGACGGTGGTACGACACGTACAGGGGTGGGGGGTGTACATTGATGGTGGTACGACACGTACTGGGGTGGGGGTGCGACTGGAACGTACTGGGGTGTACATAGACGGTGGTACGACACGTACAGGGGTGGGGGGGTGTACATTGACGGTGGTACGACACGTACTGGGGTGGGGGTACGACTGGAACGTACTGGGGTGTACCTAGACGGGTGGGGGTATACATATACGGGGGGTACGTGTCGGACGTACGGGGGCTGGGGGGAGTGTCGGGCGCGTATGCGGGCACATGTCTCCATGGTTGCTATGGGTGTTCGGTGCGGACGGTGTTTTTTCCATACGGTTGTACGCTCGGACGCACGGGATGGATCGTGATTCCTCGGTCGGACTTGGATTTTTACGTTTGTAAGGTAAATCGTCCGAGGACGTGTCGGACACATTTTCCGACCCGAGGACGTGTGGGGAATGATTCCCAGTGCGGTTCGTATGGACTTTTTACCATGCGAATCGTGATTGCCAGTTCGTACGGCACTTGTACGATTCGTACGGTAATAAGACCCGATACGAGTCGCCCGGGGGAATTTTTTACCGGATCGTGATCGGCACCCAAGTATTTCCTGGTCTTTATTTTGGCACATCCCCATACCTTGTAAATATGGGGCAGCATCAAAAAGCAATGGGTGTTGCGGCGAAAAAATCACTGCAACACCCGCTGGCCAGCCCCTTCATTCTAAGTCCTGCATAAATGAGGGCATTACTTACAAGGGGTCTTTAAGCCACTTTAAGTGGCTTAACGCAGCCTTGTAGATAAGGACTTTGGGGCATATTAACAGCAGAATGGAGAAGCGTGGCGTTAAGCAAACAATAATGCTTCTCCATTCTGAAAACTCAGGGATGTGCTGTATTCACAAGAATGTGGCGCACCCCTGCGTTTCCCCTAGAGCTGGCGCTGAGTTCAGCTGCCTAATGCCAATGCAGGCACCCTTGCACCATAGTGCAAGGGTGTCTGCGTTGAGGGAAGAATGTTTATGTGCAGGAAGGTCCCCCTTCCTGCACATAAACAATCTTTAAATACCATTTTGTAACTTCCATGGTTGCTGCTTAATGCAGCACACATAGAATTTGCAAAACTGCATTTATTTTTAAATGATTATTTATGTGCAGGTAGGGGGATATTCCAGCACATAAACAATCATAGACAATTTGCTGTTGCTATGTGTGCTGCACAAGGCAGCACACATGAAAACAGCAGAAACTAGGAGAAAGAAAGCATGTCTCCTCGTTTTGCCTGTTTAAGACCAGGTTTTCCCTGGTCTTAATTTTATCGCTGCCTTCTGTTTACTCTGCCCTTGTAAATGGGTAGCAGTGTCAATTGGTGTTGAGGTGGAACACCCACTGCAACAACAATTGCCCTTCCTTTTCATGCTAAACACAGCATGAAAGGGTGTCTTATTTACAAGGCAGTGTTAAGCTAAGTTTAGAGGCTTAACGCTGCCTTGTAAATAAGGCAAGGCACCTATCACCATCACAACGTCACTGATAGTGATGTTGTGGTGGCGATAGGGTTTGTAAGGATGTATGACGTTACAACGCATGCTATTACAACGCATGTATTTACAACGCATTTTTTACAACGCAAATACTTTTACAACGCATGTTGTTACTACGAAAACTGTTACAACGCGGGAAAGAGATATTAAATAAAAAGTACTTTTACAACGAACACAACTATATCGCATACCTTTACAACGCATCAATATATATATATATATATATATATTTTTTTTATAAATAAAACCTGGCACAGGATGCAGGGAAATTAGGGGTTTTTGGGTGGGGAAGTGTTTTAAAAATGTAGAGAAAAAATGAACGTAAATGTATTGAAAAGCATATTATTTTTAAAAATTAATACTCGAGTACTCAAATTAATACGCGAGTATTAAAATTAATACTCATATATAAAAACAATTCTATTATTCAACATTTATAAAAGTATTCCACAAACAACAATTTATTAAATATATTAAACATAAAAAATAATATTAACTAACAAAACAAATGAACGAAATAAAAAATGTCACATACACATAGTCGCCATTTTTAACTTTCTACTTCCAAAACATGTCCTACAACACTTTTCATGAAAATAATACCAAAACACTACTTTCAAAATGGATGCCAAAACGGAACTTAAAAGTAAAAACAACACATCTTAAAATGTTTTTAAAATTAGAAATTTACACAGCAAATTAAACCACATGAAAAATGATAACCAACGCGGTGTTTAAAAAAAAAAATAATGACACTGACTAAAGCTTATAAATACAAGCAAGACACCATTTTTAAACCAGTTGATTATCAACTCCCAGAGAGACCAGACTCAGAAACCTGACCCTGTGACCTCTTCACCGAGAAAACGCCGAAATACATTTGAGAAGCATTTTTGGATTCGAAATACAAGTAAGTTTCTATTAAAATTAAACTCAAACTGCTACTTTATTCATTTAACATTTCAAACATTGCATACACTGCACCTAATAAAATACAAACATTATTTTTTAATCCTCAAACATGTTAAGCAAAATTATCATGTAATGAAATATAAGTTAACTAAATATTAAGATGTATTATTTTTCCAAAAATACCAACAAATTATTTTTTTGCTATAGCATAAATTGTATCAACTGTGAAGAAAAAGACAACGTTAAAAATAAGAAGTTTATCTAAACAACCTACACTCCTCATCTCTACTAATGTGAAGGTATATTTCTAAATAATTGTATGCACAATTTTAAAATAGTAAATAGAAAATATTTGTTGCGTAGCATAAATATTTTATGTTTAACATACAAATCCAAATTGGTAAAATAATTTTTTTTTTGGTTAAACTATAGAAATTGTGAGATAGAATGTTTTTTATTTTTTTTAATGTAACTCCAGAAATGTGCTGCTAGTGACAAATTGTAGTATAGTGTAACAAAATAAATAAAAAATTCTAACTTCAGGAACATAGAGCAGTAAGAAAGCTTTTATTGAATGGTGTAGGGGTAAAAATTAGGATTCTAACTCCACTAAGGTAGAGCAGTAGGGAAAGCGTTGGATCATGTAGGGGTAAAAATTACTATTCTAACTCCAGGAAGGTGCAGCAGTAGGGAAAGTGTTGGATGGTGTAGGGGTAAAATAGACTTTTCCAACTCCAGAAAGTTAGAACAGTAAGAAAAGTGAGGAATGGTCTAGGGGTAAAAATTACTAATCTAATTCCATAAAGCTAGAGCAGTTGAAAAAGTGTTGCATGGTGTAGAGATATCAATTACTATTCTAACTCCAGTAAGTTGTAGCAGTAGTAACATTTTAGAAAACAGTACAGATACACTACAATAAATTCTCATCAAAGCACAGAAATGTTTACATATGTAAAATTTTAAATAAACGTTTTTATAAATGTACATTAACTTTTTTTTTACTTATAGATCCTTTCACAAATCTATTCAAGTCTTTAACAAAACTGGAACCACATAAAACCAGCCAACCCAAATCAACACAAAATTACAACATAGAAAACAGGAAGCCAGACCAAGAAAAAATCACCAAAACCAAAAGGTATTTGAAATAAACACACCCAAATACTACACAAATTAATAGTTAAAACTTTTTATAAACTAATCAATATAGCTTAAAAAATACAGAAATTGTAGGATAGTCTACGGGTTATATTTGCTATTCTAACTCCATAAAGGTGCAACAGTAGGGAAAGTGATGGATAATTTTATTTTTTCAATTAATATTCTAACTCCAATAAGGTGCTACAGTGGGGAAAGTGTTGGATAGTGTAGAGTTAAAAATTACTATTCTAACTCCAGGAAGGTGCAGCAGTATGGAAAGTGATGGATGCTGTAGTAAAAAAATAACTATTCTGTCTCCAGTAAGATGCAGCAGTACGGAAAGTGTTGATATTTTTAGAGTATCAATTAATATTCTAACTCAAGGAAAGTGCAGCAGTAAAGAAAGTGATGGATGGTCTGGGGTAGTAAACATTACTATTCTAACTCCAGAAAGATGCAGCATTAGGTAAAGTTTTGAATGGTGTAGGGATAAAAATTATTGTTCTAACTCCGGGAAAGTAAAGCAGTAGAAAAAGTGTTGCATGGTAAACAAGTATCAATTACTATTCTAACTCCTGGAAGATGTAGCAGTAGTAAAACTTTTTAAAACAGTACAGGTACACTATAATAAATTATCATCAAAGCACAGAAATGTTTACATATTTGCAATTGTAAATAAATGTTTTTATAAATGTACATTAACATTTTTTATTCTTATAGATCCTGACACAAATCATTTCAACTCTTCAACAAAACTCGAAGCACAAAAAACCAGCCAACCAAAATACCCAGAAAATTCCAACATAGAAGACAAAAAGCCAGACCAAGAAAAATTCACCCAAACCAAAAGGTATTTGAAATAAACACTCCTAAATACTGCACAAATTAATAGTCAAAACTTTTTAAAATAATCAATATAGCTTTAAAACAAAAGAAATTGTGGGATACTCTAGGGGTAAACATTTCTATTCTAACTCCAGTAAGGTGCAGCAGAAGAGAAAATAATGGTTAATTGTGGTGTATGAATTACTATTCTAACTCCAGAAGGTGCAACAGTAGGGAAAGTGTAATATAGTGTAGGGATAAAAATTACTATTCGAACTCCAGGAAGGTGCAGCAGTAGGGAAATTGATGGATGCTGTAGGAGTAAAAATGACTATTCAAACTCCAGTAACAAACAGCAGTAGAAAAAGTGTTGAACAATTTTAGGGTATCAATTAATATTCTAACTCAAGGAAAGTCCAGAAGTAGAGAAAGTGATGGATGGTGTAGGGGAAAACATTACTATTCTAACTCCAGGAAGATACAGCAGTAGGGAAACTGTTGGATAGTTTTGGGGTATCAATTACTATTCTAACTCAAGGAAGGTACAGCAGTAGAGAAAGTGATGGATGGTGTAGGGGAAAACATTACTATTCTAACTCCAGGAACATGCAGCACTAGGGAAACTGTTGGATAGTTTTGGGGTATCAATTACTATTCTAACTCAAGGAAGGTACAGCAGTAGAGAAAGTGATGGATGGTGTAGGGGAAAACATTACTATTCTAACTCCAGGAACATGCAGCACTAGAGAAAGTGTTGGATAGTTTTGGGGTATCAATTACTATTCTAACTCAAGGAAGGTACAGCAGTAGAGAAAGTGATGGTTAATTTTGGTGTATGAATTACTATTCTAACTCCAGAAGGTGCAGCAGTAGGGAAAGTGTAAGATAGTGTAGGGGTAAAAATTAGGATTCTAACTACAGGAAGGTGCAGCAGTAGGGAAATTGATGGATGCTGTAGGGGTAAAAATAACTATTCAAACTCCAGTAACATACAGCAGTAGAAAAAGTGTTGAATAATTTTAGTATATCAATTAATATTCTAACTCAAGGAAAGTCCAGCAGTAGAGAAAGTGATGGATGGTGTAGGGAAAAACATTACTATTCTAACTCCAGGAAGATGCAGCAGTAGTGAAACTGTTGGATAGTTTTGGGGTATCAATTACTATTCTAACTCAAGGAAGGTACAGCAGTAGAGAAAGTGATGGATGGTGTAGGGGAAAACATTACTATTCTAACTCCAGGAAGATGCAGCAGTAGAGAAAAATTTCAATGGTGTAGGGATAAAAATTAATATTCTAACTTCAGAAATGTAGAACATTAGAAAAAGTGTTGCATGGTAAACAGGTATCAATTACTATTCTAACTCCTGGAAGATGTAGCAGTAGTAAAACTTTTTAAAATAGTACAGGTACACTATAATAAATTATCAACAAAGCAATGAAATGTTTACATATTTGCAATTTTAAATAAATGTTTTTATAAATGTACATTAACATTTTTTATTCTTATAGACCCTTACACAAATCGATTCAACTCTTGAACAAAACTCGAAGCACAAAAAACCAGCCAACCAAAATCTGCAGAAAATTCCAACATAGAAGACAGGAAGCCAGACCAAGAAAAAATCACCAAAACCAAAAGGTATTTGAAATAAACAGACCTAAATAGTGCACAAATTAATAGTTATAACTTTTTTTAAATAATCAATATAGGTTTAAAAATACAGAAATTGTGGCATACTCTAGTGGTAAAAATTCCTATTGTAAATCCTGGAAGGTGCAGAAGTAGGGAAAGAAATGGATAATTTTTTTGTATGAATTACTATTCTAACTCCAGAAGGTGCAGCAGTAGGAAAAGTGTTCGATAGTGTTGTGATAAAAATTACTATTCTAACTCCAGGAAGGTGCACCAGTTGGAAAATTGATGGATGCTGTAGGGGTAAAAACGACTATTCTAACTCCAGTAACATGCAGCAGTAGAGAAAGTGTTGAATAGTGTAGATGTAAAAATGACTATTCTAAATCCAGGAAGATGCAGCAATAGTGAAAGTGATGGATACTGTAGGGGTAAAAATGACTATTCTAACTCCAGTAAGATGCAGAAGCAGGGAAAGCATTGGAAAGTGTAGCAGTAGAGTTATTGTGGAATATTTTAAAATAACTTTAAAGCCATTTTTTTTTAAAACTAACTAAATTAGTACACAGATTTTTAGATAAATGCAGCATATTCTTCACTCATATATCTCATTTTAAATTTTAAAGTAATTTTTTCCATTCTTTCTTCACAGATAATGTCTACACAAGAAACTGCTACCTATATTAAATCTAGACAAGGGAAAAGCTTACTAAACCATGCTGGATACATATATTGTAAAGAAAGAATAAGTTTCCCAAGAAATCATTGGAGGTGTGTGCAATACTACTCTACCCATTGCACTGGCAGAGCGGCAACACATGATAATTTCATTGTAAAAACAACTGAACATAACCACTCTGCCTCTGCAATTGAGGTAGAAGTAAGAGAAACCTTAAACGAAATGAAAGCAATTGCAAGCACCTCCAATGATTCAACAGGATCCATTCTAAGAGAGGTTGCACAGCATGTCCCCAGTCATGTTGCTAGTAACATGCCTATAATTCCTAATTTGCGACGAATTATTCAAAGACAAAAGCAGGCAAGTAACACAAAAACCACTACACCTCATACATTTTCTGAGATTATTATTCCACATGAACTTTCTATTTCTTTTGCTGATGAACCCTTCCTCCTGCATGACAACGAAAACCCTCAAAAACGTATTCTTATCTTTAGTACACCACGTAACCTTGTTAAATTAGAAAATAGTGAAATTTGGATGATGGATGGGACATTTAAAAGTACACCCCATCCTTTCACTCAAATTTACACTATACACAGTAAAATTAACCATAATGTAATCCCCTTAGTATATAGTTTGCTACCTGATAAGACTTTTGCTACTTACTCTGAACTTTTATCAGTTATTAAAAATTCTACATCAAAAAGTCCTAGGAAAATTATAGTTGATTTTGAATTGAGCATGATCAATGTGATCAGTAAAATGTACATGGATACCCAAATTCAGGGATGTTTTTTCCATTTTTCCCAGGCATTTTGGCGTAAATTACAAAAAACATCCCTGGTAGCAGAATATTCTCGTGATAGCAAACTACAATTTGAATTAAAAAAATTAACAGCTCTTTGTTTTGTTCCTCCCGATAGTGTGGACGAGTACTACACTTCTATTACAGAATCTGAATTTTACAATGTAAATGAAGAAAAATTGGCCCCCATTCTAAATTATTTTGAAGACACATGGATTGGACACCTAAGCAGATCTGGTCGCAGGAGGAAGCCATGTTTCCATGTGGAGTGGTGGAACTGCTACACGAGCTGCTTAGAGGGAGAAGCTAAAACAAATAATGCCATTGAGGGATGACATAACTCCTTCAATCATACCATTGGTAAACCACACCCTAACTTCTACTCTTTCTTGGAAACTTTGAAGAAGGAGCAAAGTTTTCAAGAAATGAGACTTTCACAAACACTAGCTGGTAGTCTAAACCCACGAGTTTCTCTAAAAACAAAGGAAATGTCTGAAAGACTTTTGGGTGTTATACAACAATTTTCGTTGTGTGTGGCTTTAGACTACCTTGAAAATCTTGCTAACATTCTTAACTTCTAACTATCTTTTTCAAGATACTTTCCTGCTTTGCACTAAATATTATTCCACATTAATTACAATTGGCAATAACATTTTCCAAAAACATTTTTCTAAATTAATAGTCGGGTCAGCCTATGTTATTTTTCCATTTCCCTATTTCATCTCCTTATTGCATCAAAATAAGATCTATTTTTCAAACAACCAAACTCTTATTCAAAAGTACAGTTTTCGTAATTTTTCAAACTGTGAAAAACCATTCCTATATTACAATTACTACTACCTACAAAATATTAATCTCACTACCTCTGAAAATTACCCAATATAAAACCACAACCTCAATAAATCAAGAAACCTTTTTCCATTGTAAATAAAGGACATTTTTTTTACCCCTACCAAACTTTTGTTTTTTTACGATCTTTATTTAAATGGACTTTTTTAATTCCTTAATTTTCATTACAACATATATTTACAAACTGTTTCTGGTTTTTCACTACATAATAAAAATAAATAACTTTACAATGTAACTTTCAGCGACCCGACATAGGCATACGCTATTAACACGATTGGGGACATGCATTTTTACAATTTTTCCATCTAATTGTTAAACCGCAACCTCTCCTTATTCTTTCTTTACAATATATGTATCCTTTTTTAAAATTACAAATATTAATAAAGTTAAAATAGTTTCCTACCTGGGCGTAGATCAGCTTCCAGCTGCTTCCTCCATCGATGCTGTTCAAAATGGCCGCTTACGTTCACGTTTACGTCTTGACGTCATAGCTGCAAAGAAGAAAAAGGGACTATTTGTTTATATATTTTTGATTAATATATGTTGTATTTTATAAAAACATATTATGTTACATTTAATAAAAAATTTAAAAATATGAGAATATTTAAATATGTAAAAGCATTTTTTCTAAAATTTTGTTTAATAAAGAAATTAATTTTAAACCATATGTGCATTTTTTCTTATAATCTTTATATTTATCCTTTACATGTAACTTGTATGTTATATGTTCTAAAATAACCTTAAATCATCCTTACCTCGACAATATTTCGTTTCTCTGTCCAAACTTCCCCTTTCTTCCTTATTCACTGCTTCCTTTCCAGTTCCGCGGCTTGATACTGCTTGAGCTATAGAAATAAATAAAGGACAATTTTTCACATTGACTTCAATACAAAAGCGTGGGAATAATATTAAATGACAATCTTTTTTTTAAATACAATAAACAAAATTATGTAATTATTAATTATATATTTTAAAAATAATGTTAAAGTTTTTCTTACATTTACATCATAATAATTTCAATATTTTAAAATTATATTAAACAACTAATTTTATTTTTCTATAACTTAACACTATTTTTTATTTTCATGAAATATATTAATAAATATACATTTATTATTCACACACTTAACATGTTTATTAATATTTTTTTTGAATAATATTTTCACTTAACTTTGTATTCTTTTAAATTATTTTATTCATATATTTTAATTTTATTTAACTGTTTTCACCCTTTATTAATATGTTTAAAAATGTCCACAGTTTATATTTTCCCATTAATACAACTATATCAATACAGTAATATAAATCTTTATTTTTTAATTTTTTTCCTTAAATAATATATACACTTAATATTAAATAAAATTAATACTTGAGTATCTTTTTTTTTTAAACCTCTACCAATAATTAAAAGTCTTATTTTTATTTTATTGTAGAGTAATTTTTTAAGATAATTTTGCGAAATATTAATAAGACTAAGGGCCTCATGTAGGTAAATAAATTTTACCGGTTCTTAAATACCGAGCCGTACCGAATCGGTAAATTAGAATCGGTAAGTTATATGTAGGAAAAAATTCGGTAACAGTTACCGATTCGGTAACATTCGGTAAATACGAATCGGAATTCACCGAATCGGTAAATACCGAGGTGATAATTACCGAATCGGAAAATACCGAGGTGGTATCTACCGATTCGGAAAAGACCGAGGTGGTATCCACCGAATCGGAAAATACCGAATCGGTATGTACGGATTCGGTAAATAACATCACATGACTTGACGAAACAGCTAATCCTGTGCAACGACAGCCCACCCAACCAGGAACTGCCCACACCCAGGCAGGTGTACACAATTAGCCGACGTGGCCACACCCAGGCAGGTGTACATAATTAGCCGACCCTGGAGAGGCATGGAGTGCAGAGGAGAGGCAGGGAGCAGTTGCATGTGCGAGCGGGAAACGAACAGCATGTCCAGCCAGAGAACACAGAAAGACGGAGGGGAAAGGAGGAGGAAGCTCAAATTCAGCCCCAAGGAACTCCAGGTGCTGGTGGAGGAGGTGGTGAAGCAGCACCAGAAGCTGTTTGGGAGGCAATCCCTGCAAGTGCCTGAGGCCGAAAAGCGCAACATATGGCTGGCCATCCAGGCGCAGGTCAATGCTGTGGGAGTGACCCACAGGGACATTGAGGTCCTCAAAAAGCGCTGGTATGACCTGAGGATTGTGACCAAGAGGAAGATGGGCGACATCCAGAAGGAGGCCAGCCAGACCGGAGGTGGAACCAACAGGGCACCTGCCCTCACCGAACTGGAGGAGCTGGTGGCGGCCACAATCGAGCAAGAGAGCGTCGTGGGTCTTGGGGACGCCGACAGCTCTGCCAGAGCCGCAACACACCAAGGTAAGACGAAAGCACAGCAATGTAGCCCCCCCTACCCCTATCCCACATCCCCCATTGTGAAACGAGAATCACACTGCAGTCCACACGTGTCAGTGCAGACAGGCAATGCATTCCGGGAGATGTAGTCAGGGCAACACTAACCATGACGTAAATGTCACAGGGCAACAGGGCATGTCACGCACTCGAGGCACAAGGAGACAGAGGACAGATTGGAATGTGAAATGATTTATTGTGACGCTTGCAATGCAGCCCTTCGGGGACACTGAGCCAATGTTGTTTTTCTGTCCACAGATGTGACATCATGCAGTACAGGGCATGCTGCAGGGGAGACGGCACACCTGCCACAAAAATCACCTCTAGCCAGCACGAGTTCAGACCAGGGAGCAGGCCCACTGGCAGCCGCACCACCAACACAGCCAGCCTCGCCGCACACAGAGCCAGCATCACCTCACCGAGAGCCAGCATCACCACAACCACAGCCAGCATCGCCACTCATGTTCGAATCACCGGCCACATCTCCGCCTGCAGGTGTGAGAATGAGGAGGCGTCCAGCAGCCAGGCTACGAGCCTTCGACACCTCGTCAGACGACAGCATGGGCCCAGAAGACCGCACCGGGCACCAGGAAGGGAGCCATCCCACTGTGCCCCACACCTCACAGGCAGCACAGACGGGAACAAGAGGGCGCCGCAGGTCGCGTGTCCAGAGTCCACCAGCACCCACTGACGGCCATGGTGTCTTCTTGGGGCTCGAGGGCCAAATGTTGAAGCAACAGCGCCTGCAATCAAAGGCAGTTATGTCAGTCCAGAGGCACATGCGGGTGATGAAGACAAGCTTAGTCAACATGGACACAAACATTGGCGGCATGGCTGTGGGCATTCGGGACATGTCCCAGTCAATCCAGCAGTTGTGCAGCAAATTAGATGCTGACATCGAAGCACGGCGCCGGGAACGCCAGAGAAGGGACACTACCAGCAGGGCACTCAACCGTCTGGCAACTGCGACTTCCCTACTTTGCCGGCGCTCTGTGACGATGCAGGAGGGCCTAACACAGTGCTGCAGCGACCTGTCTCGGGGGATGGTGCAGGTGACAAGTGCACTAGGGGTGCTATTGACTAGTCAGGCGTCGACAACTGCTGCAGGGGATGCTGCGGAGCGCATCGACACCAGCAGCAGCATCACACCCCCCATCCCAGAAGCACGCAGGAGCAGCAGGCGGCTTGGGGTTGGCTCTAGTGAGGATGCACAGGCCGTGCAATCCACCACTGCAGCGCGTATGCGCAAACATTGATGTGGCCCTGCTTAGCCACTTCCCATTGGGTGACGTAACCCTGGACATACTCCTTGTATAGATGGTATATTGCCAGATTGGCCTGTTCATGTGTTCATGGCGTGGTGCCACATTAAACTACGTCATGACTTCTCACAACTCGCTGTGTCCCCTCACTTACTCAGAAATAGTTGCATGTGATCTCTGCCCGTCTCTCTCTCCCATCGATTGCAGTTGGCACTCTAGCTGCGCTGCCCTCTGGCTGGCCTGACTCATCCTCGTTGTCCTCAAAATATGTTAGTTCCACATCTGTACCTTTTTTCGTGGCAAGGTTGTGCAGCATTGCACAAGTGGCAATAATCTTGCAGCAGGTGATGGGTTTGTACTGGCGTGCGCCTCCGTTCTTGTGGAGGCAGCGGAACCTGCTCTTCAGTAGTCCAAACGTGCGCTCCACCACATTGCGTGTTGTTTTGTGGGCCACGTTGTATCGTCTCTCACTCTGGGTTGCTGGGTGTAGGTAGGGAGTGAGGATGAATGAACGGCATGCATATGCACTGTCGCCTGGATGAGTAAGAGGGAACCATCAGTTACATGCCTCTATACACTCTGATTTGCAGGTTTCAAGGGGCGTCACTGTTACTTACCCAGCAGGTATCCCTCTCCGAATTCGCCGGCACTCAGTCGTGTGTAGATCCCACTATTCTGGAAGATGTAAGAGTCGTGGGTGCTCCCAGGAAACTTTGCAACAATATCTGTGATGATGTTCCCTGCATCACAGATCACCTGCACATTGATGGAGTGGGTGGACTTCCTGTTCCTGTAGATGTGCTCTGTATCAGCTGGTGGACAGATTGGGATGTGTGTACCATCAATACAGCCGATGACATGGGGGAACTGTGCCATGTGATAAAAGTCTGTTTTTGTTTTCTGCAGTGCAGCCTGTGTGTTTGGGAAGCTTATGTAGTGGTGCATTCTCTGCATCATGGCATCCAGGAACTTCCTGAAGAAACGGGACAGGCAACTCTGGGATACACCACCCACCGCAGCTATCACCACCTGATAACTGCCGGATGCCAGTAGATGTAGGCTGCAGAGCACCTGCACATGTGGTGGTATGGCGTGCGCCCTTCTTGTTGGCTGGTCCAGGAGTGGGTGCAGGTCCCTTATCAGGTCCATGATGGTTTCGGGGTGTAGCCTGTACCTCTCATGTATCTCTGCATCAGTCAGCTGTAATAGTGTGATGCGCTGTCTGTAGATTTGTTCCTCCCGTCGCCACACCCTCAGTCCTGCTGCCTGTAGACGTAGGCGCCTTGCAATGACGTACATGGCGGCCATGTTGTCCACGCTGTTGCATTTTGGGATTGCTTATGTGCATTGTTGATGGTTACCACCTGCTTTCAATCCGTGTTAATTACCGACTCTTATTTACCGATTTTCCTGGATTTCTTAATTACCGCCTGCTCCTACATGTCATTTTAAATTTTTACCACTTCATATTTACCACTTCATATTTACCGATTCGTTAATTATGTATTCGGTAAACATGAATCGGTATTTTGGAATTCGGTAACTATGAATCGGTATTTACCGCCTCATATTTACCGAAAAGTGGTTTTTGGACTCCTACATCTCACTTGTCTGAATACCGGTCGGTAACGGCATATTTACCGAAAATCGGCCGTTACCGACCGGTATTTCGCTACCTACATGAGGCCCTATATCACATTTTTTAAAATTTTTAAATACTTTTATTTGTTATCATTCCAAAATTTTGTATTTATTTATTTTAATAATTAATGTATTACCAAATTATTAAATATAATAAATACTTGCATGTTGATCAATTAATTAATACTCAAGTATTTTTTTAATACTATAGTACTAAATACTTATTTAATTAATAAAATATTAATATAACAAAATCACTTTATTTCTTCATTTTTTATCAACATTTTTTATTATTCATCACAAAAAAATTATATATTACTGTTACATTATATAAAAAAAAATAATACTGATAATAAATACTTACATTTTGAAGGTACTTTAGCGTTGTAAAAGTATGCGTGGTAATGGAACTTGCGTTGTAAATGCATGCGTTGTAAAATTCTGCGATGTAAATGAACTTGCGTTGTAAAACTTGCGTTGTAATGGTAGAGCATTGTAAAAGTTGCGTTGTAAAGGTTGTTAACCAGTTTGTAAATATGCCCTTTAATGTCATCAGAACATCACAAACAGTTACGTTCTGGTGGTGTTAACCCTTTGTAAATATGCCCCTTGTTGTGCTGCAACTGAACAGAGTTAGATGGCAAGCTTTATATGAAGTACACATGAATATCTCAACGCTATCGTAAAGCATTTGGCAAGTACAAGTCAGTGTTGCAGCTACAAGCACACTTTTCAGAATGCATCATTGTACAGCACATAAATCCACTCCACATTGATATGGGTGGGGATTGCCATAGCAACACTACCACATCAGGTCAAACAAACAATGAATTACAAAGGACAAAGTACACTACACAGCTAACCACACGACAACTGCACCCGAAATCCAACATTACCAAAGCAATGCCTGTTCAGTATCATCACTTTGGCATTATCTGCACACTAACATGGTAACCTCGTACACCACGCCGAGACACAAAAGACCTCCAAAGGCAGAACCATCTGCAATTCATGTTCTACACTTACCTGTTGAGTTCAGAGGGAAGCAATATTCAGCACATGCAAAACATATAATTGAAAAATGGAACATGGTCCTTCTGGTCCCTTGGCCCTTTAGACCTGGCATCCAGAACAATGTAGGTCAGACAGTAGAGGCTTTATACCTGCACATTAGATGCTCATTCACAGATTGGAGACAAAGCAGGATTGGGCACCACTAAACACACACACACCAATGTTCATAACGTAACAATACACACAAAACATGGTTCTCAAGGTACATTCTAATATGATCTTTCACCTATCTGCCAACCACCATACCAACCACTGACCAAAACAAATTAATCATAATCTCAAATACTTCAGGCTTCAGCCCACATCAGGGGTAAGTCCTACGCCAACACAAGACTATAGCTAAGCCACCTAGCAAATCAACATTGTCCAGAGACTTAAACACTCAAAAAGCAAAGATCTTTATGCTTGTACAAGAAAAAAACGTTTTCTCCTTAGGAGAGGCATGGCCCAAACCCCTTTCAGACACTGGATGTCACATTTTTACCTACTACCAGGATCATCATCATCACTTTTGCCATACCAGCAGTTACAAATCATAACCCGCTGGACAAACAGGAAATACATCCTATTAAATTTCAAAACCCAACCCAAGAAAGGTCCCCCGTCCTGCACATAAACAATAATTTTTAAAACAAATGCAGTTTTGAAACTTCTATGTGTGCTGCATTAAGCAGAACCCATAGGAGATACAATACGGCATTTACAAATTGTTTATGTGAAGGAAGGGGGACCTTCCTGCATATAATCAATCTTCCCCTCAACAGAGGCACCCATGAATGACCATGAAGGAAATTATTTATTGTTTCAACTAATTAAAATTGTTACACAAGAAACTTGGCAGCATAACTCCGCCCAGGCACCTTCTTCATTCATGGATAAAACATAATCATTTAATTTATCAAGTCTGATAGTCGTGGATAAAACGTACTCATTTCATTAAACAAGTGTGATGATCGCAACACAAGACAGTAAGAGACAAGTAGATTTAAAATGTAAATACTAACTTAAAACTATAGTCTGACTCTAGTCCTTGGCTGATTCTTTACTTATAAATTCTTTCACCTGATGTGCAAATTTCGCTGGTCTGGCCAGTTCCATTGCAATTTCCAAATTGTAGAGAAGTTCATTGCATCTGTGCAAGTACATGTTCCATATTTTAGAAACAGCGGCTTCAATAAAGTGCAATGTGCATAATTCAATCCGTGGCATATACAGACCAAGTGAGCCATGGATTTCTCGTGCGGGCGACACAGCCTGCAGGTGGAGATCGCCTGTAGTGTTTTCCAGCGACTGTTAATATCTTTTATTGGCAGGACCATGAGTCTCACTGGAAAATTTGCCTCAGTTTATTTTGGAAGGAACTGGCTAATAACCTGATGTTACTGCTGGCGGACTCTAATACCTTCATATCATCTTCCTTAGATAATAATCTGACTTTTAAATTCTAGGTTGATGGATAAAATCCTGCCAATTGGACAGGTCATGGTGCAATTCAGTGCAAGCAGTGAGGAGGCCATTGGCCCATGAATTGTTGCCTTTCGCAAAGATTTCCTTCAAGGTTGCTTTCACTGTATTTGGTGATGCGGCACAAGCCCCTTGATAGTACCAAACAATCGATGCCCAATGTTCATAATGTTGTTTGTTAAGCCCGAATTCAAGTCATACCAAGGCACTCCGGGAATGAACGCTTGGCAGTTGGCACGTTCCATGGTGTTAATTGGTACCACAGGAAATACTAGTTGGCCATATGTGATTGAAGGAAGTAACTTAGCTCTTATGACCTTTCTGCTGGGCTCAGTTATCGGGCTGCTTAGCTTGGAGTTCAATTTGCATAGGGCATACGTCATTGCCTTGGCTTTTGATTCGATGGATGCAGTTTGTGCTGTGGACTTCCCATTGCTCTTAATCCAAACCCCCAAGTAATTATATTTGGTTGTTGTTGCTATTCTTCATTCTTGTTTAAGTTTGTTCGCATACTTGCCAAAAATTACTACCTTTGTTTTTCTTGCGTTTGCTGTTAAATCATTTTAGTTGTTATAGATACTTAATGCGTCCAATGTTCGTTGCATACCTGTCTTAGTGTGGTCCATTAGCACCATGTCGTCTGCGTACTGCATTAGGAACAGTCTGGTTGACCCAATTTTTGGGGATAACAAATTGGATTTAGATATTGTTTTGCCAAGATCTGCAGTGTAGAGATTAAAAAGCAGGGGCGCCAATACACAGCCTTTTTTCAGCCCTCGATCGGTATAGATTTGTTTGTTTGGGTTCACAGATAGTTTTACCCATACCCATCTTCCAGTATAGAGAGCAGTGATTGCTTTCAGCAACATAGTCGGGATCCCCAAGTTTTATCATTTCCGACACAGCAGGTTCCAATTAACGCAATCGAATGCCGCAGAATAATCCAAAAAGCATGCCAAAAGTTGGGGCTGGTTTTTCTCTGTAATCTGTTCTACCAAATATGCGAGGGCTAAGATGTTATCCAGTGTTGATGCTCCTGACCTGAAGCCGGATTGGTAAGCTGGTAAGATTTTGTTATCATTTGCCCAGTTTTGCAAATCTTGCAAAATAAGGCTTGCGTATCCCTTTGCATCAATATCAAAAAGGAATATCAGCCTGTAATTAGTTGGATCTCCGGTATCACTTTTGTTATGGATTGGGTGAAGCAGGGGACCTTTCCAGGCTTCGGGGAACATAGAGTTGTCCATGTAGAATTGATAGAGCGGGGTGAATATCGTTCCCCAAAATTCACAGTCTTCTTTAAAGAGGAGTCCAGGAAGGCCGTTGGGTCCCGGGGCCCCATCCCTTCTGATGGTTTTTAGAATTGATGCCACACGATTTCCTACATCAAAAGATTCAGTTGTTTCTTCAGTGGTCGTTGTAGAAGTATTAGACGGACTAATGCTAGTGAAGAGCCGTTGGTGGTGTCATGAAGTATGATCCAATGTGCTGCAGCACAGTGAGATCACATGGTTGATCCACGTGTGACTAGCGACCCCATTGCACCAGTCATGATGCACTATGATGCAAGGGTGCCTGAGCTGGGGCTAGGTGTCATGATTCACGGTAAACTTAAAGCATAAACGACGAGAGATCTGTAGTGGTTATGGATCTATAGCCGTTTATGTTTTCATGAGAAAAAACCCGCCCCTGTCCTGTGAATCCAGCACTCCCTAAAAGTATATGAAAGTGCCTATGTCATTATCTGTATATTTGATTATGTCTGTATATTTGATATGTATGTAAAAGTGATTGAGGTATTTTGTGCAAACTTTTGTTTCATGTGTCTGTTATTTTGTAACTGAGCCAAGAATGTTTTGTGTTGTGCTTCGCGCTAAACGCGCATGGTAAAGACGAATTTCAGAAGGGGATCGTGCTCCGTACTAAGTGCGCGGATGAAAGGAGAAATCTCGAAAAGACGTCGCCTCGCGTTTGAACGCGGACAACGCGGACAACGCCATCCAACGTTCGGGTGTGGCAGGCTTATAAAATCCACACCCGAACCTCTAGAAGGTGCTTGGCCTTCTGAGTGTGGTCCCGTTCGCATCGCAGCAGGATCGCAGCATCGCGCTTGACTCACCTGATTTCCTTCAGAGTTCTGGACAGCTTGGAGTTCATAGACACCGGATCTTCAGTACCTGAAATGAAACAGAGAAAGCTAAGTAACATTTAAAATTCTGTTATTCAACAAGGCGCGCTACGCAAGAAAGGAGCATTTAACAACGTGAATAATACGAACAATTTTTGGAACCTACCTTTGAATATATTTTCGGAAGGACAACGTTTCTTTGCAAAGCTAATTATTACGCTGAATAGAAGATATTGTTATGTTAGTCTTTGTTGGTATTTTTTTGATGTTAATGTGGTAATTTTAAAAAAAGAACATACGTCAAGAAACGGAGAGATTGCAGAAAGGAGATTAGGCGAAATAAGTGAAAACAGGATTAAGTTAGAAAATAGGGATACAGTGAACCCCTTTTTGAATATAGAATTGCAAATGTTAATATGTAATTATTTCTTTTGAAGGTAAAAGAATTACACGACATCCAAGATCACGACTTTTACTTGGACTTCACTCCAGCAACACAACTCCATTTGACGACGACTTCAGGACGCTAGGAATCCCTCTGTAGAATCGCAGGTAGGACGTTACACCACTTACTTCTCACACAATAAATAGAGAGTGTTAAGTTTAGGACGTCTTAATGTTCGTATTCCTCAAAATACATCTTGTTGCCTCGCAGGTCGACAACAGGATCCAGTAGCGTCCGAATCTGGCCCTCCTCCCCAAAGTTCTATTGTATGGCCATAGCGTTTCAATTCAATAGCTGGTTGTAAGTAGGAGTTCAGGGAGGTTGGTCTATAGCGTCTCTGCAAAACCCACCAAGCACCTTTCAGGTAGGAGAGAGAACAAGTCTCCTGAAGGTAAGAGTGACTTGGTAACCTTGACAGAAGGCCAAGCCCACGACAAAAGTTTTGCCCAGACGCTATGGATCAACCATCAATCTCTCTCCAGGAAATAGCAACTCTTTTAACAGATATCAAGAATGAAAACGCAGAATTACGAAAAGATATTTCGGCTTTGCAGGCAAATATAGGAATAAGCAGAGCTCAACCTTGGAGTTTTCCATCTGCACATAAACCCATTTTGAAACCACCCAGTTTTCAATCTCCAACGCAGAAAACACATAGGTGCCGATCACGATCCGGTAAAAACCGGGTACGAACCGTCGGACGGAGCATATTCTCCGTCCGACGCGTACCCGGTCGTCAAAATGTACAAACAAGGAATTACGATTCGCACGGAACACCATTTCCGTACGATTCGTAAAAAAGCCAGACCGAACAAAATAAACCTACCAATGCGATCCGGGAAAGGGCCGACTTGACGTCGGGACGCTCGCAGCCTGCCATTCACGAACCAGGAATCACGTTTCGCACCGACGTCATCCCGCACGGTGAATATTTTCCGGCTGCCAAAAACTGCCGGGAAATCAGGACGACACGAACAAGGACCACCAGTACGCGACGGACACACAGGACGACGCGAACAAGGAGGACCCGTACGCGACGGACAGACATGGACCCGAACCTACGGGCCATCCCGGCCCTCATAGCAGTCCACCTCCTCTACAGGTTACGCCGCAGAAGGTCAGAACAACTAAGGGAGGGGGGAAAGGGGGGGGGGGGGTGGGGGTGGCAGGACCAGGGCAGGCCACAAAACCCCCACCAAAGTCACACACCACACATGCCCAGGACATACCTGACACCCATGCCCTGGTCACTACGAGGGGGTGGGGGCGTGTCCAGCTAAGCCAGCGACCGCCACAACGGAAGTCCGTCACCACGCGAACCGGCAACACAACCAGACCGGTACGTCCCGTACCCACGCCTCAAGAGCGTGGGTACGAGACGTACCACGCCCACACCCACGTCACCCCAACAATGGCGGGACGGATCGTACCCACGTGGCAAAGGCCTGGGTACGGCCCGCACAAGCATCACATAGCGTGGGGATAGAGATGTACGGACCCTACCCCCACCCCCCTATGCATGGAATGTACCCCCACCCCAACAGTGTAAGTACGACCCGTACCCTCACCCGCGTATGCATGGAGCGTACCCCCACCCCAACCGCGTATGTACGTACTGTACCCCCACCCCAACAGTGTAAGTACGACCCGTACCCTCACCCTCGTATGCATGGAGCGTACCCCCACCCCAACAGTGTAAGTACGACCCGTACCCTCACCCTCGTATGCATGGAGCGTACCCCCACCCCAACAGTGTAAGTACAACCCGTACCCTCACCCGCGTATGCATGGAACGTACCCCCACCCCAACAGTGTAAGTACGACCCGTACCCTCACCCGCGTATGCATGGAGCGTACCCCCACCCCAACCGCGTATGTACGTACCGTACCCCCACCCCAACAGTGTAAGTACGACCCGTACCCTCACCCGCGTATGCATGGAGCGTACCCCCACCCCAACCGCGTATGTACGTACCGTACCCCCACCCCAACAGTGTAAGTACGACCCTCACCCGCGTATGCATGGAGCGTACCCCCACCCCAACCGCGTACGTACGTACCGTACCCCCACCCCAACAGTGTAAGTACGACCCGTACCCTCACCCTCGTATGCATGGAGCGTACCCCCACCCCAACAGTGTAAGTACGGCCCGTACCCTCACCCTCGTATGCATGGAGCGTACCCCCACCCCAACAGTGTAAGTACGACCCATACCCTCACCCGCGAATGCATGGAACGTACCCCCACCCCAACAGTGTAAGTACGACCCGTACCCTCACCCGCATATGCATGGAGCGTACCCCCACCCCAACCGCGTATGTACGTACCGTACCCCCACCCCAACAGTGTAAGTACGACCCGTACCCTCACCCGCGTATGCATGGAGCGTACCCCCACCCCAACCGCGTATGTACGTACCGTACCCCCACCCCAACAGTGTAAGTACGACCCGTACCCTCACCCGCGCATGCATGGAGCGTACCCCCACCCCAACCGCGTATGTACGTACCGTACCCCCACCCCAACAGTGTAAGTACGACCCGTACCCTCACCCGCGTATGCATGGAGCGTACCCCCACCCCAACCGCGTATGTACGTACCGTACCCTCACCCGCGTATGCATGGAGCGTACCCCCACCCCAACCGCTTTATTTTTTTTCCATTCTGACACTACTGCTATGCTGGTATTGGTGTTGGTGGGGCTGCTACATGGTTTTGGGTGGTGTTTATGTGTTGGGTGTGTGGGAAATGTAGTAGTGGGCTGCTCATTGGGGGGACCCTGGGATCTGTGTGCCATCACAAGGTGTTAGCTAACTTTCTTTGTTCATGTCAGCAGTTACTGCATGGTGCAATTGTCCCAGGGTGTATTCCTCCCTCTGTGTACCCTGATATCTTCCCTGCAGGGTGTTCCCAATGTTTAGCGCAGAGCTGTGTCTACATGAGCTGTGTGTGTGACGGAGCCCTTCTACTTTGGCCGTGCATGCAGGGCCATGTCTCCACCTGCAACATTCGTGGCATCCTTGGTGATCACTGTACTTGTGTGTGGAGTCTGTTGACATGAGTTCATGGGGACATGTTCCCTTGTAGGCAGTATGCATGTGGGTACTTCCAGCCTCACACACATGTGTTGCACCCCTCCTGTCTCAGGGCACTGCTGGGAGTGTTAGGCACCCACCCCTCCTGTCTCAGGGCACTGCTGGGAGTGTTAGGCACCCACCCCTCCTGTCTCAGGGCACTGCTGGGAGGACTCTGCACCCACCCCTCCTGTCTCAGGGCACTGCTGGGAGTGTTAGGCACTCACCCCTCCTGTCTCAGGGCACTGCTGGGAGGACTCAGCACCCACCCCTCCTGTCTCAGGGCACTGCTGGGAGGACTCAGCACCCACCCCTCCTGTCTCAGGGCACTGCTGGGAGTGTTAGGCACCCACCCCTCCTGTCTCAGGGCACTGCTGTTAGTGATAGGCACACACCCCTCCTGTCTCAGGGCACTGCTGAGAGGACTCTGCACCCACCCCTCCTGTCTCAGGGCTCTGCTGGGAGTGTTAGGCACCCACCCCTCCTGTCTCAGGGCACTGCTGGGAGTGTTAGGCCCCCACCCCTCCTGTCTCAGGGCACTGCTGGGAGTGGTAGGCACCCACCCCTCCTGTCTCAGGGCACTGCTGGGAGGACTATGCACCCACCCCTCCTGTCTCAGGGCACTGCTGGGAGTGTTAGGCACCCACCTCTCCTGTCTCAGGGCACTGCTGGGAGTGTTAGGCACCCACCCCTCCAGTCTCAGGGCACTGCTGGGAGGACTCTGCACCCACCCCTCCTGTCTCAGGGCACTGCTGGGAGGACTCTGCACCCACCCCTCCTGTCTCAGGGCACTGCTGGGAGTGTTAGGCACCCACCCCTCCTGTCTCAGGGCACTGCTGGGAGGACTCTGCACCCACCCCTCCTGTCTCAGGGCACTGCTGGGAGTGTTAGGCACCCACCCCTCCTGTCTCAGGGCACTGCTGTTAGTGATAGGCACACACCCCTCCTGTCTCAGGGCACTGCTGGGAGGACTCTGCACCCACCCCTCCTGTCTCAGGGCACTGCTGGGAGTGTTAGGCACCCACCCCTCCTGTCTCAGGGCACTGCTGGGAGGACTCTGCACCCACCCCTCCTGTCTCAGGGCACTGCTGGGAGGACTCTGCACCCACCCCTCCTGTCTCAGGGCACTGCTGGGAGGACTCTGCACCCACCCCTCCTGTCTCAGGGCACTGCTGTTCGTGATAGGCACACACCCCTCCTGTCTCAGGGCACTGCTGTTAGTGATAGGCACACACCCCTCCTGTCTCAGGGCACTGCTGGGAGGACTCTGCACCCACCCCTCCTGTCTCAGGGCACTGCTGGGAGGACTCTGCACCCACCCCTCCTGTCTCAGGGCACTGCTGTTAGTGATAGGCACACACCCCTCCTGTCTCAGGGCACTGCTGGGAGACATCAGGCATCCCCCCCCCCTGGGACCCCCCCTAACAGTACATGGCATGTGTGTCACACCAGGACACAATGGCAGAAGTCACAGTCACAACATAGGGACAGTCTGTGCCAGTGGCCTATGCACTCACCTGATACCCTGGTCGCCCATACAGCATGGGGTACTGTGGGAGGATCACATCCAGCAATGCCATGTTCTCCTCCAGGGTGAATGGCTGTGACCTCTCCACAGCCCTTGACATGGTTCCAGGGAATCAGTAGCAGCAGCTGGGTCGACGAATGCAAAGATGTGCAGGCAAGTACTCCCTCATGGGACCTGGCTGCCTTATATGTGCCTTTCTGCCCTGTCTCATGCACAGGAGTACAGAGTGATTGGTCACTCACATTTGCATCCTATGTTTCCACCAATCCCTTCAAACCTAGCAGTCTGTGTGTACTCTATCGGTTTCATTCTCCTGCATGATGTCAGCTCCACAAACACATTGCAACAAAGTATTTTTATTCCAACTGACTTCTGCTGTTCACCTTCCAGAAGAAAATCGAATTTTGAACTTGGTCTCCATGACAACCAGCATGCATGTAGGCCTTAATACTTGTCCCTCATGTGTCCCCTATGTAATTCTGAGCTCCACACACAGGTACGGTGCGTTCCAGGGCCCTAGGGCACCCCAAATGCATTGCAACGGCCCGTACACGCGTGACTACGTTCACTATCAGTATGTGTGGCCTCGCGTATGCGTACTCGTAGTGGTACGGGCCGTACACACGCCTGTACGCTCCCTATCACTACGAGTACGCATACGCGAGGCCACACATACTGATAGGGAGCGTACAGGCGTGTGTACGCTCCCTATCAGTATGTGTGGTTCGCGTATGCGTACTCGTAGTGGTACGGGCCGTGCACACGCCTGTACGCTCCCTATCACTACGAGTACGCATACGCGAGGCCACACATACTGATGGGGAGCGTACAGGCGTGTGTACGGCCCGTACCACTATGAGTACGCATACGCGAGGCCACACATACTGATAGGGAGCGTACAGGCGTGTGTACGGCCCGTACCACTACGAGTACGCATACGCGAGGCCACACATACTGATAGGGAGCGTACACACGCCTGTACGCTCCCTATCAGTATGTGTGGCCTCGCGTATGCGTACTCGTAGTGGTACGGGCCGTACACACGCCTGTACGCTCCCTATCACTACGAGTACGCATACGCGAGGCCACACATACTGATAGGGAGCGTACACATGCCTGTACGCTCCCTATCAGTATGTGTGGCCTCGCGTATGCGTACTCATAGTGGTACGGGCCGTACACACGCCTGTACGCTCCCTATCAGTATGTGTGGTTCGCGTATGCGTACTCGTAGTGGTACGGGCCGTACACATGCCTGTACGCTTGCCATCACGATGGGTACACATACGGCTGCACTCCCATAGTGATATGGGAACGTACACAGGCCCTCTTTGCAGCAGTACAGCGGGATTCACACATCACAGTGGTGACAGGCGGCACACAGGTAGGGATAGGGCGGACATACTTGTCCATGGATGGACATACTTGTCCATTAATTGACATTGAGGCATCGTCTGTGCATCACTACATGTGTGGGGCACAGGTGTGAAAGGCCTGTGATGTGGAACATTACTCCTGAGTCGAGAAGGCACCAGATGTATGATGAGATGTGTACAGATGTAGTGTGTGATGGTGCGATGTGTGCCAGGCATGCCCTTGACTCCTTTGACATGTGTGCATGTCGTACTGCGCACTTGGGGTGAGCGTCACTGGCATGGCACGGACACCAACACATGGAAGTGTCCCCTGATGCCCGGTACAGGGGTTATGACACCTGACTTGTCACTACCCACGGTGCACAATGTGACTATGTCATGTATGTGTGGGGGCTTCACATCAGGTTGATGTGGGAGCACCCTCAAAAGCTGCAGCCGTTGCAGCAACAAACATGTGTCTGTGTGTAGATTGTCATTGCACACTGTTCCGCACACCATGCCACATGTGGTATCGGATGTGAGGTGCACATGTATGCATGGGACACGGAGTAGCGTGACAAGGACATGTCAGCATCCTCACAAGGTATGTGTGGTGAGTCATGACATGTGCACCTTCATGGCAAGGTGTGTGGGCTGGCCTAGTGTAATGTCATGTGACCTGTGGCTCCAGTGTTCCGCTACCAATCTCTGCAATCGGCATCCTACTGCTGCTGATGTGTGGGCGTATGTCACTCCTGTGTTGCGTCTGGCTGTTCACTTGCACTGGGACACAGCTATTCCCATGGCGTGGCATGGGGAGGTTCTCAATCTCCGTGTGTAGCTGGGTCTTGGAAGGAGTGTCACCTTGCATCCATACGTGTCCTGGCCATGTAGCACATACCTGACTCCCTATGTAGCATGTGTGTATTGCCAGATTAACATGTGCTCAGTACACATGAGTTGTTGTCGTAGTGCACTCACTCTTCCTTGTCACTTCAAAATTACTGCAGAGCGCCGCCTCTTGCCCGAAGAATTCCAGACTTGGCTGCCATGCAGGAGAATGACAGCATCCGGCTCTACCGCTTCACCCAACCATTGATTCTGGAGTTGACGGCGCGACTGGCACCACACCTGCAACCGCAGCACAGGTATCCCACGGCACTGACACCCCAGCTGAAGGTAATGGCTGCCCTACATTTTCTTGCCACGGGTACCTTTCAAAATACCATAGCTCATGTTGGTGGCATGTCCCAGAGCACGTTCAGTGGTGTGCTGCATGATTTCTTAGAGGCCATGTTGATTCACCTGGATGACTTCATCAAGTTCCCAACCCCTGAACAGATGACTGAGGTCAAGCGTGGATTCTATGCCCTGGGAGGGATGCCCCATGTCATTGGGTCCATTGATGGGACACATGTAGCTTTGGTACCACCACACGCACGGGAGGTGGCGTACCGCAATCGGAAGCACTACCACTCCATCAATGCCCTTGTGGTGTGTCTGTCCAACATGGTGATTTCACATGTCTGTGCTCGTTTTCCAGGATCAGCACACGAT
The DNA here is from genome assembly GCF_964204655.1 of Triturus cristatus. Taxonomy (NCBI): domain Eukaryota; kingdom Metazoa; phylum Chordata; class Amphibia; order Caudata; family Salamandridae; genus Triturus; species Triturus cristatus. The sequence goes on from NC_140591.1 coordinate 690,199,662, forward strand.
GCCTTCATCATGAGGCGTAGCGGGATGCCTGATATGATGATGCAGCTGCGCAACGAACGGGCATGTGTTGTTGGTGGGTACAGTCTGTCTGTCCTGTATTCAGTATAGCCTACCAGCACGACCGCTTCACCACTTCTAACGATGACCATGTGCTTTCCATGTAGGGGACGCTGGCTATCCCAACATGCCTTGGCTGCTCACACCTCTCCGCAACCCCATCACGCCGGCCCAGCTCCGCTACAACACCGCCCATGGCCGGACAAGGCGAGTGATAGAGAGGACGTTTGGCATGCTGAAGAGCCGATTCAGGTGCCTCCACAAGACCGGCGGCGCACTCCCATATGCCCCGGCAAAGGTCTGCAAGATCTTCATGGTCTGCTGCATGCTGCACAACATGGCAGTTGAAAGAGCTGTGCCACTCATCCTGAATCAACATGACGAGGACCATCCACCCGTGGAGGACGAAGGGCTTGGCAATGGGGCTAGTGATGTGGAGGATGTGGAGCCGCAAGAGGACATCCGGACTCGGCTCATACGCGACTTCTTTGCATAGTGGTGAGTACCAGTGTCTGAGTGTGCACGCATTGGTCCCCGTGTGGCATGCGTTGTGATGTGTGTCTCCACCTGCATGTATGGCACGTGAGTCAGAGGTGTGTGTGGGTGTGTCACTGGAGTGATGGTGCCAGTGATGGTTGTACTTCCGCAGTCATAATTGTGACCTAGCATGTTGTCATCCATACATGTGTCGAGTAAATGCACATGCAAGTGGCTGTGCTTTTTGTGGCTGACTTCTTGTGTGTTTCTCTTCCCCAGGTACCTGCGCATGCCGTCTGCTGGTTACATTGTTGTGGCACTGCTATTCCTCATGGACATGACATCGTGGGCTGACTCAGCGTTACAGGCACGGACACGTTTGGAAGTCTCCATGGGGTAAAGGATGCATCTGGGGTGTATTGGGTGTGGCAGTTGTTCACGATGTGTGCACACTGCCCCTGTCGGTGTTTGGTTCCTCTGCAGCCATGTCGCATCCCCATGGGACACGACATGCAGCTGTGTACACCTGAATAGATGGTCTGCCTGGTTGACAGTCATCAGTGATGGGATAGGGGATTGTGATGATGGCATCAATGTGTGTGACACTGCCCTCGGACACATTCGGTTAGCATTGCCTTGACATGGTGTGGGACTTCGACATCCGCGGATCTATGGTGTATGGCAGGCTCTCCGTGTGCAGCTGTGGGTATTTAGCTGTTAGCCGACGCTTGTGTGCCAGTTCCATGGCGAACACGCATGTGTGCTGCTGAAGGGGGGTGCCAGTGTTGGACCCACATGTTACTCCACATGATGTGTTCATGTGTACTTCGAGTTGCCTCTGAAATCCCGAATACATGACTAATAAAGGTGTCCCTATGCCTCCAAGGTGCCTCTTCTCAGTCAATGCTGGTGTGTTGCCATGGTGCATCCTGCTTGTCTGGCATGGTATTCCCTGATTGTGGCTATGTGTCAATGTGTCGAGTGGCAAGATGCAAGCTGTGTGTGTGGGCTGAGACTGTGTATTGGGCATGATGTCCATGACTGTGTGGGTATTGTGACATGTGCCATCCCCATGCATCCAACGTTGGCCAGGCCCCCATTCTCTGCATCCACCGGACTCAAGCTTGCAGGACATGTTTCTGCCACCTGTCTACACATACCTGGGTGCCCCCCAGGACACTGGACTGGATCCCTGACCTCTGCGCATGACTGTTGCTGTACTCAATGTGTCTGTCAGCACGGTTGTTCGGTAACCCCCTCAGCTGGTTGGGCCCATCACGGGTGTGTATGGTGCTCCATGTCTGTCTTGCCTAATACACTGTGACCCATGTGTCCTGTGCCAGACTCAGGCCCCAGGGTGTGGGTGGTTGAAGACAAAAGATGACTCAGGCATGTTTTGACTTTACAAGACACATGTTAGGTAATAATGCTACCAGCAGGCATCTACTCTTCATAGTGTGATTTATTATTGGGGGGGGGGAAACAAAGTGAGTGTCTTTCAGGGTAGTTTGAATCCAAAGTTCAGTAGGGGAGTTGGTGTCCTTTCCATTGGATGTCCTCAGAGTCCATGCCACAGTCTTTGTCAACATTGGTCAGCCAGTGACCAGCAGGGCCATGTGGCAGAGAATGTCTCTTGATGCTGTGATGCTGTTGCTCCAGTGGGCCAGGTGCCAGGCCAGGTGTCCTGGGAGATGGTGATGTAGCGCCGACCCTCACGGTCCTTTCCGTGGACGACCCGGCCTCCTGCGGGGAACCTCACCAGCAGGCCGTGACGACATCTGGGATGCTCCGTCGGATGTTTCCTCCTCCTCCTCCTGATCCCTCCCTGTGGGTGGTGGTGTTCTCCGCCTTCTGGCACAGGGAGGGTCGGCCATGTTGTCGGCCATCCGACGGAGTATAGCGTGAATCCCCTGGAATGCTCAGCCTGTCTGTCCTCCATCCTCCGTTGGTGTACCAGTAGACAGGCATGTAGCTCCGCATGTTGCTGGGCCTGCTGGGTCTTTATCTCATCGAGGCTCCCCTTGATCTCATTGAGGGTGGACACAACCTGGGCCATGCCCGTGGTGTCCTGCCGGTATGAGTCCAGGATGTTTCGGACATGGGAAAATACCGGATCCCCAGCCAACTGGTCAGGCTCGTGCCTCCGCCGTCCTCCACTCCCACCACCCCTGCCCACTTGCGCCTGGCCTGCCCTTGCGGGCACATCGGGTCTCCGGGACCCCTGAGGGGTGGCATTGGCGTTGTCGCCTGCCTCCTCCTGGGTGCCCGGGACACCGTGTCCCTCCTGGCCAGCCTGGCTGCATTGTGGTGTTGGGGCAGGGATCCTGGGTGTCTCCTGGGATGTGGCAGGAGTGGGGGTGGTGGTTGGCACAGTTGTACCTGACGCAGGTGCTGCAGGCGGTTGGACACCAGAGGGGCCAGGTCGGTCGGGGTCGTCCACAGAGTGGTGAGAGTGGTCGCTGCCGGTGGGATCGGGCTCCTGCAGATCCGGGTCCTGTGAGTGTTCCCCCCCAGTGTTGGGGGGTGCACCACGACGTTGACCTGTGTGTAAGAGAGACAATGTTAATTTTGGTCCATGCAACATCCATGTTTCATCATTTCATAAGTTGGCACATTTCCTCTTGGAATTAGGATCTGTCTTGCATTCCACTCACAGTGCACTTGTGCATGGGTGTGTCCCTTGGGCACCACTTTGGCACCTTTAACTATGTGTGGCACAGTCTTACTTGCTGCGTCAAGTGTGACTGCAGTCAGCAGTGGAGTGGGCCGGTGTTGCGAGCCATGCATTGGCGCCTTCCGTGTAGCACTGTACATGTGCACATGGATTTGTTCCACACACTTATGTGATGCAGGTAGCTGTCATTGTGCTCGTGCACAGGTTGTGACATGGCCCTGTGTTTTGCCATGGTGAAGAGGGGGGGTTCTGGCACGGGCCACCCTTGGCTACATGCACGCAGTTTACCTGCTGACGAGCAGACATTCCCACACACCACACGGCTGATTTGCTCTCCCTGTGTCTCGCTCCCTCTCTGTCCCCCTCTCCCTCCCTCTCTGTCCCCCTCTCCCTCCCTCCCTGTCACCCTCTCCCTCCCTCTGTGTGTCAGCCTCCTCCCTCTGTCCGTCTCCCTGTGTCTCCCTCCCTCTCTGTCCCCCTCTCCCTCCCTCTCTGTCCCCCTCTCCCTCCCTCTCTGTCCCCCTCTCCCTCCCTCTGTGTGTCACCCTCTGTCACCTCAGCCCAGCTTCCTGGGCACACACTGTTAGCAGATCTTTGAGTGGCCCTTGGCTTGTTGATGTGAGTTTGTTTCTGATCTCCAGGCACCCATTGGGTGTGATGTGTGTGTGTGCGCTGCTGCTGTGGTGGTGTGTGCTGCCACTCTTTCACAATGTTGGCTGTTCATTAGCTGCTGTCATGTGCAAAACAGTGCCTTCACCCCCATGTGTTGATGCAAGGCGTCCGCCATTTGCTGGCAAGTCATTCCTGTGTTGGGACACACTGTTTGTCTGGCTGTGACCTAGGCCATATGGGCAGAGTGCATAGTTGTCTGCTTCGGAGTCGCACTATGTGATTTTTGGGGTCCAGCCTCCCGCCATCCGGGTTACCGTGTCATGTGTTGTTGTCTTCTGTGACTTGCCATTGTCCAGCTGGGTGCATGGGGCATGGTGGCAGCAGTGGCATGTGCGTGCTCATGGAGTGTGGTTGAGTAATGCGATGGCTTGTGGTGGTTGCGTGCCTGTTGGTGATTTTGGTTGTGGATGCCGTTCCCCCCATGTGAGGTGCATTGTTTGTGTACTCACCCGGGTCTCGGAGTCCTTCTAATCCTTCGACTGCCTCCACCGGCAGTATGGCCATCACCCTCTCCTCCCAGGGATGGTACTGTACGGGTCTGCGGGAGGGCCCTCCTCCGGTGGCGTTGGCCTGGTCGTGTTCCTCCTGCCTCTTGGCTCTGACCCTCCTCCGCAGATCGTACCACTTGTTCTGGCATTCCTGCCTGGTCCTCCTGGTGTCTGCAACAGCATTCACAGCATCGACGATGGTCTGCCACATGGCTGTTTTTGCTGCCTGGCTGGTGTTTCTGACCAATGTTCCAAAGATCTGTGGCTCGACTCTGAGGATTTGATCAACAAGGACCTCCAACTCTCGGTTACTGAACTTTGGATTCTTGGTAGTGGGCATGGTGAGGGGTGTGGGTGGGGATGGTGGGGGGGGTGGATGTTGGGGGGGGGGTGTGGATGGTTGTGTGTGTGTGTGTGTGTGAATGTGATGAGGGGGTGTTTGTGAGGGTGGTTGTGTGAAGGTGTGCAAGTGTAAGGTGTGGTGCAGCTTGTTGTATGGTTCTGTGGTGTCTGGCAGCAGTGAGTCTGTTGCAAAGGCTCATGGTTTGTGTGTGTGGGCCCTTTTTATTGGTCCATGGGTGGGTGTGGCAGTGTTTGAAATTTGGGTGGGTGTGTTATAAGTAGTGGTGGTGTTTTGGGCCTCTGTTTGTCTTTGGCAGTTGCAGGTCAGTGAAGGTGTATTTGTAGTGTTTGTTGGCCATGTTTAGTGGCTTTGTGCCATTCGAATAGTGTCTTCTTGTGTTGTTTTGTTTTGTCCTGGTTGTGTACGTGCGTTTTGAGCGTGTGTACGGTGTGTAGATGGGCCATTTGGTTGTACGGTGCTGTACTTGTGTGTGGGTTGGTACGACTCGTACATGCGGTTGTGATGTTGGGGCCTGGGGTGCGCTCCGTACTTAGGAGGTTGTGTTGGGGGTAGGACCGGAACGTACTGGGGTGTACATAGACGGTGGTACGACACGTACTGGGGTGGGGGTATGACTGGAACGTACTGGGGTGTAGGTACACGGTGGTACGACACGTACTGGGGTGGGGGTACGACTGGAACGTACTGGGGTGTAGGTACACGGGGGTATGACACGTACTGGGGTGGGGGTGGGGCTCGAACGTACTGGGGTGTACATAGACGGTGGTACGACACGTACTGGGGTGGGGGTACGACTGGAACGTACTGGGGTGTAGGTACACGGTGGTACGACACGTACTGGGGTGGGGGTACGACTGGAACGTACTGGGGTGTAGGTACACGGGGGTATGACACGTACTGGGGTGGGGGTACGACTGGAACGTACTGGGGTGTAGGTACACGGGGGTATGACACGTACTGGGGTGGGGGTGGGGCTCAAACGTACTGGGGTGTACATAGACGGTGGTACGACACGTACTGGGGTGGGGGTACGACTGGAACGTACTGGGGTGTAGGTACACGGTGGTACGACACGTACTGGGGTGGGGGTACGACTGGAACGTACTGGGGTGTAGGTACACGGGGGTATGACACGTACTGGGGTGGGGGCGGGGCTCGAACGTACTGGGGTGTACATAGACGGTGGTACGACACGTACTGGGGTGGGGGTGGGGCTCGAACGTACTGGGGTGTAGGTACACGGGGGTATGACACGTACTGGGGTGGGGGTACGACTGGAACGTACTGGGGTGTAGGTACACGGGGGGTATGACACGTACTGGGGTGGGGGTACGACTGGAACGTACTGGGGTGTAGGTACACGGGGGTATGACACGTACTGGGGTGGGGGTGGAGCTCGAACGTACTGGGGTGTACATAGACGGTGGTACGACACGTACTGGGGTGGGGGTACGACTGGAACGTACTGGGGTGTAGGTACACGGTGGTACGACACGTACTGGGGTGGGGGTACGACTGGAACGTACTGGGGTGTAGGTACACGGGGGTATGACACGTACTGGGGTGGGGGTATGACTGGAACGTACTGGGGTGAAGGTACACGGGGGCATGACACGTACTGGGGTGGGGGTGGGGCTCGAACGTACTGGTGTGTACATAGACGATGGTACGACACGTACTGGGGTGGGGGTGGGGCTCGAACATACTGGGGTGTAGGTACACGGGGGTATGACACGTACTGGGGTGGGGGTACGACTGGAACGTACTGGGGTGTAGGTACACGGGGGGTATGACACGTACTGGGGTGGGGGTACGACTGGAACGTACTGGGGTGTAGGTACACGGGGGTATGACACGTACTGGGGTGGGGGTACGACTGGAACGTACTGGGGTGTAGGTACACGGGGGTATGACACGTACTGGGGTGGGGGTATGACTGGAACGTACTGGGGTGTACCTAGACGGGTGGGGGTATACATACACGGGGGGTACGTGTCGGACGTACGGGGGCTGGGGGGAGTGTTGGGCGCGTATGCGGGCACATGTCTCCATGGTTGCTATGGGAGTTCGGTGCGGACGGTGTTTTTTCCATACGGTTGTAGGCTCGGACGCACGGGATGGATCGTGATTCCTCGGTCGGACTTGGCTTTTCACGTTTGTAAGGTAAATCGTCCGAGGACGTGTCGGACACATTTTCCGACCCGAGGACGTGTGGGGAATGATTCCCAGTGCGGTTCGTATGGACTTTTTACCATGCGAATCGTGATTGCCAGTTCGTACGGCACTTGTACGATTCGTACGGTAAAAAGACCCGATACGAGTCGTACGGGGACATTTTTTACCGGATCGTGATCGGCACCAAAGTGTAAGTACTGATGTGTTACCAACACAAATCCAAGTAGTCACTCCTGTATCGGTTCCTTTAGCGGCGCCGGAAAGATTCAATGGGGATAGTAGTAAGTTCACTATTTTTTTAAATCAATGCAATTTGCATTTCATTGCTAAACCGGCTGCTTTTCCAGACGATTCCTCTAAAGTAGCTTTTATTTTGTCATATTTAGCTGGGGATGCAGCATTGTGGTCAGTACCCATAGTGGAACGAAACGATCCCATTCTCTATGATCTTAGACAATTTAAGGAATCAATGAAAAAATTGTTCGCTAAACATGTTTTCGTGCAATCAGCAGATCATGAATTATTGCATTTAAAACAAGGTTCTTCTGATCTGCTACATTACATCTCAGTATTTAACAGACTAGTAATTGAGGCAGAATGGCCAGAAGAAAAAAGAGTTTCTTTGTTTTATAAAGGCCTGAAAGACGAATTAAAAGACATGGTTACTCAGATTTTAGATCCTCCTACAGATTGCGGAGAGTTCATAGATCTAGTAGTAAAATTGAACCATCGCCTCTCTGAAATACGAGGTGAAAAAGGAAAGGCTGATCATAAGACCTTTCAATTTAAAGATAGAGTGTTTACTAAATCTGACACGTTTTTATAAAACCGATGCAGGAGAACCAATGCAGATAGGGACGCTTCGGGGACCCTTAACTAAGGAAGAAAAGGAGAAACGTAGAAAATTAAACCAATGTCTATACTGTGGCAAGCAGGACATTTTGTGAGAGATTGTCCTACTAAACCTATAAAACCCAAGAATAAGACTTCAGATTTAGCAGTTTCTCAAGTATCGGAAAACTAATTAGCTCGACTAACAAAGAGGTCGGTTTTTCGAGTAAACAATCTACCTTGGCCTCTGTTACACCAACCATTTCACAATGTCATATTAGTATTCGAGTACTGTTGCAATCTTTAAGTAATAAAGACAGAGTATGGTCAGTGGATGCATTAATTGACTCAGGTGCAACAGGAAATTTTATTGATATTCAATTGATGACTGACTTAGGAATACAGAAAGTACTTAAGGATACCCCAGAAAGAGTTCGAGCAGTTGACGGAAAGGAATTAACATCAGGACCTATTAAACATCACACAGAAAACCTACTTATGACTTGTTCCACTAAACATAGTGAAAACATTACATTTGATATAATTGATGTTCCACAGTTTCGTTTGATTTTAGGAATTCCCTGGTTGGTGTTACACAATCCACTTATTGATTGGGTACAGAAAACTATTTTGTTTCATTCTGAACATTGTGTATCCTACTGTTTTCCACATCATGAAAAAGAACATATGGTCCAAGGTTATGATTTCCCTTTAGAATCAAAAAACATTTTGTTACTAGAGGGAGTGCCCAAAGAATATGAAGATCTTTTAGATGTTTTTGACAAAAAAAGGGCAAATACATTACCCCCACATAGATACTTTGATTGTCGCATAGATTTAACTCCTGGGGCTACATTGCCTTGTAGTCGAATTTATGCCCTAACTGAATCAGAGAATAACCATCTACGAAATTATCTTGATGAATACCTTGCCAATGGTTTTATCAGACATTCTAAGTCACCGGTATCGTCGCCTCTTTTTTTCATTCCAAAAAAAGGAGCTGATTTGCGCACGTGCATTGACTATCACGCCTTGAATAATGTGACCATAAAAAGTCGGTACCCATTACCATAGATACCAACATTATTGGATCAAATCAAGGATGCTACCATTTACACAAAACTGGATTTACGTGGAGCATATCACCTGGTAAGAGTTTGTGAGGGCGATGAATGGAAGACTGCCTTCCATACCAAATTTGGTTTGTACGAATATCAAGTCATGCCCTTCGGACTAATGCTCCAGCTGCATTCCAGTTTTTTATAAATGAAGTGTTGAGAGACTTTTTAGACATATGTTGTGTGGTATACATTGACGATATTTTGATTTATTCAAAAACCACCAAAGAACATGTAAAGCACATAAGGGCCATTCTCCAACAGCTGTTAAAAAATTATCTCTATGTAAAATTAAAGAAAAGCATGTTTCATGTTTTAAAAGTGGACTTTTTGGGTTATATAATTAGCCCATCTGGACTTGAAATGGACCCAAAGAAAATACAAGCAGTTTGTACTTGGCCTAGTCCATCTACAGTAAAACAAATTCAAAGTTTTTTAGGCTTCGCAAACTTCTATAGACGGTTTATTCCTAATTTTTCTCAACTCATAACCCCCATCACCAAACTGTTACGAAAAAATACAAAATTTGGATGGGATAACGAAGCTGAACAGGCCTTTCAAAATCTAAAGAGACAATTTACCTCAGCTCCCATCCTTATGCATCCTGAGCCATCTCAACCATTTATAGTAGAAGCTGATGCTTCTCAAAATGCTATTGGAGGAATTCTTTCCCAAAGACATCAAAATACAGGACAGATGCATCCTATAGCATATTATTCTAGGAAACTTACCCCAGCAGAACAAAATTATGCGATTTCAGACAGAGAATTATTAGCAATTAAAGCTGTTTTTGGAGAATGGCAACATTACTTGTTAGGTGCTCGTCATCCTATCACCATTTATACAGACCATAGAAATTTGCAAACCTTAAGGTCAGCTAAAGCACTTTCAGCACGACATTTACGTTGGACTTTGTTTTTTAATGATTATAACTTTGTGATCACATACAGACCAGGAAAAGAAAATAATAAAGCAGATGCTCTCTCTCGAATTGGAATAACGGAAGATACTAATGTAACAGTAGAAGCTTCCCAGCCAATTTTACCTGCACATTGTTTTCAAGTGGGAATCATCGATTCAGAGGTCATGAAGAACATACAAACTGAAATAAAGACAAGAGACAAAGTGGATTGGCACAAAGAATATCCTTTATTACAATGGAGAAACAACTATTTGTATAATAATGATCAGCTCTTTGTACCAACATCCCAGTTGCAAAATCGAATCATGCAAATCCATCATGATACACTTTTGGCTGCTCATCCAGGTGTAACTAAGATGTATCATTTAATCAAGAGGCAGTTTTGGTGGCCTACTATGTTTAATGACATAAAACATTATGTAGACACTTGTGTAACTTGTATTCAAAATAAACCCATGCATCATGCTCCAAGGGGATTGTTACAACCTTTACCATTACCCCCACAACCATGGCACACAGTATCTCTAGATTTTATTGTAGAGTTACCTTGTACACATTCTGGATTTACTACTATTATGACTGTAGTTGACCATTTTACTCGAACTGCTCATTTCATTTCCTTACGGAAATTGCCAACTGCTTTTGAAAAGGCTCAAATATTTGCAAAGGAAATAATTAGATTACATGGAATTCCTTCTGTGGTGATTTCCGACAGAGGGGCTCAGTTTATTTCCCATTTTTGGCAACATTTAGGGAAAGTAATCCATATGGACGTACGGCACCTCCTCCAGTTACCATCCACAGACTGATGGTTTGACTGAAAGAACAAATCAAACCATTGAGCAGTATTTACGTTGTATGTTAACCACTTTCGACAGTGAATGGTCCGATATTTTATGGGCAATGGAACTTGTATACAATAACATGGATCACTCTTCCATTGGCATGTCTCCTTTTTTTTGCACTTATGGATTTCATCCTAAAATGATCATTCAAAAAACTCCTTTGACAAATCCAACTGTAGATGAGTATGTACAAACAATAGTCTCTGTTCAACAACAAGCACAGTATCATTTAGCACAAGCAAAGGAAGCACAAAAACAAACTTCCGATAAACATCGATCTGTACCACCGTCATACAAAGTGGGGGATAAGGTGTGGCTATCAACCGAAAATTTACGGTTGAAGGGTTTTAAAAAATGTAGTCCACGCTTTATTGGACCCTTTACCATTGAAAAAGTTATCAATCCAGTGTGTGTACGTTTGACGCTTCCACTCATATATCATTTTAACCCAGCATTCCATGTATCTTTAGTAAAACCTTTTTATCCTCATACTCGATTCACTAAGCCCCCTCCAGCTATTGACATAGACGGCACACCAGAGTTTGAAGTTAAAGCAATTCTAGATTCAAAACGTGTTAAAGGTAAATTACACTATCTGGTAGACTGGAAAGGATATGGCCCTGAGGAACGATCATGGGAACCCCTTGCTAATTTAAAAAACGCTCCACGGTTAGTTAGAGCCTTCCATTTACAGCATCCTGAGAAACCCAAACCAGTGCCACAGGTCTTAGGGGGGCTTGTGAGAGGGGGGTACTGTCATGATTCACGGTAAACTTAATACATAAACGACGAGAGATCCGTAGTGGTTATGGATCTATAGCCGTTTATCTTTCCATGAGAAAAAACCCGCCCCTGTCCCGTGCATCCAGCACTCCCTAAGAGTATATGAAAGTGCCTATGTCATTATCTGTATATTTGATTATGTCTGTATATTTGATATGTATGTAAAAGTGATTGAGGTATTTTGTGCAAACTTTTGTTTCATGTGTCTGTTATTTTGTAATTGAGCCAAGAACGTTTTGTGTTGTGCTTCGCGCTAAACGCGCATGGTAAAGACGAATTTCAGAAGGGGGTCGTGTTCCGTACTAAGTGCGCGTATGAAAGGAGAAATCTCGAAAAGACGTCGCCTCGCGTTTGAACGCGGACAACGTCAACCAACGTTCAGGTGTGGCAGGCTAATAAAAGCCACACCCGAACCTCTAGAAGGTGCTTGGCCTTCTGAGTGTGGTCCCGTTCGCATCGCAGCAGCATCGCAGCATCGCAGCATCGCAGCATCGCGCTTGACTCACCTCATTTCCTTCAGAGTTCTGGACAGCTTGGAGTTCATCGACACCGGATCTTCAGTACCTGAAATGAAACAGAGAAAGCTAAGTAACATTTAAAATTCTGTTATTCAACAAGGCGCCCTACGCAAGAAAGGAGCATTTAACAACGTGAATAATACGAACAATTTTTGGAACCTGCCTTTGAATATATTTTCGGAAGGACAACGTTTCTTTGCAAAGCTAATTATTATGCTGAATAGAAGATATTGTCATGTTAGTCTTTGTTGGTATTTTTTTTATGTTAATGTGGTAATTTTCAAAAATGAACATACGTCAAGAAATGGAGAGATTGCAGAAAGGAGATTAGGCGAAGTAAGTGAAAACAAGATTAAGTTAGAAAATAGGGATACAGTGAACCCCTTTTTGAACATAGAATTGCAAATGTTAATATGTAATTATTTCTTTTGAAGGTAAAAGAATTACACGACATCCAAGATCACGACTTTTACTTGGACTTCACTCCAGTAACACAACTCCATTTGACGACGACTTCAGGACGCTAGGAATCCCTCTGTAGAATCACAGGTAGGACGTTACACCACTTAATTCTCACACAATAAATAGAGAGTGTTAAGTTTAGGACGTCTTAATGTTCGTATTCCTCAAAATACATCTTGTTGCCTCGCAGGTCGACAACAGGATCCAGTAGCGTCCGAATCCGTCCCTCCTCCCCAAAGTTCTATTGTATTGCCATAGCGTTTCAATTCAATAGCTGGTTGTAAGTAGGAGTTCAGGGAGGTTGGTCTATAGCGTCTCTGCAAAACCCACCAGGCACTTTTCAGGTAGGAGAGAGAACAAGTCTCCTGAAGGTAAGAGTGACTTGGTAACCTTGACACTAGGCAGCTAAATTTAGCACCAGTGCAGGGAGAAACGCAGGGCTAGTAAATATGGTGCAGCCCTGCGTTTCTAATGTGACGGAGCGTGTCGTTAGCCTTTTTGGCTTGACATCCTTCTCCACTTTATTGTAAATATGCCCTGTTCCAAGAGCAAACCCTGCTTGTTTTCTGGTTGTTTGGGTGGTCCTTAGCCCTCCACTATATAATTTGCTGTGAACCATGGCATATTTATGCAGAGTGGCATGTTGGTATCAAATCAGGAATTTCAAATAACAAACATAATGCAAAATTACTCGACCAGCTGCAACTATCTACCAACTGCATCCATGAAGGGCACAACAGCACGTTGCAGCAAAACCCTTGTCCAACTTCACCAGAGAATAGACACTGGAATGCTCACACTCTTTCAGGAGATTTGGCTTCATGTGTAGCTGCTTTGTTATTCTGGCCAAAGGCAGATAGGACTGTATAAAGCCACATGGCACGTCGACTGCTCCCAAGAACAATACGGTTGCATTGTGGCAGACCGCAAGGTGCAATGCAACCAAATGAAACCCCCTATCAAGAAGCATCTAGTGTGGTGACAGGTTTGGTTGAAGGCTACTGAAACCTCACTAAAAGGGGCCCAGCTAACGGTGACCAAACTGTATTAATCACTATGGCTCGCGCAGACCAAAGCTATTCATATGTCTCCATCTGCATGCGAGCAGGAGAAGGGTAATGGTGACTGTAGCAGAAAGTGAGTGTTTAATTCCCACCATGTACCTAGTAGAGGCTTCTCCAAATACTGTGCGGTATTGGACACACATAAAGAAATCTTATACAAAAGGGAGAGAACCCATGCCCACCAAAGAGAGCCATCTTAACATATCAGTGTTGGGAGGAGACCTGGGAATTGCCTGCACTTGTAGGTCTCTGGCAGGTGCATTTCCCAGATTATTCCCCACAGTGAAGGCACAGCATACAAGCAGACACTGTGTGTGTATTTGTAGAACAAAACATACATCATATATGCACTTTGTTGTCCCGATCAAAGTTCTTGTATGTGACACTTTGCTTGAGACATATGAGGTAATGTGGGACAAAACTGATTGCAGCAGTGACCACTCACTTCCTCTTCTTGTATTCATATACTCTTAGCATGTCGACATCCAACTGGGATCTACTGCTACCGGACACCCTGCATCTGAATGGAAGAATCTTGGCTTGGTTCATCCCACTGCAACTCCATGACCTTTCCCCTGTTTGTGCTGGTCACAAAGGGTCAGGAGGACGCAACGGTGGTATATCTCCATGCAATTAACTTCTGTCATAATACAATTTTCTCATGGCATGATATTGACCCACCATCAACATGTGTCTGAAACCAAATGGAATACGATTGTCCTTGACATCTGTCATATTCTGCACTAGATCATTTGTTATGCTAACCTCTCCCTCTTTGCTGCACTACCTTACACACTTCAGTGTTTTTGCTGTGTAGTTCTCTGCATGTACGGGATGAGCAGTCAACCTCACCATCTCTCTGTGGTTAAATGCACTAGTAGGCCATATGTTGCCAGATGAAGGTCAACCACTTCAGATGACAGCAAGGTAATTCTTCTAATGTATCTGAAGCAGTTTAATTCATAATAAGACATGCAGGTTATCTATGTGAACAGGGAAAGAAGCGAGCCTTAACAACATAATAGTTCAAATGGGAGTACACTCGTATGCCCTTAGGTGGATGAGCTTTTTTCATTGAACAGAACAAAGATAGTGCAGCTGGGTGCCTGTAGATCTCGATCCTTTACATATATCTGCGGAGTTCCTCGAGGCTCCTCATTGATTCCCACTCTTTTTAATGTTTATGTAGCTCTGCTGGCAAAAAGCATCAGGAAATGGGGATCTGAGGTCACTTCCTATGCAGAGGATACCCAGCTGATATCACTTGGGGCGGATCACAATGAGACGTGAAGCAATCTACAGGGATGCCTCACCAAAGTAGTGGGATGGATGACAAAGCACTATTTAAAGAGAAAATAGAGAACCTGTTTTTCAGAGGTGCTCGTCAGATGTGGGATGCCTTTTGGTGGCCTGAGCCATTAAAAGAGATTACCACACCAAAATAATCGGCAAAAACACTTGGGGGTCAATATTGATGGCCAACTCTTCATGCAAGAACATGTAAGGGTGACATGTGGCAAATGCTGAGGCATTCTCAAGCTTTTGAGAAGACTATTTAAATGGAATCCAATAGTTTAGCGAAAAACCATAGTCAAGGCCCTTATAACGAGTAGACTGGATTATGGCAATGCATTATTTGTAGGTATGGCTGATTACCATTTCACAAAATTATAGGTAACCCAATATGCTTCAGGAAAGCTAATCTATAATATGAACAGATTTGGCTCTGCTTCGACTTGTTTTAGCTTCTTTACATTGGTTATCTAGGTGTAAAATAGCTTATTTCAAACTTTAATGCTATGCTCATAAAGCTTTGCATAATGCGGGTCCGGAGATCCCACAAGCCAGAGTGTAATTTTCTAAAGCCCACTCGCGAGCTGAGCTCTCACAATTTGGTTCTAGCTGACACCAAGCATATAAAGAAAGTCAATCAGGAGGCCATTCATTCTTGCGTCTGGCTGCTGCTCAGTGGAATTCTCTACCAATGGATATTTGTCTCATTGACAATCATACCACGTTTAGAAAAGAATTAAAAACCTGGCTCTTTCCGGGTGAATGGACTGTAAGATATTTGTTTTCCTGTTTAGTGAAGAGTAGGCCTGGGCTAAAATTGCGATAATTTGACATTTTCACGTTCCGCGGAGAGCGCGAAAATGTCAAAATTTCCGCAATTCGCATCTTACCGGAATTTTTTTTCTTGCTCGCGCTGTAAAAAAATACATTCAGGCGTGTGCGCGATCGCCTTACCTGAATCCCCGCATTCGCCGACAAGTTTTCCCGATCCGGTCGCGTTCTTCACGAGATGTTGGATTGTTGGTAGCCATTTGCGCTGTCTCGTGACAGTTCGCGCCCGCATTAACGTCATTTGTCACGCGATCACGTCATTCGTCGCGCGATCACGTCTTTCTTCTCGTGAGAGTATGAGATGATTGAGATCTCGCGCCCGTTTGCAACCGCATGGGTAAGTTGGCGAGCCGCGATCACGCAGAAAATACCGCGAACAGGCGGGAAAGAAACTTCTGCGTCTTCGCAATATTTCCCCGTGTTTGCGGAGATTTTTAACATTTTCGCGATAGTTTGTGAAAGTGAATTTCGCAAATTCCGCCCACCCCTAGTGAAGAGCTCTCAGTGGATGGGTTGGGCAACTACTCAGCGCCATGACATTCCCTAGGGGACAGGTTTTGCGCTTTACAAATACGCTAAATAAATAAATGCACCATCAGTCAAATGTGGTAAGTGGAAGAGAGGACAAGTGTGCTATAAAGAAGGTCAGTGGTCACATTCACACTGAGGGAATTTGTGGAGAGTTTGTCATTGTGTGGATGACAAAGATGACATGCGAGAGGTGGACTCAAGTAATGAGCCTAGCTGAGATGATGATTTCTAGGTATCAGAGATATCAGCTTGAAGCTGGAAAAGGACAGGCCACTAATGCAAAGCCTAATCTGTAGGAGGCACTTTCACAAGTGTATTAGGTGTGCAGGCATAGGCTAGGACAAAGAAAGGCATAGGTAAAGGCTGAAAGAGTGAAAGTGAGCAGGCACACAAGAAGCAAACATTGGTCCAGGCAACACAAAGCATCAACAGATATAGGGAATGCTAAATCTTATTTCATGTTATACAGGGTTAACTTGAGACTGCGGGGACCTGAATCCAGCAGGAGCTGGTCACACACCATAAAAAGACAACTAAACACAATAAACACACCAGTAATGGACAGCACATGGGCAGTGCTGACCAATGAGCAGGTAACAGATATGATGCTGACAGTGCATAATTTCGGCAAAAAATGTGATACCAAACAGCACATCATATTAGGCATAAGTCACAGGAGCTACATGCTAGCAGGGTCTTGATTGCATGAGCAAAGCGTGCTCATCTGCAATTAGTACAGTGAATTTTGGGCTAGTGACATGGCTGTAAACCTTAGTATCCTTGTGAGAACATACATGCACGTCCATGCCCCCATTAGCAGTACAACTACTTCCTAGCTTCTGTAAGACATAGTTGGACCTTGAGTTGTGCTTACCTGCACATGTGCCAGTTGTGCAGTCTATGAGCTGGTTAGACACATGTACAGTTTTCATGTGTACCCTTCCAGTGCAGTAGTTTTAGTTGCCTGACCAACCAATGTTGGACCATTTGTGGCATTAGACTTTGCTAGGGTTTCCATTGATCATATGAAATGCATGCTTGTCTGTTGGTGGCGCTATTGTGGGAAACAAAATGCACTAGCGGCCAGTGTCAGAGGACAGTGGTGGGGTGGGGGGGAGGTGACGACGACAACAATGAAAAACGGGGAATAGAAAGAACTTACCCACTGCATCGCCGGTCTTCTGCTCCTCTCGTAGCTCCACTGCAGGCACAGGCTCACAGATCCCCTGTGGCCAATCCTGATGCTGCTCTCATGCATGAGAGCAGCTTCAGGATTGGCATGAGTGCCCTCCATTTGCGCTCCCAGGGAGACTGGGAGCCTGTGCCTGCTGTCTTCAACCCAGCAACACAGCTCGAGTTGAAGACAGCTTCAGTGAGCATGTCGGTCAGGCCGGCTAAACTAACATGCGCACTGAAGGAAGTGCAAATCACTCCCAGCCGGTTTCTGTGATCTCCCTGGCTCCAACCCCAAGACTCATCCGGGAAACAAAATAAAATGATAATAAACCCCAGGTTATTATCGTTTTCTTTTTCCATTTTTTTACCCTGTTGGCGGGGTTGGGAAGGTTGATGGTCCTCTGCCATTGCTGAGGAGCCGCTGCTGAAAATATTTGTGCCAGTTTGAGTTGCCTGTAGAAATGGCTCATTTCTCAACATCAGCATGGTCCATAGCCTCAAATAGGGCTTTAATGTGAGGTTTGATAATGCTAGTATTTTTTGTGTTATGGTGTCTCTAAGATTGTGCATGCAGGTGTGCACAAGCTTAAGGTTCAATCAACTATGGTTGGGCTTTTAGATGTATTTCAATTTTAGGAGGTACTTTTCTCTTGAAATGTGTTCTCACTTGTTTTCAATGTGTTCCTTATGTCACTTTTCAAATGTGCTCATAAGACCCTGTTTTTCTTTGCAATCTTCGCTTTCATTGGTGGGAATACTCAGAAAAATGTATTTATTTTCATGGGCTAATTGCAGGGATGAATACTTTGTCATAACCAACATCTATCTGACTTCTTTGATCACTGTAACGTTTTCATATAATTTACAATTAACATGGATTTTTGATACTAGGAGTCTGGTTTATAGTTAGATGATCATGCAAAATCTGTAGATGTCCAGATGTTATGGAGACTCTGTAACAGTTCGGAGTCTACCAATGTGGTACACCATGGTGGTGGTAACACACATTCTACCAACGGCAGATTTAACATTACCACAAAACCTTAAATCTGTTGCTATGTATAGGCCAGCAAATTTGCATTCACAATTTACTGCAATTACGGCTTAGCTCAATTGAACACTAATGATGTAATTTGCAGCTTGATGGCCTGAGCAGCTATTCAAAGTACATCTGTCAGACAGGAAGCAGCCGGACCTCAAAATTTAGAGATGTGTGTAGTTGTGGCATATTGTTTCCTCCCAGGAACTGCTTCTACATGACAGTCATTACGGAGGGAAAACATGGTTGTGGTTCTGCCATGCCATGACATAAATTCCAGCATGGAATTACTGATATTACTTATGTGAACTCTAAATATAGATTACCTAAGTGGAGCTGCTGCTCCAGGATTGACATAATACACGCCCTTGCCCAATCAGCCTCTGAGTTTTCCTTAGCAAGTGGGGAACATTCAAATCTTTTTCTGTCTAGGACTGCTATGATTTCATCAGTGGTCTTGGTAGTGCTAATAATTTTGAAGGCCCCTATTACCTGGTTGGCCCTCAAATGCTATTCATGTTGGCACTAGGAGCACTCTGCTTTAGCCAGGAGAATGCAGAAGGGGCCAGATTGAGCATCCACAATTTTCCCATTGATATCCCATTACCCCACTACTCTAAGGGACCCCCTTTGTCTTTCAATTTAAAAAAAAATAATTTGTTGTCAAACTGTGTGTCTTAATCTGCAATCGAGTTAGAAATAAGTATGTGACAACCAAATATCAGCTGAACCAGTGTTATATACTGACATTTTGCCTTCTTTGAAGAACTGAAGCTCGTTGAAAACAGGTGTCTACACAAAATAGATTTTTTAGGAAAGTGGGGTATTATGCAGTGAGGCTGGTTAGGCTTCACTATGCAATACACTCACAATGCCTCAAAATAGGTCCATTGGGATTCACACTAATAAATTCCTAGTACAGTCCTGGTAGAGTAGCACCGAGTTTCAGGCTTTACTTGAGGAACATGTGTTAAGCATCTCAGAGTACAACATGGACAATAAGTAATTGATATAACTCAAAAGAAATCTGACACCAATTTAAGAAAAGAAAACAGAGTTTTACATCAATTTAGACTGCAAAATGAACACAATTGGAAGGTACCATTAATTATTTAAATCATGGTGATTTCCATGTCTTTTTTAGTGAGTCGGACGCATCCATTAGAGCAATTTCATTCTATGCTAAATTTTGTCCATGTATAGGGCACCAGGGCTAAGCTGGTCCTCTCAGGTACTCTTTTTAAGGTTTTATGTTGGATACTTAAGCATTATCTGACATTATCATGGTATTGCTTAAAGGTATGACCTTCCACCCCTGAGTAAGTTACCAATATATTATTCATTTTCACGATAATACCCATTACTCAAAATCTTTTTGATGAGGCTTGATGGATTTTATTGAAGTTCGCCATTGAACTCTCTGGTGTAAGGTAGTATTGAGTACTCCTTTACATAGACTATCCCTAGACCACTACACCCCATAATTGTGACTCTTTCCTCCATTTGTTTCAGATGTTCCCTCTACAGTTTTTATCCTGATGAGACCTGGCTAACTTTATGGCTCAAAACCCCATCGACATTATTAACAAATAAACATATAATAACTAACAGCCTTGAGATGGCCAATGAACCTTTTATTATCACTGTTGATTGTTGGAAGAAACACACTCCTATTTTTGTTGACTGTGATTCTTTGTGGTTCTTTAAGTTCACTGGGGACACGTTGCACTTGTTTTTAAGAAATTAGCACTGTGCTGTTTATTTTGACGTAATAAATTGGAAAAAGAATAAAATACAAGTATTATGGTGGCCAGAGTTCAGAATTTATGCTGATAGCATCCATTGCTGTAGGTTATTTCAACCTTTCATAATTCTTAATTTTGTTCTAAATGATACCTATGTGTGGTATTGTTTTGTTGTGCTATTATTCTCTGTCTCCCTGGGTTTATGGGTAGCTCTTGATATTTAGTACACTCTGCCAAGCACCTACCCATTTGCGGTTGATCAGAATTATGAAGAAGATGTTAAAGAGGCATATGGAAATGGAGAATTACACAGCCCACCAGAGGGCTTAAAGTTATTGAGGGGCAGATTTACCAAAAAGGCATGCAACCCAGAAAAACTACTGCTTGTCCTGCGTAGGGTGACAAGGAAGGGAGCAAAAATGCCTCATATCTACCAACATCTGATGTATTCATGCTCTGTTCCCGCACTGACTCACTGACAGCTGCCTAGCACCAATGCAGTGTAGTAAAGTGGCACAGGAGTATAACCCATAGACCGAGTTGAGATCTTGGTGAGTACATGAAAAATAAACAACAATATCTCAACCGGATTCAGTAGAAATTAATAAAATTGTATGTCCCAGACATTCCAGGAAGAGAACAAAAGAGAGAGAGACTCCAAATTATTTGTTGAATGTGCTTAAGGCATCATATATTTTGAAAACTGAGTTACACATGACAGTTATGACAGCGCAGTTAAGCATAAATGCGGAGGCAACCCTAAAGAACTAAGTGCACATTGTGCTCATGGCAGGACGTGACGGCGCAAGTGGCAAGTGAGGAACACAGCGCTAGGAACAAAGTGAAAGGTGATCTACAATATATGCAGGATGGTAGGTTCAACACAATGATTTCCTTGGAAGAAGTCGATACGATTCAAAATGATTTCATGAACCAAAGAAGGATTTGTGCCATAAATTGCACTGGTGAAGGAAGGTCGACGACGTTTCGATCCTATTGAATTAGGATCATCATCAGGACCGGGTAGCCAACATAATGGGTGCTGTAGTATAAGGCGATGTAGACTCAGGGGTAGAGTTAAGTCCTGGGGTGCGGTGGCAGCGTCACGAGATGTCTGTAGTTGATTATGGAACTTGGGAAATGGATCGTCCGGTATTTGAATGGGGAAAGCAGGGTCAGAGCCCCGATCCATTGCAGGGGTATCAAAGCTCAATGTATCCCCTTCTCTCCTAACTCCTAAAACAAAGACATTACTCTAGGTAACAAGGGTGACTCTTCCACCTGCAACAGAAATGTGAGAAGAACAGAATCCAGTGTACACATGAAATTCAACTATTAATTCGAATGCAAGAGCTTCCAGGGAAAATGCATTTCAGGCATACAGAATTCAGGTAACATAATTTAAATGGAACATGAGCTTTACAAATTTACATCGAAAATAAGGCGCATTCGATTAATATTCCTACCTACATATAAAAGACACAATTAATAAACAGATTCAGCAATAAATGGTCGTGAGTTGCACAACACAAGTGATTCTGTCAGTGGTTCTGCTGGTTACATTTAATTAATTCCCAAATAATTCTTCACTTATTCTATATAGTGACCTCAACATGTCTCGTTCATGTTACCACATTACAAGATTCTAACACTTAGGTTAACACAACATAAGATTATATGCGGATGCAGTCTACATGTGTGATTATAATGACCCCTACAACGAAAAATTGCTTTGTGCGCTACTTCTGGAGCATCTAAACCCATAACTCTGGTCATGACCTGCGTTATGTCGCTCCAGTCCTGCTGGATTTAGGGATAGGCCGATAAAACTATACTTATAAGAAGAAAGTACTATATGTATACCTTGCATGAAAAACACTTGTGTTCAGTGACATAAAATGTACTTTTTGATCTGACCTCTCTAAGCTAATAGAAGTCAAAAGATTTACCCTGCATAGTAAGGTGGATGCTTTCAGAGGTCAGGGGGCAAATGTACAATTGAAATTTCCTCCTGTGCTTTGAGTTATGTGGGACAATTAGATGGATGCATAATATTAGAAGCACAGAGAAAGCAGATGGGCTTTAGTGATTTGCAATGGAGAAGATACCCATCAGTTTAGAGTTTGGACTTGGAATGTGAATGGACTAAAAATAGACTCAAGATCAAGAGATTGAGAAAGCATACGTTCCAGAAGGGTATATATTTATTACGTAAACAAGAACGCCATTTTATAGAGAAGGAGTAGTCTAAGTTTGTTAAGAGTCGAGTTGATTTTGTGACCATTTCCTCACAGATGTTGGTAATCAGGGGTTCTGCAAACCTAGTCTAGGTATGAAGAGGTATCCATCTACTTAGGACACAAGCTGACTCTGAGTGGAGATGGGTAATAGCGACAGTTGCCATAAAGGATACTTTAATAACTATTGAATTAATATATGTGCCAAATGAAGATAAATATTTTCATGAGTTAATATTAACTATGGTACAGTATCTGTCTTACTATACATTAGTTGGGGATTTCAACATAATATTACATAAAGGGGATAGTGTAGGGAGTAGAAATGATCTCTATGGTGCACTACAATTTAGTGGGATTAGGCTTGAGGAGTAAGGAGGGACTTGAATAGCCAGTGATTGGTTTGCAATAAAGTTGGTTAACAAAGCAAGTGCAGAGCCCTTGACTCCATTTCAACTAACCTTTGAATCAGTATAGGATGCAGTATGGTTTTGAATACTGCTGATAAGTTCAAAATGACAATGGCAGCCTTTCCTCCATTTTTCAGGTGTTCAGACACAGTAAGCAGGCTTGTTTAAATACTAGAAGCAGCCCGAAAGCCAAACTGAGATGCATCCAAAATTATGTTGGTTTCCAAATACGTAGCCAACCCATTATTAAAGTGTTTTTCAAGCATTTTACTAAGGCTTGGCAAAAGCAACATAGGTCTATTTTTAGCACGTGTGTTGGGGTATGCATTGTGTTTTTTTCAGTATGGGGGAAACAGGATCCTGTTTCCAGGAAACTGGAATGGTGGAAGAATCAATAGATGAATTTAGTAGTTCACACATCACAAATATTGCTGTGCCTAACTGAAGTATAGAAGGAGGGCAAGGGTCTCTAGGGCAACTAATTTGCATCTGGCTATCAGATTCAACATTTCCAGCAAGAAAATTGTTGCAAAATCAGTAAGGCTGCAAATCAGTAAGGTTGAAAGCCATTTCCAATGAGAAGCCAGTCATCTCTACAAGGTTTAAAAGTATTCTCATAATTTAAAACAAAGGTATCATGTATACTACTTGTTCAGAAATGTGAGGGAGTTTAGTATCTTGAGCATTCGGTATGGCACAAGTAGGTTCTCAAATATCTGAATCCCTATTAAAATGACATTTAGGGTTTTTAGGTCAGTGTCATCTCGCCTTCCCCCTGTCCCTTCCCCAGTCAACTGAGGGTGTGAGTCCTCAGACCTCGGTCCTAGGATCGCACTCTCCCCGGCAGCTCCACTGTGCCCTGCCTCGCCTCTGAAGCCAACCCTCCGTTGCAGGGTTCGAGTCTACCCTGATTCCGGTGTCTCGCTGCATGTGGTATTGTGGCATAATTTAATTTGATTGTGCCTGCTTCTGTTTTTTTAAATTTATTTTTCCTCATTGTTCTTGCTGTGTGCTGTTGTCCCCCTTCATTTTTCCCTCCGCTCCCGCCGCCCCTCCCCCTATCGCCCTGCTCCCGCCTCCCAACTACACATCCCTTCCCCCTCCCCTTAATAATGACAGCCACTGCGCGTGCAGCAGGTGCACCGCTGACGCGCCTAAGGCAAGCCCGACTGCGCCCGTCCGCGACCCAACCGCGACCAGCGCCAGGACCCCTGGTCCTCCTAGACCCTGGACCTCCATGCACTCAACCCGGAAGACACGCTGACTGCGCAAGATCTTCGCCGAACACGACCCATGGGCAATTCTCGTGCAGACACTGCCGCAGATCCTTCACCATCGACAAAGCTCCCATGACTGCCGAAGGCACGCCCAATGCACACACCACTGAAACCCTGACTTGCATCCTTCTCAATGTGCGCTCCCTGCACCGACACGCCGTAGAAATCTGGGACCTGATCGACACCCTCTCGCCCGACATCGCTTTCTTCACGGAAACCTGGACCAATGACACCTCCGGCCCCGACATCGCCACTGCCATCCCAGACGGCTACAAGAACCAGAGAAAGGACCGTCTGCACTGCCCAGGAGGAGGACTCGCCATCGCACACAAGACCCCCTCCGACTCTCCACATCCAGCACGAATGACCCCCACTTCAACACAGAACATCTCCACTTCCAGATCCAGACTAGTCCCAGGACCACGCTATGCGGCACCCTCATCTACAGACCGCCAGGACCTCGCACTCACCACGCAACCACCATCGCTGAACTCACCACACCCCACGCCATCACCTCCACAACTACATTCTACTCGGGGACCTGAATTTCCACCTCAACAATGGCAACGACCCCAACTACACCACTCTCCTGGACAACCTCACCAACCTAGGACTGAAGCAGCTCGTCAACACGCCCACCCACAGAGCGGGTCACACCCTCGACCCCATCTTCGCGGGAGAAACTAACATCCGCTTCAGCCACACCACCCAGCCGCTCTGGACTGACCACCACTGCGTCCACTTCACCTTCAACACCACCACTGCACTCAAACCCACCCCGTGCATGTGCCCGCCATGACGGAACTGGAGCAAGGTCGCAGAGGAGCACCTCAGCACCACCCTCTGTCAAAACCCCCCCATCACCACGAACGATACCAACTCCGCAGCCAGGGAATTTCACCGCTGGGTCTCTTGCTGCCCGGACAAGCTCGCACTCCTCCACCCCCGCCAAACAATGCCCTCTGAAAGCCGCATGGTTCACCACAGAACTTCAAGAAGCCAGACGCTCCTGCAGACGCCTAGATTAAACCTGGTGAAACCTATAAACCATGGAATCACGTAACAACCACAAGAGCGTCCTGAAGTAATACCACCAGCGCATAAGAGACACCAAACGGACCTTCATAAGAGACAAGGTCCAGACCAACGTGACCAACGCCAAGGAACTGTTCAACGTCATACAGCAGTTCGCCAAATCTACCTGCGAAGCCACGGACATCACACCCTCCCAGGAACTCTGCGACAAGCTAAGCTCCTACTTCCATCTGAAGATCAAGGCCCTCTATGACAACTTCAGCGAACCAACGACGAACACCACCCCCCTACCCACTGCCGCGATAAGCCTCCCATCACGTCCTGGGAACCCGTTACCATCAAACTCATCACCGAGACCATGAAGAAGACCCACTCAGGAGCCCCAATGGACCCCTGCCCACCGCACATATTCCACATGGCCGCCGCTGTCATTGCACCCGAACTAGTGCGCAGCATCAACGCCTCCCTCAGATCAGGCATATACCCAGACGACTGGAAATGGGCAGATGTAAAACCCCTCCTCAAGAAACCAACGGCCGACTCTACTGACCTGAAAAACTACCGGCCCATCTCTCTCCTCCCCTTTGCAGCCAAAGTCACTAAGAAACTCGTAAACACCGAGCTGACCGCCTTCTTAGAAGAGAACCTCATCCTGGACGCCTCCCAGTCTGGATTCCACAGCAGCCACAGCACCAAGACCGCCCTCCTCCCCGCTACTGACAACATCCACATGCTACTGGATCAGGGACACACCACGGCCCTCATCCTTCTAGAACTCTCCGCAGCTTTTGACACCGTCTCACATCGCACGCTCGTAGCCAGACTTCACGACACAGGAATACAAGGAGCCGCCCTCGACTGGATCCAATCCTTCCTCTCCGGCAGAACCCAGAGGATCCGACTCCCTCCCTTCCTCTCCAAACCCACAGAAATCAGCTGCGGCGTACCCCAGGGATCATCACTCAGCCCCACGCTCTTCAACATCTACATGGCCCCCCTCGCCACCATCGTCAGAGCTTGGGCTCAGCATTGTATCCTACGCTGACAACACTCAGCTCATCCTCTCGCCGTCAACACTCAGCTCATCCTCTTGCACCCAAAGACACCAGACTCTGCTTCCAGGAAGGAATGAAGAACGTGGCAGCCTGGATGAAGGACAGCTGCCTGAAACTAAACTCAGGGAAAACCAAGGTCCTCATCCTCGGACCCTGCACCTCCGCCTGGGACAACACCTGTTGGCCCTCCACCCTCAGGAGCCCACCCACCCCTACAGAACATGCTCGGAACCTCGGCATCATCCTTGACTCCTCCATTTCCATGAACCGGCAGTTCAACGCCGTCGCCTCCACTAGTTTCAACTGCCTTCGCATACTCCGTAAGACCTTCAAATGGATCCCCGCTGACTGCAGAAGGACCGTCACCCACGCACTCATAACCAGCAGACTCGACTACGGCAACGCCCTCTACGCCGGAATCAACAAAACTCTTCTACACAAACTCAAAACCCTCCAGAACGTCGCAGCCAGACTCATCCTTAGGACACCGCGCCACAAGCTCATGACCCAACACCTATGAGGCTTCCACTGGCTCCCCATCGAAAAGAGGGTCATCTTCAAACTCCTCACCCACGCCTACAAATACCTCAACAACATCGGACCCAAATACCTCAACGAGAGACTATCCTTCCACGTACCCAAGAGGAACCTCCGCTCCGACGACTTCGCCCTGGCAGAGGTCCCCTGCATCCGCAGAAACAGAACCGGTGGGAGAGCTTTCTCCTACATCGCAGCGAAAACATGGAACGAGCTCCCTGTGAACATCAGACGCTCCCCGACCCTGCACACGTTCAGGAAAGACCTCAAGACCTGGCTCTTCGACTGACCCGGAGCCGCTGCCCCCCCATGCTTTGAGACCCTCACGGGTGAGTAGCACACTATATAAACCCCCTGACTGATTGATTGAACTAAGTGAAAAATAATTGAGAAGCGGAAGCAAAATGTTAAGCTTTATTAAGGTAGCACAATGCGGCACCAGAGAGACATCTATTGAGAAGCCACAGCCCTCCAATGTACCGTGGTAGGTCTGGGTCTCGGGGAGGTGGGCCCCCCTCAACCGGTTCCCTTATTGATTGCATTTTGTGTGTCTGCCCTCATAGTCCAGTTCAGTGGTTTCACTGTTTTGCGTCTCCTAGCAGTTTGTCATCCACAGTAGTCACCGAGATGGCTGCTTCCCCCGCTTCTGGGTTTTCTCCAGGACACACCTCCCAAGTTTGACGCCTTGAGTGTTAAAAGAACACCCATGTGTAAAAAGTCCTCTTTTCATGTCTCTTGTGCTGTCTTTTTCTCTTAAATTGTTAAAGTCTTTGCCTGTCCTTTGTTTTTCTTCCAGGTTGTGACAGAGAAGAGGAGTAAGGCTTTTGCTGTGGGGCCAAAGGTGTTGCAACCGGTAGGTGTTCCTCGCAATCACAAAAGTCTTGGTCACCAATTCAGATATGGGGGAAACTAATTGGTTACCTTTCATCATTCAAATTCCAAATGCCACTAAAACCTTCAATTGCGTACATGGACATATATGTGATGGTCCTTAAGTATGGTTGGTTTTGACCCAGAATTTATCAGCAATGCCCAAGGTCACTACTTTAGGATAATGATGAAAGCAATGGTTAATGTTGAAATTAGTGGAGAAATCTATATTAAGCAACCAACTAGGCAAGGTTGCCCTCTGTTCACCCTTTTTAAAATCTATATATTAAAGTAATGTTGTAGATCAGTTAGTCTGAAAGAAATTGAGTGCTTTTGGATACAAGAAAATAATGTTCATCTATAAATACGTAGTGAACGAATGGGCATACAGCATGAATTAAAAACACAGAAGATTGCTATAGATACTTTAATTTCCCAAAATGGTGACTACAATGATGAGAAGGGGCTTCAGCATGATGACAGTTCTGTCACTGAGGTGTCATGGGAGTAATAGAGCAGATAGAATTTGGAAGTTAAAGAACCCGTGCTGACAGGTTTTACCTAATTACTCAGCTCATTCTGATATGTGAAAATATGCAGACTTTTAAAGAAAAACATGCATTCTAGGCATATGTTGTAAAAGCTCATTGAACACAATCAGTAGTTTGATCAGGCATATGGCGAGTTTACATTTTAGAAACTGATTATGCATGCCCCTTAGTAATCCCTATGGGAATGTGAGAAACTGGTTCCATCGGGATTGCTTAGTATGGTGTTTCACACGGAAATAACGGAGATAATTCCAGGCAACTGGTAATGAAGCCCTTAATTAAGTATTAAGATGGAAAATGCATGAATATGTTGGTAAATGCCGCTTAAAGTCATAAATCATGCCAATGTGTGAAACGTGTATTTGTTTTAATAACAAGTACAAGGGCAGATCATC
This sequence comes from Triturus cristatus, assembly GCF_964204655.1. Lineage (NCBI taxonomy): Eukaryota > Metazoa > Chordata > Amphibia > Caudata > Salamandridae > Triturus > Triturus cristatus. The sequence continues at coordinate 690,228,094 of NC_140591.1, forward strand.
CATTCGAAGCAGAAGAACGTAGAGCACAAAGTGGTGGTTGTGACGTCAGACGTACAATAAATCTGTAAAACACAAGGACATGTCCCAGCTAAAAATGTAGTAGATACTTTAAAAGCACAACTACGTAAATGTGTTCTTTTGGAACGGGCGAATGAATATACGAGTTTCTTCTCTCTTCTTGGATTTCACATTTCGGACGTGATGAAAATACGTCATATGCACCTTCAGACAGTTGAATGAAAATATAAAACATGCGCGCCAATCGCATTTAAATGCTTGAGCAACAAACAAATGACAAGTTGGCCCAAGTCCGTCTGTTAACATATGCGGAAGTATTTTCATGTGAAATGTATCAACATCATGGGCCTTTTCCAGCACGTGCACCTGCTCAGCCGGATAAGAGGAGCGAGCGTCTACACCGCAACTAGAAGACGCAAAATGGCGATCTTGACCCCCAGCAAAAAAACAAGATGGCGAACACAAAAATGCGCTCTGTGGAGACATCAAAAATTAATACATCGCATCAATTTCGCAAACAGTAGCGGTATCCAGGTACCGTTTTCGTGTGCTGGTCCTGAGGAAACAGAACATCAAACAGTGAGCAGCCATCTTAATCAAAAATCTAATTACTGCCCCCAGGGAACTTGAGGGAACTGAGATTATCATAGACATTTCTGAAAAGCTGAAATTGAAAGTTAGTCAGTCACTTGCTTCTATATAGGAGGACTTAGAAAGAACAGTTTCTTAGGGGATGGGTCCCCTCATCAACTATGGTTGTTACTTATTTCATACATTTCTAAAAAGCTGAACCTTAATGTTAGGTCGGTACTTGCTTAAATATAAGAGGATTTTGAGATATCACCTTCTCTGTGAATGGGTCTTTGGGGAAGAAGAAACATAAAAATGTTTGCCCTTCCAAAGCTCCTTCATCTTTTGAAAATATACAACTGTGAATGAATGCAAGGGATTTCAAGCTACATCCCTGGTCCTGGGAGGATGCCCAATTTCTTCAGGTCACGGATGAAACTAGAGGTCAAAAGCAATGTTTTTCAGTTTCCAAAAGACATTCAGTCTGCATCATCTATCCTGATGGTTGACTACTAAAGAGGGCCAGTCATTGTTACTGATGATGATGCTGAACTCGACTTCATCCTTTCAATATAAGCGAGGTGGTAACTTTTTAAAAACTTGCTCCAGGTACCGAATTTAGGACGTTGACTTGGGTGTTACTATGTTTTTATTCTGTGTTCACTTGTATGAAAGTGATATTTGGCCAATAGTCAATATTTGCAGATGTATGTTATCTTTGCTTCATATCATTCATTACAAATGATGCTAAATAACACCATGACTGAAATTGCCAGAGGCTACTTTAGTTTATGTAATGAAGTGTTAAATTTATGGAAATAAGTTCTCATAATATTTTCTCTCTGATAAGATTGTATTTTTGGATTTAATTTACAGATATAATTCCATGTTCAGAATCATGAATTGCCCACAGCCTGATGCACGCGCATTCAAAAACCTTTTTTCGAAGTGGCTGACACCTGTGTGCCTGTCTAGAGCAGGGTTCTCCAATGCCAGTGCTGGAGGTCCAGTGCCATGCCAGATTTTCATGAAAACTACATTTATCTCTATGGGGATATGCTAAAAATCTTCCATGGAGCCCGCACTCCAGGACTGACATTAGAGAGCCCTGGTCTATAGCGTAGTTACTTAGACTATGGAGAGGCTGTTCCAAATAACAATGACCTACTATGTTACTGCAGTTTATCAGTATGTCGAAGAACAAAGAATCAATAAAAATAGGTCTCAGATCCGCAGCAGAAGGATTCTAAGGGTGCTGACGTGGAATATCTCCTAAGTGAGAATAGTGTCAGGACTTGCATATTCACTCACTCATTCACCTATATATTCCTTTCAGGTAGTTAAGCATTTGTTCCAGACATCTGTCTGTAACCTACATGTCACTCATACCTTAACCGTTTATGTTCTGTGAGCCAGAAAAGCTTGTACAACTCTGCGGTGCTGGAGCTGTTCTGAAGAAATGGAAAATTGCACTCTTTCCATCTGTGCAAGAGGAAAGCTATTGCTATGCTGTCCTTCTGCAAGAAACCCAAGCTTGCACTGCTATTGCCTGATTTGTACCTGCCTGTGCTGATGCTACCCTAGCTGTATCTGTCCCCTGAAAGAGGGATGCTTGCACTGTTTCTCCGCAAGGTGTAGCTGTTCTTTGAAGAGAGGTGTTGCCACTGCAGGGAAAACAAAAGATAATTAGAATACTCTTGCATAACATGCAGAGGCCAGTCAGAAGCTTTTAATTTGCCCAAGGTAAAACTAGTTTTGCGGCTCTGGCGCCAGAGACCCTGGTTTCAATCACAACTTCCCAGATTGACCAAACTGTGTGACCCATGGCAACTAATTTTCTTCCCTCTGCTTCCTTTTCAGTGATCATCACATTTATGAGCTACTTGAAATAATTTCGTTCAGGATTTGCACTGTGCAAAAAGTTATCCTTAAATATTTTGAATAAAGCATAATGTAGGCACAGCTAAGACAACAGTAAATAACTTGTATAGGAGAAATAAGACATCCAACTTGCCTCTTGGATCACTAATAAAATTCCATTCATGTAAAAGGGTCAAAGAATGCAGTATCCAACCAGGATGTGAATTTAACAATGACAAATTAGGAAACCTGGTTTAAGTCCCAGCTTTCAATCTCGATCAAATGACGAGACCCAATGCAATGTCTTTTCTCCACTGTGCCTCCTTTTCCATGATCACCACGCTTGAGAGTACCTTGAAATAGTTCAGGATGCACATATTACAACAACCTCTTGTATATGGTTTAATAGAACATGATTTTGCTCCATCTATAAAATGAAGGCTTATAGAAGGAAACAAGGCAACTGACTTGCCTCCTTAGTCATTAACCCCTTCCATGCTCAGGACGGCTGGGAGCCGTCCTGAGCCATGGTGGGCATGTGCTCAGTGCGGCTCCTGGCTGTCCTAGCATCCACCTATGGGGGAAGCGCTGCCGCTCCCCCGTGGGCTACCCTTCATGCTGCCCCTACCAGGGAGCAAAGCGGAAGCCCTTCCACTGGCCCCCCAACCTCCCCACACCCACCTCCAAGTTATCTAATGACGTGAGCACACATAGGACGTCGACTTCATTAGTTGAAACTGGATGCGCTGAAAGCCATTTGCTTCCAGTGTGTTTAGGAGGAGAAGGTGAGTTTCTCCTTGGGGAGGAGGGAATTTTTTATCAAAGAGGCATCGGGGGAAAGGAAAGGGTTTTTCTTTCCTCCACTGCCTCTTTGAGCATTCTTGCTGCATGATCGGGAATTTTTTTATTCTATTTAATTTTTTTGATTTGTAATGCATATGTTGAGCAGCCCCTTGGGCAAGAGTCGGTCCCCTTTGGGGGACAGTTTGTGAGGCTATTTCTGCTCCCCTGGGGGACAGATCGGCCCAAAATAATTTTAGATGGCCCACTAGGCCACCACGGATTTTTTTCTGTTTTGTTTGTTTTGTTAATATATGTAACACATGTAGGAAGCGCCCCTTGGGCAAGGGTCGCACACCTTCACGGGGCAGCTTGTGTGGCCATTTCTGTGCCCCTGGGTGGAGCACATCGGCTCAAAAATATTTTAGATGACCAACTAGGGCACCAGGGATTTTTTTTATATATACATGTTCGTGAGGAGCGGCCCCTTGGGCAAGGGTAGCTCCCCTTTATGGGGTGAATATTATGGCTGTTTATGCCCCCTTGAGGGCAGATAGGCCATATGTTTTCAGGCCCATCTGTCCCCAAGAGGGTCAGAAGCCACTAAACAGCAGGGCTTTTTAAAAATGTTTTTGGGGAGCGGTTCCTTGGGCAAGGGCTGCTCCCCTTTTACGGAAGTGAATATTTTGGCTTGGGGCAGATCGGCCGTGTGCTTTTAGGCCCACCTACCCCACAGCTTGGCTAGTGGATTGTGCATGGACTGGTTCATTATTTGCATATGTGATTGTAATGTCTTATTTCTGCGTTTTATTCTAGTGCAAAGCATTTTATTCTTGTTTGCAATTTCAGCAGTGACTGATTTGCCGTTTTGCTTAGTTGCATTTATTTGCTAAGAATTTTGTTGTTGTTGTTGTGTTTACTCCAAATGAGTATTATTGTCATGCATGAGTGAATTGTTTGTAAGTGGTGTCATAACAGCAGCATATTTAGGCTTTCCTGTTTTCAGTTTCTATTTTTGGTCAATTCTGTTTTTCCCCCAGTGTTTTCAAGTGATTTCAATACCTTTAAAAAACAGTGGCTATCAGTGGTTGCACATTTTCATGCCATTAAAAACAACAGAAACAGTGTTTTTCCAGTGTTTATGGAAAGTTTTGATTTATTATTGCTTGCTTTCTGCACTGATTGTGCATGGTATATAGACAGTGCACTTACAGTGTATTTGAGGTCCAAATACATTTTTGCAAATCAAACTTATTGCAGTACACCAAACAATATTTCTTCAGTGAGTCTTTGGTCATGTGTGCTCGCTCCTTCCTTCCCATGTAAACTTTTTTTCTGTGAAAAGGCCCTCTCGACATTGGCCCTTGAGACGCGCAACACCAAAACAGCCAGTATACAATTTGCTAACTCAGTCCATGGACATAGCTTTCCATGCCAATACTAGTGCACTTGAAGATTGCGATTCTCTGGGCAGGTTCTGCAACATTTTCGTTGAACTGGGCAACTATGCCCTCAGAGTTATGAAGCAGTCAAAAATGAAGCAGCACCTTTGAAACTACGGAGAAAACGACCCTTTATGAAAGAGATCTAGAACTTGTACAGAGTACCATAGTGGGGTTTCATTGACTTCAAATGCCATGGTTGTTGAAGGGACATGTATATGCATCATTGCAAGCCATTTCTCATACATTGTAAAATAAAAGTTCCTGAATAGCTCTTCAACACTGCTTTGCTTACCAAGTTCAAGCACTCTAACATGGAACATGTTACAGTTCCAAAGTCACTAAAAGTGTCGCCTAGCCTACTCTCAAGGGGATGTCTCACATATACAACAATTATGATGAACACCTGGCAGACAAGGGTATTTTCACACTCTAATGTTTTTTCTAAAGTATGTTCACTACAGCAGTTATGTTTTCCTCTAAAAATCTAAGAATGCAGTACAGTGGACTTTTTTCACATCACTATCAATGTGCGACCAAAGATCAGTGCTTAATTTGTGCCGGTGCTTTCTGGTGCTAAGCACCGGCACTTATTTCTCAGGGCCGGGTCTACACTCTCTAGTCTACTCTACAAACAATATTGGTGCAATATAAGAACTGTGCTGCTCACTAAGTTGAGAGTAGGGCCCCAGTCTCCCCTGTGAAGAGCTAATATCGCACGTTACTGCGTGCGCATACATTATTTCAAATGATATGTTGGCAGCCGAAAGTGAAACTGCCTGGGTGGTCCCTGCCTCGGCCCAGCGTAAATCACGCCATCACCTCATTTTGCAAACGTTCATTGGTAGCGCACTAGCCTAGTGCACTACCAATGAACAATTGCAAAATATATTAGCCTGGCCCCCCTCCTTAGCGAATTGGCAAGTGTGTGGCAAGAGTCTGACCAATGAGCAGTGTTTTTGTCTGCGACCCGCCGAACATAGTGCAGCTACAACATTAATTAATCATCTGATGACGGAACCAACCAGTAATCCTGCAGCTGACATCCCTCGCAGATTCCTTAAAACTAAAATGCTGTCTTGCAGTCTCGGTAAGTATTGACTTTGAAAAATGATGCTTGCTTGTACTAGTGTTTTTTGTACGAGTGTTCAGCGCTGTATTTATCTACAAAGCATTGAAATGACTCTTTAAGCTAAATAACGTTTAACAGTGGGGGCCCACGCCTGCAGTTCTTCCTCCACTGCTGCTGGCTTTTAACTTTTGTGGAAAAATAAATCTTGCTTTAAAGTTAAAAGCCAGCAGCAGTGGAGAAAGAACTGCAGCTGTGGGCCCCGCACTATAAAACATTATTTAGCATAAAGAGCCATTTCAAATCTTTGTAAACAAATACAGCACTGAACACGGGTACACAGCTGATTACAGAAAAACAAGACTACCTGAACATGAATTTTGTCTGGAGTGGTACAGTAGTCTTATTTTTCTGCCATCAGCTGTGTACCAGTGTTCAGTGCTGTATTTGTCTACAATGCATTGAAATGGCTCATTTTGCTAAATAACGTTTTATAGAGGGGGCCCATAGCTGCAGCTGTTCCTCAACTGCTGCTGGCTTTGAACTTTAAAGAAAGATTTATTTTGCCTCGAGGGGCACCAGCCACACCTACTGTCAAAACACTTGGGGGCAGATTTACAAGCCCCTTGCGCCACTTTTGCATCACTTTTCCCGTGTTAAAAGTGACGCAAAAGTGGCGCAGGGGACTTGTAAATCTGCCCCTTGGTGGGGAAGTGAGGGTGGGGTAGGGGGTGGGGGGGTTTGAAGGAAATAATATAAAAAAAACATAAAATAACTTACCTGCTGCTGCCGGATGCCGCCTCGGTGCTCCTCTTCTCCCGTCCCCACCCAATCACAACGTTGCTCTCACATGAGAGCAGCGTTGTCCAGTTGAGCAGTGCATTCTCAAACACATCACAATTGTATGGTTGACTGCTGGCTCTGCAGTATTGCACATCCTCATGTCATTGCACTAGAAACAAATTAGGGGATCACAGATGTGTGCGATGCCAAGAACTACAGCCACCACAATGCAATGGGACACTAAAAGTTTCTAACAAGCAGAGCTATCTTAAACCTTATTTACCTCTGCTGAGTCTGCACTAATCTGGTGAAATAATCAGATTATGGTTTGTTTAGAACGGACGTTGTATTACCCTATCACTTGTGAACAGCAGCGGTCGGTAGTAGGAGTAACAGCAGGGCGGTGACGTGGGGAGGGGGAGGGGCAGGGTGGGGGGTAGTAAACTATGGATTACGGAGGTTTACAGGTAAGTTAACATATAAATGAATTAAACGAATTTCGTTCCGTGCACTGCATCCCCAAATGCGATGCAGTGCCCGCAACGAAATTCGTTTTTATTCATTTATATGTTAACTTACCTGTAAACCTCCGTAATCCATAGTTTACTAACCCCCAACCTGCCCCTCCCCCTCCCCACATCACCACCCTGCAGTTACTCCTACTACCGACCGCGGCTGCTTGTAAATAGTACTCCCTTCGGTATAAGGCGAGGCCTCTTTTCAAAGCGCAAGACCCCTCTCTACCGCTACTGCATGGGGACAGGTGAGGGTAACTAAGCCTTCTCAACCCAGGTCCCTGAGGTTGCAGAGACTGCAGGTTTTCAGTTAGTCTGATGTTTAGGGAACAGCTATTATTAGCAAACTGGCGAAGAAAGGGAAGCTTTGATGAGCAGTGACCCGCCAAACTTAGGTGTCTGGAGGCCACAAGCCAGACTAGGGCATAAAGACGGGCAGGGGGCACATGCCAGACTGGACCGTAAGGAGCCACAAACTAGACTGGGGCCTAAGGAGGTACAAGCACACTGGGACTGACGGGGGTGGTACGAGCAAGACTGGAAGGTGACGGGGCAGAAGCCAGACATCTGTGCGAGGGGGTCGCAGGCCAAACTGGAGTGTAAGGGAGGCAAATGCAAATCTGAGGCATACCTGTGTCAAGGGCCTGATTGCAGTGTGAGGTGGTCTTGGGGGCATAGGTCATACTGAGGGTACTGGCCAGGGTTGGCCAAGTGGGAGGGGGACACAGGAGGAGCCGCCCCTAAATTGCATGTTCAGATAGTCCTGTTTTTCTGCCATCAGCAAACATTCTTGAAATCTTATAAAGTGAAACTAGAAGTCCCACATGGTAATGTGCTCTACTCTTGAAAACCTTGTACTGGTTAAAGGTACCAGTGGCTAGAGGAACACATTATGGGGCCAATTGGCCGCTATCCAGGACAGCTCACCAACCTAGCTGTACCATATGCTGCAAGATGGTAACATAGTATACAGTTTCTCCCCGTCATGAAGAGCTTGTATGCCTGTCAAAAAGAACATTATTTCTGCCTGTCACCTTCGTCATAATATCGTCTTTCAGGATAAAACATCACCCCTTGATGTCAGAAAAACATGCGCAGTTGGTGTCGGATATATGACGTTACAACGCATGCTGTTACAACAAAAGTTTTACAACGCAAGTGCATTGACAACGCAGGACATTACAACGCAAGTCTTTACATCGACTTGCACTAGATGGCGTGCTAACATTAAAAAAGTGTAATTTACTATTCCAACTCCAGTCCACGTAACAGTAGGGAAGGTGTTGGGATAGTAAACTACACTATTTTTAATGTTAGCACGCCATCTAGTGCAAGTTGATGTAAAGACTTGCGTTGTAATGTCCTGCGTTGTCAATGCACTCGCGTTGTAACAGTTTAGTTGTAATGGTAGTGCGGTGTAAAAGTTGCGTTGTAAAGGTTGTTCCCCTCTTAGACTGATATGTTCTTTCATTGACTCTCCCTTTTATTCATTGGCGTAAACAAGGAGAGGGCTAAAGCTGAGGACCTCTAATTCCCTGAGATAGTCTCAGAGGTGTGTTTCATTCAAACCTCTCCCAGGCAAAAAAGAAGTTGAACTTATTGTTGCTTAGCTGCAACAAGTCCACCTAGAGCAGCAGATTACAGCTTTTATCTCTTTCTTCTGCTTTATTTTAATAGTTTATATAAAGAAGCAGGAAAATGCATTTTTTGGGCACTTTATAGATAGAGAAACACTAGAATCTCTTTCTTCATGTTTCCACTTTCTACATGTTCCAAACTACTCCAGCTTTTTTTAAACTGACTTGTATTGAAGTGTTTCTAATATCTGTATGCAACACACATCCAGCAGGTTTTTGGTATGTATAATTTAGCAGCACTAGAGATTTTATTTGTATTCTTCATGATTGCAAGCATGCTCACTCTATAATATAAAGGCGATACGCACCAAGGTTTTAAGTGGTTTGTGCGAAAGGTGATGGTATGGCCATGTATTATATGGGATAAAGATATACACCCTGGGTATGCATGTTCGACCTTGTTCCTTTTTCAATGCATTTTTTAATTTTAACCAATTTATTCCAAAATTTTGGTTTAAATGCACTTTTGATTTAATTTAAAAAAAAGTTTTCCTCAGGGGCGGTGGGAACCACCTATCAAAAGGATGTGGGTGGAGCCAGTGGAGAAAGTGGGTGGAGCAGGGGGAAGTGGCTGTGGCATCCTTAAAAAAATTTGGGCACCTGGACTTAATATTTTACAAATTAAACCTCACATTTCTTGCCTTTGGCATCATCACTCAGCAAAAATTATGTTAACGGTTGCCACATGGATAATATAGCATTCTCAGCCCAATGGACTGAGAACCATCAGCTAAGCGACACAGTTGTGATGACTCTTTCTTTGATGCCACTCAAAGCACAAAATGAGAAATAATTGCGTTTTAGTTCCTGTGCAGTACAAAACAGTGCACCAGATGGACTAAAAAGCCAACAGAATTCTCCATTAACTCTGAAGATTGTAAATATGCTTTCAGCATATTATCTAACAAGTGGTAAGGATATCTTACGGGAAAGCACTTCAGCTTAGTTATCGATTTTGACAGGTCATCACACAACTTTTTCATATACGTAGCTGAATCACTGCAAATACAAACAATATCACTCTAATCTTTGTTGATTTTGGAAAGAACCTTTATGCAGCAGCATTCCAAGTGACACTGCATTCCATATTTTCCAAAAGTCTGGTGTCATGCTTTCCCCACTATCTTAGATGCTTGGTGATAGCACTCTTTTCACATATACTTGTCACTATACCTTGCATTGAATGTTTAAAGTCTAAGGTGTTGGCAATTCACCTACTATCAAGACTGACTCACTAGAAATTGGAGGTTGATGTATCAAGTGTTTTTACTTATTTTCTGTGGGTAAATGTGATGGCACATATTGGGGAAGATTCTTATGAAACCAGCCATTTTACCTATTCAGTGAAAGACTCAAATGCATCTAAAATATCAGATATGATTTTGATATTTCCTGATTCTCTACAGTTTATAAAATAAATAAACAATACCTAAAACATGATTCGTAACCCTGCATATTTAGACCAAAGACCACAAAACTAAAAAAAGCAAAAGGAAGAAGAAATAATATTTTAGTGACATCCCTAAACAACAAAACTCAAGCAGAATAATGTTAGCCCAGTCTTTCTTGCTGCTTGCTGGTATAACAAAGTTCTATAGTATTGGCAACTTCAGGAAGAAAAAAATGACTCTTTCACTCTTCTTTTCCTTTCTTTGAATGGCATTTATTTAGTGGTTGTGCAGGTGTTTTTCCAGTGTTTATATGTTTACACTGGGGAGGGCTATTTCTCTTTTGGTGGGGTTTTATCAGTGATTACAGGCTTAAACCTAAAACCGGACAGCCTAAGCATATTTAGTTTGTGTTTTGAGTATGAAATTCTTTGCGATGTCTTTTGCGTTGTCTCTTGTGTAATTTTCTTTTCTTTTTCTTTTTTAGTGGGATATTGTTGGTCCTTGCTATGCCTGAGCAGGGTAGGTTGTGGGGAGTCTATCTGCTCCTGACAAGTGAGTGGTATAGTTTAGAAGTATATAGGTCTTTGTGATAAAAATCCACATTTTGTTTATTACTTATTCTACAAAGTGTTTATTCTTTTTGACTTGTTGGACGCTCCAGCAACCGGGCCACACGGGGGGGAGAGAGCTGTGCACAGCGGGTCTGATGGACTCTATTCCCCAGGCTCCTCCGCTCCTTTCATCATCGCCAGCAGCCAGCAGTGCCCAGAGGCGCTTATAATCAACGCTGGGCTCCCGCAGTGTGGGACGCTCCAGCAACTGGGCCACACGGGGGGAGAGAGCTGTTCACAGTGGATCCGATGGACTCCATTCCCAAGGCTCCTCCTCTCCTTTCTTCATCACCAGCAGCCAGCAGCGCCCGGAGGCGCTTATAATCAACACCGGGCTCCCGCAGCGCAGGACGCTCCAGTAACCGGGCCACACGGGGGGCGAGAGCCGTGCACAGCGGGTCCGACAGACTCCATTCCCCAGGCTCCTCCGCTCCTTTGGTCATCGCCAGCAGCCAGCAGCACCCGGCGGCGCTTATAATCAACGCCGGGCTCCCGCAGCGCGGGACGCTCCAGCAACCGGGCCACACGGAGGGAGAGAGCCGTGCACAGCGGGTACGACGGACTCCATTCCCCAGGCTCCTCCGCACTTTTTGTCATCGCCAGTAGCGCCCTGAGGCGCTTATAATCAACGTCGGGCTCCTGCAGGCAGGATGCTCCAGCAATCGGGCCACACAGGGGGAGAGAGCCATGCACAGCGGGTCTGACGGACTCCATTTCCCTAGGCTCCTCCGCTCCTTTTGTCATCACCAGGAGCGCCCGGAGGCGCTTATGATCAACGCCGGGCTCCCGCAGCGCGGGAAGCACCAGCAACCGGGCCACACGGTGGGAGAGAGCCGTGCACAGTGGGTCCGATGGACTCCATTCCCCAGACTCCCCCGCTCCTTTCGTCATTGCTAGCAGCCAGCAGTGCCCGGAGGTGCTTTCATCAACGCCGGGCTCCCACAGCGCAGGACGCTCCAGCAACCGGGCCACACGGGGGAGAGAGCCGTGCACAGCGGGTCCGACGGACTCCATTCCCCAGGCTCCTCTGCTCCTTTCGTCATAGCCAGCAGCCAGCAGCGCCCAGAGGTGCTTATAATCAACGATCGGCTCGTGCAGCATGGGACGCTCGGCAACCGGGACACACGGGGGGAGAGAGCCGTGCATAGCGGGTCCGACGGACTCCATTCCCCAGGCTCCTCCGCTCCTTTCGTCATTGTCAGCAGCCAGCAGCGCCCGGAGGCGCTTATAATCAATGCCGGGCTTCCGCAGCGCGGGATGCGCATGGGCGTGCCCATCAGCAACCGGAGAAGGCCGGGCTGGGCCAGACCCCTTGGCTGTTTCATTACGAATCCCTCAAATTGTACATTGGAAATCCGGACGTTGGACGGAAATCAGCCAATAATTCAAGGTACTTTTTAATCACCCCATTAACCCTGACCATCCAAGTACTCTATAGTGACCTCATATAGCAACAGGAGGCTTTAGTGGTTTAGTGTCCGTAATGGACAAAAGGAAAACACCCACTTCACGGGGGGGCTCGGGGGCTTGCATGGCTGGCAAAATTGATTCTTTTTTGACTAAAGCTGCACATGCAATCACGCAGGAGATTGCTCTGAATGAGCGAAGGATATCATTAGAGGTTGAAAAATGTCTTCAGACCCATGCCATTAGGGAGGAGGGGGAACAAGGATAATCAGATAATCAGCAGCTTTTATGAGTCCTTTAGAATGCTCATCAGTTGCAATTGCCTCTGCGCCTCCAAGTCAAATATTCACCCCTGATGAACTCAATATATCATCTAATATTTTACACCAAAGGGAACCGAAGTGACCTCCGACTTACCACCGCCCAAGAGAAAACGAACTGTCTGTAACAAGTCTTCGAAGAAATCCCCACGGTCACAAACACGGATACAACCTTCTTTGTAACCTGGTCTAAACCAAGAGCAGTTATTGGACTCTTTATTCACAAAGCTTGAGTCAATGACAAAGACTCTTTTAGCGTCAATAATGCTAAAAGTAGAAAAGGTTGAGAAACCAGTTCACAATTTGATTACCAATTGTAATAAATGTGCTTCGACACTTGTGCCAAAACCAACGGGGTTAGGGGCGGCAGTTTTATCCCGGAATAAGAATCAAATTCAACCTGACCCACCTGGCCCGTGTTTAAATGTTCTAGGGACTGAGGGAATACCTAGTGGATTAAGTCAGCCACATACAATCGAGGTAACAGGACCTGTTGCCCTGAATCCCGAGGTAGTCCAGGCGAGTAGACCACTAGATTCTGAGAGGGCCCTCTTACCTACACGTATCCAACAAATCACGGCATACCTAAAGTAGCGAACCAAAGCATCCTTGATTTGCCCCCTGCATCTGCCCCGTTAGTAGCAGTTTTACTGCAGGTCACTTCTCTCTCTCAAGAAACTAGGGAAACTACTCAGGATCTAATACATAAACTGACTCATTGGTGTACTAAAAATGGTATAAATGGCCAGAGCATATCATCTGACATCATTATGGGCAGAAGAGTGGGGTGGATAGGTCATCAAACAAAAAAGATTGGTGTAGGCGATTGCATAGTTGTCAACTTCCAGGACTCCGAGAAAACCAAGATGTTAATAGGCTGTGCATACCAGAGTAGTTCAAACTCCTTAATTAGAGTAGTCTCGCTACAACATTTTTACCCCCTAAGCCAGCGCAGATGCCCTATGCAATGGCAATGGCAAATATCTCGAAAATCAGGCAGGTCTGTTGACAAAACTAATATAGATAATAACTTACCAATGAGTAACAGGTTCCAACCCCTAGTTAGTCTCCAAAATGTGGATGAAAATGACTGACTAGAGGTAGAAGATAAAACACATCAGGGTACACCTCCAGTTAATATGACCCAAAACACACATATATAACCGGTTTTGGATCATGTTGAAATAACCACTACAATCCCAGGAACACTCCCTCTCCCAATTCCCACTATGGCCACTCATGAAAAGGTCCTTTCCTAGAACATAGCGGGAATAAGGTCTAAAAGAGGAAAATTACTCTGGGAAAACTTTCTTTCGATGCCCTCCAGGAAACCTGGGAAGCAAATGATTGTTTTTATTTAGATGGTTTCACTTCATTTTATAAATGTGCCATTCCATCGAATATTGGTAGAGCTAGAGGGGGTTTGCTGCTAATGTTTTCACTAAAGCTCTCTTGTAGGCCACGTCTGGTTGATTGTAAATCTCAAAATGTTTTCGCAGTAGAACTGTCTTTTAAGAATCGTGCCACCGTGTTAGTGATACATTTTTATAATTCCTTTTCTAGAGGGCATGAGTTGGAACATCTGCAAGATCTAAAGGAGTTTTTGGAATGTTATGAGGAGGCTAAACAATCTTATTATGATGTAATAATCCTAGGGGATTTTAATATCCATCAATGTCATTTAAATTGTTTTATCAACCAGGACAGGGGGAGTCTCCCTTCTCATCAAATCATTTTGAGCACACACCTTCAGGTATTTTGCTTGAAGGCATTCTTTCAAATCAAAATTTATGCTGCCTCCAACAAACAGACAATTTGGCGTTAGTACCCACTTATGTAGGAAATGGAAGATCTAGCACCATTGATTATATTTTATTGTCTGCTCCACTAGTTTTATTTACTGAGGACTTAATGGTTACTTGGTCAGGTTTTAGTGACCATAATCCACTCACTGTTGCCATATTACCCTCTGCTATTGAAACTGGAGAACCTGCCACTTGTTTGACCAAAAAAATATTAGCACCAAAGATCAGTCCCGCAAGCTAAAGTGGGAAACTATAGTCCCAGACAACTTTTTCATAAATCTGTATACAGTCTGTGCCCTGAAATTGAGTCCTGTCTACACTTTGATACACAGGACAGCTCTATCTTAACAGCCTTCGGGAAATTAACAAAACAAATACAATCTGGCCTCACAGTTATCGGCAGGACCAGACGTCCGAAGGCTGCAAGATGGCTTAATGAAGCTTGTTTAGCGACCCATACGGAGCTTGTACAGGCCCTAAAATCTACCCCTAGAGACAAAGCAGAAATTAGGGATAAAAGAAAGGCCTATAGAATAGCAGTCCAGAATAGGAAGACGGAGCTAAGGGAACAGGCATGGGACGCCCTACAACAGGCTAGTGTACTGAAAGATAGTTCAAATTTTGGTTGGTAGTCAATAGTCCCTTCCTGTTCGAAACTCCTAATTCTAACACTGATTGTTTAATCCCAGCAGACAAATGGGTATCACATTTTGGAAACATTTTCAGTGATGTAAACTTGGGTGAAACAAAGGAGTATAGTGAAGGTGGACAAACTAGTACACCATTCCACTTTAGTGTAGAGGAGGTCTATGAAGCAATTGCAACTACATCTGGCGGAAAGGTCACAGGCCCTGACGGAGTCCCGGCTGATTTATACAAAGCAGATCCAAATGTATGGGCTAGTATTTTGACAAATGTTTTTAATGCCGCGTGTTTATATGGATACCCAATATCCTGGGGGAAGGCAGTCATCGATCCTATTTTTAAAAAGGGCGCAAGGGATGAGCCCACATGTTATAGGCAATCTTACTCTTAGATTCTGCAGCCAAAATAATGGGTAACGTCGTACTTAACCACCTAACGACATGGCTGGATGACCGAAATTTTATTTCCAACCTGCTATATGGTTTTAGGCCAGGAAAAGGGACCTTGAACCAATGTTTAAATTTACATTTAGTGGTAGGGAAGTAACTGTTGCCAAAAAGGGTATAATACATTTGGCATTTATGGACCTGACACAAGTTTTCGACTGTGTTAATAGATCAAAGTTGTGGTAAATCCTAAGTGATATGGGTCTCAAATCAGAGCTCGTGGATTTTTTACATGCTATTCATGAGAATAACACAGCGGCTGTCAGAAACAACAGTAATGGGGATTTGACAACCCCCTGGGATGTTAAAAGAGGGGTACGCCTAGGTTGTATCCTCCCCCCCTCTTATTTACACTATATATAAATAAATTGGGAGATTTTTTAACAGCCAGCTGTAAAGACATTAATAGGTTTGGCGACAAGATGATCTCCGCACTTTTATATGCGGATGACACAGTCATAATAGCTCGAACTGTAGTGGGCCTCCACTCATTATTAGATGCTTTTATAGTTTTTATGGATTCCTTAGATCTTTCAACAAATTTTAAGAAATCACACACTATGTCCATTGGCCCTGGAAAGTCCCAAAAAATTAAATGTTATTGTAAAGGGGCAGAATTAACAAAGGTTCCAACTTTCCCTTACTTGGGGGTACTTTTTGATGAACGTGCGTCATGGTGCCCACAAATTATGCAAAAAAAGAACACTCTCGCTAGAGCAACAGGGGCAACACTAAATTTTGCTAAGAGATTAGGGTCAAAACCCATCTTGGCCCTGATGAAGACATATAAGAAAAAATGTATCCCCATTGTAACCTACGGCAGTGACATTTGGGGATATAAGGAAGGACGAAGATAAGTTCTTACGTAAGATTTTGGCAGTCCTGCATTCCACCCCTGCATACATAATACTTGAAGAACTAGGGGTGGGATATATAGCAGACCAGATTGCAGCAGCATCCTTAATGCGCTGGTTGAGAGTCTGGGCAAGTCCTACTATAAATCTAAACCAAATAATAATTACTGACGGTCTAGCGCTATATAGAGCTGAACATATCCCCTGGCTAAAGTACCTAAGGGAACTGACAAATTGGTTTGGTCGCCCTGACTTATTCTCAAGTCCCAAACCCCTGGACAAACTTAAAATTAGAAACATCAAACATCAGTTTATGACTAATCGCCAGGGACTAAGGGAAGAAAAGGAGTTGCTAAAGCCAACGGTGCGAGGCTATGTTACATTATCTATGCATAATCAAGTCCAACCCTACCTATTAATTGTTGGCAATCCCTTTAATCGTTTTGTATTAACAAGATTTCATCTGCTAATGGTTCCTTGGCTCTTGTCGATTCCTCAAGGCTTTTCAAAACCTGGCACTTTAAAACCTTGTCCTTGTGACAATTTCTCTGAACAGGATACCCTTCATTTTATTTTATTTTGCGATTATTATGTTTCTTTACGTAAGAAATGTATGCTACCATCACTCAGAGGTTGTCATTTTGTCCAAGTTAGGCCTGCAAATGTTATCTTACCCCATGGTCTGTTTTGGGGTTGCAAGTTTTTTAATAGGAGCCATTAGGTGCAGAAGAAAATTGTTTTTTTTAACTGTCAGTATGTTTTTATATGTTTGTTATGTTAGGCCCACTAGGTGTCACAAACGGGGACTATCTTATTTGATGGAGTCTGCCCTATTGCACTTTACACTTTATATAACGCCTCTGTATGGTATGTATTTTGGGTCTTGGTCTTCTGGTTGATACCAGGAATGTCACAAAAACGGGCTATTGTACCTGACCGAGTTTGCTGTTTTTTGCACCCTGCACTTTATATATGCATCTGTACTGTATGTATTCTAGGTTTCAATCTTCGGGTCCATATCAGGAACAACATAAGCGGGACTATTGTACTTGATTGTATTTGCTCATTTGCACTTTGTATTTTATACAACGTTTTAGTTTGTATGTATTTTAGGCCTTGGTTTCCTGGTTTATATTAGGAATGCTTTTTTAAAAATTCTGATTTTTAAAAATGTGCTAATGAAATGTACTGTTGTATGATGCTTTCACTTTTATGACATTAATTTGTCGAATAAAGCATTCTTGAAAGAATGAAATGAAAGACTTGTTTGACAAGTTACCTTTGTTAGTAAGGATAATGGATAGCTGCAGAATTACTTCTCAGCAGGCGTTTGGTATGCTTTCTGAATCTTCCTCTGACCATGGTTATGAGACTGACAGTGCGTCTGAGGAAGAGGAGGAAGTGCAAGATTCTGGCAGTAAGTTTTCTGTCCACGAGAAATCATCCGATGATGAAGCTACTCTCATTGTGGATGAAGTGCCTGTTTTAGAGGAGGACACTGATCTGTTGATGGCGCAGCAAGAGGCATCTGGATTGCAGCCTGGGACTGCAAGGCTTCCCATTGGAAGTGCTGGACTCTGGGTTGATCGAAACATGGTGCAGCTGGTGTTGCCTGCCTTTAGTAGTGATGCAGGGTGTAGAGTGAATTGTGAATGTTTTGCCTATACAGTTTTTTCAGCTGTTTATGGATGGTGTAATTTTGGCTGAGATTGTTGAGCAGACTAATTTGTATGCTGAACATTATTTGAGGGACAACAGTGACAAACTTAGGCCCCACTCTAGAGCTAACCGGTGGACTCCCACAAATCTGGATGAGATGAAGACGTTTTTGGGTTTGACTTTTTTCGATGGGCTTGATAAGGATGCCGTCCACGGCTTCATAATGGTCTACCAGTCTTTGGTCCTGTTCAAGGGTGTTTGGTTTTTAGACAGTACATTCGTAGCAAGAGGGCACGTTATGAAATTAAGATGTATATGTTGCCCTAGAGTAGGACAGGATATGTCTATAATTTCCGGGTGTACACTGGTAGGGATTCCACTATTGTTCTCCCTGGTTGTTCGTCCACTTGAGGAATTTTATAGAAAATTGTGTGGGAACTTGTTAGAGGACTTTTTAACAAAGGTCACCATTTGTACCTAGATAACTTCTACACTGCTGTGCAGCTGTTTAAGGAATTGTTCAAAGTAGACACTCTTGCTTGTGGCACAATCCGCTCTAACAGTAAAGGTTACCCAAAAGAGCTTGTTTGCAAAAAGCTTCAGAGGGGACAGTGCAATACCTTCCGTAGTGATGACCTTCCAGCTGTGACATTTGTGGACAGGAGGGATATCTACATGCTGCCTACCATCCATGATGAAAGTACTTCATCTGTGGCTGTCTGGGGTCAGGTTAATGAAGTGCACAAACCTTTGTGCATTGTAGACTACAATAAGCACATGGGTGGTGTCGATAGAGTAGATCAGAGGTCGGAACCTTACACTGCTATTCGTAAGGCTTACTTTTGGTATAAGAAGTTGGCCATCCATCTTTTCAATTTAGCAACTATAAATGCTTTTGTTGTGTTCAAGGAGTGTTCTCCAGCATCAAAGATGACTTTCGTTCAGTTTCAGGAGACTGTGATAGTCAGCCTTGTTGTAGTGGAACAGGCAAGTGTTCCTAGAGTTGGCGTGGTGGAGGATGTGGCTGGATTGAAACATCGCCACTTTCAGGTTTTAATTTCTCCCACACCCAAAAAAACCCAATCCCTGTAAGGTATGTAGAGTCTGTTTGAGAAGAGGTGTGCGGAAGGAGAGTCGTATGCACCATGCTGATTGTCCTTCTAATCCCAGGCTGTGTGTGCCCACATGTTTCAGATTGTATCACACTCAAAAGAGATTTTGGGCACAACCGCGAGTCTAATAGTGTACTGCCTGGTCTGTATGGCTTTTTATTTGTTTTTCAGTTTCACGGTTGGCATTAGAATGATTTCTTTAGTTAACGCTGTTGTGTTTATAGGTATAGTTTTGTATCTAGTTCCAATTGGTTTGTGTTTTCTTTCTTGTTAAAAAAAATATGTACAGTGTGCGTGGACTGGCGCTTGGCTGGTGGTGTGTATGGACTGGCACTTGGCTGGCAGTGTGCGTGGAAAGGCACTTGGCTGGTGGTGTGTGTGGGCTGGTGCTTGGCTGTGGTGTGTGTGGGCTGGCACCTGGATGGCGGTGTGTGTGGGCTGGCACTTGGCTGGCGGTGTGCTTTGGCTGGCGCCTGGCTGGCAGTGTGCGTGGACTGGTGCTTGGCTGGTGGTATGCGTGTGATGGTGCTTTGCTGGCGGTGTGTGTGGGCTGGCGCTTGGCTGGCAGTGTGTTTGCACTGGCGTTTGGCTGCTAGTGTGGGAGTAGTGACTTGCCGCTGGTCATTACACACTCTGCTAGGAAAACGCCACTGTACACACTATGTCAACCACCAGCCGGTGTGATTGCTGTGTCAGTCATGTGAGCGTATGAAAGTGATGGGCCCTTGAATAGAGCTGTCTGTTGATGTGATGTTGTAATGTGTTGGGCCCGCAGCTGGCGGTGTGATTGGTCTTGTGTATCACATATGAAAGGTGTGTGAAGGGCCTGTTGGAGCCTTGCCGTGGCTTTACAGCTCACGAGCTGTGAATCATTAGTTCAGGTTTTTAACCTTTTAATTATTAACAGTGCATTTCCCTTTTGTGAAATCTTTTGTTAATAGAAGTTTATGCTCTGAACCTTCACTCACCCTCGTGCCAAATCCAACCAGTATGCATGTGTACGGAATTGTTTCTTTTTAAGTATTATTTGTCTTTTATGTCTCTCTCTGCCAGGGTGTACATTGTCTCAACATTTTCTGTTGATGTGAGTGTTGTAATGTACTGGCACCACAGCTGGTGCTGTGGAAGTGTGTTTCAAGTATGAAAGGTGTGTGAATGGCCTGTAAAGAGGTTGGTGCCTTGTGGCTTTACAGCTCACGAGCTGTGAGTCATTGGTTTAGGTTTTTAAACCTTTCTTTATTAACAGCGCATTACCTTTTTGTGAAATCTCTTGTTAATAAAATATACATTTAGAACCTTTCACTCACCCTCATGTCAAATCCAACCAGTATGTATGTGTGTACTTGAGGAACAGATGGATAGGCAGTTATATGTGTCTCATCTGTCTTTCTGTGCTAAGGTGTAGTCTGTCTCTAGGGAAAACTTGCCAACTTTAGATATTTCCGTAAACCAAAATAAAATGGGGAGTGCTGGGTGGTGTGCCTTTCATGGATCATAACAAGTTTTTGTACTCACCGTGCCATGCAAACCTCAAAATGTGACTACAGTCAAGCATTTTTATTGCATTACTGTGTCATAATATTCTGGTATCAGTAAAAACACAAATTTCCTACCATGCAGCATTCCCCCCAGGTCTCCTAATAACAATGGTACCTCACTCGCGTGGGTGGGCCAAGTACCTGCAACAGGCAAGGGCTCAAAACATATTGAGGAGACATCAAAATTACCTATCACAAAACAACCTGGTTTTGCAAGGGGAATCAACTGGGTTTTTGGCCCCGGGCTCGGCAGCATCTTTTACCATCACCCAGCATTCCCCCGGTACCATTTTTATCGGGAGCCTGGGGGGAATGCTGGGTGGTAGGAAATTTGTGTCTTCCCGGTGATCCCTCAACTTTCCCACACAGAAATTTGAGAACATTATATTTTTCTGCCAAAATTGAGGATATCAGGGGATTCTGGGTAGGAAAACGTTGGGGGGTCCACACAAGCCATACCTCACTGGACTCCCCAGTGTCTCGTTTTCAGAAATGTGTGGGTTTGGTAGTTTCCCAAGATGGCCACCGAGCCTGGGACCAAAATCCCAGGTGACCCCTTGCAAAACCAGGTTGGGTACTTGGCTCACCCATGGTGAGTGAGGTACCATTTTTATAGAGAGACCTGGGGGAATGCTAGGTGGTAGGAACTTTGTGTCAGCCCGGTAATCCCACAGTTTTCCCACACAGAAATTTGAGAAATATTTGATTTTTCAGCTAAATTTGAGGTTTGCAGGGGATTCTGGGTAGAAAAACATTGGGGAGGTCCATGCAAGCCAAACCTTGATGGACTCCCCCAGGTGTCCACGCAGATTCCAGAACTTTCCATCACAGAAATGTGAGGAAAATGTGTTTTTTGACAAAGTTTGAGGTTTGCAGGGGATTCTGGCTAACAGAACCTGGTGCAAGCCACACAAGTCACCCCATCCTGGATTCTGCTGGGTGTTTAGTCTTAAAAAATGAATAGGTTTGCTATGTTTCTGTAGGTGCCGGCAGAGCTAGGATTCAAAATCTACAGCTAGGTATTTTGCCAAAAAGGGTCAGTTTTCACGGTAAAAATGTGGTGTGTCCATGTCGCGTTTTGGGACGTTTTCTGTCGTAGGCACTAGGCCTACCCACACAAGTGAAGTCCCAATTTTATCGGAAGACTTTGGGAATGTGGGGTGGGTCAAAGTGTATGGATCCACGCAGATTCTAGAACTCTCCATCCCAGGAATGTGAGGAAAATTAGGTTTTTTTTAAACAAAATTTGAGGTTTGCAGGGGATTCTGGGCAGCATAACCTAGTGAGATCAATACAAGTCAACCCCTTCTGGATTTCCCTGGGTGTCTAGCTTTCAAAAAATGTATAGGTTTTCTAGGTTTCCCTAGATGCCAGCAGAGCTAGGGTTCAAACTCTACAGCTAGGTTCTTGGTGAAAAATGAGTCGGTTTTCACTTGTAAAAATGTGGTGTGTCCATGTTGCGTTTTGGGCCATTTCCTGTTACAGGCACTATGACTACCAACACAAGTGAGGTACCATTTTTATCTGGAGACTTAGGGTAACTCAGAATTTTAGAGCAACTGTTATTACCTATTGACTCTCTATGCATTTCTGCCTTCCTAATGTAAGACAATGTGTAAAAAATAAGTCACTTAAAAAATGTCCTACAATTCACAGGCTAGTATGGTTACCCACAATTTCAGTGATGTGCAAATAGCTACTGTTTCTAACCTCTACACATTTTTTCCCATTTCGGAAATACATGCCTATTTTTCACTCTTTATATTTTACTAAATGAATTGCTATAATCCCTGTATACAATAAAAACCACTGCAAGACGCTGTTTATTTATTGCCTCTGGGTTCCTCGGGTTCTTGATGAACCTACAAATCCTATATATCCCCACAACCAGAAGGGTCCAGCAGATGTAATAGTATATTGCTTTAAAACATATGTCATACTGGAAAGAAGTTACAGGTGAAACGTTGGCACAAATCGCTGTTTTTTTCAACTTTTCCTATTTTAATCTGTTAGTTTCAATACAAAAAATCTTGAAGAATCTAAACAATGACCCCTTGCTGAATTCAGAATTTTGTATACTTTTCAGACATGTATGGATTTCTGGGATCCATTATTGCTTTCAGGCCCATTTCTACCACTAACTGGTAGAGGTTGAAAGCGCAAAAATAGGCTATGTCCCAGTAAAATGCCAAAACTGTGTAAAAAATGTTGGTTTTCTGACAAAAGTCTGCTTGTTCCTGAAAGCCGGGAAAATGATGATCCCAGCACCACACACCCTTTGTTGACACCATTTGCAGGGAAAAAATCAGATGCTTTCTTCTGCAGCACTTTTCCCCCTATTTAATTTTTATTTTAAAAAGTAGCTGTATTTTGGCTAATTTCCAGGGGAATCCACAAACCCTGGGAACCTTTAAAATCCCCATTATGTTGGAAGAAAAGGGTGCAAATTTGGCGTTAATACCATATGTGGACAAAAAGTTACAGGGGTCTAAGCGCAAACAACCCCAAAAAGCCAAAAAAAACGACTTAGCATAAAGGGTAAAAGACCTAGCAGCGAAATGGTTAATAACATTGTCCCAACAGAAAGAGTGTGGTTCAAAAATGTTATAAAGGCTGCTCTAGCAGTAATATAATAAAAGGTGCTAAAGTAATATATTCCAAAATATGTTTTTTATGTAAAAGTTCATATCTCAGTTACAAATAAAGTGGTAGTCACTGACATTTGCAGAAGAATGGGAGTTTCAGGCTGAGCAAAGAGCTGTTCCCTTAAATTTCCATGTTGCAGCTTTTCCAGACAGTGTGTGTTGGACTTGGCCCTTTTTGCAGGGTCATCCATGAACTTTTTGCCTTCCTCCTAGTCTTTTTTCTGACCTGGTGTTGGTGGTTTTCGCACTCTGGGCACTTTAGCACTGCTGTCCAGTGTAAAGTGCCTGTGCTCTCTGTGGTAAACATGGTAAGATTGGTCTAAACCTGTTTGGCGTATTTAATTTACCTGTCAGTCCATTGTAAAATGGTATCTCAGATACCCAGAGCCAGTAAATTAAATGCTACTGGTGGGCTTGCTAAGCAATTATTTAGCAATGCCTAGCCATTAAATCCTAAGCATGCGTGAATTGTTTTACATTATTTTTCAGTTTCAAATTATTGTGCATAGAAACATTTTGTCATGTCTTAAAAAGAAACACACATTTTGCACATTTAACGACAAAAGTACAAATAAATGCAAACACAAGATACTTAATACACACGTATACAAAACATAGACACCATGTGAAATGCCGATTGCCTCCTAAAAGTCTTTAGAGGACACCAGTCCATGTGTAACACATGAAGAAACAGGCGGACGTATATTGATTCAAACGTTCTGCCTGTTTGCTGAGCTGAGAGCTACTCTATGTATAGGGGGTCATTGCCCCATAAGGGGATACATTTCTTTTTAAACTCCTTGGGGTGACCCATAAATGTCTTGGCTTCAGCTCAGAGTCAACGCGTTTAAAACCCTGAGTTATTCTAGAGTTCTCCTCAGGACGGGGACTGGAAAATGGCCTTAACTGTGAAACATAAAACAAAAAATATGGGGTTGATGTCAGTGATTAAAAGAACCTCATAATTGAGAAATGTAGTCTATCTGCGACCACTAAATCACCTAATTATACCTGCAATAGTTTGGTGCTCCAAGGTATTGTGGAATTTTCAAGGTAATAAGACTTTAGAATTCTGTGAACAAAGAAACAAGAGGAAGGGTGGAATGAGCAAGATTGACTTTTTCAGCATTTATGTGTGACAAGGACACTTTAATATACGTACCTCTAAAGGAAGTGTTATTCTTCCGAGGTCACCATCTGATGCGGGATACTTAACGTGATGTTAAGATTTTTGTATGAAAAGAGGCCCTGATAAAAGAGAGCAGTTGGATTGGCACCTGATTGAGGGCGCTATTCCTATTGTTGGACCACTGCTTTGCGCTCTAAAAAAGAACCGGAGCATCGGCCAGAAAATTATGAGTACATCTCCAATTCAAAAGAAAGACAATCAAAGTACCTTGTTTAATCTGCAACCAGTACAAGGCCACCATAAATGTGGGACATGTTCGGCTTGTGGATCAACAATTGAGGGCACCCTCTTTACTGATGGTAAGAAATTTTGGCGACATAATGAGTTTACCAACTGCAAGTCAAAGGACGTGATCTATGCAATCATCTGCCCGTGTCAAAAGGTGTATGTGGGAAAAACTTCCCAGGAGGCCCGACAAAGAATCATCCAACATCGTTCACGCATTAAGAATAAAATAATGTCTGCCCCCCTTGTGAATCATTTCATTCAAATGAATCATGCCCCGTGTGATTTCAAATGGACTATTTTGGCCATAATTAAACCTTCACCAAGAGGCGGCGACCCTGCACTTCGATTGTTGCAAAAGGAGGCATTTCTAATAATGAAGTTTGATACAGCTATCAGAGGTCTTAATGAACTGACTGAATTAAGTAATCTGGGAAATTGACTACAGTTCCCATAATTCATAGCGGTCCGCAATCCAGTCCGCGTTTTACCAAGATCACCTCCTGAAAAGTTTTATACTTGGAAAGTGTTTGTGGCCTAGCAGATACGTGATGGCGGTCAAACGATGGGAGTTCGAGCAGATGCAGGCAAGTTACACAAACGCGATAACAACGCTTCACATTACTATCGCGGCTGAGACGCGTGGTCTGCACACGCGGTGTGCGGCGTTTGAACGATTTTGAAGATGCTTGCCTGAAATATAATAAGAGCATTTCTCTCTCTCTCTCTAGAGCCCCATTTGAGAGAAAACTGCCTCTAATGCTACGCAGGGTATTTCTAAGAAGCAATTTGAAGTCATAAGAATGCAACAGGCGACTACGGGGTAGGCTGATATATTTGGCCTACATCCACTT
This sequence comes from Triturus cristatus, assembly GCF_964204655.1. Lineage (NCBI taxonomy): Eukaryota > Metazoa > Chordata > Amphibia > Caudata > Salamandridae > Triturus > Triturus cristatus. Next base: position 690,253,469 of record NC_140591.1, read on the forward strand.
AATTTTGAAATACTAATTAATGTATACTGAATCCATTCCAACTGCTCTCTTTTATCAGGGCCTCTTCATACAAACATCTTGGATATTACATCACGTTAAGTATCCAGCATAAGATAGTGACCTCAGAAGAATTACACTTCCTTTAGAGGTATGAATATTAAAGTGTCCTTGTCACACATAAACGCTGAAAAAGTCAATCTTTCTCATTCCTCCCTTCCTCTTATTTCTTTGCTGACAGAATTCTAAAGTCTTATTACCATGAAAATGCCACAATACCTTGGAGCACCAAACTATTGCAGGTATAATTAGGCGATTTAGTGGCTGCAGATAGACTACATTCCTCGATTATGAGATTATTTTAATCACTGACACCAACCCCATATTTTTTGTTTTATGTTTCACAGTTAAGGCCATTTTCCAGTCTCCATCCTGAGGAGAACCGTAGAATAACTCAGGGTTTGAAACGCGTTGACTCTGAGCTGAAGCCAAGACATTTATGGGGCACCCCAAGGAGTTTTAAAAGAGATGTATCCCCTTATGGGGCAATGACCCCCTATACATAGAGTAGCCTTCAGCTCAGCAAACAGGCAGAATGTTTGAATCAAGATATGTCCGCCTGTTTCTTCATGTGTTATACATGGACTGGTGTCCTCTAAATACTTTTAGGAGGCAATCAGCATTTCACATGGTGTCTATGTTTTGTATATGTGTGTATTAAGTATCTCGTGTTTGCATTTATATGTACTTTTGTTGTTAAATGTGCAAAATGTGTGTTTCTTTTTAAGACATGACGAAATGTTTCTATGCACAATAATTTGAAACTGAAAAATAATGTAAAATAAATCACGCATGCTTAGGATTTATTGGCTCGGCATTGCTAAATAAATGTTTAGCAACCATTCTGGCCAATTTCTTGTTTTCTAAGTTACAGTGGTCTAGGCCAGGAAGTGACAGGACCCAAGCCTATCTTGTTTCACAAACTGGTGGGCTTGCAGCACTGATTGAGCCACCCACCAAAGTAGCATTTCACACCTGTGTCGGGCCTCTGCCATTGCAGGGCCTCTTCAAGCAGTTCACTGCCGCTGTGACGTGGCACATAAAGTGGGTGCCACGTCTCTGACCCCTTTTTCTACAGATCAGTCACCCCTAAGGTAGGCCCTAGCTAGCCCTATGTGCAGGGTGCATTGTAGGTAAAAGGTAGAACATGTACCATAATTGTGTGACATGTCCTGGTAGTGACAAACAGCCATTTTGGTTTCTCACTGCTCTGAGGCTGCCCTCTCATAGGAATGCATTAGGGATTTCCTGGTTTGTGTGGCAGTGGTAATTCATGATATGAGAGGAGCAGCATGGTCAGATTTGGTATGTTTGGAATTGTAATAATAAATGCTGCGTAAGGGTGTGCACAGATTTATTATCACTATTTTAGAAATGCCACTTTTAGAAGTTGGCATTTCAGTGTGCTATATGTCTTTTTGCCTGCCTGATGTTTATTGCATGTCTGGCTCTGGAATGACAGGGGCTGGTGAGGTGTGTGGCTCCAGAGAAGCAGTGTGAGTCAGCATTAGGCTGAACAGGCAGATCTGCATTTGGAGTAGTGGGAGGAGTAGCCTCTGTCCCTGAATAGGTCTGTGCCTGCCTTGTTCAATGCTGGCTCCGCCCCCCTGTGGTGTGTCCGGGGCCAGAGGTTAACCTGACAAAGGAGGGTGTGAGCACTGTATAGAAAGTGCTTCAGTCCCCCCAGAACCAGTTGGGACTGGTGCCCCAATAACTGCGCCAGGGCAGAACAAAGACAAAGCCTGATATAAATACGGGGGCTGTGACCCCGTGTCTGGGTGCCTACTTGGAGCAGTGTGCCTGCTTGGACTGCTGGGCCCCAGGAGGAACTGCCATGAGGGATTGCCCCTCTACTGGAGGGCCCTGTGAGCTGGCCTGCCTGGGCCCAGCTCTGCCCTTGAGTACTTTGGGGCCTAGGATGTGAGGAACGCTCTGGACTTTGCGCTTTTGAGTCTGTTTCCCAAGGAGAGCGCACTCGGCGCGAGGAGGGCACTGCCCAGACTCGAGGTAAGTGATTGGCAGGGAGCGCTTTTTCCTCTTTGCCTTTGAGCCCTAGAAGTGGGCTCAACCTTCCTATGGTGCGGCTGGCGATTTGGCCCGCAAACGTCGAAATCAGCGGAAGTCAGGCAGGAGAGCGTGACCGTGGGTGGGACTCCCGTGTCAGCAGGAGAGAGCCCCGTGGATTAGCAATCAAGGCGAGGGTGCAGAGCTGAGAGAGAGCGAGACGCTTCTCTCAGCCCTTTACAGACATCCGTGGTGGAGGCTGGCTGACCGACATGTCCAGCACGCCTCCCAGGCTGTCGAGAGTGCACAGGCGTCCACCCATCCGGAGCCTTGCAAAGGAGAAGAGGCCACCTACCCAGAAGCCAGGCAGAGGTGAAGCCTGGTTGTGGACAGGCAGCCCTCCGAGAGGCAACTGTGACAGAGGCTTCGCTCTGGGTCCCACCTTGTAGGGAGCTACAGCTGCCGAACGGGGTGGCTGCACCGTGATTGCAGGTATCGGGGGGAGAAGAGCCCAACAGGGGGAAGAGGCCCCCCCACCAGCCTCACAAAACAGGTGGGGATTGGGAAGAGATGTCGCAGTTGCCCCAAGATCGAGGAGTTCCTGGTGAGGAGCCCTGTTGATTTTCTTTTCTTTCTCCCGCATCAGCGGGGTGGCTGAAGGAGGTCAACCCACCGGAGTGGACAGTGTGCGTCCCTCCCACCTTGTTTGGAGGCCTTATGTTGAGAGGGCACATGGCTGCTGCCTGCTAGCTGGACCAGGAGGAGCCCACTGAGGAGGGCTCTAAAGGCACTGTGGGTGCCAGTGGTGATTTTCACAGCTGCACCGCAGGAGTGCGGGCAGCTGCAACGACGGGGCCATTCCTTTTTGGGCCCACCATAGAAGCCCCATGAGGGGGGCTGCAGAGGCACTGTTGGTGCTGATTTTGGGGAGCACAGCTGCGGAGTCTGATTGCAGGCAGCTCCAACGTTGAGGGGGCATTATTGTGGGTCTCAAGAGAGGCCAGGATGGGTTACACCCTCACCCCTCATTTCTGGTGCCGGCCTCTTGGGCCTGCACCTTGCTGCAGTGGCAGCTTAGAGCCCTGACTTTTGATGGATGAAGGGCATTGCGTGAAAGTCTCAGATGGGCCCCAGAGGAAGGCCAGTTAGCCTGTGAGCACTTGAGGTGCCGGTAGGGTGCAAGGCCCTAATGTGACGCATAATGTGTTTATGCCTAATGTGATGCATAATGTGTTTATGCCCAGTGTTTATGCATAATGTGTTTATGCCTAATGTGATAATGCTGAGTACAGTATTTTACCAGTAGTTGCTGGTTGTTTCATATTTACTACTTGTGCTTTCCAATGGTTCTGACAGTGGCCCGATTGGCCCTGTCATGTATATAGGTCCCCTGTAAAGTATTGCCTAGTGCCAGGTGGCACAGTGCACATGTGTGATTATGTTCTAATGTGTTTATGATAATACAAAGGCTAGTTTTACATAACCTTCTGTGGAGTTTCTTTTGTGGTGTGCCTAGTGTGTCACTGCTGTGTGAGTGTGCTGCGCAAACACTTTACACATTGCCTCTGTGATAAGCCTGACTGCTCATGCCAAGCTACCAAGAGGTTGAACAGGGGTTATCTTCAGCGTGTAACTCCTTTGCCCTGACTAGAGTGGTGGTTTCTGCCTGGCTTAGGCGCATGCCCTAGCCAACCAGAAATCCCATTTCTAACAGTGTGCAACATAGAGTGGGCTGAGAATTATTTTCCTGGGGTTCACTGCCTCACTACCACTGGTCTATTGGTATTTGCAGCAAGGCAAGAGATGCTTTGGTTTTGAGCATATCGTTTGCGGTCTCAGAGTCTAAACACTCCTGCTCAACACTCCCAATCAATTGCAAGTGTGGCTTGGCAGCATAGGCTGTGTAATAATACTCCAAGGAAGGTTCATGAAGATAAGTAGTTTAATAGAGTAAGCAGGTACATCCTTCGTTCAAAGCTTCCTTCTCTAACTGAACTCTATCTACTACATTCTAGAACTATACCTGCATCTAACAACCGTAACCATAGTAATACAGATGTGACATCAACATACCACAGGCTGTCTCATCGTCTGTTTGATAGTGTAGGGTGCAATTACAATGACTCACCCAGGGAAACATGCTGCACACTGACAACCTCGCCAATTGCATGTTGTGAGGCCTGCCCCTTCGCCCCTCCCCTTTCTGAGGCTGAGATATATCTATTCCTGTGAAAGGCACCTGAGCCCAAAGAGGCAATATTCAAGCACCAACACATTGCTGGAAAAGATAAGTAGGGTCCACTGTTCAGTCTTCCTGTTTTTAACACTGGTAGAAAGGGTACATACTAAAAAACATTTTAGCTCAAATAACATTTTAACATAGGTACAGACATTCGAATTCTTAGATTTTGTGGCTGCTGCATTTTCTGCATAATCATGGATTTGCTGCATTTGCACATAATCCACCATCTACTGCCTAATCTGTAGATTTCAGCAAAACAATTGTTTCTAGTTCAAACTGATTAAACCTTACTAAAATGTTGCCACAGAGTAAAAGGCTCTTCTCAAAGGTTCACTGGTCACCTTTCTGTCCCTTATTTCTGTACTTGGGTGTCAAAGTTGTACTATTGAGGTGACACCTTTGTCCAGAACGTGTTAACATGGGTACAAATGTCAAAATAACAAGGTAATACTAATACAAAATGTGCCAAATTATGGGACCTAATTTTCCTTTTCCTGCTGCCTAATTTAGTCAACATGGCCACACAATTTGAACTCCTCTGCTGCATAATTCCAGAGGCCTTGAATATAGGTCTGACAGTTTAACAGAGGTAGCACATAATTGTCAATACAAGTGACAAGACCTCATCCTAACTAGGGAACCCATTACAGGGAGACTGCACAACTACTGGACACCAGTATCTTGAAAGCTTTCCAGGGTAACATATCAAACCCACTGATGAAGTATACCCCACTAGGTAGGTTAGCATTCATCACCCTACATGAGTAGATGAACATAAGGTAATTCTATAACAGGTTTGGCTGTTTCTTGAATGAGTTTTGTACTTACTGTATGTTTTTGTCTGTTTACAAAAATTATACAATAGTCCTTTAACTCCTCTCACTCACTGTTTATTGTGATAACTACATGTGTAGTACCTATGCTGTATGTGTGAGAGAATCAATTGATGATCTTTCTGCTGCTGGCACCTTCCCTTTACTTATTAAGGGCCATATTATCAAGGACGGCGTTAAAATTATTGCCACTTTAGCGGCAGAAAACTGCCGCTAAAGTGGCGATAATGGGCTTGATAATATGCCCTTGAGAATACTAATAGAAGATCATGTTCACACCAGAACATGGACTTCTATTGGAATTCTCAAACCGGCGATAATTTTTAACGCCATCCTTGATAATATGCCCCTAAATGCGTTAGGGAAGGTTGCACTGCAACTGTCCATTTTCTCCCTTTATTTTGTTGTGCAGTTTAGTATAAAACATTTCAATCCATATAACTAAAAACTGTCCACATTGACAATGCTCGTTTTAATGCATGATGTGAGTGAAAGAATGAACCCTCACTAAACATATGAGCATAGTTGGATTTTGGTTTTACACGTGATATAAGCAGTTTTTTAAATAAATGGAGGAGGAGACTGCCGAATATTTTAAAAGAGAACTGAGAAGTAGCTCCATGTTATGTATAACACCTCGAGCACATTTGGCACTTTAACAAACAGTACTTTGCATGCTGAATTTGATCTCATAATGAAACTGTTCAAAAGCAAAATTAAAGGCCCCACAATGAAACATGCTGTTGGCTGAATACAAAATAGATGACGGTATACTATGTCGTAGTGCCAAAGTGCAAAGTTGCACAATACAATTTTTCCTGTGGGCAATCACATGTTAAACAGCCTGGTGGATCAGAGGGCATAGATAGCCTTTTAAATGCAAATGTGAATATCTCCTGCTGATGGGCCAACATTAACAGTTCTTGGAAAACCAGCTTGCTAAAAGCATGTATTTACCAGTACAATGCAAGAATCAGCAAGTTAAACGTATCTAGAGATACAGTGAAAAGTAAAAAAAAAATTACATTTCACCCCCCTCTTCTCCAGCTCATTTTCGGGGGTTTGTGTGATTTAGGAGGTGCGCATACACCACCACTGTGATGCAGCCTGCCTCAAACTAGTGCATCACAGGCTTAAGATGCTGCCAGTGTTCAGAATAACAAATTAACTCTTATTCTGAAGATTTCAAGATATTAGTGGGCTTACAGCATGCCTCAGTTTTAGGTACACTAGAAGTCCAGCCTAACGGCTTAAAAACCCAATAGCCCTACTCCATGATGTGTAGGGTGACTGTCAGGTTGACTTGACACAACGACATAAGCAATAAGATCAAATTATACCTTCCCCATTTCCTCACTGTACAAGTGGTGTGGCCTATGGGCAACAGATAGAATGTGAAGGCACCTTGTGCAGAGACTTGAATATGCAATGTGATCCACTCAAATTGAACAGCATCTATTCCAGTAGTTATAAAGGTACAGCGGGGGTAGCCTCAGGCTTAATTGGAAGAGGTGTGGTGCAGCGGCCAGGGCGCCTAACTCGGAATCTGGGGCTCACGGTTCGATCCCTGGTGCCGGTGGCAGGTAAGCCCAGCATCACGTGACTCTGGGCAATAGCTTGATTAATCTTCCCCACGGCCCCCAGTGTCGGGCACCTCTTCGGAGGTAGCTGTGCGCTTTACAAATGCTGGATTTATTACATACAAATTGAACAAGGTTGAAATTGTTTTGCAGTACCTCTAATATGATTTTTAGGAATTTTATTAAGACAAGAAATATCTATGCATTTCCAAGTGATTCTCATGCTGCAACTGTTTACAGAATTTTAATCTAACAGACCAGCTCCAAAAAATAGTTGGGGGGTGGGGGAGATTAGGAATTCTGCTCCTGCTTGTTATGTTTTTCACAAGATCCAGCACACAAGTTGGTCGGAGAATGTCAGTCCCTTTTGCTTTATTCGCAAGATCTCTGAGGAGTAATGTCTGTGCTTCAAGGAACATTGCTACACATTTACTTCTTGCTCTATAGGTTCTCCCTGACCCCAGGACTAACAGCTGACTAGTCCAAATAAGGAGTGAGGACCGAGTACTGTAGAGGGATGAGCCTGAAATCCTGTAGCCTAGCTGCTCTGACTCATTACAGAACAGGTGCACTGTCCAGGTCTGCAGCAGGTACAGTTTAAAAGGTGTGCCTGTGGCAGCCCGGGACAGTGTTCGTATTATCAGGAATGTGCTTTCCCAGGTTAGCTGCAAACTCGCACCTGCCCTTGAGGCCTCTCCATGTTCCACACTGCAAATAGTAGCTGGCACTTTACCGGGGAGACATAGATACCCCTGCTAAGGTAATGCACCCACCTGCGGGGGGATGTCTGGGTTGTCCAAATATCCTCTGTGCCCCCTCCAGCTGGCTGCCAAGGTGAGGTGAATCACAATATCGTTATAATGTATAGCCAGTACTTTATTACTTATAACACTGCACATCACAGCATCACCCTTCCCTCAAAATGCTTAAGTCCTTGGTGTGTTGCTCTTTCTATGAAAGAGATAGGATATTTGTACACATAAAGACTAAAATTAGAATCTCTAGTGCACAACTAAACACACCAAAGACGCAGTTAGATATTTGTTGCAAAAAGATATTAGAATCAGTTTAATACAAGTCAGATTTTAGAAAAAGCTGTGTAGCTTGAAATGTGTAAAAACATGCAGAGAGATTCTCTATTTTCTATACTTACCAAAGGCGAGCTAAAAATAACCATGTTGTCATAAATATCTGCTTCCTGCTAATCACTGTTTATTAAGAAAAACAGAGCAGAACAAAAAGCCACATTTCATCATCATCTTTTCAACTACAGCTTAATTATGCTCTGTGTTCTGCTTTTAGCCTTGTCTGTTGGCTCTGGCAGCAGGCACTGTAATGTAAGAACTTAAATGCTACATCATTTCTTTATTACAGCGACTCAGTGCATCAATGTTGCCTGCAATAAATACATTAGTGATGGGGTTTTATAAACGGATTGCAGGCCCCTGTGTATTATACTTCTATATTGAAATATAAAGATGTATTCATATCTTGTAACTGGTTTGTCTGATAAAAAAATTACATATGTAATTGTTTATCAATTCCTTGGAGGCAGATCATTGCTTAGTAAAGGTATCATTTCAAAAATTCTTAACTATAATTGGACACAGCCTGGGAAAGCGGTGGCATAAACTTGTTACCACTTGTGTGCAGGGCCGGACTGGGAACCAAAACAGGCCCTGGCAAAGTGCTTGCCCCCCCCAAGGGGTTGGGGGTGCGGCCGAGCTCTTCGTCAAGGCCGGTTTCGGCTGATTTTGTCACGGGGACCAAAAACTGCCCTGCAACAAAAACGGCCCCCAGGGGCCTAAAACCGGTCCCAACCCTGGCGGCCCACTGGGGTAATGCCCAGTGCCCACTAGGGCCAGTCCGACGGCCCTGCTTGTGTGCCATAGCCGAACAAAATTAGATCTTCATCTAGCAGAAATGGCGTAGGCCCCATCAATACTTAAGAAAGTTGATCTTATCTCTAATGCCCAATGATGGAGATATCACAATGACTGTGATCTATTTGCTGTTCTATGGTGCTGTGCAACTCTAGAATGCTAGAGGTGTCAAAGCTACAAAATCTGTATTAGCGATGAAGTTTGCGAAACAGAAAAGAATAGCTGTTCTCCATGATTTCTTTAACTGCATCCTCACTTTTGGGTGCTCCTGGTTCGATGCTTATTTTCCCACACTTTAATAGTCTCTGTTTGGTAAAGTATAGAAAAAATGAAACATTTTTACTAAACTTGGGAAAAATGTTACAAATAGTTTCATGTTAAATATTAATGTAATTATCGTTATATAATTATTTTAAATGTAGAACAAAAGAAGAAATTCAACAGCAATAATAATTGCATTTTTAAATAACTTTTTAATATATGTAGATAATGTAAATTACATTTAAATAGTTGTTCCGAATTTAGATTATAAAATAAATTCCCAACTCAACTAAAACATGTTTTTATTATGCACTAATAATTAATGAAGTGATGTATAAGATTAATGTAATGTAATTTAGAATATTTATTAAAATTAAAAGTTAATTTAAAAATGAAACAGTCTATAAAATATTTTAAAATAAATAACAAATATGGATTATTGATGAAAAAATTGAAATATTAATTAATTATATTTTTAATTATGTTAAATCATTGCATGCATTTTAACATTATTACCAATGGGGTTTATTTCAAATTCATAACACCATTGATTACTACTGGTGGGTGTTGCAGTACTATCAATTAGGCAAGTGTGGTCAGGACTTACTTCAGCTCTGAGATAGAGTAATTTACTACTGTGCTGGCTCCCTTTTTGACTGAGGTAATTTTAGAAGTGCAGTTTGTGAATAGCAATATGTAAGAAACAGGGTTATTAGTTGAGGTGATTGAAAGCACCCACTCAAATCATAAACACAATTATTGCCAGGATGAACCAAAAAAGTCACTAAATATATCTGTGCTTAACCCTCTGGTAAATTGGCACACAAGTAACCAGGCTTCATTTACAGGCAATGTGTAAAGGATTAATGCAGCACTCAAACAGTATTAAAGTGAAAATACACCATTGGACCTAGTTAAGCCCACTGGAATTTGTACCTTATGTCCGTGATGCAAGGTCTGCATGGTGTTGTTTTGCAGAGCATGATGTCACTCGACTTTGGATTCATTGAAGCTTTCAACTGTGCATCGAGGCTTGGCAGGGCTTTGTCTCACTCACTGACAGGTCTGATGAAGCCTTCAGGTATGAGCTGTGTGGCTCTGCATTTTCACCATTGCTTGAAATCGGATCCACTGTGGGTTTAAGATAGGAAATGTGTGGCATGGCTCTGCAAGTCTTTGTGTCAAGTGGCTTTGGATCTGGTGAAGTTTTCAGCTATGCCACGAGGCTCTGCGGTGCTCTGCGTTGCTTGACATTGGTTCCAGGGAAGCCTTTGGTACGATCTGATGGAACCTTCAGTTAGGCAGGGGGAAATACACTCTGACTCCATCAAAGGGTGCAGGATCTTTAGAACAGCACTTGAAGGTCAGGACTCACCCCCACAGAGGCCAGCAGAGGAGATGAGGTCCAGTCCAGCTGGGTCTTGTCAGCTATAAACCAGAAAAGGCCTCTGGAAGCTTGTGATAGCCCTACAGATCAAACTGGTTGTCAGCCAACTGAACCTTGGAATCATTTCTGGGGTCCTGGGTTCAAGGGAAGCAGGCCCAGTCTTCTTTCAGCCTTCAAACAGCAGGTCAGTTCTTCTTCTGAGTTTCCAAAGGTCAAGGAGTGTTTTCATGAGAGGTTCTGAGGGTGCCACTTTTATACCCAGTACTCGCCTGTGTGTAGAGGGCACTCCCTTTTTCTAACCCTACACTGCTTCTGGTCAGTTCTTCCCTTTTCCCATGGTTTGGCTCCAGTCTGTCTAGGGATACAAAGGACAGACTGGCCCAGGTGTGAGCTGTTCTTGCTAGTGACAGAGCATGCATCTTCAGTCGTCACGAAGGTGTTGGTCACAGCCCTCAGGCTACCCTTTAAAGTTTAGGAAGGGAATGAGTACAACCTCCTATGCCTTCCCACTCAAGAGAGGACAACCCTTCCCTACAACAATGCCCTTCAGTCCTTTGTCTGTAAGGGATACACAAAACACCTCAGGAGAGCCATTAACAGTCATGTGACCCTGGACACTGGCAGAAAGTCACATTTAGTTTTGGCAGAAAATGACAACTTTCCAAAAGTGGTATGTGCAGAATAGTAATCTAAAAGCTGGCTTTACAATTAAAGAGGATTTTAAGTTACAACTCAGATTAGTGAAGAGGTATCTTCCTATATGCTTCACACTTATGTGTAATGAGGTAACCTAGTTTTAGTTTATGGGAGAGTTAGCCTTACTACAGTGAAAAATGATTTTAAGAGGTTTTCACTGCCAGGACATGTAAAACAGAAGTACCCTATGAGCCTTTAGGGCTTACGTTAGAGGTGATGTAAATGTATGTTTAGGCCTACCAACAGGTTTATTTTGTCATGTCATTTTTTTGTCATTGTCATGCCATATTAGCAGTTTCAAACTTTACTACATGATGTAGTGGCAGGTCTGAGACATGTTTGATAGTGTAACTTTAGTGAGTGGCACAATGAGTGCTGTAGCCGCTTTGTAGTATTTAATTTACAGGCCCTGAGTACATGTGGTATCATTTATTAGGCACTTGTAAGTAAATAAAATGTACCAATGTGGTGTATGCCAATTTTACTATTTAGGTCTAGCATTCGAGACGTCTTGTATATACTTTAGTATATACATGTGTATGTACTTTGTGGGCTCTGGAGATCAGCCCTAGGACTTGTCTGCTTCCGATTGAGGACTTTTTTCTGTTCAACTGCCTCTATTTAACTGTCTGGATAGAAAACGACCAGCAGAGGTCAGTAAAATATCAGAATTGCTTTCTGCTGAGGGACTTTCTTTTTTTATTTTTCTGGCAACTTCCTCTATTTGACTTTCTTGATAGAAAACGACCAGCAGAGGTCAGTAAAATACCAGAATCACTTTAGCATTCTCTAGATTCCAGTCCATAGAAATTGTCTTCCACTATCACTTGTAGACAATAATATATTTTTTAAATCTTGTATTCTCAGTGATATGACCACCAAAGGCCCTGCTGTTATATTGAAAACAGAGCTTTGGACCTTACTATTTCTCGCTGAAAGGCAATATTTCTCTCCATGTGTCCCCATACCTGACATGTCACGAAGTTTGGTGCTTACTTTCCCTCCATGTTAAAGAACAGCGGATGTTTCAGCACCCAGGCTAATGTGCTGCATAGCTAAATACATATAAGGTCCCAAAGGCAAGACCGATTGCATTGCAAATGCTTGTTTTATTTGGGAGAGAGATCAAGTGCAGCTCTCTGCCACAGGTATTCCAGTTTTGTTTCAAGCCATCCTTCAGCACAGCAGCAGCAACAATCTACATTTTTGATTATGTTATTCACGGGATAGACAACAATGACACCTTCCTTTTACACCTTCCTACTAGATTTCTCTGGAGTCTTTGGCACTGGTGACAACCAACCCTTAAAAGATACAATTGCACTCTGAATGTGCTTCAACAGCGTTGTCCGACAGTGTTTTGAATTGTAAATCAACAACAGTACCCACCTGTTCTAGGTGTGTTTCTACAGCTAATGACATTATAAAATGTTCTGCCCACATCACTCCATACTCCATTTAGTGGATTTCAATTTGCACATTGAGACCCAAATACTGGTGATGACAAACAGGCCAGCATCCATCAATATATGCATGGTACCACTTATAACTTAAGATCTCACCATGCCACATCATTGCCTGGCTTAAGAATTACTTCACAACCGTCAATGACTGAATGTCTAATGGCCATCTCAAACTGATCTCTAACCCAGACAAAGAGGCCTATGGAGGAAAAAACATGTAAAGGCCCGAATGGAGATTTACATCCCTGTATCTTACCATATAAAGTTTTCAGTGGCCGGAGTAGCTCAGAGTCGTGGGTTGCAATGCAGACTGTAAGCCAGTCCCAGACTGTCCTCAATGATGGTCACTGTTAGATTGTGTACATCCGAAGTCGACTTCATCCCCACAATGGTGCCTTAATTGTTCTTGATGATCACCAAGCTCTAGGCATATTGGCCACAATGAGTGAGGTGAAAACTAAGATGCTACTGCACCTATAAGGAATCATTCATTGCCTTTAATGAATTATTGCTATAATTAGTGAGCAAGTGTAAAAAAATGTTATTAGCTTTGAAGTATGCGAGGCCTTCACAAGTAATACGTTTGCATTTGTCTTTTTACTGGAGCCTAGGAACCCAATTAACTCGGGTTCTTGACTCTCTCAGGGTAGTGAAGCAGACCAGTCCAAGGCCTACACAGTGGTTGTGGTGTGGGGTAGGAATCCCCAATGCGCTGGTGTGCAACAACATCACTCAACAAATCATTGACTAGTGAAAATCACTTTTATGACATACACATGAAAAATACTATACATTAGATTACAAATATTACTCATTAGATTACAAATATGTATATTAAGTAGATGGAAATGCCTTTGATGACACCCTCATATCACATCACACACCCAGTGGGTCCTGAAGCCTATACCCTCAATAACCCCATCTGTACCAGATGCAACATCACAATATAAGTGGATGTTATTTTAAAGAAGGCAGGCATACTGACTTTGACAGGGTGTTGCCTCATTATAAAAGCTGCCACATATAAGTAATCAGAAATGTTAAACTTGGCCCTTTAGAAGGGTCACCCTCCCAAACCATTTGCCTTCACCCCTCCTGTTTTCTGAATTTCATTTCATGTACCACTACTAACCAGTGCTAAAGTGCTTGTGCTCACTCCATAAAACATGCTAAAATTGGCTTACAGCTGATTGGCACATTTAATTTACTTATAAGTCCCTAGTAAAGAAGTATACCATATACCCAGTGCTGGTAAGCTAAATACTACTAGTGGGCCAGCAGAACTTATTGTGCCACCCACTTAAGTAGCACCTTGAAACATGTCTCATGCCTGCCATTGCAGCCTGTTCGCAGTATTAAACTGGTAACTCAACTTGGAAATATGAACCATATGCAAACCTAAGACCCCCTTTTTTATACATATCAGTCAGATTAAGAAGGATAAACATTATTCCATTGATATAAGTAGACCATAAAAGTATAATACAAAAGAGCCAAATACATACAAGTTAAATTGATGTCCAGGTATATCTAGAAAAATGCATTATAAAAGCAATTAAAGTAAAAACACTGTCATGATTTCGCGTTGCTAAATCTGTGCAGTCAAAATTAAAACAGTACATACTCGAGTTCGGTTCACAGGAAAAAGAAAAAAAGAACAAAAACCTCAGTCAAGGGTCCACTATGTCTTCCAACCAATATGATTGTCACTTCCAAATAGCTGAACGTCATTGAGGGGAGCGTCAATATACCACCTCTACACAGCTATTAATTAAAGTGAAGATGATCATGTGAGCCAGATGTTATCAGAGTTTCAACAAGACAATAGCTGGGATCCACTAACTGAGCGGAGACTTAGTATATTGACCACATCATGGGAGCCTATACCCAGACACCTACACAGCAGAACATCAAAAGAAAGAGGCCCCTCCTCTATGCTAAGGGGTGCAGTTAAAGGTGTTGAATAATTAAATTGCTGATAGTGCAATACATAAAAGTAAGGTAATACTTGGAGCTGACCATTGCTTCTCGAACCTCTTGTCAATGGAAAAGAGTGCAGTAATTTCACATCAAACCCCTCCCCCCCATCCCCCCGGGCAAGAAACCTGCACACAAATTCAGTAATGTAAACATGGCAAAGGGAAGGAAAACCTACTGTGGGGTCCTACACAGGACTATAAACTTGTGTACTCACGGGTCATGGGAAGACTCAGAGGGGTCTTCCCTTCTAGACCCCAGATTCCTCCTAATTTTTGTTAATGATCTGAGATAAGCATATGCAGTTGCTATCACTTCGTTGGTTGCTAAGCATTGAAGTAAATGAAGTGCCTACATGTAATGTCTTAAAGAAAATATATTCTAAAGTGCTTTTATGGTACATGATCTAGGTTTAGTATAGAAACTACAAAACCACAATAATGTGTAAGGTACTTAGTGAAATTCAAATCACAGGGACAGGGATCGAGAACACACTCCCAATTGTTACACTGGGGGAAAACAACTATCTGAGTCTAGACCTCAGAAGGAGGATATTCTGGTGGTACTGGGCATTGAGTAGCAAGAATCGCTGTGGGCTGTCAGAACCAGCCAGCAGAATATAGGAAATACCAAAAGGCATAGTTCTAACTTTGTCTGACCTTGCTGACCCAGGTATCGCATAACACATGTCTCTTAGAATCCTTTTGTTGAGGGACATATAAGTCACCCCTAGAGTAGGACTTAAACAGCCGCCCATAGTTTATGGTGCATTGTATTCAAAAGGTTGAACATGTACTTTTAAGTTTTACATGTCCTGTTGGTGAAAAACCTTTACATTTGTTTTTCATTTCTGTGAAAAACTACTCTCACAGAGTAACACCGGGTTCCCTTATTACATTTAAAAAGTGATAACTTTTGTGTGGGAGTAGGGCAGGTAGAAATGTTATGTGTGGTGTCTTAAATTACTCTTCAGTGGTAAAGTCACAATTCTGACGATGCCACTTTTAGAAAGTTTACAATGTTTGTAATCCTGAAGCACACCTTTCCTTTGTATGCAGTTCTTATTCGTCCAAATTTAACAGTTTTAGCGTGCATGCACTCTGAATGCGCTCCGTCCCGTATGCGCATTGGAAAAGTTAACATGAAATGGTGACAGGCGTTTCTGCGAGTCAAAGAGTTGACTCGCAGAAACGCCTGTCACCATTTCATGTTAACTTTTAGAAAGTTGCCATTTTCTTTTCAGAGTCATTTGGTGCCTGCATTCTGTACCCGGGCCACATGACAGGGTGTAGTTGTTAGTTAACTTTTGTGTATTACTCCCAGACAGCCACATAATTGGGATACTGGGTGATGGCAGGATGGGAGACAGAGCTTTGCACTGCCCCACTCACACTTCAAAGAATCTGCCTCAGCTCACACACAAAGAACTTCACACCAGCCTTTTGTGATGCCATATATCATGGGACAAGGGCAGTAACGCAGAAAATTCCAGACACATCTGCGGGGTACAGGGGGTGAAGAACTCCAGACGTTTCTTCCACTTCTAAGCTGGCAACTGGTATAAAATTAGGAAGCTCATACCCACGCTTCATTTCACTTCTGGCCTTTTTGAAGGACCCTCAGAGAACTGCCCTGCTGTCTGTGGCCTGTAGTGTACTTCAGAGGACTGCCCTGCTTCACCAATAGGACTGACCTGCTATGTAGCCTGCCTTGTACCCTCAGGGGTCTTCCTTCCTGCTTGAGACCTGCTTCTCGCCATGAATCCAGGAGTTGCAGAATAACCCTAAGGGCTAGTTGGCAGGCCTTCTGATCAGAGCCTCAGGGACAGAAAATGCTCTGTATTGACCTCACACTTACACCCAGCCTGAGTGAGTACTGACCCTCCAACTGGTGCTCCTCCAGTCCTAGACCTTTGAAAGTGGTGATAAAATTTCCCAAATAGCCCAAATCCAATACTTGTGGCTTAGGAAAGTTTCAGCCAAGAAGTGCTCTGAAAACTGAGTAGACCTACCTGCTAGCTGATCCTCGCATGGTGCATAGCTGGTTGGCCTGGCTTAGTGCTGCTGTAGGTCTCGCTACGTTCTTCTCCACAGCAGCAAAACTTGTTCAGTACAACCTCGCAGAGGGGGTGTCTGGCCTTGTGGAGCCCTTGTAGGCTACAGACTGCAGCTCTGTCCCACTGGATATGTTTGACTTCCATATAAAAGACTAAGTCCGAACTTAAAAATCTTCACCATGACTTTGTCAAGCGGCTCCCCGACAATGATGCCTCCTTCATGGACACCGTCAGCTGTCTTGCTCCACTGAACTTTATCTTTTTCACATTCAACAATTCTACATTTTCCTTCAAAATGTCTTCAAAGTCTAAAGGTAAGCGGAGACTGGGCCCAATCCACTTTGTGTATCTGAACTGGGCTCCGTTGCGGTCAGCCATAACTTTGGACTTTGCCCCAGTTTTGTGCAACTAGATATCGGCGGTTGGCACTTTTATCCCTTAAAAATGTATAACTCTAGTTCTAATGGTTGGATTTGAGTTGTTTTGGTGTCAAATAAGTTTTTTTAATGTACTCTAGTTTTCTGCATTGGTGTGGGATTTTACTTGTTTTATGTTTTCACTTCATAACTGTTTATGTGCTGCAAAAATACTTTAGGAACGTGAAACAGGAGTAAACCCGTATACCCAGTTGAGACCGGGTGAATTATAGTATCAAAACAACAATGTCTCAACCAGTAATTGTAGGGACAGTTTTAAACAAAGATGCATAAGTCATAAAGGAGGGAAAACGAGAGACCAAAGTATGAAAAAGTATTTTAGTTAATATTATTATGCAAGAGAATTGTAACAGCACTATAATACAATCGAATTTTGGTAGCCAAACATACACCAATTGTGTACTGACCGTGCTCGGTGTAAGTGATAAGTGCAGTGACACAAGTGATATATACAGTGTGGGCGGCGCAAGGTGAAAACGACAACATTAATCATAAACAAATTACAAAAACACAATAATTAATTTGCATAAAGGTATAAATCCTTTGAAGGCCGTGGGTTACACTGGACTGTCGACGGCGTTTCGACCTTATGTATTTAAGGTCATCATCAGGACAATGGCTACGATTTAGAGAGTGCTGCAGGGAAGTAAAGAGAATAAAGAGTAGGTGGATCATCTTTAAATTAAGGAAAGTAAGGAGCAAAAAATTGTGCGGGCAGTGCCAATGGAGAAGGGTGTGCAGTGAGGGTAAAAGCAAATAGATGAGAAGTCAAGGGGGAATGGGGAGGAGGGGGAAGAAGGGGATGAGTGGGAAACAGAAGTAGAGGATAAGGGGGAAGGGTATATTATCATAAAGGAAGAAAATAATGACTATGGGTACAACACAGTGCGGTGAGCAGATGTATAAATTCACCTTGGTGCTGGTCTAGTGAAAACGCACAAGGCGTTAATGCCCGGGCGATGGTCAGGTACTTCTACGTAAGACGGTATCACGAAGTGCTTTGGGATGCCAGAAATACGTGTGGAATCTGAGAGGAAATAAAGGCTAATTAGGATACACGATGACCACGGGTCGGAGGGGGAGATAATTTAAACCAAAATGAGCTAACATACCAAATAAGCCGATATGTAGGGTCCGTTGTAGTTCTGTCGTCAAGAGACTTGGTCACGTGGGCAATCTACATTTAATTAGAGTAGTGTCCAAATCTACAAACCAGAAGATAGCGGACATAAATCAAACGCCTTAGCTATAATTATAGATAAGCACTGGAGTAATGATCAGTAATAATAAATTAACAGGGGGGGCCTTACCGGCTGTTATGGCTCAAAGTCCAATCGGTGTGTCCAACACTGAAGATATAGCAACGGGAGTGCCAAAGTAGCACGACGACCGCTAAGGGAATCCAAGGAACTCAATCCAGGAAGAACAGACGAAAAATCGCCGGACTCGGGGAGCGGAACCAATACGCCAAGGTGACTGAATCGCAACCCGCGATAGAAACCAGGTGCAGAAATACGGCCAAATGCGGAAGTAAAAGGCGCGCAGGCGCGTCTCTCAAGGGGAGCTACTAGACCGTAAACCCACGGCTGCCCCTAGTGCCCCAGGGGAACAGGTAAATAAAAAGTTTGCCGACGTGAATGCACTTAAGCCGGCATGACCGGACCGGATGACAGGAGCGGGTGCAAGAAGGAGGGAATAGGTCTTTGCTGATAGTTAGGACTAACTAATATTATACAAATAATAGGGGAAGGAAGAGGGGAGGGAAGAGGGCAAAGAAGGGAACAGTGCATAGAGGGGGACGTGAAGGGGCTAAATAAGGAAAGAAGGGAAAAGAAGGCAATTGACATTAGAGAGCTAACATATATGAACAATATATATACACACACAATATATATATATATACACGCTATATATACAACAAACGTATTGGTCAACAAGTGTCAACAAGTGTCTAAATTAAACTTGCTAAAAGGAGTATCCAAATGATCATCAGTTGTCACAATCAGAGGGAAAGGTTTAGATTAACACAGCAGCTTAGAACATCAGTATAAGCAATCCACAGTGCAACAGACAAGGTACACATAATAGGGCTGTAGTGGTAGACAGAGCAGATCTTAGACCCCTCCTACATCCGATATAGTGGGAGAAGAAGTAGACGGGAAGGGGATACAAGTTCGCATATTAAATGCCCGCTGTTGCTTGCAAGTACAAGAAATTAGAGCATCCGTCAATCAGAATTTTCTCATGATGTTGGCATAACAGAATTCCATTCATCAAGAGAGTTGAGACCACAACTCACACTCATTATTTTCTTCCTTTATGATAATATACCCTTCCCCCTTATCCTCTACTTCTGTTTCCCACTCATCCCCTTCTTCCCCCTCCTCCCCATTCCCCCTTGACTTCTCATCTATTTGCTTTTACCCTCACTGCACACCCTTCTCCATTGGCACTGCCCGCACAATTTTTTGCTCCTTACTTTCCTTAATTTAAAGATGATCCACCTACTCTTTATTCTCTTTACTTCCCTGCAGCACTCTCTAAATCGTAGCCATTGTCCTGATGATGACCTTAAATACATAAGGTCGAAACGCCGTCGACAGTCCAGTGTAACCCACGGCCTTCAAAGGATTTATACCTTTATGCAAATTAATTATTGTGTTTTTGTAATTTGTTTATGATTAATGTTGTCGTTTTCACCTTGCGCCGCCCACACTGTATATATCACTTGTGTCACTGCACTTATCACTTACACCGAGCACGGTCAGTACACAATTGGTGTATGTTTGGCTACCAAAATTCGATTGTATTATAGTGCTGTTACAATTCTCTTGCATAATAATATTAACTAAAATACTTTTTCATACTTTGGTCTCTCGTTTTCCCTCCTTTATGACTTATGCATCTTTGTTTAAAACTGTCCCTACAATTACTGGTTGAGACATTGTTGTTTTGATGCAAAAATACTTTACACATTGTCTCTATGTCACTTTTTTTGCGGTTCACCCTGGCATGGTGACAGGAGCAAGCGATCTTTCAACTCTCTCCCAGAGGTGACAACAGTGCACTTTCTACTGCCTGCTCCTTGTGGGTAAGGGGATGAGAAGCTGATGCATGCCGCACCACTCCAGACATGAGCACAGAGGTGGGAAAATAGTCCACAATGTGGCTTTCTTTGGTCTCAAGGGATGGGGTCCCCTGAACCTCACTGAATGTACCTGCCCCAGAGAGATGGGGACTCTGGGGCAAGCAATGCTTTGGGAAGGAAGCCCGACACATGGTTTCTTCCCATGAAAAATAAAAATTAAACATTCTGCCAACCTCTGGGACATGCGCCACCCCTGGGTAATTTAAAATCTTGTGATGGAGTGCTATGTGTTCTTTTTTGCCTTTCTATTTTGCAGCTTTAAAGAGGCATATATCTGGCCCGGTAGGGAAGACTTAGGTGATCTTTGGCCTGTTATGCTCTTGGTGGCCCTCCTTAGTCACCAGGAGTAATTTTCTTCACACCTTCTGACCTCTAAAGTGGTGTATTTTTACATGAATCTGGAATTTCTACCTCCGGTCGCCAGTCCTGTCCCCAGCTGTTTTTTTAAAATATGTTTTTATTGCAGTTTCCAAAACCTAATTGCCATAACAAATACAGAACATGGTATGTTGATTAGATATCAGCATATGATATGACAATGGCAAATAGAAAAACAACATTCAAATAACAGTGCAGGTTTGTGCGAGAATGAAGACAAATAGATATATTAGTCTTAACTAGCTAGCTACCAAAGTGTCCATCCTAGCTGCATAGGCATTTTTAGTCCGTCAATTCAGGGTGTAGTAGCAAATAGGAGCAGAGCAGCTGCCAAATATTCTTTGGTCAGGTGGTAAGGGGCAGCAATGTTACATATATATCACAAGTAGTGTCACAGTACATGATATCCCTTATCCAGGCATTCACTGTCGGCAACACAGATCCACCCCAGTGTAAGCAAATCTATCATTTGGATAACAGTAGGGCAGTAGCAGTCAAACACCGAGTCCCGGCCCCAAGGGGACTGACATATACCAGCAGTGCAAGCAGTGGGGAAGGAGTCAACTCTGATTCGACCATTAATGCCAGATGTTCAAAAAATGCCTCCCAGAACGCCAGAATGGGGGGACAGTTCCATGCCAAATGCATGAAATCAGCGTGTGCAGCCACACACCTCTGGCAGCTGTCATGCCTAGGTGGGTCCATTTCAGCAATAAGTTTGGGGGTGACATAAACCCTATGTATATATTTGAAGTGAAGGTGTTTGTGCTTGTAGTTGTTGGAGATATAGCAGGTTTGCGCACAGCAGTATGCCCACATTTTATTTGTCAAGGGGTGCCCCAAACCTCCCTCCCAAGCCACCCGTGCTCCCCACCCACCTCCGGATGGAGCGTCTGAGCAAGGTGATATAGCCGGGAGACTAGATTTACACTGTCAATCAAGCAATCAATCAATCAGGGAATTGTGAAGCATGCTACTCACCCATAAGGGTCTCAAGGAGCTGGGGGGGTGCAGCTCAGAGTCAGCCAAAAAGCCAGGTCTTGAGGCTCTTCCTGATTGTGTGCAGTGTGGGGAAGCATCTGATGTTGACCGGGAGCTCGTTGCTGGCCTTTGCCATGATGCAGGAGAAGGCTCTTCCATCCGCTCTGGTTCTGAGAATGCGCTGGGTTTCTGGTAGGGCGAGGTCGGCGGATCAGAGGTTTCTCTTGGGTATGTGGAAGGAGAATCTTTCATTGAGGTATTTGGGTCTGGTGTTGTGGAGGGATTTGTAGGCATGGGTGAGTAGCCTGAAGGTTACTCTCTTATCAACGGGGAGCCAGTGGAGGTCTCACAGGTGTTGAGTGATGTAATCATGTCGTGGGACGCCGAGGACAAGTCTGGCCACGGTGTTCTGGATTGTCTGAAGTTTGCGCAGCAGGGTTTTGTTGATTCCAGCATTGAGTGTGTTTCCGTAGTCCTATCTGCTTGTTATGAGTGCATGGGTGATGGTCTTTCTGGATTCGGGGGATCCATTTGAAGTTCTTATGAAGGATGCAGTGGGTGTTGAAGCAGGTGGAGGTGACGGCATTGATCTGGCTGGTCATGGTGAAGGAGAAGTCGAGTATGATGCTGAGGTTCCGGGCTTGGTCCATTGGGGTAGGGGGTTGCCGAGGGCCGTGGGCCACCAGGTGTTTTCCCAAGCTGAGGGGGTGGGTCCGACGACAAGGACTTAAGTCTTTCTGAGTTGAGCTTCAGACAGCTGCTGCTCATCCAGTATGCAACATCTTTCATTCCTTCCTGGAAGCTGGTGGTGTTGGGTTCCTTCATGAGGGAGAGGATGAGCTGGGTGTCGTTGGCGTAGGATACTATGCTGAGTCCATGCTGTCTGACGATGACAGCGAGGGGGGCCATGTAGATGTTGAAGAGCATGGGACCGAGCGTTGATCCTTGGGGTACTCTGCAGTTGATCTCTGTGGGTTCGGAGGGGAAGGGTGAGAGTCTGATCCTTTGGGTTCTGTCGGCAAGGAAGGAATGGAGCCAGTCGAGGGTGGTTCCCTGTATGCCGGAGTCATGGAGTCTTGCTGCGAGAGTGACGTGGAAGACGGTGGCATAGGCTGAAGAGAGGTCTAGTAGGATGAGGGCCACGGTGCGACCTTGGCTGAGGAGCGTGCAGATGTCTGTGGCAGCGAGGAGGCAATGTCAGGTGATATCATTAAGTAGATAGGGGAGGGAATTCCCACGGCTCCATGATCAAAGGGTGTAGCTCGGCAAACAGAGAGGTTCACGTCCTGTGTACAAGAAATGTATTTAAAATAAATATATATTATGGCCCTCCACAATATTCGCGACTGAACGCACCTTGCCGTTTTGAAACGATCTCCCATGGTCCAGAGGCTACATCAGATGAGTGCTTGTTGTGTTAGAGTTTCAGTAGTCAGAGGTAACCACAGGTTATTAAGTAGTGGCAGGAGTGGGGAGTATAGGCAGTCAGCCTTCAGGTATCTGTGAAGCCTTTCCCAGGTCCAACATATGGTCTGTAACATATGTAATTGCGTTGGAATCCTCGCGAGGCCAAGCGGAAGGATGGTGATGAGAGGACAAGGGCGAGCCTGCGAGTGTTCTGGTTTCAAGTATTGTAGACGTGCGCCTGAGTGGTACCAAATATAGGCATAGTGAATCTGTGCAGCTAGGTAATATAAGTAAAAATTGGGCACTCCAAAACCGCCAGGTGTAAAAGGCATTATGAGTGTCTCACACCCCACCCAGGCCTGCCCACCAGCCCAAATTAGTCATGTCAGCATGCTCCGGAGATTAGCAAAAAATGTAGTGGTGAGTTGAATAGGAATATGAGAAAATATGTAGAGAAAGCGAGGCAGAACAACCACCTTAATTTTAGCTATCCTACCGGCAATCGATAGTGGGATCATTATCCAGCGATCGATTTGTGTTGATAGACGATCTATGGCTGGGTCATAATTGAGGCGGATGACTTCTGATGCTGTACAATGTAGTAAAATGCTGTGATATCTAGGAGGATCATCGCACCATAACAGGGGGTAGTCAAACGTGAAAGGGAGGGTAGCATCCATCAAGAGAAGACCTCAGATTTGGTCTAGTTAATAACAAGACCAAAAAAACCTCTGAATCGGACCACCCCTCGAATCAGTGGAGAGAGATTTGCAATAGGCTTGTGCACAAATAGGAGAATGTCGCCCGCATAAAGAAAGGCCAGGAGAAGCCCCTGATGGAATCTGAGTCCCTGCTGGAGATGGCGCTCTTGAAGATGCCGCACCAGAGGGTCCATTGTGAGGATGAATAAAAGGGGTGAAAGTGGGCATCCCTGCCTGGTGCCGTGCGACAAGGGGAATTGGCCTGTTAGTATAAAGTGGGCTGACAAGAACACAGAAATTACGAGGGCAGCCCAATTTGTCGAACACTGCGTAGAGGAATGGCCATTCTAGGGAGTCAAACACCTTTTCGGCATCCAACACTATCGCCGCTGCGGGAAGGTCAGGGACAATTTGGTTAATAACTGCAAATATCATGCGCAAATTGACAGAGGTTGACCGATTTGGTACCAACCCCGTCTGAAGGGGGGAGATGATTTGGTCAATTATGAGTGATATGCGTGTTGCACGCACTTTAGCCAATATCTTATTATCTTGATTTAGCAAAGATAGGGGCCTATAGGAGACACACTGATTAGGTGGTTTGCCCAGTTTAAGTACCAGGGATATTATAGCTTTGTGCATATTGAGAGGGAGCACCCCCAAGTCAAGTGCCTCCGTATAGACCTCCAGGAGATGCAGGACTAGTATGGTCTTATATGTTTTATAATAAACACCTGTAAGTCTGTCCGTACTGGGGGCGTGGGAGCCATCTAAGTTGTCTATTGCCTGAGATATTTTATCGGTGTTAATAGGCAAGGCCAGAAATTGTTGCTGGCCGTCTTTGATCCATACCATTGCTACCTTGGTTAGATAGTCTGAATGAGTAGTGTTGATTGGTGGGAAGCATGTAGTGTATAAGCGTGTGAAATATAACAAAACGGTTGAGAGGATATCCACGCCTTGAGTGACGCGTGTGCCGTCGTCTAATTGCATCTGAGTGATGTATATGGTCTAAGGAGTCTGTCCAGGGTTCTTCCTGGCCTCTCGCCTTCTTCATATACCCGAGAGTGTGCATATTTTCCCAAATAGGTGGTCTCACTAGAGGCAAGCTCTTGGAAATCTTGGAAGGGGTGTGCCGCCGGAGAGTGCCTGAGCCTCAAGATCCCACAAAGCCTTCTCAGTGGCATCAAGATCCCGGCGTATGGTGCGCAAAACCCCGGCTTGTTTGGTAATGCATATGCCCCGAATATATAATTTAAAGGCTTCCCATAAAGTGCCATATTGGGGTACTGAGCCTGAGTTGAGTTGGAAACATTTTATGATAGCGTCTCGTATCTCACTTTTGAAGACAGTGTCAAGCAGAGCATCAGTTGGGAAA
The DNA here is from genome assembly GCF_964204655.1 of Triturus cristatus. Lineage (NCBI taxonomy): Eukaryota > Metazoa > Chordata > Amphibia > Caudata > Salamandridae > Triturus > Triturus cristatus. The sequence continues at coordinate 690,278,338 of NC_140591.1, forward strand.
TGCCATGGTCTGTATGGGCGCACTATACTGGGTAAGGTCAGTGATAAGAGTACCTGTAAGTGATTTGATAAAGTGCCGAGTAAGCAGTATGTCGACTCAGTATTAATCAAGTGATCCAGGGTTAGATACCAGTGATCTATATGGACCACATACCGTGTGGTGCTGAGTAAAAGAAGAAGATTGTGTCAATGGGGTGTTCATGCCGCCAAGCATCAGCCAGCAAGTGGGACCGCAGTAGGGACTCAAATTCCTCTATAGAGTGTGGTTTGGTGATGAGCCGGCACCTGTAGTGTTGGATATAGGTTGCAGGGTGAGGTTAAAATCACCCCCTAGTATGATGGAGTCAACAGGGAGGTCAGAGATGTGTGTGGATATGTTAGCAAAGAAGCCGGTTGAATCTACTTTAGGGCCCAGAAATTAATTATGAGTATCTGCTTCGTTCCTAAACTTCCCGCCACTAATAAATACCTCCCCTCAGGGACTTTGGTTACTGTGTGGGTTGTAAATGGTAATGCTTTGTGGACCAGGTTACAGATTCCGCAAGAGTAGGTACTGTAGCTGGCAAAGATTGGTGCCTCTGGTAGACACGACACAATTGTCAGAGACCGGAGCGTAGTGGGTTTCCTGTAGCAGGGCTATATATATTTTGTGCCTGGTTAGATAGGTAAGACCTGCCTCCCCTTGCGAGGGTTGGACAGACCCCTCACATTTCATGTCATGCATCGCAATTCTAGGACCACCGTCCCCCCATTCGGTCTCACTACAGCAGGTGTGGTAGCGTGTAAATAGAAACATCTATGTGTGTGGCACTAGTAAACCAGCAAGTGTGTGTTACGACGTTCTGCATAAGACAAACAAACCATAAAAAACATGAGGAAAATCCCCAACCCACAGCCCCCCTCCCACATCAGATAACCACCCAATCTGTGTCTGATGAATCCTAATGTCCCACAATCAACAAGATAGGAGATCTCCTGGGGGGCAACGCTCAGAGCGGGCCGCTTAGGTTTACGATAGTGAAGCAGAAATTATACTTAACTGCAATTGAAAGAGGAAAGAAAATAGTATTGTACCAATAAAGTATATTCTGTCCCATCAATCGCTAAAAGGCGATGAGTAAAAGCATGATGGGGACTTTCACGTAGGGTTAGAGTTCACTGTTCTGTCTTTTTCCCATAGTGTGGAAGAAACTAAAAGGTATTTCCCTGAGGGTACAGTCATGGTTGAGTTGTGGTGTTTCCAAAAGTCAGCGGCTTCCGCGGGTGTTTAAAAAATGTGGGTTTTGCCATTGACTTGAGCTCGAAGGCGTGCTGGGTACAGCATGGCATAACGAATGCTTGCTCCCTGCAGAGTTTATAATGTATTGAATTTTGCATCGGTCCTCCTGAACCACTGGCGTAAAGTCCGGATAGAATGGCAATGACATCCCCTGGAACTGCAGATCTCCCATGTCCCTGGCTTTGCACATTGCAAAGTCCTGTTCGCGATAGTTGAGCAATTGCGCTATAATGAAACGTGGAGAGACACCAGGGGCCAATCTGGGGGCAAGTGATCTGTGGGCATGCTCAACTACGAATGTGGATGATAAACTGTCTCTTCGCAAGAGTTTCACAAGGAGCCGCTCCACATATGCCTCCATAGGGCCTTTGTTTGTAGATTCAGCCACTCCAGCTATCCGGAGGTTAGTGCAATGCAATCTTGCCTCAAGGTCGTCTACCTTGGAAGCTGTAGATTTCAAGAGGCACACAACATGATCAATATGCTTGGCCATGGCTGACTGTGTGTGTTCCAGTTGAGAGATGCGGCCCTCTGCGGTGTCAATGCAGACCCCTTGTTGTTCCAGATGGTCATGCATGGTATCAAGACGAATCGCTAAACCATCAAAACGCGCATCTATGGCCATGAAGCCAGTGAGTAGCTCTGCCATTATGGCCACAGTGCCTTCCACAGGGTGCTGTTCAGGGTCTGGTTGACCTGCAGAGCCTAGCCGATCTTCCCGCGCGGCATGATCGCCGCCCTTCCGCCTGTGAGTTTTGGCAGCCTCAAAAGAAAGCTGCCATTGCTTGGGGTCTCCGCGACCCAAAATGTGCAGAGGAGGGAGAAAAAAAATGGCCGCTCAACCCTTGGATTGTGGATGACCAGCGGGTGCAGGGCTTGGTAAGCAGAGACACTGAAGAAACAGGGCAGTGGTGTGGGTCCCAGTGGCGTGAGATGGGCACTGTGTGGTCACTGGCAGATCAAGAGGGACAGAATGCAGGTGCTAGTTTGCATGTAACTGTGCCTCTGCGCCTTATACATATGAGGAGTGGGCCAGTCACATTGTAATGGTGATTCACTGGCTCTCTGATTGTTGTACTGGTCAGTCCCGGGGTGAGAGGGGTGTGCAGGACAGTGAAGTACTAGGATGTGTCAATAGCTGCGGACCCCATCCCGCAGTTAGTCCCACAAGGGGGCCGTGATGGAAATATCACGGCCAGGGTTCGCCATTTCATTAACTATATTCAACTGCCGGAGATGCCTTACACTCATTGACTGATGTCAGACGCCGACGCACTCAGGATGCTGAGGGTTTGAGCACGTTACTCACCGCTGTTCTCTGGAGCCAGGGGCCAGGAAGGTCAGGCCCATCACCACTCACCACAAGGCCCTTGATCCCCGGCCTCGATTTGCAGTGGAGCTGCCCACATGGCTGCAGCCCTGCCCTCAGGCTCACCCACGACCCCTGGCATTGCGAGGCCTCTGAGGACAATGTCAGGCTGCCGTAGGACCCGTCCCTGGCAATGGAGCCACCCGCAGGCTTCCCGCTACCCTCCGATTATGGCACGGAGCTTCTGGCGTTTGCAGCAGCATCAGGGGAGTCGATATCAGTGATGGTATGGAGCTAGGCAGTTTATTCTGTCTGCAAGAACAACAGTTGATGGACAGAATGCAGAACAATGTCATACATTCACCCCAGTACAGAGATCTGGGCCTAAATCCATCGTTTTTTTGCTCACCATGCCATTCCAGTTTGAACCCAGCCATATGCAAATCAGTCTTGACCCTGTGCCTCATGGGAACTGTCCAGCCTGAACTGCCAAGCCAGGTCCTCCCAGGACTGGAACCAAGCATCCTAGGACCGGTTTCAGGGTTTCACCCCTCTTCAGCCAGGATAGCTTGATTTCAGTGGCATGGAGAGCACGGGACCCACGTCTGGGCAGACCCATCCCACTCGGGGTGACAAATCCAAAAACAAAAGTTGATGGACAGAATGCAGAACAATGTCATACATTCACCCCAGTACAGAGATCTGGGCCTAAATCTATCGTTTTTTTGCTCACCATACCATTCCAGTTTGAACCCAGCCATATGCAAATCAGTCTTGACCCTGTGCCTCATGGGAACAGTCCAGCCCAAACTGCCAAGCCAGGTCCTCCCTGGACTGGAACCAAGCATCCTAGGACCGGTTTCGGGGTTTCACCCCTCTTCAGCTAGGATAGCTTGATTCCAGTGGCATGGAGAGCACGGGACCCACGTCTGGGCATACCCTTCCCACTCGGGGTGACAAATGCAAAAACAACAGGTGATGGACAGAATGCAGAACAATGTCATACATTCACCCCAGTACAGAGATCTGGGCCTAAATCCATCGTTTTTTTGCTCACCATGCCATTCCAGTTTGAACCCAGCCATATGCAAATCAGTCTTGACCCTGTGCCTCATGGGAACTGTCCAGCCTGAACTGCCAAGCCAGGTCCTCCCAGGACTGGAACCAAGCATCCTAGGACCGGTTTCAGGGTTTCACCCCTCTTCAGCCAGGATAGCTTGATTCCAGTGGCATGGAGAGCACAGGACCCACGTCTGGGCAGACCCGTCCCACTCGGGGTGACAAATCCAAAAACAACAGTTGATGGACAGAATGCAGAACAATGTCATACATTCACCCCAGTACAGAGATCTGGGCCTAAATCCATCGTTTTTTTGCTCACCATGCCATTCCAGTTTGAACCCAGCCATATGCAAATCAGTCTTGACCCTGTGCCTCATGGGAACAGTCCAGCCCAAACTGCCAAGCCAGGTCCTCCCAGGACTGGAACCAAGCATCCTAGGACCGGTTTCGGGGTTTCACCCCTCTTCAGCTAGGATAGCTTGATTCCAGTGGCATGGAGAGCACGGGACCCACGTCTGTGCATACCCTTCCCACTCGGGGTGACAAATGCAAAAACAACAGGTGATGGACAGAATGCAGAACAATGTCATACATTCACCCCAGTACAGAGATCTGGGCCTAAATCCATCGTTTTTTTGCTCACCATGCCATTCCAGTTTGAACCCAGCCATATGCAAATCAGTCTTGACACTGTGTCTCATGGGAACAGTCCAGCCCGAACTGCCAAGCCAGGTCCACCCTGGACTGGAACCAAGCATCCTAGGACCGGTTTCGGGGTTTCACCCCTCTTCTGCCGGGATAGCTTGATTCCAGTGGCATGGAGAGCACGGGACCCACGTCTGGGCATATCCGTCCAACTCGGGGTGACAAATGCAAAAACAACTACGCCACTGGAGTGAAGCTATTCTGGCTGAAGAGGGGTAAAACCCCGAAACCAGTCCTAGGATGCTTGATTCCGGTCCAGGGAAGACATGGCTTGGCAGTTCGGGCTGGACTGTTCCCATGAGGCACAGGGTCAAGAATGATTTGCATATGGCCATGTCTGAACTGGGGTGGCGCGGTAAGCAAAATAACGATGGATTAAACCCAGATCTGTGACTGGGGGTGAATGCTTTGCCAATGTGCAACATTCTGTCAATCATCTTGTGTGTTTTGCTGTTCGCCCTATGTGGGAAGGGTATGCCCAGACGTGTGTCCCGTGCTCACTACGCCATTGGAGTCAAGCTATCCTGGCTGAAGAGGGGTGGAACCCCGAAACCAGTCCTAGGATGCTTGATTCCGGTCCAGGGAAGACATGGCTAGGCAGTTTGGGCTGGACTGTTCCCATGAGGCACAGGGTCAAAACTGATTTGCAGATGGCCGCGTCTGTACTGGGGTGGCGTGGTGAGAAAAATAACTATGGATTAAACCCAGATCTGTGACTGGGGGTAAATGTTTTGCCAATGTGCAACATTCCGTCCATCATCTTGTGTGTTTTGCTTTTCGCCCAATGTGAGAAGGTTATGCCCAGACGTGAGTCCCGTGCTCACTACGCCACTGGAGTCAAGCTATCCTGGTTGAAGGGGGGTGAAACCCCGAAACCGATCCTAGGATGCTTGATTCTGGTCTACAGAAGACATGGCTTGGCAGTTTGGGCTGGACTGTTCCTATGAGGCACAGGGTCAAGACTGATTTGCATATGGCCATGTCTGAACTGGGGTGGCGTGGTGAGCAAAATAACGATGGATTAGATCCAGATTTGTGACTGGGGGTGAATGTTTTGCCAATGTGCAACATTCCGTCCATCATCTTGTGTGTTTTGCTGTTCATCCTATGTGGGAAGGGTATGCCCAGACGTTGGTCCCGTGTTCACTACGCCACTGGAGTCATGCTATCCTGGCTGAAGAGTGGTGAAACCCTGAAACCGGTCCTAGGATGCTTGATTCCGGTCCAGGGAAGACATGGCTTGGCAGTTCGGGCTGGACTGTTCCCATGAGGCACAAGGTCAAGACTGATTTGCCTATGGCTATGTCTGAACTGGGGTGGTGTGGTGAGCAAAATAGCGATGGACTAAACCCAGATCTGTGACTGGGGGTGAATGTTTTGCCAATGTGCAACATTTCGTCCATCATCTTGTGTGTTTTGCTGTTCACCCTATGTGGGAAGGTTATGCCCAGACGTGGGTCCCGTGCTCACTACGCTACTGGATTTAAGCTATCCTGGCTGAAGAGGAGTGAAACCCGGAAACCGGTCCTAGGATGCTTGGTTCCAGTCCAGGGAGGACCTGGCTTGGCAGTTCGGGATGGACTGTTCCCATGAGGCACAAGGTCAAGACTGATTTGCATATGGCTGGGTTCAAACTGGAATGGCATGGTGAGCAAAAAAACGATGGATTTAGGGCCAGATCTCTGTACTTGAGGGTGAATGTATGACATTGTTCTGCATTCTGTCCATCAACTGTTGTTTTTACATTTGTCACCCCGAGTGGGACGGGTATGCCCAGACGTGGGTCCCGTGCTCTCCATGCCACTGGAATCAAGCTATCCTGGCTGAAGAGGGGTGAAACCCAGAAACCGGTCCTAGGATGCTTGATTCTGGTCCAGAGAAAAAGACATGGCTTGGCAGTTCGGGCTGGACTGTTCCCATGAGGCACAGGGTCAAGACTGATTTGCATATTGCCATATCTGAACTGGGGTGACGTGGTGAGCAAAATAACAATGGATTAAACCCAGATCTGTGACTGGGGGTGAATGTTTTGCCAATGTGCAACATTCCGTCAATCATCTTGTGTGTTTTGCTGTTCGCCCTATGTGGGAAGGTTGTGCCCAGACGTGGGTCCCGTGCTCACTACACCACTGGAGTCAAGCTATCCTGGCTGAATAGGGGTGAAACCCCGAAACCGGTCCTAGTATGCTTGATTCCGGTCCAGGGAAGACATGGCTTGGCAGTTCGGGCTGCACTGTTCCCATGAGGCACAGGGTCAAGACTGATTTGCATATGGCCATGACTGAACTGGGGTGGCGTTGTGAGCAAAATAACGATGGATTAAACCCAGATCTGTGACTGGGGGTGAATATTTTGTCAATGTGCAACATTCCGTCCATCATCTTGTGTGTTTTGCAGTTTATTCAGTGTGGCTGCTCCGGAGCTCCGAGATCAAGCCAATATCTTGGTACTTGGTCAGGCCATGACCCCCTATCCCCAGCGGTTGAGGGAATCTTGTTCAGCCTTTTCGAGAGCCACTCAGCACAACACCCTCCCTCCATCCTTGTCCCAACCCACCTGAGCAGCATTCTGAGGGCAACTAATATGGAGACTCAGCTCCGCTTCTTGATGATGCAGTCGGCTGCCCCCTTCCCACCAAAACCTCAAAGGTAAAGCCCTCCAGTGTTGGCACCCGAGGTTTAGCCATCTTACTTTGTTCCAGAGGAACTGGGTTTCCCCAGCAGAGGTACAGTGAAACAAGCTGGTTAACAGATACAAATTTCCTCCCCACACCTTCCTTTTCCAGCCTTGCCACATAGGAAGCCATTGCTAGGTGATGTAAATAAAAAGTGTCACTATATTACAATTTCCAGTTTATTCACAAGGCTGGATGAAAGGCTCAGCTTCCTTTTTCGATTTTTATAGCCCCTGAAAAGGTCAATAGTTCTGGAGAAATCTTAGCTGCAAGTTACAGGATTCTACCATAACATTTCCAAACGTACCAATACAGAGTTGCAAGGGAAGTGACAAGGATGATGGTTCTGACTGGGAGGCTGGCCTTCACAGGAAGAAGGGCAGTGATGGGGGAGAGAGGAGCAGTGATAGGAGATTTACAGTGAGAGATAGGAGGACAGCAGGACTTGATAGAGGAGAGTTCGAAACTGATGGGAGAAATGTGAAGTGAGTGACAGGATTGGGGTCAGTGACACTTTGGGAAGTGCCCTCTTAAAGCATGGACATGCTGGGCAATTGCCCGGGGAGCCCACAAGCATAGGGGCCCCATGCAGACCAGAATTTATTAATCATTTTCCATTAAACATTTTTATTACTCTGAGTGGTTTTATAGGCAGGGCCCAGTGCACTGCTTTGCCCGGGGGCCAATAATGCTGTTAATATGGCCCTGACTTTGGACCCGATTTATAAGATTGTCATGCAGTGTAGCGCAGCAAGTCACCTTGCTGCTCTGCACTGTTTGACAGGCAAAGGGAAGGAATGCATCATATTTAAAAGAATACTGTGCATTCCTGCCTGGTCTTCTTTGCTGGCACCATTTTGGATGTCTATTGCAAACGCAGGCACCCTTGCTTAATGGTACAAGGGTGCCTGCGCTGCAAAGTGGATTGTTTTTGTGCAGGAAGGAGTACCGTCCTGCACAAAACAATCCCTAGGGCATTTTCCTCTTTTGCTATGTGTGCAGCATGAATTAAGCACACATAGAAAGAGGAAAAAACAAGGGGAAATAAACATATTTCTCCTCTTTGTGATTCAATGCAGTGATGTGACCCTTCTCAGTGCGCCCTCCTTGCGACAGCATGGATGCGCAGTATTCACAGTGCGGAGCATCTTGTCATAAGGAGTTACAGATATGTCTGTATTACTGATGTATCTGTTGGCGCAAAAGTGACGCATTGCTGGGGTGTGTCTGAAAACAGACGTAACGCCAGCAATGTGTCCTTTCACATGGGGCGAACAAGTCACTCTTACACCTGCTATGAGGCAGGCGTAAGGTTTTGACTCATTGTCACTCCGCGCCTCCTACAACCCTTTGTTGCGGGGAACGCCCACCCTGCATACATTATACCTGACACAGCTATAATGTAGACCAGGGGTCGATGAAGTGATGCAGCTGCCAAGATGCGTCAGTTTGTAAATATGACACAACGTGGCGCATTATTTACAATGCCCGCAGCATCAAAAAAAGTGACGGTGGCATAAATGAGATGCAAGGGCTCATAAATTAACCCCTAAATGTCTCCAACGTTGTTGATATCCCTGCGCAACGGAAAACATGAAACAAATCACTATATTGAATGATGGGAACTTTGACTCCAATCATTTGCCGACACTAAGGCACATGGGGGCAGATTTACAAGCCCCTTGCGTGACTTTTGCGCTGCAGTTGCGTCACTTTTTTGACGCAACAGCGGCGCAAACAATGCAGCCTATTTACAACGTGGTTCATCTAGGGAGATGCGTCACGTTGTAAAGCCCTGCGTCACATTATACCTGCGTCAGGTATAATGTATGCAGGGTGGGCGTTCCCACGCAAGAAGGCCTCATAAAAGTGACTCAGTGAAATCTACAAGATTTCACTGCGCCACTTTTATGATGCCACTGCGTCAAAACCTTACGCCTGCTTGAAGCAGGCGAAAGTAGTGATGCAGTGTAGTGGAAATAGGCCTCAACACTAGGCCTGGGCTAAAAATCTGTTCCGTTCGGGAAATTGCGATAATTTGACATTTTCGCGTTCCGCGGAAAGCGCGAAAATGTCAAAATTTCCGCATTCCGCAGCTTAGTGATAATTTGTTTCTTGCTCGCGCTGTAAAATAATACATTCTCGCGTGCGCGCGTGCGCGCGATCACCTTACCTGAATCCCCGCGTTCGCCGACAAGTTTTCATGATCCGGTCGCGTTCTCCACGAGATGTTGGATTGTTGGTAGCCATTTGCGCTGTCTTGCGACAGTTCGCGCCCGCAGTAACGTCATGCGTCGCGCGATCACGTCTTTCTTCTCGCGATCATGCACCGTGAGACAAGTGAAAACAAGATGGCCGCGCCCGCGAGCAACCGCATGGGTAAGTTAGCGAGCCGTGACCACGCAGAAAATACCGCGAACGGGCGGGAAAAAAACTTCCGCATCTTCGCGATCTTTCCGCGTGCTTGCGGAGATTTTTACCATTTTCGCAATAATTTGCGAAAGTAAATTTCACAAATTCCACCCACCCCTAATCAACACGCATTGCTGGAGTTGCGTCGTGCTTCCGACACGACTCCAGCCATGCGTGACTTTTCCGCCAACAGATGCATCAGAATTTCTGACGCATCTGTCAATCCTTGCGCCATAGTGCGCCGTATTGTAAATATGGCGCATCTATGGTGGCGCAAGGGTTTCTAAGGTTGGCGCAGGGAAAGTGACGCATCTTTACAGATGCGTCACTTTCTTGTAAATCTGCCCCATGGTGTTGAGAGCAAACTGAATCAAATTGTCACTTTTAACAGCTACCACTTCAGAACTGTTTGCCCATCGTAGAACAGTAACAGGGCAATATGCTTTAGTGTTTTGCTTTGTCTGGCTAATTATCATGAAAGAGCTGCCTGTACACGTTACTCCCGAGGTATTTGTCTAAAGTTAGGTCTTCTCAGAAGAAGTGCTCAAGCAAAGAAAACTTTTTTGTTGTATTTATTTGTGATAAAGATTTTATTTAATTAGTTATAGTGGAGAACATGATAACAAAGTACCACCTGAGGATTACATAATCTTAGCAAGTGCTGAGGTACTGATAAGAGCTTCATTTAAAATAATTACTTATGTCTACTATTATAGATGGGGTTGTACATTTATTTTACACTTTCCCTGACCAAGGAATAACACTGTTTTTTTTACATCTGGAATTGATGTTATCTCAGAAGGCTGAGCACTCAAGCCAAGAAGGCTACTTTATTTTGTGCATTCCGTGCTGGTGATCATATTTAATTATTTGCAATCAATAAATACAGATCACCAGAGAAGCTGCTCTTAATAATTGCAGTCATAGGGTTAAGCGTTCATGTTTTGTACCTGTTCATACAAGGTTATGGATGACTCCATGACACCGAGGATGCAGAGATGCACACCTGGGCTTTAATAAGCTAGTGCATTCTGCGAGACAAGGCTGTTTCGCTTCAGTTGATCCAAATGAAATATAACACAAATGAAAACAATTATTTTAAAAGAAAATCCCAGGACTGGAGCACTACGACTTTGTTGACATGGATTAATCTCGCAAGTTTGTTTTTATATTTACCATGTTAGTTGGAGGTTTTTTTTAAATTACTAACATAGCTTTATTGATGTATGAACATTGCTTTTCGTGATTCAAGTTCTCGTGCTCGAGTTTAAATAAATACAAATGCCTCCAAAAACAATAGAGGGTGAGCACAGACGTGGTTGCGAGTCGCGGGGTGATGAGTGCAGTGCATGTTTTGAGATGACCAGCAGTGACGTATGAGCCCGTTTCTCTGCGTCAGTGGTGGTGGTGGGGGAGGAGTTATTTCGTGCTTGCAATTGGGCTTTTATCATCCTTGCTACACCACTAACTTTCACACTTCCTTTATGCCATAATGTAACTGAAAACTACGTTATGGATGTAATGTCATAAATTTACACAATTGTTAAACACATATCAAACAATACGATTTGAGAGTAGGTTATGTGCAATGTGACAAGAAATATGTCATTTCATTTGTATCATCAGATTTTAGCTTCCGTAGTTTTTTATGTATATTCTCCAGTGACACGATTTAAATGTTTCCTTTAACATTGTGACACATTTAATCCTTTCATGTGGAATTTAATCTTCGGTTAAACAAATTTCTTGGCTGTGAATTATGTCTTCCTCTCATAACAAACCCATCAAGTCCTTATCGTCATCAATAATGGCGCTATTTTTACCCAGCTGTATGTAACCAGGTGGTTATCTGTGCCTTTTAAATCAAATTCCCAAGGCCGCGTGCTGTCCCCGTTTTGCACCTGCGTCTCGTGTGACTTTAAAATGGTGTCGTCTTAAATCACCTTTACTGTCATCCAGATTATCCTCGATTTTCCGAGGCATTCTGATGGTTTATCCCGGGCGCCAGGTAGTAAATCAGTTTGCTGTGCAAGAGATCTCTTTGGCAGACGTGAGAGATAACACTTCAGCTTTAGCTGCAGCTGTACCGGAGAGGCGTCGCTCAAGGGACATTCCTGAAATTAATTGGAAATTAATTCAAAATCTGGGGAAGCAGGGTGCTTTCCGAACGAAGCTTTTGATTCTTTTGCAACACTGTGTGCGTGTTTTTATTTAGAGATGCTCTCAGTTGGCCCTGCACTCAGTTGTAAACATCGGCTGGTGTATAGTCAAGTGTTTGGTTTTTTAGAGCGCCAACATGTGGTGTCTCACAGGAGCTACTGAGTCCTTCACAGTATACACAGAAAAACAATAAATAGCAACGTACGAAAAATACATGAAAACTATGTAAATAGAGTCAGCATCGACCATAAGAGGGATATGAGCACAGAAGATGACACTGCTCTGAGGACACAACGAGAACACTGACTGAGCACATGCAATAGTGGAAGTCCACAAAGTCAATCCGACAGTCGTCAATGTATTCAGTCATTTTTTTAAATTGGTGAATCTTCAAACACCAGCCACACCAGCCAACACGTGTTTCGTCTCTGGGTGCAATAACCCTGGACTTCCTCAGGGCTGAAATCCAAATATAGGTTACATCTGCATAGATATATAATATCACGTAAAACCAAGTATGATGATGCGGTATCATCAACTGCAGAGTTAATAAGGGATATGGGCTGGCATCCCTCCGCTAGAACACTGCAGGGATTTTATGTTAATAAGTACATTTTCATACACTGTGTTCTCTGTGCGCCCTAATTCCCTTATTCACCCTTCTTTGACTTATTAATTTATAAGGTGGGCAGCACGGAACAATTGTTCTTACTTCTCAATACAATGGCCAATCAACAGATCGAATGAGAGTAGCTGAAGAGCTCTTCATAAATCTTAAGATGGGACCAGTATTGGACAAGCCATAGGTGGAGAAAACCAAAGAGTCAAGGAGGGGGCTCAGAGATAAGTTTGTGAGACTTGAAAAATTGAAAAGGAATGAGATATCAAAGTGGTGGGATGGGGTGACATTAAAGGAGTACAATAAATTAAACAGAATACCGAGAGGCTTAAGGACTTGGAGGAAGATCTATTGTCGCTATGGGAGGAAGAGCTCACATCTAGCTCAATCAGACTCATGGAAATACTGATAGAGAATAGTGACAGACAAATAGCCAAACTTCTCACGGATATAGAGAAACTAGAAGAGGAGATTAAAAATATGAATATGACAGAGGCCACTAATAAGAACTATGAAATCATGAATGACCTGCTAGATAAACATCAAAATGAGGTCAAACAGAGTAAGCCTAGAAAGCTCAAATGTGACAAAGTTGATTACCGTACTGGAAGTGTTTTCACTTTCGCCAGGCGCTTTGACCACCTAGTCAGAAATACTGAAGGGGGTGATGGGAAAACAGGTTTGAATATTAGTATTAGCTCTACCTCAGTTAGTACCAACGTGAGCAGTGAAGGGCACTCCAACACTGGAGCCGGTACCTCCAACCAAATCTCTGGGAACACTTGTTTACAGGAAGTTCAGAGAATCAGGAAGGGCAACAGAGAACAGGGTCTAAGATTAAATGACAAGTAGGGGAAGGAGAGGAGGGAGAACAAAGAAATGTCTTGAGATGTATGCAGACAAAGTCTTGGCACAAAAAGAAATCAGCATTGTACAATCTGGTGTTGCTATTGTCAACATGTCTGATAAAGTTCTTGTCCCTGATATGATTTCCCTCCTACACCAAGGCTTTAGTTTTTGTCCTAGTACTTTAGGTGATTGATGTACCATGAAAATGTATTTGTTAAAGTTTGTGCGTCATTTAAAATTGACAAATATCTTTGCTATGAATCCAAAAGGTAATAAACATACTGTGATGCCCAGTTTAGAGCTACTGAGTAATGATCTAATGATCCAAGATTTACATGATACCGTGACTTTACTATCAATAACAGATATGGAGGGTGATGTGACCACTGCAGCGAGTGTTTTAGAATCCTTGGATATACAACCAGATGCAAGCATCCAATCAATCAATCAGGTGTTTGTTAAAGCATGACTACTCACCCTTGAGGGTCTCAAGGCTCTGGGGGGAGGGGGCGTGCAGGGTTCAGTCCCTCAAGGAGGGGTGTCTGTCGAAGAGCCAGGTTTTGAGGTTTCTCGCAGAGATGGCGAGCTATGTTGTCTGTCTGAGGTGGAGCGGAAGGGCATTCCAGGCTCTGGCAGCGAGGAAGGAGAAGGAGCGGCCTCCCGATCTGGTCTTTCTGGTGCTGGGGACCACAGCGTAGGCGAGTTGGACCGATCGTAGGGTCCTTTGGGGTGAGTGGAATTTCAGTCGGCTGTTCAAGTATGCTGGTCCGGTGTCGTGGAGTGCCTTGTGTGCGTGGGTGAGAATCTTGAAGGTGATTCTGGCCTCGATGGGGAGCCAGTGGAGTGTGCACAGGTGCTGGGAGATGTGGCAGTGTCTTGGCAGTTTGAGGACCAGTTTTGTAGGGGCGTTCTGGATGTTTTGTAGCTTGCGGTGAGGTTTTTGCTTATTCCGGCATAGAGTGCGTTGCCAACTTGCCGTAGTCGAGTCTGCTGGTGATGAGGGCGTGAGTGATGGTCTTCCTGTGCTCAAGTGGGATCCATTTGAAGGTCTAACATAGGAGGCGGAGGGTGTGGAAGCAGGAGGATCGACAGAGTTGTTCTGGCTGTCCATTTTGAGATCGGAGTCCAGGATGAGTCCAAGGTTATGTGCATGGTTCGTAGGGGTGGGTGGGCTTCCGAGGGCAGGGAACCACCAAGTGTTGTTCCACAAGTCGGGATCTGGGCCCAAGATGAGTACTTCTGTTTTGTCGGTGTTGAGTTGCAGGCGTCTGCTTATCATCCATTTGGCGACAACTTCCATGCCTTCTTGAAAGTTTTGTCTGGCGGTTTTGGGTTTGTTGGATAAGGAGAGGATGAGTTGGCCGCCGCGGTCCTCTTGAGTCCATTTTTGAGCTTTATTTAACCAGAAGCTCTCTAATCACTTTTAGGAGCCGCAAGATTTTGATGTAACTGAAAGCGCTTGTCCACGTGGTTTCGAGCTGACCTTTATGTAATTAAAGACAACATACATCTTGCGGTTCTTCCGCATTCACTTTGAATTAGTTATATTTTCACAGGGAGGCTCCATTTTTTACGGTGCACATTACAATTGATGGCGAGGATTGAGCTAGTGGTTTCACATTTAACTTTGATTCAGCTAACTTTTACGTGTGATTCCTTCAGTTACACCTCGCACTTTCACTCAGTTAAAATTGCATGTAACCAAAACGTGTGGAAGCTATGCCTGGTAACTTGGTTTCACGCTGTGTTTTTGCACTATAGATGTTGAGACTCTCACTTAGGCACTTTTAAAATCAGAGATGAGTGATTGGGGCTGTATCTTTGACACTGACCGGTGTGGTTTATTTTCACCTATTTGTCATGAGCATGTTGGAACTATTTATTCATTGATGGCAGTTTCATCGTTTGGACTGAATTACACATTTGTCATGAGCATGTTGGTACCATTTCATCATTAATGGCAGTTTTTAAGAATCTGTGTGCCATCGTTTGGACTTACTCTCACATGGTTATCAGATATGAGCGTGCTACTTTATGCTGTGTGTGCTGGACTCCTGTTTTATTATTGCTGATGATACAGCCGATTGGCTTATATATGTTATTTCCTTCTGTAAATGTAATTTTCTTCTAGAATTACTATCCCTTGACGAAGGGCTACCCTAGCCCGAAATGCATTGGGATGGGAGGATATAAGACATAATTTTAAGTGTTGAAAAACATGATAAAAATGATTACATTTTCAAACATGGTGAAATGATGAACATGAAATACCTCCACTATTTTTGCATTTGTCACCCCGAGTGGGAAGGGTATGCCCAGACGTGGGTCCTGTGCTCTTCATGCCACTGAAATCAAGCTATCCTGGCTGAAGAGGGGTGAAACCCTGAAACCGGTCCAAGGATGCTTGTTTCCAGTCCAGGGAGGACCTGGCTTGGCAGTTCGGGCTGGACTGTTCCCATGGGGCACAGGATCAAGACTGATTTGCATATGGCTGGGTTCAAACTGGGACGGCATGGAGAGCAAAAAAACGATGGATTTAGGCCCAGATCTCTGTATTGGGGTGAATGTTGTGGTAAATATTTCATTACCGGTACTATTTTTTATGCGGTAAAGTCTAGTAAGAATAACTCAGTAAAAATAAGAGGCAGAATCCGTGGTATTAGAGGTTCTGAAAGGCTTTATTCCTCTACAAAGGAATTACAGTTCGAACCATAGGCTCCAAATTCCATCACCACGAGAGTTCAGGAAGGGAAGGCAATACATTATTGACAAGTAAGGATATTTATATGACAAGTATTACATTAAGACAGATGCAGGAGGCGTAACAGCTGATAGTACAGATAATAATACACATACGTAATGAAAAAGGGCGTACATATAGGCGTAACTAGAAACGTCATTAAACATGATGTCACAAGTGGGTGGATCCATAAGCGAATCCTGCAGTGTCAGCAGAAAATACTTGGCAGAGATGCGCGCGCAGCCGCATGACGTGTGATTGACGTGCAACTAGAGGGTGAAGGGAACTTGACATTTAGCTCTACATGTGGAGACAGAAAGTCTGGGGGGTCATGTCAACCTAATCCCAAATCATATCTAATATCTTATGTTTAAAGAACTGTATTATCCAAAAGGAAAGGTCTCTAGGATGGAATCTATTCTATACTGACTGTTAGTGCGTGTACAAGCGTCTAAGTGTCTACATGAGATGCGAGGGGGCAGGAATCTTCCATAGTAACAGGGGCTATGATTTACTTGCATGAGGACTGTGAGGCCTGGCCCTTTGCTCGGTAGCTGGAAGAATGTTTACCTAAACTACTAGACAGGAATGCATCGGATGAGGAGCGGAGCAGATAATCTTGAAGGTGAAATACAGTTTTTGGCAGGCAACGGCCGGATCAGGCACCGTTAGCCGCGCAGGGAGTAGGACAAAGTTCATGGATACAGATGCGGGCTCGGACTGGAGCTTTCAGAGGCAGAGGGCAGGAAAAGGCTTGACGCCTGAATCTGTAAAATGTGGAAAGTGAACCACATAAAGTCGGTGGCCTTTCATACTTAGGAATGGAATATCTGACCCATTCATGGCGGATCTGAAAGAGGACATGTTGACGGTGGACGCACATGTATTTGCGTCTTCATAACTGGAACGGGAGGGAACATACATGTACTTGTAGCATGCACATGGAGCCGTTGGGGTCTACGATAGGGGACATAACTGATCATAAAATTCATATTTCCTCATTCCCTCCTTGTCCCCTATGGACCCTCAGGAGATATCGATCTTCATCAATCCATCGATCTGTTCATATAGCATCATTTGTTCTTCTTTCTTCTTCCGGGATCTTGAACGAAAACTTGAAGGCGGGATACACGATGTGGCACACAGACCACAAATCGCTGGCCCACATTGTAGACATAAGCAGCAACTGAATAGTATGAGAAAGCCAATACCTAGGAAGGATAGGAGCCTCCATCCCCAGGCTGACAACACGCTCCAGAACCAACCGGACCAAGTCCAGGTGCCTGGACTCTGGTGTATCTGGCTTGTAATCTTATGAAGGCGAGTTATGGCTTTATATACTGACGGCGAGTTTTCTGGTATGAAAACACAGCAACTTGATCCGATGACCCTACAAGCTCCGCCCCTATCGGCCAGGATGACGTCAAGGACAAGACGATTTTGAAGCACAACAATCCGCATTGCAGACTGCTCTTCTGTTAAATTGCCTAAGGCGGAAGTAGTCTCGTTCACTACTGCTTCAAGGGTTCTAGTTAATCTACGTATCAGTTTACTATTAGTGACTGTACCTATATAGGGAAAGAAACCTTTATTGAAATCTGTGTATTGCTCCCATGCCGTTTCAGTATAATCGACAATCGGGAGATCTCTCTGCTGTCTATTGTGTACTAAATGGGTATTTCTGTGATAGTCAGGAGGGGCTAGGAAAACAGGTGGCAGAAGGAATGCTATGTAACAGGTACCATCCCAATCTAGAGGTAAACGTATATATGCAGTCTGGCCACATATGAAGTAGGAATGACGGGAAGCTCTAAATGTAGACTTGCCTTGATCACTGAATTTTACTACAGTGGTGCATTTACTATGGCCCATGTGTATGGAACCATTCTTTCTTACACATAATTCTCCTTTAACTGGAAATACTGACATAGCGGGCAAGATTGGTGTAGCTTCGGATTCAACATTCAGAATGTAAAGTTACCTAATCCATACACTTCATTTTCTAGATCAGTTCCTGTTCTTTTGGGAAGTCCCTTCTTGTTAGGGTAGCAGACTTTAAGCAAAACTAGGTTCAGGTTTCCCCATACCCAGTTGTCTTGATAAACTGCTGAATTTGAATCTAGGGAATTAATTAAACTAAACCATGCTCCACAGGAGCCATTGTGTGTGAACGGATATGGAAAGAGGGGCAAAACTCCCTTATAGTTCTGATAGGGAGGGAGTCGGCCACATATCCAACAATTGGTAGCATTGCTGGTCTGATGGGAATGATGTAACATACTTATGAAAGTGTTGTTGCGCAGCGCAAATCTATAAGACAACTCATGCGGAGGTAATTCGCTAAAAGAATGTTCAGCTGTAACATTGTAAGCACGCTTAGAAATAGGGTAATACATATGTAGTAATACACTAGAAATGATGATCAAAAGACTTAGAAAAAACAAAATTAATAATGTCACTATGCAGTGACTATGAAGCGATTTACAGTACGCACGTTTTTTAAGCTGTATCTGTCTATTTCTCTCTCTATTTCGGTCTAGAGGATACATGTCAGAGACAAATTCAACCGATTCACCTTGGAGAGGACTTAAACAATCAAATTGTCTGACTTGCTAGACCTTAGTTTCAGTTTATAGAGTTCATGCTCCGTTCTTTCAACCAAGGGGAGCTTTGAGTCTGTCTGTGAGGGAATGTAGGGCTGAGTGTTCACATCGGACGGTAGTCCATAAAATTTCTTGATATGACTCGAGTGCAACCACCCTTTACGTCCCTCAACCTTCACGGCTGTCCTTGTTGTCAGCAAGACGAGTTTGGGCGACTTCCACCTGGGCTCCAACTGGGTCTTCCGGTCGAAATTCCTTACAAGAACCAGGTCACCTGGAACCACGTCATGGGGCTTCGCCTCAGTGTTATCGGGAAAAGCTGCAGCTACCTGTGAATGACAAGATTGTAGTGCAGACATCAAGGAAGCCAGGTAATCCGTCAGCATATTACAGTCAACATCAGTGATTTTACGAGGTATAGGCGTCCCCCACATATTTGGTGGTCTACCGAAGATCACCTCATACGGGGATAGCCCTGTTCGAGAATGTGCTACCATTCTCATGTAAAAGAGTGCAACTGGTAAGGCTACTATCCAATCGACACCTTTTTCTCTGCATATTTTGGACAATCTAATTTTCAGAGTTTGATTATGGCGTTCCACGAGACCTGCTGCCTCGGGATGTCGGACACAGTGGAATTTCCATTGGTAACCTAACAGAAGTGAAACGTGTTTCATTAGTTCGGATGAGAATGGCTGGCCATTATCTGAGTATACAACACGTGGTAAACCGTATCGTGGGAAGAATTCTCGAACTAACTGTTTGGCAGTAGTCGGGGCAGTGTAATCTGAAACCGGGTAAGCTTCTGTCCAACGGGAAAGAGCACAGACAACTACGAGAACATATTTGAATCCTCGACATCGTTCCATCTGGATATAATCCATCTGGAGGACTTCAAAAGCGTGATCGGGAGGTTGGAATCCACCCTGCTCTACGGGAATGCTTTTACCTGGATTAAACTGACAACATATCATACAGGTACGTACTTTCTGTTTAACTGTCATGCAATGTGTTGGTGTCGGAACTATTGTCTTTGTCGTGTCAGTTGTATGAGTCTGGTTCTGAGCAGTCTGTTTAGCTGTTCTGTCAGCTAGGTCGTTACCCTGAGAAATGATGTCGGTAACTTTTGTATGAGCTTTGCATTTCATAATCGATATTGCAGTAGGTAGATGAATCGCGTCTAATAGAGCTTGAATGAGGGGTCCGTGTTGGATGTGGGCACCGTGAGAAGTTAAATAACCTCTCTCTCGCCACAGTACGCCGAAGTCATGGACGACTCCGAATGCATAACGTGAATCTGTGTATATGTTGACTTTCTTATTTTTGGCTTGAATACAGGCTTGTGTCAGAGCGATGAGCTCGGCTGCTTGAGCTGACAGAGTGTTAATACAATTTGTTTCAATGACTTCAGTGTCTGTTGTGACTGCGTAAGCGGCCACTAACTCTCCTGTACTTGTTCTCATACATGAACCATCTACATACAATGTCAGGTCTGGATCTGATAAAGGGATATCTGTCAAGTCTTGTCTGGGTTTCGTCGTGATAGTAATGACTTCAATACAATCATGTGCTAATGGATCTGTTCCATTTACTGGCAAAAGTGTGGCAGGATTTAATGTATTACAGCGCCTGATTTCTATGTGTGGCTGAAACAATGTTAATTCATAACCGGTGAGTCTTGCTATAGTCAAGTGTTGTGTTTGTGTGCGGTTCAAGAGAACCTCTACTGCGTGTGGTACTTGTACTGTCAATTGATGTCCTAACACTATGGCATCGCTTTGTCTGATTGCTAAAGCTGTTGCTGCCACTGATTTCAGGCACGCAGGAAGAGCCTGAGCTACTGGATCTAATGTACTAGAAAAATAAGCACATGGTTTGTGTGATCCTGCTTGTTCCTGAGTGAGTACTGACAAGGCAGTACCTTCACGTTCTGTAACAAAGAGTGTAAAAGGCTTACTGTAACATGGTGTTGCTAAAACAGGTGCTTGGCATAAAGCTTTCTTTAAGCTTTCAAAGGCATGTATATGTTCTTGAGTCCAAGGGAGGACAGTCGATGTGGCTGCCTCCTGTGTTGTCAACTGAATGAGTGGTTTTGCTAGAAATGCATATTGAGGGATCCACTGCCTACAGTATGAAGTGAGACCTATAAAAGCCCGCACCTCCTTTTATGTCTTGGGTGGTGGCATGTTAGCAATTAACTGGATGCGATCGGGTGTAAGCTGTCTTCCCTCCTTGGACAGCAAGTGCCCAAGGTAAACAACTTGCTGGACACAGAATTGCAGCTTAGAAGGGGACACCTTGTGCCCCTTGTCGGCCAGAAATTTTAAAACCGTCAGTGACGCTTTTTCACATTCAGGTTCGCTTCGGGCGGTGATCAGCAGATCATCGACATATTGAAGCAAGGCAGTGTTAACTGGCATGTGGATACTGTCAAGTTCTCGTTTCAGTGCTTGGCTATAGATGCTGGGGCTTTCTGTAAATCCTTGAGGTGCGCGTGTGAATTTAAAACTTCGTCCATTTAAACTGAATCCGAACAAATATTGACTTTCCGGATCTATTGGGACGCTAAAGAAGGCATTCTTGAGATCAATTACAGTAAAGAACATTGCTTCAGAATCAATAGCTGTTAGTAATGAAGAGATATCTGGGACCACAGGGTATTGTGGTACAATACATTTATTTAATTCGCGTAGATCAATAACTAATCGATATACTGGTGGTGCTTTTGGATCCGTTCTTTTAAGAATCGGAATTATCGGGGAATTACATACATTGGAGTCGGTTTCCACAACCACTCCTTGTGCAATGAGCTCGTCAATGATTTGCAGTAAAGCCATAACAGCATCTGGTGGTAACTTGTATTGTCGCATTCGTGGTAGTACTACTCCTGTTTTTAGTGTGACTCGATATGGTGTAATGTTCATGCAACCAACATCAGTGGGGCCTTGTGCCCATAAATGTGTAGGTAAATTCTGCAGCCGGTGATCCATGTCTCTGGACACGTAGTGACCTTTGAAGTCACGTAGAAATAGTCGTACTCCTTCCGGAGAACAACATATTATGGCTCCTAGAGCTTTCAATGTTTTTATACCTAACAAGTTTTCTGGACATGATTTAGTAAGCAATAAATCTGTAGTTCGTGTCAATGGACCAACCGTAAGTGGAAGGGGTTGCGTTACTTCATTAATGATAGGCTTTCCTGAGAATCCAAGGGAAATATTCTGTGAGCCTGAGAGGGGTGCCCCTGGAACTTCACTGCGTCGTATTGTTGTTCTGCTTGCCCCTGTATCAAGTAAAAACTTTCTGTCTTCCCCTAATAGTTCACTATGTACATAAGGTCCCTCTTGATCTACAGGAACCTCGATAAGGGGTAAGCCAACTTCCCTCTCTAGGCTATTTCATGTGTATCGCTGATAATCGGGATAATCAGTTTGTGCATACTGGTACATCTGCTGTGTCGTTGCTTGTGTGGCAGCAATAGGCTGCTGCTGTGGTGTTGCTACGGTCTGTTGTGGAGCTGCCTGTTGCGGAGCTGGCCTAGATTGTGCATGCTGAGGGATTTGTGATTGGCTCTGATCCTGTCTAGGTGGACGTGGTCTTTCCTGGGTTCTACCCGTGGCGATATTATGTTTCAGAACTGGACAATCGTGTATATAATGACCTTGTTGTTTACAATAGTTGCATGTCCCTTTCGTCGGACCTGCGGAATCACCCTTTTTATGACCATCAGCTGGAACTGACTGGGCCACAAGCATTTTCATTTTCGTGTCTTTCATACGTCTTTGTTCATGTTCTTGTTCTTCTCTAATTCTATTGTGGTGATATTGTAACATCTGTAACATCTGTGACGGGGTGTTACCTTGCCAGGTACTCTCAAATTTCAATACTCTATTCTTAACTTGTGGTAGGGAATTTTCAACTAATTTTGTCACAAACAGATGTGGATATGACTCGCTACTTGCTTTTATGCCACTATTAATACCAAAACATTTTTCAAATCGGGAATAGAAATCACTAGTGTCTTCATCTTGCTTTTGTTTACAGGCTGAGATTGCACCCCAGTCCTCCTTTTTCGTAGTTAATAAACGTGGCAGTACCTGCACTAGTAATCCTGGTAGTGCTGTAGTCTTTTCCCCAAGCCCTGATCCTGCAGCTCGGGCCTTTTCTTCGTTTTCTAATGCTGTCCAATCTATCTTTTGGTCTCCCACCTCCCATTCCTTTTCTTTGAGTTTCTCGTAAACACCGGCAGGCATTAATACTTTTAATATTTTCATAATGTCGGGGTAGGTATACTCTCCCATGAGTAACATGTCTTTTATCTCACGGTGAAAACCTGCTGGATCCTTGTCATGGCTGGGTACTACTTTCTTCATTTCTAATAATTCAATTTTAGTTATAGGCGTGTACACAAACACGCGTGTAAAATTATTGTCTTCACCTCTTATTGGGTGTACTTCGTGTAAGGGATTTTGTCTATCTATGTGATACATCTTTCTTCCCATAGTGGGAACTGGAACATGTTCTGGGCATACGAAAACTATATACTGGTTTCGAAATTCTAGAATTTCTTTAATTAAATCAGTACCTGACCCTCTCCATTTATTCGTGAGTAATTCGGTCAATATGTCAGGTAAGGGTCCAGGATCGGAGTGTTGGCTTTTATACAATATAAGGAGGTGTTGAATCATATATATACCAGCTAAACGCTGTTCGTCTGGGGCAAGATTCAGAAACGTGTGTGCTAGTGCATCTTCACTGTATTTGTCGGGACTGTCAGCCCATTGTACTGCTGACCTGGCCAATTCTTGTTCATCCATGGAATCGAGCATATGGTACCCCCGTCGGTCTCGGAGTAATTTATCAGCGGCTTGGAATAGGTGTTCAGGAGACCTTGTATTTAACATAGGGGCTTGGAAATGTCTATTACATTCTGGACGTATCGGACGTATCGGATCATTAAAGCATCTGGTTTGATTAAAAGATCTTCCTTTACCTACATAAGCCATCGTTTCTAATTGTCCTGTAGGCATTTCGTCCTCCTCTCCCTCTGATTCATGTAGATCTGACTCTAATCTTTCTGTATGTATTCGTTCTACTTCTTTGCGAATCTTACGGCACATAACTACTATACATGTCTGTTTATCATGTTTCCCTTCTGATATATTCTGACCCCATTTGGTAAGTACTTGCATTTCCTCCTGATCTACCCCAGGCCTATCTCTATTTCTGATCACACAGTTTATGAAGAAGCGTAACAGTTGTCTCTGTACATCCACTTTCTGGTATTCCATGGCTTCGTCAATACTTTCAGGGCCTCGCCCTGATTGGACAAAGTGATATATTTTGTCTAAATGTGCCACCATTCCTGGTAGCGTCGCTAAATACCTTGAAGCTCGTCGTATACGTAGTGATGACAGCAGCATACCGTCCCGTCTACCGGGCACAGGATCATATCTACAATCCACTAGATGCTCTTTAAACAAGTCTGAAGTTGCTAGTTGGGGTGTACGTTCGTATGCTAAATCTCTAAGGGATAATTTATTTCCTCGGGGTGGCGTGGCAAAAATGTCTGTCGTACCTCCTGTCGCACCGTCTGAGGTGCTAGGCACGAAGGGATTTGTTGGATGTAAGATAGAAGCTGTAGAGGTAGGAAAAGCGGTAGAAACAGATGGACCTGTGGGAATGTGCATAGGAGTTTGTTGTTGCGGGGATACAGACGGATGATCTTGGCGTTGAGCACCATCGATGGGCGGTGTGTGTGGCAGAGCATTAGCATATTCAGGAGCTACATCATCTAAATAGGAAGAAAGGAAAATATCCTTTGCTGTTTTGGGATGTGCTTTTATCGGGAGTAATGGAGGTGTCAAGTTTTTCGGTATTTCCGGGGTGGCCTGAGGTAACCCTTCGGCCAGAAGATACATACCATTCATAAGAGTGTTTCGTTGTCTGTCTACTTGTTCTGCTTTTACTCGGGTACCTTCCTCAATTAATATATTTTCTCGGGTTTTATTCGAAATCTCCCTACCTTTCTCTTCCTGTCTGAGCGCTTTTTCTGTACGTCTATATGATTCTTTACGCCATAATTCAATGGCATCTTTCTGTGACTGTCTGGCTTTCTTTTTCCATGATTCTTCTTCTACTCTCATGATGCAATCTGCATCCCAGCTCCCAGCTGCGGGCCATCTCTGACTTTCTGGTAAATCTTTGGTGTAGTCCACCCATAAATCAAGAAATATTACGGCATCTAGGCCATGCTTATGATACATAAAGTACCCTGGAGTGTCCCTAGGTGGAATGGGAACAGCTTCTTCGAGTACCCCTTTTCTGGTTTTGATCTGTCTTAATTTTGAAAAGAGCGGCATTTTCAGACCTTATTACTTGAACACACTTAATACAATAAACACAATAATGAACAATCATTCACACCACAATATGTAGAACGTATTAAAACATTTAACATTTAACAGTTTAACGAACGATGATAACTAATAGGAAACTAGTTACTGACATAATACTAACACTAGATAATACTGAATTATATGCAAGACATACTAGATATACTGCTAAACAGTACAGATACACTGCTGAAACAGTGCAGACCGGATTTGTGTACCCAAACCCGTCTTGACCGGCACAACCTATGTGCACGTGTAAATGCCTCCCCGGCAACGGTACTCACCGGGTAGCACGGAACGGAAGGCCTCGGAACTGAACTGGGCTGGACCGGACTGGACTCGACTCGACTGGACTCGGAACTTCGGAACCTGGTGGGCCTATGTATACCTCGGATCTTGCTCTCTCAGCTAGGCTCTGGTCGGGATACTTCGCACTTCTCACCGCCTCGTCTGGGTGTTGATCGCAGCCTCAGTCGCCCCCGCTTGGCCGGAGGGAGATACAGGAAATCCTGCGGGTACGCGTTTTTGTCCGTTCAGCTGTGGCAGGAGACCGGGCCTGCAACGCACCTCCGGCGCGTGAGATGAGAAAGTGTCCCTGTTCGGGCGCCAATTTATGTGGTAAATATTTCATTACCGGTACTATTTTTTATGCGGTAAAGTCTAGTAAGAATAACTCAGTAAAAATAAGAGGCAGAATCCGTGGTATTAGAGGTTCTGAAAGGCTTTATTCCTCTACAAAGGAATTACAGTTCGAACCATAGGCTCCAAATTCCATCACCACGAGAGTTCAGGAAGGGAAGGCAATACATTATTGACAAGTAAGGATATTTATATGAAAAGTATTACATTAAGACAGATGCAGGAGGCGTAACAGCTGATAGTACAGATAATAATACACATACGTAATGAAAAAGGGCGTACATATAGGCGTAACTAGAAACGTCATTAAACATGATGTCACAAGTGGGTGGATCCATAAGCGAATCCTGCTGTGTCAGCAGAAAATACTTGGCAGAGATGCGCGCGCAGCCGCATGACGTGTGATTGACGTGCAACTAGAGGGTGAAGGGGACTTGACATTTAGCTCTACATGTGGAGACAGAAAGTCTGGGGGGTCATGTCAACCTAATCCCAAATCATATCTAATATCTTATGTTTAAAGAACTGTATTATCCAAAAGGAAAGGTCTCTAGGATGGAATCTATTCTATACTGACTGTTAGTGCGTGTACAAGCGTCTAAGTGTCTACATGAGATGCGAGGGGGCAGGAATCTTCCATAGTAACAGGGGCTATGATTTACTTGCATGAGGACTGTGAGGCCTGGCCCTTTGCTCGGTAGCTGGAAGAATGTTTACCTAAACTACTAGACAGGAATGCATCGGATGAGGAGCGGAGCAGATAATCTTGAAGGTGAAATACAGTTTTTGGCAGGCAACGGCCGGATCAGGCACCGTTAGCCGCGCAGGGAGTAGGACAAAGTTCATGGATACAGATGCGGGCTCGGACTGGAGCTTTCAGAGGCAGAGGGCAGGAAAAGGCTTGATGGCAGAATTCAGGGCCTACTCGCCTGAATCTGTAAAATGTGGAAAGTGAACCACATAAAGTTGGTGGCCTTTCATACTTAGGAATGGAATATCTGACCCATTCATGGCGGATCTGAAAGAGGACATGTTGACGGTGGACGCACATGTATTTGCGTCTTCATAACTGGAACGGGAGGGAACATACATGTACTTGTAGCATGCACATGGAGCCGTTGGGGTCTACGATAGGGGACATAACTGATCATAAAATTCATATTTCCTCAATGTATGAAATTGTTCTGCATCCTGTCCATCAACTGTTGTTTTTGCATTTGTCACCCCGAGTGGGAAGGGTATGCCCAGACATGGGTCCTGTGCTCTCCATGCCACTGGAATTAAGCTATCCTGGCTGAAGAGGGGTGAAACCCCGAAACCAGTCCCAGGATGCTTGTTTCCAGTCCAGGGAGGACCTGGCTTGGCAGTTCGGGCTGGACTGTTCCCATGAGGCACAGGGTCAAGACTGATTTGCATATGGCTGGGTTAAAACTGGAAAGGCATGGTGAGCAAAAAAACGATGGATTTAGGCCCAGATCTCTGCACTGGAGTGAATGTATGACATTGTTCTGTATTCTGTCCATCAACTGTTGTTTTTGCATTTGTCACCCCAAGTGGGAAGGGTATGCCCAGACGTGGGCCCTGTGCTCTCCATGCCACTGGCATCAAGCTATCCTGGCTGAAGAGGGGTGAAACCCCCAAACCGGTCCTAGGATGCTTGTTTCCAGTCCAGGGAGGACCTGGCTTGGTAGTTCGGGCTGGACTGTTCCCATGAGGCACAGGGTCAAGACTGATTTGCATATGGCTGGGTTCGAACTGGAACGGCATGGTGAGCAAAAAAACGATGGATTTAGGCACAGATCTCTGTGCTGGGGTGAATGTATGACATTGTTCTGCATTCTGTCCATCAACTGTTGTTTTTGCATTTGTCACCCCGTGTGGGAAGGGTATGCCCAGAAGTGGGTCCTGTGCTCTCCATGCCACTGGAATCAAGCTATCCTGGCTGAAGAGGGGTGAAACCCCCAAACCGGTCCTAGGATGCTTGTTTCCAGTCCAGGGAGGACCTGGCTTGGCAGTTCGGGCTGGACTGTTCCCATGAGGCACAGGGTCAAGACTGATTTGCATATGGCTGGGTTCAAACTGGAACGGCATGGTGAGCAAAAAAACGATGGATTTAGGCCCAGATCTCTGTACTGGGGTGAATGTATGAAGTTGTTCTGCATTCTGCCTATCAACTGTTGTATTTGCATCGAACAAGAAATACCACTAGTGAAAAATAAAACATTGCAACCTAATTTTGATGAACATTGGATTTATTTATTAAGATATAGTTTCCTCAATAGAGATAGATATTGGCTGTGCTGAATGGTACGAATCCCAAATGGGGAACTCTATTTTTTACCTTTGGAAAGTTGCCATTTGTTGCTCAAAGTTTTCCAGTGACTGTTTGAGTTGCACATTAACGTCTGTCCTCAAGAGGGTCTTCTGTCGGCCTGGAGGAGGTGTGACTGACTCTCAGGACGGAACACAAACGGACTATTTTTGCAGAGGTGTGACCTCCTTCTGGCAGGATGGCTAAACAGGGTGAGCCCAAAAGAACAGTTTCATAAGGGAAGTTGTCTTCGAAAGGAAAATGGTAGTCACACACAAGAGGGACTGCTCTTGTTTTAACATACAAGCGGGCATCACAGACAGAGAGAGGGAACCTCTGTGGTCGTGTAGCCCTCAGGTAGCCACACTTCTTGGATGGGCTAGGGAGCTCCACACATCATGAGAAGGGTTTTGCCATGTTGGGATGGGGCACAATGGTGCATTCTGGGTTAGTTTGATTCCACACCTCCCAGGAAGTTGTCACTAGTTGGGAGGGGACCCGGTAGCCCATTAGCTATCAGTCACCACATCTCCCGAAGGCAAGGTCATGGCATAAAAGTGGTACCCTAGAACACAGACCTCAAATCACATCTGATCTGAAGGGAAGACCAAGGAAGGACAGCCCTGCTGTTCCATGGACTAAGCAAAGCAAGGCTGCAGCAAAGGCGGGCTGCACCTGCTGCACCTTGGGCTGGCAGAGAGAGAGAAAGCTGTGCCTGTGGTGTCCCCCTCAAGGAAAAGTCATCCCTGAGCCCCAGACAAAGAAGTTGATTCCAAGAGTCAGTTGGCTGACTCACTGTTGCATCCACAGGGCATAACAACTTAAGAAGATTGCCTTGGTGAGTTGGTAGCCAAAAATGCCTGGACCCGAAAGAGTCATAGATGTGCAGTTTGGTCACACATCTAAGACGTTAAGGCTAGTTAAAGGGACCCACTGGTTTTGCTGTAACTTGAGACTAGTAGACCAGTGGCAGCTGGTTTTTGGCTTGATTTCACTGGGACTTCGAGTGACATTGACCCCTGTGGCCAAAATCACCCCATTGTGTTCATGGACTGAGGGGTAGCCCCGGGAACACCCATCACCGGCTCGGTACCTTCAGCATCCTTGGACATCTTTAGCATTCTGTATCCCTTGCATCATTACCACTCTATTAAAGTCTGCAGCGGTTTTCCCATATGGCCTGTAACTGGACTGGAGACTGCTTTAACTGTTCTACTTGACCCTTTTGGTCCAAGGGACTGGCTCCCTGTCGGAGTTGGTCACCACAAGTGTGCCTTTATAGCCATTTTCAAGTTACTTGTCATGGCTAACCCTAGACCATCAGTGCTGGTAAATTACAATGATTTATTGCACCAGGTGAAAATCTGTGATTTCGTTTTTCTTTAAAACATGTGATATCTCCGAAACCCTTCAGTGGATTTTTGTCTTTGAGGTGTCCATTTAAAAACAGAAATACAACCTCTTTTCATATATATCAGTGTCTGATTTTTAGTGTGTTGAGTTTTCATCTTTTTCAATTGTATTTGTATTTCAAATTGCCTTACATTTGTTCCTTTGATAAAGCCTAACTACTCTGAGCCAAGCTACCCAGAAGTGAGCTAAGGTTTTTCAAACAAACCTGACTGGACCTGATATGGGCTTTTGAGTTTATTACATAGTTAGTATCGCCACACCATGTAATAAACTACCTTTCTCACACACTATTTCACCTACCGTCTATCTAAAAGCTTCAGATGTAAATTAGTGATGCCCATCATGGCCATTGTAAGGATATTATATATGGGAATGATACAAAAGGACATATATACTGGTGTATTTGTTATACATCAGCTTCCAATGCATCCCACCATGAAAGGATATATCAGGGCACCATGCTATATCTTCGAGGAGAGACGACTGGTCAGACCATGGAGCTACATCTCCATGGACATTAGGCTTTTAGCCCAGACTTTGCCTGCTTTAAACTGGGGTTTGTGGCAGTCCATACTGGACAAGGCTTTGATTTCAGTTGTGTTCTTTTCTGGATGTCATCATAATAGCAGGTTATGAGCTTCTACGAATTGGAGAATGCATAATAGAACACTTTAATATACTAATTATGTGTGAATTTGATGGCTAAACTGCAGGAAACTCACAATCGTCTAGTCTTTGTCAAAACTGATTTGCTATTCCAAAACAAGTCCTTCTTTTTTCAAGCTATAAGGGAAGTGTCAGGGTATGCCTATCTATTTTTCCTGCTCAGACCAGTTGATATGTATACATTCACATCCCCAGCCACAGCGCTATTAGGATTCTTCTGGGTACTACTGAAATCCTCACCAATCAACAGCACTTATACTTAACCGCTGTTCACGATGACATCAACACCTGGCATATATAAGGCCCTGCTATTCTCTCAGTTAATTTTATTCACTTAAAACACTACATTACTAGAAGATAAGTATTTAACTACATCACCAATAACTCCTATGGTACAGCATTTGTAAGAACCTGGGTTATTGGTTAAGGGGGGTGAAAACCCTGCTGAAGCAGCAATGACATCCTTGTCAGGATGAACCACAAAAGTCACTAAATTAATCTGTGCTTAATGCTATGGTAGCTTGGCACAAAATAAGTCAGGCTTAACTTAGAGCAATGCTTTAAATGGAACTATAGAAGTGCATGTACTCACTTTTTATAGTGCCTGTTTGCTGCTGAGAAGTGCCGGTACTCTCCCTTTTAATGTGTTGCAGCAGTGCTGAGAAGTGCATGAACTCTCCCTTTCAAATCAAAGTAGTGCAGGTATTGAGAACCATAAAGTACCTGCCCATTTAAAGAAATCACTTAGAGGCACAGTGTAAATCATCTATTCAGAGCACAAACAGTAATAAAGCAGATACACAACACAAGAAAAATCTCAAACCAATTTAGAAAAATTTTAATAAATGAAATGAACCAAAAATGAATTAAATCCAATCTGTAAAACAGAATTATATGATTTTTTAAAGTTTTATTGAAACTTAGGGCTTTATTTAGATCTTTGCGGGACCATGACGGAGCATTTTTTTTGTGGTTTTCCTGCACGTCTATCTGGCAGTGCACCCACTCGGCTAATTTAGATGCTTGAGTTCAATAGGCAAGGAGATCACAGCAGTCCTGCAGCCTCACTGACTCCGCCAGGACTTTGCTCCCCACTCATTTTGGCGGGGTGGCTGCAACAAGTGGTAGCGGGACTCCAGTCAGGATTACCACCATCGGTATTTGGTTTTGGCTTGTTTCGAAGGGAATTCCGATGGGAATCCCTCCTACTTCAAGTCGGCAGAAAGGGTAAAAAAGCGGTGAAAAATAACCTTGTTTAGGGGTACAGCCTGTGGTTTCCTCTTCTTTACCTTCGTCCAGGTACCTCTGAAATGTCTGCCAGAGAGAGGCTATGGAGAGATGAGATTCACCGTTGGAGTGTGGCACTGAGGGAATTCATGGAGAAGGAGGTATTGTT
Organism: Triturus cristatus; assembly: GCF_964204655.1. NCBI lineage: Eukaryota > Metazoa > Chordata > Amphibia > Caudata > Salamandridae > Triturus > Triturus cristatus. The sequence continues at coordinate 690,309,569 of NC_140591.1, forward strand.
GGGGGTGCTAAAAAATGCTGTTGCTTGCACCGGGCTCCACCAGCACTAAAGCTTGCCCTGACAATGGGTCAACGTCAAAATGTAAGGCTGACCATGATGTAGCATGGGTAGGATACACAAGGTAGATCGTGCCTGATCTTGGCTTACCTGTGCACTCAGACAAAATTCTGAAGAAGAGTCCCAGAGAAGGTTGTGTTCAGCGGGGCAAGACAGAGGGCTATATCAGAGGAGAGTTGTTGTTGTTGGGGAGCCACATGATGAAGTCTCAGTAAAGCCATTGATAAAAGTGCGAAAAAGCTTCAAGCGGGTTTTGCTGAATTCCCAGCAAATTAGGTAATTATTGTCGATGGAAAGCCTGTCCCTGTGGAGCCCGGTGAACATTTTTACCTCTGAACTTAGACAACTTTTTTGAAGTTGAAAACCTCCAATGGGACAAAGAAGAAGGCCACAGTTCAAGAGGGCTCCACAGGGCTGGATACCATCGCTGAGGTATCCCACTAAAATGGATTTGCTGCAGCAGAGAAGACTGCTGCAGGAGCTACCATGAAGTTAGGACTATCGCTGATGCACCTTGGGCGGATTGGTTGGCAGGTAGGTCCTGGTCTCCTGTTGGTTTTTAGAATACTTTTTGGTGAAAAATTGTCCACGTCCCAGGTTTTTGGAATAGTATCACCAACACCACCACCAAGGGCCCTGTACCTTAGAGTCATAATTTGAGTAGTTAGGAATCACTCCAGCAGAGGCTAGGTGCAGCGTTCAAGGCCCTGGGAGCTTGTTCTGTCCCTGTAGCTCACACAGGAAGTTGGCCAGCTGGCCCTTGGAGTCAATTCTGGTTGCCCTGGGTTCAAGGAGATGGTCCAGCTTTTCTTCAAGCTGCAAGTCAGGCCTTCAAGCATCAGGGTAGTCCTTTGGTAGCAGCAGGGTGGATGTTTGGTTCGAGCCAGTCTTTCTGAAGTCTTCCACAGTTCCAGTAGTATTCTGAAAAGGTGTTTTGAGGATCCAAAATGTATACCTGATGCCAAGCTTTGAAGTGGGGGGACACCCTGGACTCCTACACATCTAGCTCTGGAACGTTCCTCTCTTCCCCTGCCAAAGCTCCAAGAATCGTGGGGTGACAAATGACTAGTGTCAGGTTCCTTTGTGTGTGTGCTGAAGGCAAGCCATTTGAAGTGTAAGTTGGTCAGGGAGCAGCTTAAGCCTGTCTGTGGTAAAGCCAAGATCCAGAACTTGTTTTGTAGCTAAGGAGGGCACACCAAGCATACCCTCTGCGGTGACATGAGACGACTCTCCATATACCTATTTTGAGAATTAATAGCTCTAGGCTAGTTGTCCCTAACCGGTCGATCGCAAGCTGGCGGTAGCTCGCCGACACCTTTTGGGTAGCTCACAGCCTTGTTTGGGGGGAAAAAGATAATTAAATTGTTTGTTTAAACATTTAAATGTGTTGCATTTTTATTTCCATTTTAAGAATGGCTGGATTTTTTAATTTTGTAAGCAGGCCTCTTCATTATTTATTTTAGGCCAGCAGGACCAAATCCCTGTCATTACGTCATAATAGGTGCTGCACAACCTATCTTACGCTGTACAAAACATCGTTAAGTGCATTGTGCATCTGTGCAGCAACATCTTTCTCCGAGCGCTGGCTTGCTATGTTTACAGGGCCTGGGCGAGTCTAGCACAGGCCTGCTCTTGCCGTAGCTGAGCACCAGAGTCTTGGTCTGGGGCAGTGGCTGTGGGGCTGGTGCTTTGTCTGTTACCAGCATCCAGGACACTGTCTGATTCCTGCCATTGGACTCCAGAGAGGAGGGTGTGCCTTCAATCGAACGGCGCCTTTGCAATGTACATTACTCAAGGGATTCTTGTGTCTTCTTTGTGCGTAAAAAACGGTGATGCAAGCCTGCTTTAACCTTAATTACCAGCATGATTATCTCTTGAGATTTTTCAAAAGAAGAGACGCAACCTTCCTATCAGTCTCGCCAAAAATATAGGGGCATATCAACAAGGGCTTTATCTCTGCTTTTTTGGCTTTAAAAGCCAAAAATGCAGAGATAAAACTAGCGCCCTATCAACAACAGGGTGCTAACACGCAAATTTGCATGTTAGCACCCTTTTACTCTACGCTTCCCCTTGCATCTCTAATGAGATGCAAAGGGGGCGTTCCAGAGAAAAATAATAGGAGAAATGTCGCTAAGCGACATTTCTCCTATTATCAAGAATGTCGCTAACCCTGTTAGAGACAAAAAAAGCAGCGCTAACCACGGTTAACGCTTCTTTTTTACATCTGCTAATTTTCAGACTTAGCCATGATATCCTATGGAAGGAGGATATCATGGCTAAGTTTGCCTGTCCCTATCAATAAGGTAACGTGTGATTATCGCTGGGTTTCCAGCGATAATCTCACGTTAGCCTGTTAGCGTGAGGATTTTTATCGCTATTGAGATAAGCGTTGCTAATAGCACGCTATCTCAGCGATAAAAATTCACGCTAGCCGGCGATAATTATCCTCACGCTAAGAGCGCTGAGCGATAATTATCGCCGGTTGTTGTTGATATGCCCCATAGTTATTATTATTTCCTAGCAATTCCAAGCAGTTGCACTAACTGGGAGGAATGCACTACTGTCATTATTATGCTCAGAGCTAGTTCCAAGACCCCTGAGCCTGATGCATGAAACAATATTCATTTTTTAATACTGCTTCAAGTTGGGAAATATAATTATAGGCTGTTTATTGTGGAATAGAACTTCTGATAGGCTCTTTATTCTCCAGAGAACTGTTCTATAATATGTCACTTCAGATGGGAAGCCTGAGATTGTAGAGGCAGGTGGAAGATGGGAAATATCTCAGTTAAACTGATAATATGTAGGCATTATTACTCTGTATGCGGAAGAGGGGAATCAATCTTTTTGGCAGGCTCGTTCACTTTCAAATAAGTTTAAGGTGCAGTGTCTCAATGCAACAGGAGCTAAAGGGGTAAGCAAGTAGAAGACATCAACGTTAAGCGTAATAACCTTCCACAAAAAGAAGTGATATAGTCTATTATGGTCATGTGAAAGCAAGATGCTGTGTGTGAATGCTTTTAAATGGGAGAAAATTAGAAGCTGTGGACGCATGATGCCCTTATGGGCCCCAAAACCCTTACGACCTTCTCTAAACTCCGCCTCATTCAACTCTATTATCTCCACATGGCCTATCTTACTCCCGAGCACCTACACAGAGCGGGGCTGCACCCATCCCCGGACTGCACAAGATGCAGCCGAGCTCCGGCCGACTTCTACAATATGGTCTGGCTTTGCCGAGGCCTTGGCGCATTCTGGGCTGGAGTGGAATCTGAGCTCACACAGACCTTGCGTTGGCAGGTTCCACATGATCCCTTACGTCTTCTCCTGGGTGTATCTGATGGTTTGGACGGCTCTAGAGTGGACAAGCATTTTCTGGTAACGGTGGTTGCTGTGGCTAAACGAGATATTGCAGCGGCCTGGGCTCAGCCCAATCCCCCTACCATGCAAAAGTGACGCTGGGGAGTGGATTGATGCGCAATCCAGGAGGAGCCCCTCTTTGAGGCACGTGGTTGTCCCGCGAAGTTCCATAGGGTTTGGGGCAAATGGCTAAACCACCTGATTTAAATTGTCGGCTTTGGCTCCCCCATGTAGCGGGGTGCTTTTTTCCAGCTTGGTTGACTTGCATAAATACTCCTACCCTAACAGTGTTTTTTTTTCTGCCTGTTGGAGATTGAATTGGCTTTACTGTGTAAGATGGATGCTGTCATTTTGTTTGCTTGTTTTTTTTCAAACTGAAAATAAAAAAATGGATTATCAACAACAAAACAAAATGGAAGAAAATTAAAAGAGAGAGTTAACCGTTAACTCTTCATTTGAATTTTCTACCTTTTAAAAGTGTTGCATTAACAAATAGCCGACATCCTGCTCCAAGTGGCTGGTGGACATTGTGCCATTTCCAAAAGAAAAATACAGCCATTGTGTTAAAAAGGAGAAATTGAAAGTGAAGGCAACTCTAAGTATTTGGTTCAAACATATTTTCTGGCTACATGGAAATTAGACTTAAAGTAAGCGAAGTTGGCGTTGACATCTCTCGGAAAAATACATGAGTAGCTCACAATGATTTTCACTGATCAGAAGTAGCTCTCACTACAGTAAAGGTTGGAGATTCCTGCTGTAGGCGGAGCCTTTTAATCTGATGTAGAAGAGTGCAGCCTACAGACAAGTTCCGCTGGGATGTGATAACATTTCATGTGAGTGTTGAGTGTGTGTGTGTGCACAGTAAAATTTGACGTGTGTTATAGCAGAACTTCATGTGTAGTATGAATATTTTTGCTCTGACAAACGGGTTCTGCTATGGAGGGCCTCTCATTTAGTAAGTCAATAGACAGAGGGTTGATTCAGCTTCCCCAGACAGTAGAAGTGTACTTCCTTTATTTTTGTGACTGGAGGGTGGACACCCATGCACTACAGTAGAAAAGATGCAGACAGAACACCCTTACAAATTCTATGCGCGTCCTTGAGCAAGGGCTTGCTGATGAAATTTCTTGGCCACTGTCATTTGCTTGATGGTAGGAGAGAGGAGAAGAGTCAGCAGATTCTGTTGTTAAGGTGAGGAAGGTTCTAGAAAGTAGGGGTGGGCGGAGCTCATGAAGTTGCACTACACGGAATTCTGCGGAGTTGCATAAAAACTCAGTGGAATTTCACGGAGTTCTGCTCCACCGTTCCCCAGGTCCCCATGTACTGAGGCGGCTTGCGCTGTGTACAGGGCGCCCTCAAACTAAAGCCTGCTGCCTGGCGGAGGGCCTTTAACTCACTAAAGCAGTGGCTCAGATTGCAGTGAGTTCGCACATGTGCAGCGTCTGCAGCTTTTCTGGCCCGGCACCAATGCATATTTAGGGCGGAAACTCAGTGAATGAAGTAGCCGCTTTCAGCCCGGCCTTCTCTGCTCACTACAGTAAGTGCTCACTGTATTTACACTTGTGTAAATGTCAGAGCGAAAGCTGATGGGTGAGAGCAAATGTGAAAAGTCACTTTTCTACGAAAGAAAAGTTAGGAGATGGAGGCCGACTTTCACAAAATAACAAGAAAAACACCCAAATGTCGCAATTGTTCTATAAATAGCACACTCCCCCTCGCCAAGATCCATGAGTGCTACAAGGCCCACAATGCTGCCATTCTCGATACCCTCATTGTTAAAACTGATATGTATTTTACCTGAATCGTAGCATGTGTGTATATCTTGCTACTAATGTTTAGTTTTTTTTAAACAGAAGAGCAACCTTTTGCGTCTGTTTTATAAAAAGTCAAAACGGTCCCGCCCTGACATAATAGATGTCCTGTGTTATGGAAAAGATATGATGCCATGTTAGTTTCCAGAGCTGCCTTACATTGCACTGCATTGCCTTTAGTAATAGTATCACCTCGCAGCACTGTTCGGTTTGGGTGAACCTTCACGTCCACGTCTCAACTATCTATCACAGACCGGAGTCTGTTTTCTATTTCAGTAGGGGCATCAATAATGTGGTTGATGTAAATATTTTGTGCATGTATTCAGAATCCAGAGCTGATCCTGTCTCTCAGCTACCGAGGGCACACCCCAGTTAAGCAGGACATGAAAATCTGCCCCGCCGGTTGCCCAATCACCTCCTTACCCGAATCATCAACACGATGTCCTTGAAGTCTTCCTTCACGTCCAGCCTGACGGAGCACTCCATGCGGCGGGGGGAACCTGTCCCCATGACAGTCCAAATGGTGCCACTACCAGCCCTTCTGCACTCAGGGTGCCACAGAAAGTGAAACCCCAGTTTGAATAACTACAGCCTGGAGGGCTACCTGGCTGTACCGGAGATGGGTGTGGGGGGGGCGTGAGGGCAGCTGAAAAGCCAAAGTGTCTCAAAGTCTAGGAGCGTCCCACGACCAGCCATACTCAGACCCTAGGTAATGCCTGGACTTCAGAGGGTGAAGGTGATGCAGTTCAGAACACAAAATCTTCCCCTGCTTCCACGGACGGAATGATTTCTCGGTCACACACACATACACACATCACACGCTGTTGGGGCCCATAACACCAACATTCATTGTCTCAAACTATCCGTGCCTACAGAGGGATCTCAAATCCCGAACTACAGTTCTTTACTTGGATAGAGGAAACCCCATCTACTGAATTACCCTAACAATTCCTCCATCCGGAGGTCGATCGGATCATTTAGTTGATAGTGAATTTGATGAAGCACTTAACTCTTAATTTACTCAATAAAACATTTCAAAGAAATATTCACCCGACACAGTTCTTCTAATAATGATTTTCTTTATCTAATTAAAATGCAGGTTAAATCCTAATAATGCAATATTACCTTTTGTCATATTTACCTATTCTGGCTAATTGTCGTTTTCTAATTCAGAACTGGTCTTCAGAAAGTTCATCAGAGTCCTAAAGTTCCGTCCTCTTCCGTCAGCATAAGGATCTCTAGCGAAGAGCAGCATGGAGTGTCGCATAGAGTAGCATCGATCAACTAGGGTAATTTCCCTCTCTAGACTACTAATATTTATACTAAAATTTACATATAACAGTAACATTTTCTTTATTCCCAGGCCACTGATTGGCTGAATTCAAATGCATTTCAATACTTTAGGTAACATTTTCAGATTTTCTCATGTGGACGAAGATCTACTTTAGGCGTATGGGAAAGGCTGTTCCCAGGTCAGAAATGTATCAGTCTGTTGGAAATAGGTGGATGTCGATAGTTCATTTTCCCCATTGACAACAATTGCTTCACGTTCAGGGACATTGGCACCTCGCCCAGGGTAGTCTTCATGGGCATGGTCTGACAGGTCATGGAGAGGATACGGACGAAGTCAGTACAGGTGCCTTTCTCCATTGTTCGGATTATGAAGTCATGTACTTTAGTTAGGATTCAGTCGGCGGTCATCTTTTGGTAGGCCAGAATAGTCAACTTTAAGCAAAGAAACACAAAATCGTAATTAATTAAATGATTAAAACAGTGTTATTCCCTTGCTAATACCCTTATGTGTATGCATTTATCTAGCCATATGCAACATTTAAAGTCCTTAATGCTGGTTTATTTAAGCGCAAATCACATTAACACTGCCTAAGCAACACTTATCGTATTAATATGCGTACAAACTTAGTTCACTTATTATTTTAGCCATGCAAATGCATTCCCACGCGTATTCCCTTGGTTAATAAGGTTGGTTTAGTACCATCACGTCATTCAATTAGTTATTAGATTTAATTATTATTTGTTTTAATATAAACTTATATAAATGGATTGGGTATTTAAAAAGAAAACATTTTACCCACTCCATCAATGGTTTCAGGGTCTCTAGGACATTCAGAGACATTTGGGTTTTGGCTCTGAGCTCTCCTTTCTCACCCCGTCTGCTGATACATTTGGTACAGTCGTAGGCTGCAGTGGTGAGGGGTAGGCATGAGATGTTGAATTGAGGAGAGAGGGAGGTACATTAGACACTTACCTTGAATGGAGGCCTGAACCCAGGAGAGCTGGTGTTAACTTGTGTGCCACACAGGCTGTTTGATTGTGGATTTGTATTTTAAATGTTTGAATTTGGGTTTGTACTAGCACTTTAGATTGCTTTGGTGGCCTGGGTTGGGCTGCCCTGGCAAACTCCGCTATGCTACGCAGGAGGAAGAGTAGTTTGCCGAACTCTGCGCTACAAGCGGAGTGGGCAAAACTTTTCAAGCTCCGCCAGCATAGCGGACTTCACCGCCCATTCCTACTAGACAGAACCTTTTTTCTGTCCCAGATAGCCACTTCTGGAAGTCTGATAGCATCCAAGTGCAGAGATCTCACACTGCTTTTTGGAGGTAGCATCATAACTACCTTTTGTGAGAGCCATCACCTTGCACTAAGACACTATCTGCACTACAGCTAGAAAACCATATTTGAAAGAGAACCTCTCCAAACAAGTGTTGACAGTGGACCTGAATCCCATCTGGAAAATGATTATCCAAACCACTCTACTTTGCTCCAGTTCCAAATGCTTCTCGCTAAAGAGAGGGAGTGCGCTGGAGAGTACTCAAAGAGCCGCAGTGTGACCATGAATGGTGTCTACCTGGCAGCTAGTCTGTTATAGAAGAGGGTGACAGAAACTGAAGTCTATGCAACATTCTGGAGAAGCTATGGGTCTGCATAATTCCTAGAACACTGTCTGTCTGCTTAGGGATGGAGAAAGAATCCCTGGCCCTGCAGGAGGATAGCATTCCCGAGAGGAGAAGCCAAGCAGTGTTCCTGGTGCACGGAATGCCCAGAAGAAGCAATCTGTGTGTGGTTGTGTGCCTAATACCAAGAGGAGGCAGTGTCCTCCCTCTTTCTATATGTTTGAGTCCTTCAAAACTATGTGAAGAAACAGTAACCCTCATCATCAGAGCACCATCCCTGACTTGAGGGGACTGCCTGGCAACACTGCTGAGCTGTCTGGAGATGTCATTGTTGTCACAAGCAAGCATTTCCAGATTTGCTTGGAGGAAACAACTTCTTAGGAGAGAGGACCACTGATCCCATCCTGCCGAAATGTATCTCTACTGTGACCTGTGAGACCTGCCTTCTGCTGCGATGAGCTTTATGTATAGATGCCATTGCCGCTGCAGCCAAAACCTTCCTAGACTGCCCGAAGTCCGCAACTGGCAAGGAGAGCAGACCACCCTGAGCAATCAGAGTAAACTGCAATTTCCTACTTATTAATGAATATTAATTAGGTAGGTCAGACTGCAACCCAGTACGATTCAGAATGTGGCAAACTGACCTGTTTGTACATACGTCAGTTTGCAAAATTACATACTGGTAGCAAAAAGACAGGTGGCAAGTTGTAGGCACTTTTATTCGACCAGTTTGAGCTCACATCGGGCCCTACGGTATTTACCATCTGATCGTGGGAAAGAGTAACTTAGGGAAAATTCATTTAAGATGTTGAACGGTCTAGTTTCCCGCACTCCACACAGAAGTTACATAGCCCATCTCTACATTTTTTGCCCGCTCATGATCCTGCCCAGAACTCATACACATTCAGCAGCAATTTAATTCTAGATATATCTGAACATTTAAAATCGATTACAGAAGTTTAAATATCGTTCACAACACTGAGCTTAATTTAAGTAGTACTAGGTTAATAATGGTAATAAATAGATCTTACCGCCATAGAAGTCAAAACGGTTGGTGCCTCAAAATTTTGGCACCGTCTTAAAGTGTAAATGATAATTTTCAGATTTAAATTAAAAGCCGACTGATGTGGTCTGCGCCCACATTCTTCTCCATACTTAAATAATTATACTTAGCAGCTCCTAACTGTAATATGGACCCCAAATAGTAATTTTGCATTTTTTCATCGCCTGCAAACATAGGCAGCCACCATGGAATGTTTCAGATTCACAACCAATATATTCTTTAACATTCTTTTTTCCATTTCAAGACGGTGCATTGTAAACCCACCGCAGAATCATCCAGCATCACTGTGTCATCGGTGTTAACAGCAGCTCTTATCTGAGAGGGGATGTGGGCTTCCGAAATACAGTCTAAGTCGGACCTATAAAGGTTGAACAACTGGGGTCCTAAAGTTCTAAAGCAAAGATTTTAACCAACAAATGAGCATTTTGCTCTAATTTAATCTTCACCGATGAATGACGTTATAAGAGTTGAGTTGATTGGCTTTGTAGAAATAGGGGCGGAATCCCCACATTTTGGTACATTTTGTCAAAAGATGGAACGATCTTCGGCATCATTTCTTAACATTTTTAACTTCTGAATCGCTACTGGAAACCGGGCCTAATCAACACCTTCTAATAATAAAACTTCGAAAAACACACAAAAAAATAAACAATTGTACATCAAGCAAATACAGAAATGATGAAGTATTGTATTTAATTTACAACTAAAATATACAACAATCAAAATGTTAATCGAAAGGCTGGTGCGTCTCTAAATTTGGTTCTATTACTAACAAAGAAATATGCTAGACTGGAACATATCACTTGGTCTTTGTTGCTCTTAAATCATGTTCTCTTTTTGGGGGCACCAGTGCTTCCGTTAAAGTCACTAAGAGGCATATTATCAAGCACGGCGTTAAAATTATCGCCGCCTTATCGGCAGAAAACTGCCGCTAAGGGGCTTGATAATATGCCGCAGAGAATTCCCATAGAAGCCCATATTCTGGTGTCAACCTGGGCTCCTACAGGAATTCTCACGGGCATATTATCAAGCCCATTATCGCCGCTTTAGCGGCAGTTTTCTGCCGATAAAGTGGCGATAATTTTAACGCCGGACCTTGATAATATGCCCCTAAGCGTCCATACAAGATTCTGGGGCATATTATCAAGAAACAGAGTTAAAATTATCCCCGCTTTAGCGGCAGAAAACTGCCGCTAAAGCGGCGATAAGGGGCTTGATAATATGCCGCAGAGAATTTCCATAGAAGCCCATGTTTTGGTGACAATATGGGCTTCTATTGGAATTCTCTGCGGCATATTATCAAGCCCATTATCGCCGCTTTAGTGGCAGTTTTCTGCGATAATTTTAACTCTATGCTTGATAATATGCCCCTCTGTTTGCAGTAGTTCTGAATAGCTCTATTTTCCACCAAAGTTATTTCGATTGCCTGAAAATAGTATTATTCAATTTCATAAAACAACTTCCTTCTTTTTTATTTAAGTCAGAGTGATGTGGTATTTTTTTAAAAAAAATATATAAAATTACAATCACAGCAAGTGCCTTGCTTAAGAACAGTGGATTCCTGGCTAGAAAATCAGAGAAGCAACTCTACTCAACCAATCAATGTTTAAATCAGTTACATTGAATTCTGACTGTCCTTTTAACGAAAAAGTGGAAATCAATGGCATCATTGTATACTAATATGCAGCCAGCAAGAGACTTCACAGTTTGGTCCTCGTTTCAACACAGGAAAACATTTTGTGTGGTAATTGCGCACCTGCAATTTGCAATAAAGTGAAGTGTGGTAATAAGGCGGATGTGACTAATCCATCATTATAGAGTATGTTTTTTTTCCCTCCAGTTCTTCAGCGTTTTCTCTAGCAAACTAAAAATTGTGCTATCTGTCCCTACCATATGTGCCATTTTTAGGTCGAGCATTTGAGACCTCTTGTATATATTTTAGTATATACTTATATGTGTATGTACTTTGTGGGCTTTGGAGATCAGCGCTAGGACTTGTCTGATTCCGCTGAGGGACTTTTTTTTTCTGATCAACTGCCTCTATTTAACTGTCTTATTAAAAAAGGAGCAGTAGAGGTCAGTAAAATACCAGAATTGCTTTCTGCTGAGGGACTTTCTTTTTTCATTTTTCTGGCAACTGCCTCTATTTAACTTTTTTGCTAGAAAACGACCAGCAGAGATCAGCAAAATACCAGAATCACTTTAGCATTCTCTAGATTCTAGTCCATTGAAATTGTCTTCCACGAGCACCCGTAGACAGTAATATTTTTTTCAAATCTTGTATTTTCAGTGATATGACCACCGAAGGCCCTGAATTTATATTAAAAACAGAGCTTTGAAACTGTGCTTGATTGTCCACTTATGTGTCACTACAGCTTCACTGCGACGCTCATGGTGAGTCACTTGAGTAACCTGTTTTGTTGGTTTCTATTTAGTTTGTATTTCTTATGATTCTTATGATTTGTATGTTCTCTATCATTTTTTGCTTTTGCTTATCATCTTAATATTGTGTACATCATTATCATTGTGTTTATCATTACTTATTTGTTTATTTTTTTGAAAACTCAATAAAAATGATTTGGAAAAAAACCAGAGCTTTGGACTATACCATTTCCCGCTGAAAGGCAATATTTCTCTCTATGTGCTCCCATACCTGCCGTGAAACACAGTTTGGTGCTCACTTTCCATCATGTTAAAGAACAGTAGATGTTTCAGCACCCAGGCTAATGTGCTGCATGGCTAAATACATATTAGGTCCCAAAGGCGAGAACGATTGCATTGCAAATGCTTGTTTACTTGGCAAACATCTGGCTGTGAAATACCTCTGGGACTGAACCATGATGGGCTTTGCTGGCTAAGTGAAGAACTGTGCATTTGTTTCTAAGCTCCCATAGTGTGCAAAGTCAATTCATTTATCCCAACATGTCAGAGAGTTGGTGCATTACTGTAAACTGCATAGCTCAGAAACAGAGAGAAGCAAATGCTGATCACTGTTTGAAAATTATGCCATAGTTTGAGGAAATAGCAGATTTAATGAATTCACATTTCAAACTGCAGGCACATAAAAAGGTGCTTGGCTCGGCGCTGAGCCAAAACAGATGGATAACATCAACTAGCCCCATGGACCATATTTTGTATAGTGTGCAAGCCTTGTTTGCGGCATTGCACACCTTTCAGCAGGTGCACAACGCGCAAACGTGAACAGTGACTCCTATTACAATGAATCTGCTTCCTCCACGGCAGCCGTGGACTTGTGCGGCCCTGGAGAAAGCACATTAAGTGAAAAACGGAGCAGCTGCTTCAAAGCTGATCTGTTCTCCTCTGTGCAGGCAGGAATAATCTGCATTTTAAAGAGGCATTAGAGAACCCACGGAAGGCGGGTGCTGTGAGTGACTGCGCCTGCAGCAGTATGTTTTGGGGGCCCATGGGACCCACTTTAGCCTCTCGAGAGAGCTTCTCTAGGGAGATGTTGGAAATGGCCCTCTATGCAGAGTCACCCGCAAACCTTTTGCCTTCCTCCTCCACTTTTTCTGACTTCGTTTTTGGTGGCCGAACTCTGAGCACTTTATCACTGCTAACCAGTGCTAAAGTGCATGTGGTCTTTCCTCAAACATGGTAACATTGGCTCATAGCCAATTGGCATGCTTAATTTACTTATAAGTCTCTAGTAAAGACTTGTGCCCAGGAACTGTAAATTAAAGGCTACTAGTGTGCCTGCAGCACAGATTGTGCAATTCACATAACTATCCCTTTAACATGTCTCAGGCCTGCCACTGTAGAGCCTGTGTATGTAGTTTCAAGCTTCCATGTCAACCTGGCAAGTGAAACCTACTGCCAGGCCTAAACCTTCCCTTTTCATACATATAAGTCACCTTTAAGATAGGCCCTGTATACCCACAGGACAGGGTGACATATATTTAAATGGCAGGACATATACTTTTAAGTTTTTCATGTCTTGGTAATGAAAAAAATCCCAATTTAGTTTTTTCACTACTACAAGTCCTATCTTTCCCAAAGGATACATCTGGGATTACCTTATTACAGGCCACATGTACATAGGTTTAAATTTGTAATTACCTAATAGAAAACTTTTGTTATTTGCTATTAGGTAATCAAAAACACCTATGTATTAAGGTGTCTTTGACACATTTAGCGATTCCTGATGGGGTCGCAATTGACCATATTCATGAGGTATTGGGAATCGCTAAAACACATGTCTGTGTTTGCTTTTAAATTAAGCAACATTTTTTTTATGTGCAGATCGTTTTCCTCAAAGGAAAACAGGATGTGTTTCAAAAAAATGAATGAAAAGTTTTTTTTTCATTTTTTGAGTGTAGACATTGGTTTGTGGGACCACTGCCTGCTGTTAAAAAAACTTTTTGCATACATTCACAAAGGGGAAGGGGTCCCCTGCAGACCACTTCCCATTCGCGAATGGGTTACCACCAACTTCAAGTTGGTGGTAAAATGCAAATGTTTTGCTACCGCATTTCGGTTGCAAAACATTCTTACATACGAGTTGCTTTTAGAAAGGGACATACTTAACACTCCCCTTCCTAATACTGAATCGCTAACCCATTTTGTGATTCGGTAATGGGTTACCAAGTCACAAATTGAGCCTTGGTACATAGAAAAAAAAATCATTTCTGGTCACAAACGGCCTGATTCTGAGAATCGGATTGTTTGTGACATGAAAGAGCTACTGCATGTGGTCCTGCAGCTTTTAAGTGTAACTTTCAATTCTGAAGAGATAGATTTTTCCAGGTTAGTGTCACTGAACTCACAATTTAAAATCATAACACATGTTGAAGTTGGATTTTAGAAATTGGCATTTACTTACTTTAGCCATTTGGTGCCTTCTGCCTGTCTCTGGACTGCGCTTCTGAGGTGGGTGGCAGCTGGATTCCTGCATTCCCTCTAGACTGTCACACACAAAGGAAAGGTAGGTGTGCCTGAGTGGTCATCTACATGCAGATGGGCCATCCTGAGCAGGATCAGAGGGAGGAGTTGACACTTACACCTGAAAGGGCTGTCTCCTGTACCCATGCAAAGGACTGATTACCCCCCTGCAGTCTGTTGTGAGCTGAGGTGGGAAGGGAGAACCTCTATGCACTTTAAAGCTTTCTTTGAAGTCTCCCCCACTTCAAAGGCACCACTGGGAGTAATTACCCGCACTACCAGATCAGTACACTTCTGGACCTGTGACTACTTTTTGAGAAAGAAGTGCTGCCGTGCTGCTGAAAGGAATGCTACTCTGCTGGACTGCTGCTTTGCTGAACTCTGCCTTGCTGTGCTCTTGGCTTGCAGAGCTGCCCTGCTGCCTGCTGTTCTCCTGCCTGGGGAGAAGGACTGGACCTGCATCACTTGAACCCTGAGTGACTCCAAGGGTTTGCTGGCTTGACTTCTTCTCCTAAGTCTCAGGGATACCAAAGACTTGAACCACCTGCATCTGCACCTGGACTCTTCAAACAATGAGTCTGCCCTGGCAAGTGGTGCCACCCCAGTCTAGACCCTTAAAGGTGTGCCTAAGGTGCTCTACCTTCTGTGTTCCTCATCATTATGGACTCAAAGTAATACAAAGCCCTGCAAAGCCTCGCCGCACACCTGCCAGGCTCACTGGAATCCACACCAGTGTGGTGCGAAGCCCTGCAAAGCCTCACCACTCAGCTGCCAGTCCATCGGAACTGACACACAGCAACGCCATGCCTTGCCAAGCCTCAGCAAACAGCTCCCTGGGATTGACGCAAATTGACTCGAAGCCCAACAAAGCCTCGATGCACAACTCCCCTGACTAATGCAAAGTGATCCCAAGCCCTGTAAAGCCTCGCCTCACAGCTTCTTGGAACCGGTGGCAGATGATGCAAAGCCTCGCAAAGCAATGCGGCGCAGACCGCACACCAGGATTTAAGGTAGTGTGTTCAGCTGGCCCAAGTGGGTCCCTGTAGCTGTCCTGCACTCCATCGCGGACAGCCTCAACTTGTGATATTGTCTCAGTCTGGCACAACCAGATAATCTTTAAAATTGCAAATGTCAAAATCTGTTTAGTGGATTTTTGTTGTTTTGGTCTTGTTTTATTTACAAAATCATAATCCATTTTTCTAACCAGGTGGTGTTTTCCCTCTGTTATTGTATGAACTGTTGCACTAATACATTACCCAAGTTAAGCCTGACTGCTCTGTGCCAAGCTACCAGTGGGTGAGCATAGGCTACTTTAGGGTGTTTTGTGACTTACGCTGACTAGAATTGTGGTTACTGCTTGGACAGGGTGGATATCTCTGCCAACCAAAAACCCAATTTCTAACAGGGAAGTTCTGACAGTTCGCCATCTTTTTATGGTGGACTGTCAGTGTGTCTCCAAAGGCATGTTTGCCTATGCAATATATTATCCGGATTAATGCCCTAGATGTAATGAGCGCTTTGATTTTGGAGCAGCAGAATTTTAGCTTTTCCCCTTACACGTCTCGGAAAATTGATATACTTATCGCATTTATCATTTATTATGTTCAGTGTGCTTTCACAACATTAATGAAAGTAGAGCATTCAACTGCACTTCTGATATGCTTGACTGTAGGATGTTGAAGATTTATATACATGTGCCCATTGATGTTTAGATTAACAAGGAAATTTTCATTCTCGTATAAGTCACACTTTAGGTTTCACGTTATGCAACATTTATTTGATTTTGCATTACATACATAACCACGCTTTCTTACTTAAGTTACCCTTATATAATTGCATTGATTTTGTGACTGTTTGTGCATATATATAAATGTCGGGGCACATTTGTCACCCTAAGTGGGAAGGGTATTCCCAGACGTGGGTCCCGTGCTCACTACACCACTGGATTCAAGCTAGCCTGGCTGAAGAAGGGTGATGCACTGAAACCGGTCCCAGGATGCTTGTTTCCTGCCCAGGGAGGACCTGGCTTGGCAGTTTGGGCTGGACTGTTCCCACAAGGAACAGGGTCAAGACTGATTTGCGTATGGCTGGGTCCAAACTGGGGTGGTGTGGTGAGCAAAAGAATGATGGATTTAACCCAGATCCTTGTGACTGGGGGTGAATGTTTGCATTGTCCAGTATTCCATCCATCAATTGTTTCTTTTGCATATGTCGCCCTAAGTGGAAAGGGTATGCCCAGACGTGGGTCCCGTGCTCACTACACCACTGGATTCAAGCTAGCCTGGCTGATGAAGGGTGATGCACTGAAACCGGTCCCAGGATGCTTGTTTCCTGTCCAGGGAGGACCTGGCATGGCAGTTCGGGCTGGACTGTTCCCACAAGGAACAGGGTCGAGGCTGATTTGCATATGGCTTGGTCCAAACTGGGGTGCTGTGGTGAGCAAAAGAATGATGGATTTAACTCAGATCCTTGTGACTGGGGTGAATGTTTGCATTGTCCAGCATTCTGTCCATCAATTTTTTCAATTGTTTCTTTTACAGTTGATACAGCGACATTGATTTTGTGTAAGAGTGTGATGAGCGGTATGGTGGACCCTTCGTACAGTGGAAACTGTACCACTCGGAGTAAATCCCTGCAGATTTAGGCTTCATTCGAGTGTATGTATGAGCAGGTCGGTAAGAGTTATTCTGAATCATTTCTTGTATGATTGAATATTGTACATTCTTTAGAGGAGCAGACACAGTTATTTGTTGAAGCTGCTTTGTGTTTGTAGTGTGCGTTTAGTGCTGATAATAGTGTGTTTGTGTAGATTGTAAAGGAGGTTGAGCCTTTGCGAGGAGTGAAATTGGCCTCAGAGTGTGCAGCACTGGGATTGGTCAGTTAGTGACAAATTGCAGTTATTAGTTGGTTCACGCCATCAAGTTCCGGGTTGGTATTGGTCAGTGATTTGAGGCGAGAATTGTGGGTAAAGAATTATTTCCTGGTTCAAACACATTCAGATTGAAACTATCGACTAATTTGTTGAAAATATGAAGTGTTCGAACATTTTATGAGATTTGGTGAGAGGATAAGTGACAATTGCTGTCAGAGAGGGAGAGAAGGCACCACATGAAGACACTGCAGGTCATTATATGGTTATAAATAGAGGGCTCCATATCTGTATTTGGCTTAAACAATGGCACAAGATCACTGAAACAGAAGGTGCACTGGCGTTTCCACGCTATGGTACATTCATTGTGAGAATCATTAAAAATTTGAAGAGGATTATGTATGAGATGTTACCACAGCCTAGACATACACAGTTTGAAGTGCTCAATGCTTGGGAGCGTGTGGCTCATGCCAGAGAGAAAGAAAGATATCAGGGAAGAGCGAGAAAGACTGTGCCCACTTATGCTGATGCAAAGTGGGATGCAGAATGGAGAATGTGAAGGCCAGATATGATAGAAGGGGTGAAAATGAAGCAGGCACCCCCTTCCCCCACTCCCCCTGGAAATGAAGACCCACCAAATGATCTGAGTACCCATTTCACTCCCCCTGATGACAGCAGATGAGACTGCTGCTAACACTATCAACCCCATCACTATGTAACATAAAAGTTATCTCGTCCAGGATGCTCATATCCCCCCACACCTTCGACTATCATACGACGCCACAGATGGTGCCCACCAAGGATCCTGCTCGACATCAGCGGCGTGGGCACGTACTACCCCACCACCTGCCGATCGCCATCCAGCTTCCTTAACCCTCAGAACTATCTATGATTGTATATGGGCACTCCCCAGAGGCCCCTAGCCTTAATCTCGTATCCTGCCCCCCATGGCTACCCTCACATCCTTCCCTTCCCTCTCTATTCTCACCATTACGTGTTATGTACCATTTCATCCTAATTACCGTTGTATGAAGTTGCCTTACCTGACTGTTCGATGATGATTACCCATGCTATGTACCCCTATGCCTTCCTTAATAAAAAAAAATTGCAACACTAATAGAAATTGTACCCAGCATTAACGAGCAAAGAAGTTGACCCAAGGAAGGAGAGGAGACGGAAGGAGAAGAGAGACAAGACAAAGGAATCAGTAGAGAAAAACAAGGAAGTGATAGTGACACTAGAGATAGTATTTTAGATCTGTTGTTGTCAGAACAACCACCTCCACATAATGAGACTCAAACAGTAGGGTGTGGGAGTGCAAATGCGAATGGAAAAACTGGATCGGCTACTGCACCAGTAAATGTCAGCCCTCATGCAATCGGGCCCACTCCTGTGAATGTGAACCAGAATTTGATAGGAGGAAGTTCAGGGATTGGTGCCCCTGACACCGCCACATCTCTTAATGTCCCAGATGCTGCTATCGTTCCGGTCACCATTGGACCAGTGGTTCCTATATACAACACTAGTTTTACAGGAAATTAAACACACAAATTGGATGTCCCTGCTAAGCAAAAGGTCAAGGACTAGGCCTTTTAGGTCATTACAGGGATTGCCAGATTTGGATTCACTCACATGGGTGCCACCCCTGAATGCACATAGTAGCACACACAGAGAGTAGGCAGTCTCTACAGCCCCTGAGGTGCAGCATAGTCTTAACGCTCAGGATTTAGATGAGTGGTTGAAAGTTTTTAACACTACGTCAAATGGGAGTGAAAGCACAGAATTAAATCAGGGAAAAATTCCTTTGGAGTTAGATGAAATGGTAAGTGGAAGTTGTGAATTGGCACAAACAGATATTTATCAAGAAAATCTACTTTTTGTTCATTTGTAAGTATGTTACCAGGCAAGTAAGACAAGTCTATGTTAAATTATCTGAGACAGCCCAGAAATATGAAGTAGATTTGGATCGGACAAAGGCTTTACAGAAAAGCCACCACGTTTTAGCAATAAGGAGATATAGTGTATTTGAATACAAGGGATGAAAGTGAAAATCTGGGAATTGATTCAAAGCATTCAGACTTGGAGTGCTTTAGACAACTGGGAACATAAATGGATGAAAAAGAAAGGTCCTAAGAGATCGATGGGGGAACTGCCTCCTCTCGGAGGGGGGCAGGAGGAGCTACAAGTTTCCCTTTATGAGAGGTACCCAGTGGAGATTATGTTCATGCATCTTGAGTAGGAGTGATCTTACGTCATTCAATAATAATTATTTCATATTAAGAAAGAAACCTGTACAAACAAGTTGAGCGATTTGTGAAAATCTCAAGTTTTGTGGACTGATTTGAATACCTTATTTGATATTATGGTTCCAAGTGATTTGTGTTCAGAGAGAGAACGGGTAAGGGATCCATTGAATAATGGTCCGTCAACCACATTAATGAGAAAGTACAACAGGTGATGACATGGTTTATTTATTTTATTTTGTATTGAAAGTTTTATAGAGCGCAAATAAGATTCTTGCGGATATCAAAGCGCTTTACATTACAACCAACTGTTAGTTAAACAAACAAGAATGTGCAGGTAACACTCGTATAAAACAACATTTCGTGCAAATAGCGTAGGAGGCTTAAACATAGTAATGGATATTATAACAGGATCTAAAGAACTCTGGGATTGAATAGATTGTGTTCATGTAAATTTTGCCATGAGAAACGCTTTAACTTCTTTTTTGAAAGATGCGGTAGAGGCATTCAGTCTGGTTTCAGGGGGAAGTGTGTTCCATATTTTGGGCGCCATCCCTGAGAAGGATCGTTTATAAGTTTTCTTCTTGTTGAACCTTTGCGGTTTCAGTAATAGGTTTGCGGCACTCCTTGGGTATCTTAGACCACCAGAGATCGTCAGTTTCTGCGCGAGATAGCTGGGCGTACTATGATGTAAGGCCTTATGCGTCATGCACGCAACTTTTAGGTGGATTCTAGCTTCAAATGGTAGCCAGTTCAAGGCTTTTAAGTCAGGGGAAATGTGTGAACTTCTTTTCGAGCCAGTGATGAGTCTTGCTGCAGCGTTGATAGAAGCTCTTAGGGGCGCTGTTGCAGCTTTTGGGAGGCCACAATAGGAGACACTTCCGTACTCCACTCGAGGGATAATTAGACCTTGTACTGCCAGCTTGAAGTCATCGACTGGCAGGAAGGGTTTCAGCTTCCTCAATGTGTTTATCTGGAAATTTGTTCCCTTTGTAGCGTTACTAATGTGTTTTTGCATCATGAGGTTGCTGTCAAGAGTAATTCCCAAGGATTTTGCTGAGTCCACTATAGTTGGTTGAACGTTGAAGGCGGTAAACTGTTTGATCAAGTCATGCATTAAGGGGACTTTGGCAGGTGGTGCTATGAGGAGGAATTCTGTTTTTAGCGCGTTCAGTTTGAGATGGTTTTCTGATCGCCAGGACTGAGTGTTCGTGGGTGTGGAGTTAAGCACCTTAATGTCTTCTAGGGAGTTGATCTTGAGATATAGTTGTGTGTCGTCCCCGTACATATGAAATTGTACGTTAGATGCCTGTAGAATTTCAGTGAGAGGTTCCATGAACAAGTTAAATAATGTCGGCGAAAGTGAGGAACCTTGCGGAACCCCTAGTGTTACAGGTAAGGAATTATAGAGCGTGTTGTTGACCTTGAATTTTTGTGTACGGCTATGGAGGAAGGAGGTAAACCAGTTTAACACTGTGCCTGATAGACCCATTCTATGCTCCAGGAGAGATCTATTAGTTTCTGGTGTCTTACCGTATCAAAGGCTGAGGAAAGGTCTAGCAGGATGATTGAGTAAGCATGATCCATTCTGGTCAAGGATTTGTAACGCATCATCAATAATGTATGTCATGGCTGATTCTGTGCTGTGACGTGCTCTGAAACCTGATTGGTGTTTATTTAGGAGGTCAAAGTGATCAATGTGATTAGTCAATTGTCGGTGTACACATTTTTCCAGAAGTTTGGCCAAGGTGGGAATGTTGGATATGGGACGATAGTTGTTAAGGTCAGTAGCGTTAGCTGTAGGTTTCTTTAGGATAGGTGAAACTTGACCTACTTTGAGGGAGTCCGGGATGCAGCCTTGTTGAAGTGAGCTGTTAATGATTTTGGTCCAAAGTGGAAGAAGCCAAGGTGAAAGGTCATTGACTGCGTTGGCAGGGAGAGGGTCAATGAGGTGATTGGCCGGTTTCAGGGCATTGAGAATCTTGCCTAGAGCTTCTTCAGTGTACGTGTCAAAGGAAGACCATGCTGCCTCGTTTTTTGGGCCAGGCTTAGGGGGGAGTTGGCATGGCGCGGTTGGAAATGAGGTGGTGATTTCCGTATGAGGAGCAGTGTGTAGTAATCGGTCATTGAGGAGATCCTTCATGATGTTGTCGGTCTTCAGATTAAAGAATGTAGAGAATTCTTCTGGTTGAAATCTAAAGTTTGCCTCAAGATATTGACTGGGTCAAGATTGTCTGAATGACACAGGAACCTAAAGAGACGATTCATGCACATTCTGAGAGGGTGTTTCAGGCATTCAAACGGTATAGCGGAATGGAAATGTTGGAGCCTAAGGACATGGGACATTATGTGACTAGATCTGTGACAGGATTGAGGCCTGAAATTAGCATGATGATTCAGCATCATCTGATTTGTTGGCAGAATAATTTAGTTGATGAGGTTTTGAGATATGCTAAGTACTTTACTGATGAAATAGAGATGAGATAAAAGATATTGAAGGAGAAACTGATGGTGGCACAAATAAAGGCTGCTCAGAAGGGAGGTCAAAATCAACCTTTTGTATGGACTGTTCCCCCATGCAGGGAGTGTATCAGCAGGCAGCTCCTGCAATGCAAGGTGGAGGTGGATTTCAGCAACAAGGTAGAGGTTGTGATGTTCCTAGAGACCTGTGTATGAGGATTGATGTAGCCATGTCGAAGAAGTCCAAACCTAGTCATTATTGCAATAGGTTGGAGCATTGGAAGTAGGAATGTCATCTCAATCTGCAAATCAATGTCAAAATCGAGTCTTTGCACAGCCTCAGAATAATAATACTGTGCAGTCACAAAATGTGCTGAGATCAAGATCTCAACATTTTATTGTATCACAAGCTTCGGTAATTCAGGTTCCACAACTCCCAAATGCCGCGGCAAGCTGCTAATGGTCCTAGATTCGCTTAGAAACAGGCTCTGAAGGTGAACCAGAATGCTTGCCAGAATAATAATCCATTCCAACAGTACCCCATGTTTGAGACAGTTGACAATTATGGCTTTGATCAAGCCTTCTGAAGGTGCCAGAGATGGGAGGAAGATTGAGTGCTTGGCGCAGTCTTGAAGGTAGACCAGAGTGGCCAATTCAACAATGGTAAAGTAAATGGCCACAATGTATAATTTTTAGTTGATACTGGTGCTACCCATCACCCTCTTGGTAAGAATAATCCATGTTGTAGGCATTGCAACAAAAACAAATGACTAGCTCCATAAGGGGAGGATGGGTTCTACCTAGCTGTGTATAATTATCTATTGCTTTCTCTTCATTTACTCCCATCTATTTTTCTGCTCTCTCAAACTGTTACACTTCACCTCACAGGCACCCAACATTCCAATACGCATAATCACTACAATATTGTAGGAATGACATCCACGCAGGTAGGATGTAGATTAAGTAGTTTTATTGAAGTAAGTTACAAGTAGAAGAGTTCTAGTGTAGCAGCCCCAACGGGAGCAGCCAGACTGCTGCCTAGTCCATTCTCCAACTGTCACACCTCACCTGACAGGCACCCAAAATTCCAATACGCATCATTACTCCAACATTCCATGCAGTACACAGCACCCATTCTCTAACTGTCACATTTCACCTCACAGGAACCCAACATTCCAATACACATTATCACTCCAACATTCCATGCAGCACACAGCACACTGGCTGAGCAGGGACAGAGATAATGGCAGGACAATCACTACTAAATATCCCCCTTTCTTATATAACAGAAGCATAGATGTGGTTACCTGAAAGAAGATAAAACAATGTGAACCAAGAAAATGAATAAAAGAGAGGGACACAAGTGTAGCTGGAAAGATGCAATGAAGTGAACAAAGAGGAGAGAGCAGAAAGATAGGTGGGAGTAAATGAAGAGAAAGCAATAGATAATTATACACATATAGGTATAACCCATCCTCTCCTTCTATTAATTTCAATAGAAAGGAATACACAAGGAAACTACGGGAATGTATTCTCCTGTCCTTCAATTACAGATAATGTGCGATCTATCAGCCTCATCTTACGTGCCCGTCATCTTTGTTACTAGTGAAACTATTTCTACAAGCTTTAGTGGATTTGCGTACTTTGGAACACACTCCCTCACACCGCAAAGAGTCTACTCTGCCTCAAGATGAGACTGCGATGTGTTTGTCCCACAATCTTCATTATCGTGGAGCAGTGGACGAATCCCACATGGGTACACTACTTCCGGGAACTTTGTCACAAACGCTGTTTGCACCAAACAATAAGTTGCAAAGCTACAAGACTTCCTGTTTTGTTTTTAGGTAATGATGTTTCTGTGCTTTACATGTGCATTTCGGCCCGATTTCTTGAGTTATATGTCTCGTTATGGGAAGGATGAGCACATCCCCATGCTCAATTATCAATTACATTCAGTGTTCATTTAAAGTCACATTACTTGACACGGTCAGGAATGTATTTATTGTATTTGCCTTTTGCTTACAAGTGTCAGTACACCTTGGGGTAATCTCTCCGTATCTTGGCTCAACATAGCTGAAGTGTAGTTTGCATAGCAGTACTTGGTTGAGGTGTCTTTCAACGTTACTTACCCCCCTCTGTAGCATCTATTTTTAGTGACTACTTTGTTTTTACGCCTCTTACACGCAGTACATTAGACTTAATGCTATTTTATCAATTTACATGGGTTTTATGTTACATATCTCTCACACAGGGTGTCTGCTTATGGCTCTCAGTCCCATTCACTTTAGCTTTCCTCCCGTAGGTTATGGGTGTCAGTCCCATTAACAAATTCTGCCCTCCCACATGTCATGGGGTAGTTCATGGGGGTCAGTCCCCAATTACATTATCTAACCATTCTTTCGTCAGGGGTAGGTCATGGGTTCTAGTCCCATACTAGTGGTACATCATTACGCTTACATAGGGGGTGTCTTATTGGGTGTCTGTCCCATTTCTGTTAGTGCTTATCCTCACACGAGGGTTGTCCCTATGGGTATTGTTCCCATCTTACATTTTTCTCATCACTAACCTTTACATTATCAATCCCCTGTTGGGGTACAGTTTATTTTGAGTTTACACTTAGACTTTGCTGTTATTTTCTCACCAGGTTATGCTTAAATTATATTACATTGCCAATTTGAAAATGGGGGAGGATGAGTGAGACTTCTGTATTTTCTTCTCATCTTCTCAGTTTTCTCGCTTGTTCAGTTCTCCTTGTGATGTCTTATCTTCTTGCCATCCTTGGAATCTGGACTATATATTTTGTTGTTAGTCTTTCTTTGTCCACTGTCTTTCCCTTATTGTAATGTGATTCTCATTCTTCCTTTCCTAGAAGGATATTCTTCCTTCACTACTTTGTGTCTGGGTGTAAAGCTAGTGTTTAGTTTGTGTCGTGCTATGTCTTTCCTTTTTGCATGCCTGTCTGGCCAGTGGGTGTGTTTGGGGGAAGTTATTGGCGCTTTTATGTCTATCTTTTACCATGTTGTTCCTTGTGCCTTCATTTTGTATTCTATTCTATTGCAATTTATAGAAGGGGAGGATGGGTTATACCTCTCTGTGTATAATTATCTATTGCTTTCTCTTCATTTACTCCCACCTATTTTTCTGCTCTCTCCTCTTTGTTCACTTCATTGCATCTTTTCAGCTGCACTTGTGTTCCTCTCTTTTATTCCTTTTCTTGGTTCACATTGTTTTATCTTCTTTCAGGTAACCACATCTATACTTCTGTTATGTAAGAAAGGGGTATTTGAAGTATCCTGAGCATGTGAATGCCCTGCCTTTATCTCTTTCCCTGCTCAGCCAGTGTGAATGTGCTGTGTGCTGCATGGAATATTGGAGTGATGATGCGTATTGGAATGTGTGACAGTTGGAGAATGGGCTGAGCAGCAGGCAGGCTGTTCCTGGTGGGGCTGCTCCACCAGAACCCATCTACTTGTAACTTACTTCAATAAATCTACTTAATCTACATTCTACCTGCGTGGGCGTCATTACTACAAAGTACTTATGACAATAGGGTTTTTTGAGGAGAATCATCAATTTGTGCTATGAGTTTCATTTCTTGTGAGTCTTTTTGAACTGGACTTGGTGTGCAAGTTAAATTGCACCATCTATGGCACTCCAAAGGGTATAGAGTTCCAGACTCATAATGAAGAAGCTGCCTTTGAATTGGCAATCAGAATCTAAAACTTAAACTGTTTCCAATTATGAAGAACAATGAATTACCTCCAGATCTTAGAGATATGGGGGGCATATCATTAAGGGCTGGTGACATAATTATCGCCGCTTTTGCGGCCGTTTTCGGCCGAAAAGCGGCGATAATTATATTGCATTATTTGCAAGGACACGCTAGCGCGTGTTTCCTTGATTCAGCTCCAGTTTTGTTCACGCCTCGCTTTGCATCTCTAATGAGATGCAAAGGAGGCGTGCCTAACAAAACACCATGGGAAATATCGCTACCCCAGCTTCATGATATCATCAACGAGGGGTAGCGATATTTTAAATCCCGTTAACTATGCCTTAACGCAGGAATTTAACATCTGTTAAATTACTGACTAAGGCATAGCTAACACGGGAGGTGGATTATGGTGATACGACCACAGGGTCGTATCACCAAGGCTATCTCCGTTTTGGGTGCAACATCGCTGGTTTTCCAGCGATGTTGGCCCATTTCCCTGGAATATTATCGCCCTGGAGTAATGCGTTGTTAATAACTTGTTTCCAGGGCGATGAATTCCTGCGATAGATGGCGATAAATAAACAAACGCTAAGCGCGCTTTGCGTTTCTTTATCGCCGTCCTAGTAAATATGCCCCTAAGTGAGGTCAAAAGTCTGGGGCTTTTCAGAAAAAGTAACTTTGACTCGTTAAAAGAGTTCAGCCTGTCTGTATACAAGTTAAGCCAATTGCTGAGCATCCGTGAACCCCGATATATAATTTGGCCCCTGAAACAATAGGTATTCTAAAGGAGACTATGGGGAGTCCATCTAACTCACCCATTCTAGATTTACATGAGCCAGAAGTTAAGCACCTCATAGTCCAAGACCTTTGAAAGATAAAACATATTGTGGTCCTTTATTGTTCAGGGGTACCAAATCCTGATGCAATTTTACTTTAGATTCCATGTGAGGCTGAGCGGTTCATGTCATCAACCTTTGCCAGGCGTTCTTTTCCATACCGTTGCATGACGACTCAGTTCTGCTTTTCATTTCAGTTCGGCAGCCATGTTTTGACATGGTGCTTAGTCTCACAGTGGTACGGAGAGTCTGTCTATCTTTAATCAGATCCTTAGAAAGAATCTGGATTCCCTGATCATGCCCAGTAGTTCAGTGTT
This sequence comes from Triturus cristatus, assembly GCF_964204655.1. NCBI lineage: Eukaryota > Metazoa > Chordata > Amphibia > Caudata > Salamandridae > Triturus > Triturus cristatus. The sequence continues at coordinate 690,336,108 of NC_140591.1, forward strand.
GGTCCAGTATACTGACATTCTGTTGGTTGTGTCAGATACCCAAGAAGCTTGCAAGACCGACACTATTGCCATGTTAAACCACATGACTGAGAATGGACATACAGTGTCTCCCAAAAAGTGCAGTATTGTTTGAAAAAAGTCCAATACCTGGAGCACCACACTGATAAAGGTGCAAGGAAGGTGTCACAGGAAAGAATGTTGGCCCGGACCTCTTTAGGCCTTAGAGTAGGGCTGAAACATGTTGGTCTAATATAGGGTCATAGGACCATAACAGTCCACATTACCCACGAGCTATTGTTTTTAGCTTCCCCACCATCTCCACGAATAAAGGGATACCTAGGGAAAGGTGAGGGACTTTTAATCTCTAGTTAAGCCCCCTGGTCACCCTTCTAATAAGTGATCCCTGAAATACGGTTGCCCCATCCTGACTCTTAGGAGTCAGGGTAAACCCAATGATGAAGCATGACACTACTAGAGTGTGTGAGGATTATATCTAAAAAATAAAAAATAAATTTCCTTCACAGCACTAATCACACAGAGCTAGCATACCCACTTGGGGTAACCCACCCCTCTAGTGTCCTGTGTATTGTATAGAACCACCCCCATGGCCCTTGGTGGGATACCTGTTGGTTGATCTGTATTCACATAGTAGAGTGGAGGCTAAGACTAAAATCTAAATCCAAGTGATTGTATGTTGCTGATAGTAATCGTTTTTCACTTGAACACCAAGAGTTACATGGGGCTTTTTCTTGAGATTATTCTTTGAACGCTTATGCTAGATTGTTTTATGAATATGTTGACACTATGGAAGCAAGGAACTGCTATGTCTGTATGGTATGTAGTTACCCACATCAGTGGCAACAGATATTAGTTTATCACCATATACCTTTACTGTAGGGGGTCTCTTGTAATATTCTGTTTAGTCTGTGCTATGAACAGGGTAATTTCCAGTATTATTATTGGAGCTATGACTTGGTCCTCTCAGAAGTTTATATGTTCCAATATCTCAATAAACATGCATACTCTCAAATAAGTTAGACAGCCAAAGGATATTTCGTCCCTGTTAATACATTAGACACTGCTTATGCCCATAGACATAACTAAAGTTGCATATTATCAGAGGATGAGAACTTTTTTAACCTAGCGAAGGGTAGACACAGAGCAGTGATAGCAAATGCCACTGGTATAACAAAGATTCCTAAATGGTCACAGTAAGAAATGGATCATCAGATATCAGGGAATGCAGAAGCGTTGACCTTAGATTTACAACAAAAAGAAAACTGTGTGTGCAGAATTACAATAATGAAATAGACACCGTATTTGTGGGAAAGAGTGAATGTGACCATAAGTTTGAAGCAAGAGTTATTTTGGAATTATATTTAGATGGAGACGATCCAGTGATTCCTGTAGTTTATATCCTTTGTGGAAAGTATCCTTACTTTAAGTTACCCAAGAAATTATATGGTACATGCTATCTTGGTGTAGTTGTTCCCAAAATGTGGAGAATGTTGATGATTCTGAGTGGGAACAAAGGACTAGGCCCAAACGAGGGGCTAGTGCTGGAGACATTTGTGGGAGATATTTCTGGTGTCTAGATCCCATCTGAATAAAAGATATTGAATGACATAAAGGTTAGAAAATTGTCAATTTTGGTTGACACCCTATGTAGTAGTACCTCAAGAGCTTTGCTACTTATAGATACTGAAATGATTGCTATTAGGTCCCTGGTTTTGCAGAATAGACTTGCATTGGACATCCTTCTTGCAAAGGAGGACAGAGTCTGTCAAATAGTGAAGGTTCAACAGTTTGTACTTACATTCCAGACAACAGTGAGGACTTGCAAAAATATATTAAGAATATTACTGACTTGCAGAAAGATTTGAAGAGTTTGGTGGCAACAGGTGCATGGGAAGACATTGGTAATTGATTCAGTGTGGTCGGCAAATGGTTTGGAAACTTGGGAAGTGGAATAGTGGGTTCTGTCTAGAAGCCTCTTGTGATTATCAAAATCCTCCTAAACCACTTGCAGTTTAGGAAGACATCATAGATGTAGCTTTTCTCCATGCAGTTGTTTTCACATTGGACTAGCGCTGGGAAGCCACGTTGCTGGGGCGGTTATGCCCTTTACAGAATCTCATAACATAATCAATAGATCTTTATTCGATTCACAGAATCATAAAAGCATTACGCATACAATAAAAAATATATGAGATCTATTTACAATTATAGAACTGATTCCTCGTAGAAATACACATATCAACATTTAAAACCCAATAATAAGACAAAGTGCAACATGTTAGGTCCCTAGCTATGACGTATAAGGTACTTGTTACTTACTTAGAGACTAAGTATTCATATGTAAACAGAATTGATTTTCATAAAGTGCAAAGTGCTTCATCATAAAATACTATGAATTAAAAACGTGTAAACATGACTTCCCTTAAAAATAATTGCATTCAATCATAAACTTTGAATACACTCTAGTTACGTATATTAAAATTTCCGCAATTCTCAATAAAATAAATTTAAAATCTAAGTCCCTTTTTAATCCTAATAAAATTGGCTGCCAGTAAAAATCTGCTGGTACCGAATACAATGAGTCTTGACGAGTCGGTTTTTAGGATGCGCAACATTTCAAGATATTTTCCAACACATAGCTTCCTGGCCAGGGGTTTTATCCATTTATTTCTAGGTACTCTGTAGGCAGGGCAGAAAAATAAAACGTGTGCTACATCCTCTTTGGTCCCTGTGTTGCATTGGGAGCACCTATCGTCAGTTTCCCCTCTCTCTCTCTGGACAGGCCCCCATTTGGATGTGAAAGACTTGATTTGAAGAGTGGCGTACCTGAATTTGAGGTACAATACTTTAGCAAGTTGAGGCTCGATCTCATCCAGAAATTGTTCAAAACGGGGGTTTGTTTTAAACATCATAAATTGAGAGGTAAGGGGACCGGCATCACAATTCAAGACAGCATTGTACATAATAAAGTTCCAATAGATACTTTTTATTTCCTGTTTTGAATCAGGAGTGAGCAGGTTCGGGTTGACCCAGAATCTGCTCAGGCCCAAGTCCAGCAGCCATTTGCGAATATGTGTCAACCACGGAAAACTAAGGTTAGTGTCTAGGGCCAGAAGTTCGGTTAATGATTGTCTGTACATGTAAAGTTCCTCTGTCGTCCAGATTCTTATCCAATAAGACAGGGACATCCATACAGCCCTGTGGCCCAAACGTTTTATACCTAGATCCATCATGAGGGGGTTAATGGTGTGTTTTGTGGAAGTGTAACAAATCTCCTCAATATCTTATTTTCCCCCTTAGTTAGAATCTTGAGGGAACCCACCCCCCATAGCTCTGAGCCATACAGCGCAGCAGATTGGGCCCTTGCCTTATAGACTTCCAGTGCTGGGGTGATTGCCTTGGATGTGGTTGCGTGCAATTTTTTTTAAATTGGGACTGAGTTTTGCATTAAAATTGTACTTGATTTTATAATCTGCGGATTCCAAGAAAGTTTGGAGTCAATGTTCACACCAAGGTAAATAAAATTAGGGACACACTCTAGACTCATTCCGTTCAATTTGAGATTACGCTTAAAACATTTATGGGGTCTAATTGACATGTATTTGGTCTTTGCAGGATTGAATTCCAAGCCCTTTAAAGTGCAGTAGTCGTTAAGTGAATTCAGAAGGTTTTGCAGGCCCTTTGGTGTTTGCGATAGTAATATTGTGTCATCCGCAAATGTTAGAGCACAAACATGGTTCCCCCCCAACTTCGGCGAGTCGTGGTTAGATCTTTGGAGGAACTCGACCATGTCATTGACATATAGGAGAAAGAGGGTTGGCGCCAGGACACATCCCTGGCGCACACCTCTGTTGACTGGTATTTCTTCGGTGAGTTCACCCGCCTGGCCCCAACGTACTCTAGCATAGTTGTTCTCATGTAGCCTGACCAACTGAATTAAGATGTTTTTAGGAACTCCCTGTTGCAGTAAGTTTGACCACAAAAGATCTCTAGGGATAGAATCAAAGGCGGCCTTTAGGTCTATGAAGGCCACGTATAAATGGTGTATTTCCAGGCTATTACTATCAGTCGGAACACCTGATCTATGGTGCTTGTCCGTTCCCTGAAGCCTGCTTGGTAGGGAGAGATAATGTTACTTGCAGACATCCAAGCTTTTAAATTTCCCAGAATTTGTTTTGCATAGACTTTTTGTAATATGTCCAACAAGCTGATAGGTCTGTAATTAGCCGGGTCATCTCTGCCACCCTTTTTATATATTGGAACAATCTCTGCTCCCTTCCAGGATTCAGGAATTGGCTGGCCTCCTGCAATTGCGTTGCTCAGCAGATTGATGTATGGTACCCATACGTCTGGTGCGTGTTTAAAAAGATCGCCTGGTATTCTATCAGGACCCGGAGCTTTTGAGGGTTTAATTGTATCCAAGGCCAATCTAGTATCTTCAATACTGAAGGACAATGGGGCAATCATGGTTGATGAGATAAGGCTACCAATGGCACTACTGTGGCCACCCATCATAGGAACTGGGGAGGCATATAAATGGGCAAAGTGCCTATGCCAGGTGCCTGGATCCAGATTAAGATCAGGGGACGGGGTGCCTGGATTCTTACCCTTTGCGATAATCCGCCAAAATGAGGATTGGTCACCCAGTTTTGCTGCCTTTAGTAATTCTCCCCAGCTCGAGTCTTCCCACTCCTACGGGCTACATTCAGAGTGTTGTTATATAATGTCCTTGCTTCTCTAATGAGCAAAGGGTCCTTTGCATGAAGTGCCTTCGTTAGGAGTTGTTTTTTTTCTACACAATCTTTATTAAACCAAGGGTTTGATTTCACAACCTTAACGGGGTGTTTCATAACATAATATTATTGCTCTTTGTGAAATATCTATAGTTGTGTTCTTTAAAGTGTACTGAAGAGTAAAGGTGAGTAAGGGCATGGAAAGAAAGAGAGTGAATGTAGAATTAGATGAGTGTCAGAGCAAATATGTTGATGAGATAAAAGGTTTGGAGAAATCTAGACAAATAATAGTGGAGAAAACTTGGTTTTAGTCAAGTTCATCTGACAAGAGATTGTTATCATGCTGTGATGGCTTGATTCTCTATCAGAGGGGGAATTGGACCCACGTAAATTTAGCTTCACCCTTACACATCACGGAAACATGATATACTTATGCGTATTTATAATTTATTATGTTCAGTGTACCTTGACAACATTAATGAAAGTGGAGCATTCAACAGTACTTCTGAAATGCTCCATTGTAGGATGTTAGAGATTTATGGGCCATATGTATCAAAAAAGAGTTTTGCAATTCTCAAATTGCGATTTTTAGCGAATCGCAATTAGAGAATCGCAAAATGCAATGTATGCAGGATTTGCAAAAAATTTGCGAATCCTACATATTCCTTATTTGCGAATCGCAAATTGAGATTCGCAAATAAGGAATACCTTCCCATTTATTCCTATGAGCTAGGAGGCCCAGAGGAATGAATGGGAAGACATTCTCAATTTGCGATTACCAATTAGAGAATCGCAAATTGAGTTTGCAATTTCAAGGTTGCAAGGGTGCCAAAATGACACCCTGTTGCACCCCTGAAATATGCATGTGTTCACATTTTTAGGGCATGTATGTGCGATATATGGCACTTTAAAAAATCAAAAACTTGCTTTTTTAAAGAAAATCGCAAATTACCACCAACTTGAAGTTGGTGGTAATTTGCAATTCCTTAAGGCCAAATAGCAAATTTCTGCTGCTTCCAGAATTGCATTTAAGCAATCGCAATTTGCAATTCCTTAATTGCATTCGCAAAATAGAGAATCGCAAATTTTGTGATTCTCTATTTTGTGATGCCCTTTTGGGATGGTACATCCCAAAAGGCTTTTTCCCATTCGCAAACGGGCAGATTCTGAGAATCTGCCCATTTGCAAACGGGAAAAAGGCTTGATACATATGGCCCTATATACCTATTCCCATTAAAGTTTCGATTAACAAGGACATTGTTGTTCTCATAGATAGTCACATGTATGTTTCAAGTTATGCAACATTTATTGGAAATTGCATTACAAATACAACCACACTTTCTTACTTAAATTACCCTTATATAATTGCAATGATTTTGTGACAGTTTGTGCACATATATCTCTAAATGTGGGGTGCGCAGTGCAAGCTAGCTTGACCAAAGGCCTTAAGCTTTTGGGCTTCAATGTTTAAACTTCAACGTGAAAGTTTTGCTCACTTTGCATGTTTTCTGCTCTGCAGGTGCAGTTTCAAGGCTTTGTTAGTTAATAAAAGGCATTTGGTGTGTTGTAGAGATAGCAAGGTACAAGAAGATACTTTTAGCAAGAAGGAGACGCGTTAACGATGTAGAAGACTGACTCCCATGGCTGAAAGAGACGCTCAATGTCGCTCTGATGCTCCAACTGAAAGGTGGGAGATATGAAGGATGTTGCCAGTTTCTACCATTAGAAGGTGGAATTGTACTAGAGGCAATGATGTAGATTTTGGTGTTAATTGGTGTTCGCTTTGCTAGTTAGGCAAGAGATACCCCTTAGACTCTGAGAGGCGCAGACCTCTTGCTACACTTCCAATTGTGTGGCTTTATGATATGCATTTCCTTTGATTCGGAGAACCTTTACTAAAGTCTCCACTATGCTGACACCTTTCTTGCTCCCCTGATTGAATTAGGGTTCCCCCAATCCCTAGCTTATGATAGGATTTATCAAATGTATAGACATGGAGGATCAAAACCTGCAATCTAATAATCAGATTCTCTTTCTTATTGTTTTGTATCACTGCTACTGAATATCTCATATGCTTCTTGTTGGACGTGGGGGTCCTTATCGCTTACCACCGCCACCAAATGCGGTGGGAGTCCCCGACCTCTCACTTCAACATGAGGCTAAGTAAGGACATTCGCTGAGATAGCCCCGCTCACCCCCTTAGTAGCTTGGCACGAGCAGCCAGGCTTATCTCCAAGGCACGAGTGTTCAGCATGTGCAACCACACTCACAGTAACCCCATGATGTCACCACAAATAGACTCCACACGAGTTTTGATAAAATGAGTATAATATTTATATAAGCAATTATAGTATACGACCACACAATACAAAATCAACATAAAAGAATGGGTAGTATTGTTTCTGGTGGGTTGGTAGTTTCTAATTCAAACCACCTCTTCTAACCAACAGTTAAGTTCACTTCTAACCGTTTGTAAAAGGTTAGGCCAGTCGTGTTGCTAGAATCACACACGTTGCAAAAGGAAACAAATACTGAAATGCGTATCGATATTCTCTTATACAGTGCAACAGAGAAATAATGCCATACGAAGCGCCACAGTCATGTACTTTGCAATTGAAGGAACAGTGCAATCCGTATCACCACCAGCATGCCCTGTACCAGGAAGAAACACAGCAATGCGTCACGCTACCATCCTGTACGGTGCAATGAAAAAATAATACACTGCGCTGCTTTATATCCAGATACTATGCACTGAAGAAATAACGCAATGTGCCACATTACAATCAGGTGATATGCAAGGGAAAAATAATGCAGTGTGTAGCGCACCAAGCATGTAGTTCGGCAGGCACAAATGAGGTCAGGCGTCATACCACAGTTCGATAGTTCGTTAGCAGCAATAATGCAAAGTGTAATACGACAGTTTTACGTGCTCCTTTAACAGTGCCCCGGCTATGGATCAAATTATGACACAAAAGTACTGCTTCCCACTCCGGCCCCAGTACTGCTCCTCCTTGGGTAAGCTTGGGCCGGGATCCAAGCCAAAGCAATGGCTCACGCAGCTGACAGAAGTGAGAGGCCGAGAGTGAGTCCCTCCGGGCCTGCACCCCACCCCAGGTGTTGATCCACGTTACCAGGGGGGCGCGGCCCCACTCTCCTCTCTGACGTCAGCGACTTGGGCCTTGAGCCAGAACTCCATCACGTGCGGTGGACTCGTGCCAGTGGCTCAGCTCTTCTGGGGCTGCCGGTCCGGGCCGCTGCTGTCTTACTCCAAGGGCCCAATAACTTGGCCCTCCTTCCGGCAGTCTCAGTGAACACCGAGACCTGCCCTCAGCACTGTGGAGACCTTACTTCAAATTTGTTGCACATCCTGCCTAGGCACTCTTCACCAGCACCTGAGGCTGCACATCAACACGCACACTGTGCTTCTGAGACTCGCCTCTTCTCTGGTGCTATGGATGACCCAGCACTCCTCACCAGCGCCTCTGCTTGCACCTCGACATGCACCCTGCGCATCTGAGTCTCACCTCTTCTTTCTGGTACACACGATGTCCAGGTGCTCCTCACCAATGCCCTGGCTGCACCACGACATGCACACTGCGTGTCAGAGACTCACTTCTTCTTTTGGTGCCTATGAGGCCCAGGCGCTCTTCACCGACACCCGGGCTGCACCACGACAAGCACCCAGCGCATCCGAGACTCACTTCTTCCATTGGTGCACACGATGCCAAGCACTCTTCACCAACACCCGGGCTGCACCTTGACACGCACCCCACGCGTCCGAGTCTCGCTTGTTCCTTTGGTGCACACGAGGCACAGGCACTCTTCACCAATACCCGGGCTGCACCACGACACGCACCCAGTGCGTCCAAGCCTAACCTCGTCTCTCCATGCACACCACAACCAGGCGCTCCTCACCAACGCCTTGGCCTGCACTTCAACACGCACCCAGCGCGTTCGAGACTTAGTTTACTCCTGCGTGCCCATGATCACAAGGCACAACTTCTGAGGGTCTCAAGCTGCAAAAGCAAGTGCACACCGCATCGCTTGGGACTTCTGAGGAAACTTTTATGATCCTGTATTTCCAAACAGGGATCCAGCTCACCTCGGGCCCTTGGAGGTTACAAGACACAGCACAAAGCACAGTCTTCTTCAAGCAGGGGGACCCAGCACCTCCAAGCACAGTCCCAACAGCCTCTCCCTTAGTTAGAACGGCAAACTGCAGTCCAGCCCCAGATCACAAAGCAAGGATTGGTCTGTCCACAGCAGTCTCTTCAGTTGCTCCTTCTTTATCCGAGGTTCCTCTTGACCACAGAATATGTCCAAGCCTTTACAGTCTCAATCCATATCTGTTTCATTCCCACTTTCAGGGGTTTCAACTATACCCCTTAATGTCTTTGAAGTTCGTATGTGCTATGGGATCCCTGACCCCTCCCTAAATCAGTTCTGGGTGTCTCCCTCCCAGTGTCACCTCTCTCCCTTTGATACTGGGGGTCTGGATCCTTAATCACTCAGCAGGAGATGGATCAATTGGTTTATGGCACCAGCCCAGGCCTTTTCACCTCCTGGGCTTCACCTCTCCCTAATCTCCAGATGCAGGGCAGCCTGGTGCCATCTCAACCCATCCCTGGGTCAAGACCTCTCCCAGCTCCTCTCGCTTTTCAGTTGCAGACAGACAATCCACATTTCAGAGACACACAGAAATGCTCAGAGCACAAAACTCAGCCACTTTCTAAAAGAGTGGTTTATGAACACACAGTGACAAAACCACCCTCACAGAAACATGTTTTATAACACTGTGAGTTCATACATACTAAACTTCACCACTCCATTATAAACTGGCAGGAAACTAGGCTAACGAACACAGCACCGAGCTTCCCCCATTCTGTCCTATAGGCAGAATGGCCTTTCAGCAGTGAAAAACGAAATGGAGAGTTTTTCACTGTCAGAACATAGCACACACCTCAGTATATGTTCTGCCTTTTACCTACACTACACCCTGCCCAGGGGTTACCTGCGAGCTACCACAGGGGTGCCCAATGTGTATGTAAAAGGGAAATTCAGGCCTGACAAGTGGTTGCACTTGTCAGAACAACATGCTAACTTAGCATTCTGCGTGCAGGCCCTACACTGAAGGCCTGAGTTCCCTTCTCCGCACGCCTTTGCATTACTAGCACTGGCACACACAGTGCACATCAGTAGGGACTTTACTAGTAAGTTAAACATACCATTCATGGCCAACCAATCACCATTACATTTTAAACAGGGAACTCCTGTACTTTGACACTGATCAGCAGTGGCAAAGTACCCCAAAGTATCTAAATTGGCTATTCTTAGTCAGGAATTTGGTCTAGGGGGAAAGCAAAATGTTTAGGGAACTTTAGCCAAAAAGGCCAAGTCCTACACTTCTTATTATTGACGCTTAATTTAATCCAAAAATTCAACATCTGATTTTATGTTAAGATCCATTTACCTCTCATGCAAGTACAAAGGTCTATCGACAGGAGAGTGATGGTAAGCACAGCCCAGTGCCCTCTCAGATGGTAGCAGAATGAGGATGTTTAGTTCCTGAAGTAGAGGAAGTTAGAAAATATTATTCTAGATTATCCCATACCCAATCCCAGTCTCTAGAACCCATGCCTTGACTTGGAGGATCAACAGAGTTCCAGCGGTTCAGGAGAGAATTGTAACTGAGAATGACTGGGTATTAATAGAGTTGTGTGTAGCAGTGGCTTGCATTTAGACTGCAGGGTTGTTGTGGAGATTGTTTGGTGCTTTTCAGAGATATTTTAAGTTGTTGTGTGAATGTGGCGCTTAATGCATATACGTTGAAGCTGTTATTGGGTCCAACATGGCCCAATATCCCTGGAAAATGCTAAAAAGTGTAGAAAACACTATATTGTAATTGTATGCTGAGTTTTGTTGTGCTTGTCTTGCCATAGCCTCCTGTATAGACAGGAGAATCAAAACCTGCAATCTAATCATCAGACTCTCTTTCTTATTTTTTTTTTCTTTGCTGCTACAGAATTTCTTGTGTGGTCCTCATTATTGAGGCTTAATTTATTCTGATGATTCAGATTTGTATTGGTGGTACTGTTTTTCTACAATTTGTTACTGAGAATTATTTATATCCGTCTGGCTTTGAGTTTATAATAAAATCTTTTAATCCTACTTATTAGTTTGGACTTGCATTGTTTGTTCGAAAGATTGCACTGTGAACTCAAAATTTGATTTGATGTTAACTTCCTTTTACCTCTCAGGTTACTACAAAGGTCTATCAACCGGAGTGTGATGGTAAGAACGGCCCAGTGCCCACTCACTTTCGATCTCCTACCTGCTGTCATTTACATTGTTTGAACCAGCCAAATGCTTCCCTAATGAATGCACTCATGTGCTGGGCACACTCTTAGGCCACAGCACAACTCTTCTGTCTGCCATCTTGAACCCCAACACTGGCCCTGCCTACATCACTCACATGTTTATTCTTTCTTGTCATTAACAGAAGGTGAACAAGCATTCAAAGGCCTAGCACAGACCCACTTCAAATCTATTTAAAGCACTAGCTTCATCAGTTATGGCTGCTGCGGAACCAAAGTGGTGGGGAAGCGCGGGGAAGAAAAAAAAGTAAAAGATTTGTCTGAGCGGGCTTGTTTGGCGCTCAGACAGGGTCTAGGAGCCTGTCTCTGTTTGCTCTGCAATACAGCCTGGGTTGGAGAAATGCTAAGTGTGCATATCGGTTGGACCATGCTTAGATGGCCAGTCAAACTGACATGCACACTTATGGTGCCCACCACTCCTCTTCCCGGCTCCGTCAGGATAATCTACCCCATCCCCGCCCCGCCCTAGACTGCTGCAGAGTCAGAGCTGAAAAACAAAATGATAATAACATCATTTTATTATCATTTTATGTTTTCTGTGTGCACTGCTGAGAGAACAGTGGGGCCTCTGGGCTCACAAATGGGAAGAGAGAAATTTTACATTCATAATTACGTGTTTTTTGCAAGTTCATTGTACTCTAAGTGATAGACATAACAGGTTTTTCTGTTAATTAATTCAACAAAATGATCTTTGAAAGATGGAGTGATGGACTGGCCTCCTAGCCACAGCTTATATTAGTTGTAAGCGTTTAACTCACTGTGGGGCATATCATCAAGGAGGCGATATAAAATTATCGCCGCTTTTGCGTCCGTTTTCGGATGAAAAGCGGCGATAACTTTATCGCCTAATCAGCAAGGACACGCTATCACGTGAATCCTTGCATTATC